>NC_092733.1:9945827-10593327 GCF_047496885.1 Scyliorhinus torazame | reverse complement strand
CACACGCACAGACACACACTCACAGACACACCCACAGACACATGCTCACAGACACACAGTCACAGATACACTCACAGACACACACAGACACACACAGACACACGCTCCCAGACACACTCTCATAGACACACACTCTCACAGACACACTCTCACAGACACAGGCTCACAGACACACTCACACACACGCTCACAGACACACTCACAGTCACACTCTCACAGACTCACTCTCACAGATACTCTCTCACAGACACACACTCACACACTCACTCACACACACACTCACACACACACTCACACTCACACACAGTCACAGACACACTCACAGACACACACTCGCAGACATGCTCTCACAGACACACTCACAGACACACACTCACAGACACACGCACAGACACACACTCACAGACACACTCACAGACACACGCTCACAGACACATGCTCACAGACATACTCACAGACACACTCTCACAGACACACTCTCACAGACACACTCACAGACACACACTCACAGACACACTCTCAGAGACACACTCCCACAGAGACTCTCTCACAGACACACGCTCACAGACACACGCTCACAGACACACACTCACAGACACACGCTCACAGACACACACTCACAGACACACTCATCGACACACTCACACCGACACACATTCACAGACACACGCTCACAGACTCACACTCACACACACACTCACAGACACACACTCAAAGACACACACTCACAGACACACGCTCACAGACACACACTCACAGACACACGCTCACAGACACTCTCCATCAGACACACGCTCACAGACACACACTCACAGACACACACTCACAGACACTCTCTCACAGACACTCTCTGACAGACACACTCTCACAGACACTCTCTCACAGACACTCTCTCACAGACAAACGCTCACAGACACACACTCACAGACACACGATCATAGACACATTGTCACAGACATTCTCTCACAGACTCACACTCACAGACACACACTCACAGGCACATGCTCACAGACACACTCCCAAAGACACACTCACCCACACACTCTCACAGACACGCTCTCACAGACACACACTCACAGACACACTCTCAAAGACACACTCACAGACACACACACACACACAGACTCACGCTCACAGACACACTCTCACAGACACTCTCTAACAGACACACACTCACAGACACACACTCACAGACACACGCTCACAGACACACACACAGACACACACTCACAGACACACGCTCACAGACCAACTCTCACAGACACACAGTCACAGACACACTCACAGACACGCACTCACAGACCCATTCACAGACATACTCTGACAGACACTCTCTCACATACACACGCTCACAGACACTCGCTCACAGACACACGCTCACAGACACACACTCACAGACACACACTCACAGACACTCTCTCACAGACACACACTCACAGACACACACTCACAGACACACTCTCAAAGACACACTCTCACAGACACACACACACACACAGACTCACGCTCACAGACACACTCTCACAGACGCTCTCTCACAGACACACATTCACAGACCCACTCTCACAGACACACAGTCACAGACCCATTCACAGACACACACTCACAGACACTCTCTCACAGACACACTCTCATAGACACACGCTCACAGACACACTCACAGACACCCACTCACAGACACCCACTCACAGACTCACTCTCACAGACACACAGTCACAGACACTCTCACAGACCACCCACTCACAGACACAGTCACAGCAACCCACTCTCAGAGACACACTCTCACAGACACTCTCTCACAGACACACTCTCACAGACACTCTCTCACAGACACACGCTCACAGACACACACTGACAGAGACTCTCTCACAGACACACTCTCACAGACACTCTCTCCCAGACACACAGTCACAGACACACTCTCACAGACACACTCTCACAGACACACACTCACAGACACACGATCATAGACACATTCTCACAGACATTCTCTCACAGGCTCACACTCACAGACACACACTCACAGACACACACTGACAGACACACACTCACAGACACATTCTCAAAGACACACACACAAACACAGACTCACGCTCACAGACACACTCTCACAGACACTCTCTCACCGACACACACTCACAGACACACGCTCACAGGCACACACTCACAGACACACACTCACAGACACACGCTCACAGACACATGCTCACAGACACACACTCACAGACACACACTCACAGGCACACGCTCACAGACACACACTGACAGACACACACTCACAGACACATTCTCAAAGACACACACACAAACACAGACTCACGCTCACAGACACACTCTCACAGACACTCTCTCACCGACACACACTCATAGACTCACTCTCACAGATACTCACTCACAGAAACACACTCACAGACACACTCTCACAGACTCACACTCATAGACACACTCTCACAGACACACACTCACAGACACACACTCACAGACACACACTCACAGACACACGCTCACAGACACATGCTCACAGACACACACTCACAGACACACACTCACAGGCACACGCTCACAGACACACACTGACAGACACACACTCACAGACACATTCTCAAAGACACACACACAAACACAGACTCACGCTCACAGACACACTCTCACAGACACTCTCTCACCGACACACACTCACAGACACACGCTCACAGGCACACGCTCACAGACACACTCACAGACACACTCTCACAGACACACTCTCACAGATACTCTCTCACAGACACACACTCACAGACATACACTCACAGCACACGCTCACAGACACACACTCACAGACACACGATCATAGATACATTCTCACAGACATTCTCTCACAGACTCACACTCACAGACACACACTCACAGACACATGCTCACAGACACACTCTCACAGAAATACACTCACAGACACACTCTCAAAGACACACACACAAACACAGACTCACGCTCACAGACACACTCTCACAGACACTCTCTCACCGACACACACTCACAGACACACGCTCACAGGCACACGCTCACAGACACACGCTCACAGACACTCTCTCACAGACACACTCTCATAGACACACGCTCACAGACACACTCCCAGACACACACTCACAGACACCCACTCACAGACACACTCTCACAGACACACAGTCACAGAGACTCTCACAGACCACCCACTCACAGACACACTCACAGCAACACACTCACAGACACACTTACAGACACACAGTCACAGACACACGCTCACAAACACACACTCACAGACACACGCTCAAAGACACACGCTCACAGACACACGCTCACAGACATGCACTCACAGACACACGCTCACAGACACTCTCTCACAGACACACACTCACAGACACACACTCACAGACACACTCTCAAAGACACACTCTCACAGACACACACACACACAGACTCACGCTCACAGACACACTCTCACAGACACTCTCTCACAGACACACACTCACAGACACACGCTCACAGACACACGCTCACTGACACACTCAAACCGACAGACACTCACAGACACACGCTCACACACTCACACTCACACACACACTTACAGACACACACTCACAGACACACTCACAGACACACTCTCACAGACACACACTCACAGACACACACTCACAGACACACACTCACAGGCACACGCTCACAGACACACACTGACAGACACACACTCACAGACACACTCTCACAGACACACGCTCACAGACACACTCACAGACACACGCTCACAGACACATGCTCACAGACACACTCTCACAGACACACATTCACAGACACACTCTCACAGACACACATTCACAGACACACTCTCACAGACACACACGCACAGACACACGCTCACTGACACACTCTCACAGACACATACTCACAGACACACGCTCACAGACACATGCTCACAGACACACTCACAGACACACACTCACAGACACACTCACCGACACGCTGACAGACACTCTCTCACAGACACACGCCAACAGACACACTCACAGCCACATGCCCACAGACACACTCACAGACACACACTCACAGACACCCACTCAGACACACACTCACAGACACAAGCACAGACAAACACTCACAGACACACTCACAGACACACGCTCACAGACACACACTCACAGACACACTCACAGACACACACAGACACACGCTCACAGACACACTCTCATAGACACACACTCGCACAGACACACACTCACAGACACACACTCACAGACACACTCTCACAGACACACGCTTCCAGACACAATCTCACAGACACACTCTCACAGACACGTTCTCACAGACACACGCTCACAGAGACACTCTCACAGACACACACTCACAGATACACGCTCACAGACACGCTCCCAGACAAACTCGCACAGACACACGCTCACAGGCACACTCTCACAGCCACACTCTCACAGACACACTCTCACAGACACACGCTCACAGACACACTCACACACTCACTCACACTCACACTCACACACACTCACTCACACTCACACACACACACACTCACAGACACACTCACAGACACACGCTCACAGACACACTCTCACAGTCACACACTCATAGACACACACGCACAGACACACGCTCACTGACACACTCTCACATACACACACTCACAGACACACGCTCACAGACACACACTCACAGACACACTCACAGACACACACTCACAGACACACTCACAGACACTCTCTCACAGACACACTCACACAGACAGACGCCAACAGACACACTCACAGACACACACCCACAGACACACTCACAGACACACACTCACAGACACACACTCACAGACACACACTCAGACACACACTCAGAGACACACGCACAGACACACACTCACAGACACACCCACAGACACATGCTCACAGACACACAGTCACAGATACACTCACAGACACACACAGACACACACAGACACACGCTCCCAGACACACTCTCATAGACACACACTCTCACAGACACACTCTCACAGACACAGGCTCACAGACACACTCACACACACGCTCACAGACACACTCACAGTCACACTCTCACAGACTCACTCTCACAGATACTCTCTCACAGACACACACTCACACACTCACTCACACACACACTCACACACACACTCACACTCACACACAGTCACAGACACACTCACAGACACACACTCGCAGACATTCTCTCACAGACACACTCACAGACACACACTCACAGACACACGCACAGACACACACTCACAGACACACTCACAGACAGACGCTCACAGACACATGCTCACAGACATACTCACAGACACACTCTCACAGACACACTCTCACAGACACACTCACAGACACACACTCACAGACACACTCTCAGAGACACACTCCCACAGAGACTCTCTCACAGACACACGCTCACAGACACACGCTCACAGACACACACTCACAGACACACGCTCACAGACACACACTCACAGACACACTCATCGACACACTCACACCGACACACATTCACAGACACACGCTCACAGACTCACACTCACACACACACTCACAGACACACACTCAAAGACACACACTCACAGACACACGCTCACAGACACACACTCACAGACACACGCTCACAGACACTCTCCATCAGACACACGCTCACAGACACACACTCACAGACACACACTCACAGACACTCTCTCACAGACACTCTCTGACAGACACACTCTCACAGACACTCTCTCACAGACACTCTCTCACAGACAAACGCTCACAGACACACACTCACAGACACACGATCATAGACACATTGTCACAGACATTCTCTCACAGACTCACACTCACAGACACACACTCACAGGCACATGCTCACAGACACACTCCCAAAGACACACTCACCCACACACTCTCACAGACACGCTCTCACAGACACACACTCACAGACACACTCTCAAAGACACACTCACAGACACACACACACACACAGACTCACGCTCACAGACACACTCTCACAGACACTCTCTAACAGACACACACTCACAGACACACACTCACAGACACACGCTCACAGACACACACACACAGACACACACTCACAGACACACGCTCACAGACCAACTCTCACAGACACACAGTCACAGACACACTCACAGACACGCACTCACAGACCCATTCACAGACATACTCTGACAGACACTCTCTCACATACACACGCTCACAGACACTCGCTCACAGACACACGCTCACAGACACACACTCACAGACACACACTCACAGACACTCTCTCACAGACACACACTCACAGACACACACTCACAGACACACTCTCAAAGACACACTCTCACAGACACACACACACACACAGACTCACGCTCACAGACACACTCTCACAGACGCTCTCTCACAGACACACACTCACAGACCCACTCTCACAGACACACAGTCACAGACCCATTCACAGACACACACTCACAGACACTCTCTCACAGACACACTCTCATAGACACACGCTCACAGACACACTCACAGACACCCACTCACAGACACCCACTCACAGACTCACTCTCACAGACACACAGTCACAGACACTCTCACAGACCACCCACTCACAGACACAGTCACAGCAACCCACTCTCAGAGACACACTCTCACAGACACTCTCTCACAGACACACTCTCACAGACACTCTCTCACAGACACACGCTCACAGACACACACTGACAGAGACTCTCTCACAGACACACTCTCACAGACACTCTCTCCCAGACACACAGTCACAGACACACTCTCACAGACACACTCTCACAGACACACACTCACAGACACACGATCATAGACACATTCTCACAGACATTCTCTCACAGGCTCACACTCACAGACACACACTCACAGACACTCTCTCACAGACACACTCTCACAGACTCACTCTCACAGATACTCACTCACAGAAACACACTCACAGACACACTCTCACAGACTCACACTCATAGACACACTCTCACAGACACACACTCACAGACACACACTCACAGACACACACTCACAGACACACGCTCACAGACACATGCTCACAGACACACACTCACAGACACACACTCACAGGCACACGCTCACAGACACACACTGACAGACACACACTCACAGACACATTCTCAAAGACACACACACAAACACAGACTCACGCTCACAGACACACTCTCACAGACACTCTCTCACCGACACACACTCACAGACACACGCTCACAGGCACACGCTCACAGACACACTCACAGACACACTCTCACAGACAAACTCTCACAGATACTCTCTCACAGACACACACTCACAGACATACACTCACAGCACACGCTCACAGACACACACTCACAGACACACGATCATAGATACATTCTCACAGACATTCTCTCACAGACTCACACTCACAGACACACACTCACAGACACATGCTCACAGACACACTCTCACAGAAATACACTCACAGACACACTCTCAAAGACACACACACAAACACAGACTCACGCTCACAGACACACTCTCACAGACACTCTCTCACCGACACACACTCACAGACACACGCTCACAGGCACACGCTCACAGACACACGCTCACAGACACTCTCTCACAGACACACTCTCATAGACACACGCTCACAGACACACTCCCAGACACACACTCACAGACACCCACTCACAGACACACTCTCACAGACACACAGTCACAGAGACTCTCACAGACCACCCACTCACAGACACACTCACAGCAACACACTCACAGACACACTTACAGACACACAGTCACAGACACACGCTCACAAACACACACTCACAGACACACGCTCAAAGACACACGCTCACAGACACACGCTCACAGACATGCACTCACAGACACACGCTCACAGACACTCTCTCACAGACACACACTCACAGACACACACTCACAGACACACTCTCAAAGACACACTCTCACAGACACACACACACACAGACTCACGCTCACAGACACACTCTCACAGACACTCTCTCACAGACACACACTCACAGACACACGCTCACAGACACACGCTCACTGACACACTCAAACCGACAGACACTCACAGACACACGCTCACACACTCACACTCACACACACACTTACAGACACACACTCACAGACACACTCACAGACACACTCTCACAGACACACACTCACAGACACACACTCACAGACACACACTCACAGGCACACGCTCACAGACACACACTGACAGACACACACTCACAGACACACTCTCACAGACACACGCTCACAGACACACTCACAGACACACGCTCACAGACACATGCTCACAGACACACTCTCACAGACACACATTCACAGACACACTCTCACAGACACACATTCACAGACACACTCTCACAGACACACACGCACAGACACACGCTCACTGACACACTCTCACAGACACATACTCACAGACACACGCTCACAGACACATGCTCACAGACACACTCACAGACACACACTCACAGACACACTCACCGACACGCTGACAGACACTCTCTCACAGACACACGCCAACAGACACACTCACAGCCACATGCCCACAGACACACTCACAGACACACACTCACAGACACCCACTCAGACACACACTCACAGACACAAGCACAGACAAACACTCACAGACACACTCACAGACACACGCTCACAGACACACACTCACAGACACACTCACAGACACACACAGACACACGCTCACAGACACACTCTCATAGACACACACTCGCACAGACACACACTCACAGACACACACTCACAGACACACTCTCACAGACACACGCTTCCAGACACAATCTCACAGACACACTCTCACAGACACGTTCTCACAGACACACGCTCACAGAGACACTCTCACAGACACACACTCACAGATACACGCTCACAGACACGCTCCCAGACAAACTCGCACAGACACACGCTCACAGGCACACTCTCACAGCCACACTCTCACAGACACACTCTCACAGACACACGCTCACAGACACACTCACAGACGAACGCTCACAGACACACTCTCACAGACACACATTCACAGACACACTCTCACGGACACACTCTCACAGTCACACACTCACAGACACACACGCACAGACACACGCTCACTGACACACTCTCACAGACACACACGCACAGACAAACGCTCACTGACACACTCTCACAGACACACACTCACAGAAACACACTCACAGACACACACACAGTCACACACTCACAGACACACGCTCACAGACACACTCTCACAGGCACACGTTCACAGACACACTCACAGACACACGCTTACAGACACACTCACAGACACACTCTCACAGACACACATTCACAGACACACTTACAGACACACTCTCACAGTCGCACACTCACAGACACACACGCACAGACACACGCTCACTGACACACTCTCTCAGACACACACTCACAGACACACACTCACAGACACACTCACAGACACACACTCACAGACACACGCTCACAGACACACTCTCACAGCCACACACTCACAGACACACACTCACAGACACAGTCTCACAGACACACACTAACAGACACACTCTCACAGACACACGCTCACAGACACACTCACAGACACACGCTCACAGACACATGCTCACAGACACACTCTCACAGACACACATTCACAGACACACTCTCACAGACACACATTCACAGACACACTCTCACAGACACACTCTCACAGTCACACACTCACAGACACACACGCACAGACACACGCTCACTGACACACTCTCACAGACACACACTCACAGGCACACGCTCACAGACACAGGCTCACAGGCACACTCACAGACACACACTCACAGACACACTCACAGACACGCTGACAGACACTCTCTCACAGACACACGCCAACAGACACACTCACAGACACATGCCCACAGACACACTCACAGACACACACTCACAGACACACACTCACAGACACCCACTCACAGACACACTCTCCAAGACACACACTCACAGACACATGCACAGACACACACTCACAGACACACTCTCACACACACACTCACAGTCACACGCTCACAGACACACTCTCACAGACACACACTCACAGACACACTCACAGACACACAAACACAGACACACTCTCACACACCCACGCTCACAGACACACTCACAGACACACACTCACAGACACGCTCTCACAGACACACGGTCACAGACAGACACTCACAGACACACTCACAGACACACGCTCACAGAGACACTCTCACAGACACACACTCACAGATACACGCTCACAGACACGCTCCCAGACAACCTCGCACAGACACACGCTCACAGGCACACTCTCACAGCCACACTCTCACAGACACACTCTCACAGACACAAGGTCACAGACAGACACTCACAGACACACTCACAGACACACGCTCACAGACACACTCACAGACGCTCTCTCACAGACACACACTCAGACACATGCTCACACACGCTCACAGACACACGCTCACAGACACACACTCACAGACACACGCTCAAAGACACACGCTCACAGACACACGCTCACAGACATGCACTCACAGACACACGCTCACAGACACTCTCTCACAGACACACACTCACAGACACACACTCACAGACACACTCTCAAAGACACACTCTCACAGACACACACACACACAGACTCACGCTCACAGACACACTCTCACAGACACTCTCTCACAGACACACACTCACAGACACACGCTCACAGACACACGCTCACTGACACACTCAAACCGACAGACACTCACAGACACACGCTCACACACTCACACTCACACACACACTTACAGACACACACTCACAGACACACTCACAGACACACTCTCACAGACACACACTCACAGACACACACTCACAGACACACACTCACAGGCACACGCTCACAGACACACACTGACAGACACACACTCACAGACACACTCTCACAGACACACGCTCACAGACACACTCACAGACACACGCTCACAGACACATGCTCACAGACACACTCTCACAGACACACATTCACAGACACACTCTCACAGACACACATTCACAGACACACCCTCACAGACACACACGCACAGACACACGCTCACTGACACACTCTCACAGACACATACTCACAGACACACGCTCACAGACACATGCTCACAGACACACTCACAGACACACACTCACAGACACACTCACCGACACGCTGACAGACACTCTCTCACAGACACACGCCAACAGACACACTCACAGCCACATGCCCACAGACACACTCACAGACACACACTCACAGACACCCACTCAGACACACACTCACAGACACAAGCACAGACAAACACTCACAGACACACTCACAGACACACGCTCACAGACACACACTCACAGACACACTCACAGACACACACAGACACACGCTCACAGACACACTCTCATAGACACACACTCGCACAGACACACACTCACAGACACACACTCACAGACACACTCTCACAGACACACGCTTCCAGACACAATCTCACAGACACACTCTCACAGACACGTTCTCACAGACACACGCTCACAGAGACACTCTCACAGACACACACTCACAGATACACGCTCACAGACACGCTCCCAGACAAACTCGCACAGACACACGCTCACAGGCACACTCTCACAGCCACACTCTCACAGACACACTCTCACAGACACACGCTCACAGACACACTCACAGACGAACGCTCACAGACACACTCTCACAGACACACATTCACAGACACACTCTCACGGACACACTCTCACAGTCACACACTCACAGACACACACGCACAGACACACGCTCACTGACACACTCTCACAGACACACACGCACAGACAAACGCTCACTGACACACTCTCACAGACACACACTCACAGAAACACACTCACAGACACACACACAGTCACACACTCACAGACACACGCTCACAGACACACTCTCACAGGCACACGTTCACAGACACACTCACAGACACACGCTTACAGACACACTCACAGACACACTCTCACAGACACACATTCACAGACACACTTACAGACACACTCTCACAGTCGCACACTCACAGACACACACGCACAGACACACGCTCACTGACACACTCTCTCAGACACACACTCACAGACACACACTCACAGACACACTCACAGACACACACTCACAGACACACGCTCACAGACACACTCTCACAGCCACACACTCACAGACACACACTCACAGACACAGTCTCACAGACACACACTAACAGACACACTCTCACAGACACACGCTCACAGACACACTCACAGACACACGCTCACAGACACATGCTCACAGACACACTCTCACAGACACACATTCACAGACACACTCTCACAGACACACATTCACAGACACACTCTCACAGACACACTCTCACAGTCACACACTCACAGACACACACGCACAGACACACGCTCACTGACACACTCTCACAGACACACACTCACAGGCACACGCTCACAGACACAGGCTCACAGGCACACTCACAGACACACACTCACAGACACACTCACAGACACGCTGACAGACACTCTCTCACAGACACACGCCAACAGACACACTCACAGACACATGCCCACAGACACACTCACAGACACACACTCACAGACACCCACTCACAGACACCCACTCACAGACACACTCTCCAAGACACACACTCACAGACACATGCACAGACACACACTCACAGACACACTCTCACACACACACTCACAGTCACACGCTCACAGACACACTCTCACAGACACACACTCACAGACACACTCACAGACACACAAACACAGACACACTCTCACACACCCACGCTCACAGACACACTCACAGACACACACTCACAGACACGCTCTCACAGACACACGGTCACAGACAGACACTCACAGACACACTCACAGACACACGCTCACAGAGACACTCTCACAGACACACACTCACAGATACACGCTCACAGACACGCTCCCAGACAACCTCGCACAGACACACGCTCACAGGCACACTCTCACAGCCACACTCTCACAGACACACTCTCACAGACACAAGGTCACAGACAGACACTCACAGACACACTCACAGACACACGCTCACAGACACACTCACAGACGCTCTCTCACAGACACACACTCAGACACATGCTCACACACGCTCACAGACACACGCTCACAGACACACACTCACAGACACACGCTCAAAGACACACGCTCACAGACACACGCTCACAGACATGCACTCACAGACACACGCTCACAGACACTCTCTCACAGACACACACTCACAGACACACACTCACAGACACACTCTCAAAGACACACTCTCACAGACACACACACACACAGACTCACGCTCACAGACACACTCTCACAGACACTCTCTCACAGACACACACTCACAGACACACGCTCACAGACACACGCTCACTGACACACTCAAACCGACAGACACTCACAGACACACGCTCACAGACTCACACTCACACACACACTTACAGACACACACTCACAGACACACTCACAGACACACTCTCACAGACACACACTCACAGACACACACTCACAGACACACACTCACAGGCACACACTCACAGACACACACTGACAGACACACACTCACAGACACACTCTCACAGACACACGCTCACAGACACACTCACAGACACACGCTCACAGACACATGCTCACAGACACTCTCTCACAGACACACATTCACAGACACACTCTCACAGACACACATTCACAGACACTCTCTCACAGACACACACGCACAGACACACGCTCACTGACACACTCTCACAGACACACACTCACAGACACACGCTCACAGACACATGCTCACAGACACACTCACAGACACACATTCACAGACACACTCACCGACACGCTGACAGACATTCTCTCACAGACACACGCCAACAGACACACTCACAGCCACATGCCCACAGACACACTCACAGACACACACTCACAGACACCCACTCAGACACACACTCACAGACACAAGCACAGACAAACACTCACAGACACACTCACAGACACACGCTCACAGACACACACTCACAGACACACTCACAGACACACACAGACACACGCTCACAGACACACTCTCATAGACACACACTCGCACAGACACACACTCACAGACACACACTCACAGACACACTCTCACAGACACACGCTTCCAGACACAATCTCACAGACACACTCTCACAGACACGTTCTCACAGACACACGCTCACAGAGACACTCTCACAGACACACACTCACAGATACACGCTCACAGACACGCTCCCAGACAAACTCGCACAGACACACGCTCACAGGCACACTCTCACAGCCACACTCTCACAGACACACTCTCACAGACACACGCTCACAGACACACTCACAGACGAACGCTCACAGACACACTCTCACAGACACACATTCACAGACACACTCTCACGGACACACTCTCACAGTCACACACTCACAGACACACACGCACAGACACACGCTCACTGACACACTCTCACAGACACACACGCACAGACAAACGCTCACTGACACACTCTCACAGACACACACTCACAGAAACACACTCACAGACACACACACAGTCACACACTCACAGACACACGCTCACAGACACACTCTCACAGGCACACGTTCACAGACACACTCACAGACACACGCTTACAGACACACTCACAGACACACTCTCACAGACACACATTCACAGACACACTCTTACAGACACACTCTCACAGTCGCACACTCACAGACACACACGCACAGACACACGCTCACTGACACACTCTCTCAGACACACACTCACAGACACACACTCACAGACACACTCACAGACACACACTCACAGACACACGCTCACAGACACACTCTCACAGCCACACACTCACAGACACACACTCACAGACACAGTCTCACAGACACACACTCACAGACACACTCTCACAGACACACGCTCACAGACACACTCACAGACACACGCTCACAGACACATGCTCACAGACACACTCTCACAGACACACATTCACAGACACACTCTCACAGACACACATTCACAGACACACTCTCACAGACACACTCTCACAGTCACACACTCACAGACACACACGCACAGACACACGCTCACTGACACACTCTCACAGACACACACTCACAGGCACACGCTCACAGACACAGGCTCACAGGCACACTCACAGACACACACTCACAGACACACTCACAGACACGCTGACAGACACTCTCTCACAGACACACGCCAACAGACACACTCACAGACACATGCCCACAGACACACTCACAGACACACACTCACAGACACCCACTCACAGACACCCACTCACAGACACACTCTCCAAGACACACACTCACAGACACATGCACAGACACACACTCACAGACACACTCTCACACACACACTCACAGTCACACGCTCACAGACACACTCTCACAGACACACACTCACAGACACACTCACAGACACACAAACACAGACACACTCTCACACACCCACGCTCACAGACACACTCACAGACACACACTCACAGACACGCTCTCACAGACACACGGTCACAGACAGACACTCACAGACACACTCACAGACACACGCTCACAGAGACACTCTCACAGACACACACTCACAGATACACGCTCACAGACACGCTCCCAGACAAACTCGCACAGACACACGCTCACAGGCACACTCTCACAGCCACACTCTCACAGACACACTCTCACAGACACAAGGTCACAGACAGACACTCACAGACACACTCACAGACACACGCTCACAGACACACTCACAGACACACTAAAACAGACACACTCACAGCCACATGCCCACAGACACACTCACAGACACACACTCACAGACACCCACTCAGACACACACTCACAGACACAAGCACAGACAAACACTCACAGACACACTCACAGACACACGCTCACAGACACACACTCACAGACACACTCACAGACACACACAGACACACGCTCACAGACACACTCTCATAGACACACACTCGCACAGACACACACTCACAGACACACACTCACAGACACACTCTCACAGACACACGCTTCCAGACACAATCTCACAGACACACTCTCACAGACACGTTCTCACAGACACACGCTCACAGAGACACTCTCACAGACACACACTCACAGATACATGCTCAAAGACACGCTCCCAGACAAACTCGCACAGACACACGCTCACAGGCACACTCTCACAGCCACACTCTCACAGACACACTCTCACAGACACACGCTCACAGACACACTCACAGACGAACGCTCACAGACACACTCTCACAGACACACATTCACAGACACACTCTCACGGACACACTCTCACAGTCACACACTCACAGACACACACGCACAGACACACGCTCACTGACACACTCTCACAGACACACACGCACAGACAAACGCTCACTGACACACTCTCACAGACACACACTCACAGAAACACACTCACAGACACACACACAGTCACACACTCACAGACACACGCTCACAGACACACTCTCACAGGCACACGTTCACAGACACACTCACAGACACACGCTTACAGACACACTCACAGACACACTCTCACAGACACACATTCACAGACACACTCTCACAGACACACTCTCACAGTCGCACACTCACAGACACACACGCACAGACACACGCTCACTGACACACTCTCTCAGACACACACTCACAGACACACACTCACAGACACACTCACAGACACACACTCACAGACACACGCTCACAGACACACTCTCACAGCCACACACTCACAGACACACACTCACAGACACAGTCTCACAGACACACACTCACAGACACACTCTCACAGACACACGCTCACAGACACACTCACAGACACACGCTCACAGACACATGCTCACAGACACACTCTCACAGACACACATTCACAGACACACTCTCACAGTCACACACTCACAGACACACACGCACAGACACACGCTCACTGACACACTCTCACAGACACACACTCACAGGCACACGCTCACAGACACAGGCTCACAGGCACACTCACAGACACACACTCACAGACACACTCACAGACACGCTGACAGACACTCTCTCACAGACACACGCCAACAGACACACTCACAGACACATGCCCACAGACACACTCACAGACACACACTCACAGACACACTCACAGACACACACAGACACACGCTCACAGACACACTCTCATAGACACACACTCGCACAGACACACACTCACAGACACACACTCACAGACACACTCTCACAGACACACGCTTCCAGACACAATCTCACAGACACACTCTCACAGACACGTTCTCACAGACACACGCTCACAGAGACACTCTCACAGACACACACTCACAGATACACGCTCAAAGACACGCTCCCAGACAAACTCGCACAGACACACGCTCACAGGCACACTCTCACAGCCACACTCTCACAGACACACTCTCACAGACACACGCTCACAGACACACTCACAGACGAACGCTCACAGACACACTCTCACAGACACACATTCACAGACACACTCTCACGGACACACTCTCACAGTCACACACTCACAGACACACACGCACAGACACACGCTCACTGACACACTCTCACAGACACACACGCACAGACAAACGCTCACTGACACACTCTCACAGACACACACTCACAGAAACACACTCACAGACACACACACAGTCACACACTCACAGACACACGCTCACAGACACACTCTCACAGGCACACGTTCACAGACACACTCACAGACACACGCTTACAGACACACTCACAGACACACTCTCACAGACACACATTCACAGACACACTCTCACAGACACACTCTCACAGTCGCACACTCACAGACACACACGCACAGACACACGCTCACTGACACACTCTCTCAGACACACACTCACAGACACACACTCACAGACACACTCACAGACACACACTCACAGACACACGCTCACAGACACACTCTCACAGCCACACACTCACAGACACACACTCACAGACACAGTCTCACAGACACACACTCACAGACACACTCTCACAGACACACGCTCACAGACACACTCACAGACACACGCTCACAGACACATGCTCACAGACACACTCTCACAGACACACATTCACAGACACACTCTCACAGACACACATTCACAGACACACTCTCAAAGACACACTCTCACAGTCACACACTCACAGACACACACGCACAGACACACGCTCACTGACACACTCTCACAGACACACACTCACAGGCACACGCTCACAGACACAGGCTCACAGGCACACTCACAGACACACACTCACAGACACACTCACAGACACGCTGACAGACACTCTCTCACAGACACACGCCAACAGACACACTCACAGACACATGCCCACAGACACACTCACAGACACACACTCACAGACACCCACTCACAGACACCCACTCACAGACACACTCTCCAAGACACACACTCAGACACACACTCACAGACACATGCACAGACACACACTCACAGACACACACACTCACAGTCACACGCTCACAGACACACTCTCACAGACACACACTCACAGACACACTCACAGACACACAAACACAGACACACTCTCACACACCCACGCTCACAGACACACTCACAGACACACACTCACAGACACGCTCTCACAGACACACGGTCACAGACAGACACTCACAGACACACTCACAGACACACGCTCACAGAGACACTCTCACAGACACACACTCACAGATACACGCTCACAGACACGCTCACAGACAAACTCGCACAGACACACGCTCACAGGCACACTCTCACAGCCACACTCTCACAGACACACTCTCACAGACACAAGGTCACAGACAGACACTCACAGACACACTCACAGACACACGCTCACAGACACACTCACAGACACACTAAAACAGACACACTCACAGACAGGCTCTCACAGACACACACTCAGAGAAGCACTCTCACAGACACACGTGCACAGACACACGCTCACTGACACACTCTCACAGACACACACTCACAGAAACACACTCACAGACACACACATAGTCACACACTCACAGACACACGCTCACAGACACACTCTCACAGGCACACGTTCACAGACACACTCACAGACACACGCTTACAGACACACTCACAGACACACTCTCACAGACACACATTCACAGACACACTCTCACAGACACACTCTCACAGTCGCACACTCACAGACACACACGCACAGACACACGCTCACTGACACACTCTCTCAGACACACACTCACAGACACACACTCGCAGACACACTCACAGACACACACTCACAGACACACGCTCACAGACACACTCTCACAGCCACACACTCACAGACACACTCTCACAGACACACTCTCACAGACACACACTCACAGACACACTCTCACAGACACACGCTCACAGACACACTCACAGACACACGCTCACAGACACATGCTCACAGACACACTCTCACAGACACACATTCACAGACACACTCTCACAGACACACATTCACAGACACACTCTCACAGACACACTCTCACAGTCACACACTCACAGACACACAGGCACAGACACACGCTCACTGACACACTCTCACAGACACACACTCACAGGCACACGCTCACAGACACAGGCTCACAGGCACACTCACAGACACACACTCACAGACACACTCACAGACACGCTGACAGACACTCTCTCACAGACACACGCCAACAGACACACTCACAGACACATGCCCACAGACACACTCACAGACACACACTCACAGACACCCACTCACAGACACCCACTCACAGACACACTCTCCAAGACACACACTCAGACACACACTCACAGACACATGCACAGACACACACTCACAGTCACACGCTCACAGACACACTCTCACAGACACACACTCACAGACACACTCACAGACACACAAACACAGACACACTCTCACACACCCACGCTCACAGACACACTCACAGACACACACTCACAGACACGCTCTCACAGACACACGGTCACAGACAGACACTCACAGACACACTCACAGACACACGCTCACAGAGACACTCTCACAGACACACACTCACAGATACACGCTCACAGACACGCTCCCAGACAAACTCGCACAGACACACGCTCACAGGCACACTCTCACAGCCACACTCTCACAGACACACTCTCACAGACACAAGGTCACAGACAGACACTCACAGACACACTCACAGACACACGCTCACAGACACACTCACAGACACACTAAAACAGACACACTCACAGACAGGCTCTCACAGACACACACTCAGAGAAGCACTCTCACAGACACACGCGCACAGACACACGCTCACTGACACACTCTCACAGACACACACTCACAGAAACACACTCACAGACACACACACAGTCACACACTCACAGACACACGCTCACAGACACACTCTCACAGGCACACGTTCACAGACACACTCACAGACACACGCTTACAGACACACTCACAGACACACTCTCACAGACACACATTCACAGACACACTCTCACAGACACACTCTCACAGTCGCACACTCACAGACACACACGCACAGACACACGCTCACTGACACACTCTCTCAGACACACACTCACAGACACACACTCGCAGACACACTCACAGACACACACTCACAGACACACGCTCACAGACACACTCTCACAGCCACACACTCACAGACACACACTCACAGACACACTCTCACAGACACACTCTCACAGACACACGCTCACAGACACACTCACAGACACGCTGACAGACACTCTCTCACAGACACACGCCAACAGACACACTCACAGAAACACACTCACAGACACACACACAGTCACACACTCACAGACACACGCTCACAGACACACACTCACAGACACACGCTCACAGACACACTCACAGACACACTAAAACAGACACACTCACAGACAGGCTCTCACAGACACACACTCAGAGAAGCACTCTCACAGACACACGCTCACAGACACACACTCACAGACACATGCTCACAGACACGCTCACAGACACACTCTCACAGACACATGCTCACAGACACACTCTCACAAAGACACACTCACAGACACACTCTCACAGACACACTCTCACAGACACACTCACAGACACACACTCACAGACACATGCTCACAGACACACTCACAGACACACGCTCACAGACACGCTCACAGACACACTCTCACAGACACACTCTCACAGACACACGCTCGCAGACACACTCACAGACACACGCTCACAGCCACACTCCCACAGACACACACTCACAGACACACACTCACAGACACACACTCACAGACACACTCTCACAGGCACACTCTCACAGACATGTTCTCACAGACATGTTCTCACAGACACACGCTCACAGAGACACTCTCACAGACACACGCTCACAGACACACACTCACAGACACACGCTCACAGGCACACTCTCACAGCCACACACTCACAGACACACACTCACAGACACACGCTCACAGACAGACTCACAGACAAACGCTCACAGACACACTCTCACAGACACACATTCACAGACACACTCTCACAGACACACTCTCACAGACACACTCTCACAGACACGTTCTCACAGACACCCGCTCACAGAGACACTCTCACAATCACACGCTCACAGAGACACTCACAGACACATGCTCACAGACACACTCTCACAGACAAATGCTCACAGACACACTCTCACAGACACACATTCACAGACACACTCTCACAGACACACTCTCACAGTCACACACTCACAGACACACACGCACAGACACACGCTCACTGACACACTCTCACCGACACACACGCACAGACACACGCTCACTGACACACTCTCACAGACACACACTCACAGACACACACTCCCAGACACACTCACAGACACACGCTCACAGACACACGCTCACAGACACACTCACAGACACACACTCACAGACACACACAGACACGCTGACAGACACTCTCTCACAGACACACGCCAACAGACACACTCACAGACACATGCCCACAGACACACTCACAGACACACACTCACAGACACCCACTCACAGACACCCACTCACAGACACCCACTCACAGACACACTCTCACAGACACACACTCAGACACACACTCACAGACACACGCACAGACACACACTCACAGACACACTCTCACAGACACACTCACAGACACACACTCACAGACACATGCTCACAGACACACTCACAGACACACGCTCACAGACACGCTCACAGACACTCTCACAGACACACTCTCACAGACACACGCTCGCAGACACACTCACAGACACACGCTCACAGCCACACTCCCACAGACACACACTCACAGACACACACTCACAGACACACACTCACAGACACACTCTCACAGGCACACTCTCACAGACATGTTCTCACAGACATGTTCTCACAGACACACGCTCACAGAGACACTCTCACAGACACACGCTCACAGACACACACTCACAGACACACGCTCACAGGCACACTCTCACAGCCACACACTCACAGACACACACTCACAGACACACGCTCACAGACAGACTCACAGACAAACGCTCACAGACACACTCTCACAGACACACATTCACAGACACACTCTCACAGACACACTCTCACAGAAACACTCTCACAGACACGTTCTCACAGACACCCGCTCACAGAGACACTCTCACAATCACACGCTCACAGAGACACACACAGACACATGCTCACAGACACACTCTCACAGACAAATGCTCACAGACACACTCTCACAGACACACATTCACAGACACACTCTCACAGACACACTCTCACAGTCACACACTCACAGACACACACGCACAGACACACGCTCACTGACACACTCTCACCGACACACACGCACAGACACACGCTCACTGACACACTCTCACAGACACACACTCACAGACACACACTCCCAGACACACTCACAGACACACGCTCACAGACACACGCTCACAGACACACTCACAGACACACACTCACAGACACACACAGACACGCTGACAGACACTCTCTCACAGACACACGCCAACAGACACACTCACAGACACATGCCCACAGACACACTCACAGACACACACTCACAGACACCCACTCACAGACACCCACTCACAGACACACTCTCACAGACACACACTCAGACACACACTCACAGACACACGCACAGACACACACTCACAGACACACTCACAGACACACGCTCACAGACACACACTCACAGACACACTCACAGACACACACAGACACACGCTCACAGACACACTCTCGTAGACACACACTCTCACAGACACACTCGCAGACACACTCTCACAGACACACGCACAAACACACACTCACAGACACACTCACAGACACCCGCTCACAGACACCCGCTCACAGGCACCCACTCACAGACACGCTCACAGACACACACTCACAGACACACTCACAGACACACACTCACAGACACACACTCACAGACACACACACAGACACACTCTCACAGACACACTCTCACAGTCGCACACTCACAGACACACACGCACAGACACACACTCATGATACGCTCTCACAGACACACACTCACAGACACACACTCACAGACACACTCACAGACACACGCTCACAGACACACGCTCACAGACACACTCTCGCAGCCGCACACTCACAGACACACGCTCACAGACACACACTCACAGACACACACTCACAGACACACACTCACAGACACACTCTCACAGACACACGCTCACAGACACACTCACAGACACACGCTCACAGACACATGCTCACAGACACACTCTCACAGACACACATTCACAGACACACTCTCACAGACACACACGCACAGACACACGCTCACTGACACACTCTCACAGACACACACTCACAGACACACGCTCACAGACACACGCTCACAGACACACTCACAGACACACACTCACAGACACACTCACCGACACGCTGACAGACACTCTCTCACAGACACACGCCAACAGACACACTCACAGCCACACGCCAATGGACACACTCACAGACACACACTCACAGACACCCACTCACAGACACCCACTCACAGACACACACTCACAGACACACACTCAGACACACACTCACAGACACACGCACAGACACACACTCACAGACACACTCACAGACACACGCTCACAGACACACACTCACGGACACACTCACAGACACTCGCTCACAGACACACTCCATCAGACACACGCTCACAGACACACTCACAGACACACGCTCACAGACACATGCTCACAGACACACACTCACAGACACACGCACAGACACACACTCACAGACACACTCACAGACACACGCTCACAGACACACACTCACAGACACACTCACAGACACACACAGACACACGCTCACAGACACACTCTCGTAGACACACACTCTCACAGACACACTCGCAGACACACTCTCACAGACACACGCACAAACACACACTCACAGACACACTCACAGACACCCGCTCACAGACACCCGCTCACAGGCACCCACTCACAGACACGCTCACAGACACACACTCACAGACACACTCACAGACACACACTCACAGACACACACTCACAGACACACACACAGACACACTCTCACAGACACACTCTCACAGTCGCACACTCACAGACACACACGCACAGACACACACTCATGATACGCTCTCACAGACACACACTCACAGACACACACTCACAGACACACTCACAGACACACGCTCACAGACACACGCTCACAGACACACTCTCGCAGCCGCACACTCACAGACACACGCTCACAGACACACACTCACAGACACACACTCACAGACACACACTCACAGACACACTCTCACAGACACACGCTCACAGACACACTCACAGACACACGCTCACAGACACATGCTCACAGACACACTCTCACAGACACACATTCACAGACACACTCTCACAGACACACACGCACAGACACACGCTCACTGACACACTCTCACAGACACACACTCACAGACACACGCTCACAGACACACGCTCACAGACACACTCACAGACACACACTCACAGACACACTCACCGACACGCTGACAGACACTCTCTCACAGACACACGCCAACAGACACACTCACAGCCACACGCCAATGGACACACTCACAGACACACACTCACAGACACCCACTCACAGACACCCACTCACAGACACACACTCACAGACACACACTCAGACACACACTCACAGACACACGCACAGACACACACTCACAGACACACTCACAGACACACGCTCACAGACACACACTCACGGACACACTCACAGACACTCGCTCACAGACACACTCCATCAGACACACGCTCACAGACACACTCACAGACACACGCTCACAGACACATGCTCACAGACACACTCTCACAGACACACATTCACAGACACACTCTCACAGACACACATTCACAGACACACTCTCACAGACACACTCTCACAGACACACACTCACAGGCACACGCTCACAGACACAGGCTCACAGGCACACTCACAGACACACACTCACAGACACACTCACAGACACGCTGACAGACACTCTCTCACAGACACACGCCAACAGACACACTCACAGACACATGCCCACAGACACACTCACAGACACACACTCACAGACACCCACTCACAGACACCCACTCACAGACACACTCTCCAAGACACACACTCAGACACACACTCACAGACACATGCACAGACACACACTCACAGACACACTCTCACACACACACTCACAGTCACACGCTCACAGACACACTCTCACAGACACACACTCACAGACACACTCACAGACACACAAACACAGACACACTCTCACACACCCACGCTCACAGACACACTCACAGACACACACTCACAGACACGCTCTCACAGACACACGGTCACAGACAGACACTCACAGACACACTCACAGACACACGCTCACAGAGACACTCTCACAGACACACACTCACAGATACACGCTCACAGACACGCTCCCAGACAAACTCGCACAGACACACGCTCACAGGCACACTCTCACAGCCACACTCTCACAGACACACTCTCACAGACACAAGGTCACAGACAGACACTCACAGACACACTCACAGACACACGCTCACAGACACACTCACAGACACACTAAAACAGACACACTCACAGACAGGCTCTCACAGACACACACTCAGAGAAGCACTCTCACAGACACACGCTCACAGACACACACTCACAGACACATGCTCACAGACACGCTCACAGACACACTCTCACAGACACATGCTCACAGACACACTCTCACAAAGACACACTCACAGACACACTCTCACAGACACACTCTCACAGACACACTCACAGACACACACTCACAGACACATGCTCACAGACACACTCACAGACACACGCTCACAGACACGCTAACAGACACACTCTCACAGACACACTCTCACAGACACACGCTCGCAGACACACTCACAGACACACGCTCACAGCCACACTCCCACAGACACACACTCACAGACACACACTCACAGACACACACTCACAGACACACTCTCACAGGCACACTCTCACAGACATGTTCTCACAGACATGTTCTCACAGACACACGCTCACAGACACACACTCACAGACACACGCTCACAGGCACACTCTCACAGCCACACACTCACAGACACACACTCACAGACACACGCTCACAGACAGACTCACAGACAAACGCTCACAGACACACTCTCACAGACACACATTCACAGACACACTCTCACAGACACACTCTCACAGACACACTCTCACAGACACGTTCTCACAGACACACACGCACAGACACACGCTCACTGACACACTCTCACCGACACACACGCACAGATACACGCTCACTGACACACTCTCACAGACACACACTCACAGACACACACTCACAGACACACTCACAGACACACGCTCACAGACACACGCTCACAGACACACTCACAGACACACACTCACAGACACACACAGACACACTGACATACACTCTCTCACAGACACACGCCAACAGACACACTGACAGACACATGCCCACAGACACACTCACAGACACACACTCACAGACACCCACTCACAGGCACCCACTCACAGACACACTCTCACAGACACACACTCAGACACACACTCACAGACACACGCACAGACACACACTCACAGACACACTCACAGACACACACTCACAGACACACACGCACAGACACACACTCATGATACGCTCTCACAGACACACACTCACAGACACACACTCACAGACACACTCACAGACACACGCTCACAGACACACGCTCACAGACACACTCTCGCAGCCGCACACTCACAGACACACGCTCACAGACACACACTCACAGACACACACTCACAGACACACACTCACAGACACACTCTCACAGACACACGCTCACAGACACACTCACAGACACACGCTCACAGACACATGCTCACAGACACACTCTCACAGACACACATTCACAGACACACTCTCACAGACACACACGCACAGACACACGCTCACTGACACACTCTCACAGACACACACTCACAGACACACGCTCACAGACACACGCTCACAGACACACTCACAGACACACACTCACAGACACACTCACCGACACGCTGACAGACACTCTCTCACAGACACACGCCAACAGACACACTCACAGCCACACGCCAATGGACACACTCACAGACACACACTCACAGACACCCACTCACAGACACCCACTCACAGACACACACTCACAGACACACACTCAGACACACACTCACAGACACACGCACAGACACACACTCACAGACACACTCACAGACACACGCTCACAGACACACACTCACGGACACACTCACAGACACTCGCTCACAGACACACTCCATCAGACACACGCTCACAGACACACTCACAGACACACGCTCACAGACACATGCTCACAGACACACTCTCACAGACACACATTCACAGACACACTCTCACAGACACACATTCACAGACACACTCTCACAGACACACTCTCACAGACACACACTCACAGGCACACGCTCACAGACACAGGCTCACAGGCACACTCACAGACACACACTCACAGACACACTCACAGACACGCTGACAGACACTCTCTCACAGACACACGCCAACAGACACACTCACAGACACATGCCCACAGACACACTCACAGACACACACTCACAGACACCCACTCACAGACACCCACTCACAGACACACTCTCCAAGACACACACTCAGACACACACTCACAGACACATGCACAGACACACACTCACAGACACACTCTCACACACACACTCACAGTCACACGCTCACAGACACACTCTCACAGACACACACTCACAGACACACTCACAGACACACAAACACAGACACACTCTCACACACCCACGCTCACAGACACACTCACAGACACACACTCACAGACACGCTCTCACAGACACACGGTCACAGACAGACACTCACAGACACACTCACAGACACACGCTCACAGAGACACTCTCACAGACACACACTCACAGATACACGCTCACAGACACGCTCCCAGACAAACTCGCACAGACACACGCTCACAGGCACACTCTCACAGCCACACTCTCACAGACACACTCTCACAGACACAAGGTCACAGACAGACACTCACAGACACACTCACAGACACACGCTCACAGACACACTCACAGACACACTAAAACAGACACACTCACAGACAGGCTCTCACAGACACACACTCAGAGAAGCACTCTCACAGACACACGCTCACAGACACACACTCACAGACACATGCTCACAGACACGCTCACAGACACACTCTCACAGACACATGCTCACAGACACACTCTCACAAAGACACACTCACAGACACACTCTCACAGACACACTCTCACAGACACACTCACAGACACACACTCACAGACACATGCTCACAGACACACTCACAGACACACGCTCACAGACACGCTAACAGACACACTCTCACAGACACACTCTCACAGACACACGCTCGCAGACACACTCACAGACACACGCTCACAGCCACACTCCCACAGACACACACTCACAGACACACACTCACAGACACACACTCACAGACACACTCTCACAGGCACACTCTCACAGACATGTTCTCACAGACATGTTCTCACAGACACACGCTCACAGACACACACTCACAGACACACGCTCACAGGCACACTCTCACAGCCACACACTCACAGACACACACTCACAGACACACGCTCACAGACAGACTCACAGACAAACGCTCACAGACACACTCTCACAGACACACATTCACAGACACACTCTCACAGACACACTCTCACAGACACACTCTCACAGACACGTTCTCACAGACACACACGCACAGACACACGCTCACTGACACACTCTCACCGACACACACGCACAGATACACGCTCACTGACACACTCTCACAGACACACACTCACAGACACACACTCACAGACACACTCACAGACACACGCTCACAGACACACGCTCACAGACACACTCACAGACACACACTCACAGACACACACAGACACACTGACATACACTCTCTCACAGACACACGCCAACAGACACACTGACAGACACATGCCCACAGACACACTCACAGACACACACTCACAGACACCCACTCACAGGCACCCACTCACAGACACACTCTCACAGACACACACTCAGACACACACTCACAGACACACGCACAGACACACACTCACAGACACACTCACAGACACACGCTCACAGACACACACTCACAGACACACTCACAGACACACACAGACACACGCTCACAGACACACACTCGTAGACACACACTCTCACAGACACACTCGCAGACACACTCTCACAGACACACGCACAGACACACACTCACAGACACACTCACAGACACCCGCTCACAGACACCCGCTCACAGGCACCCACTCACAGACACGCTCACAGACACACACTCACAGACACACTCACAGACACACACTCACAGACACACACTCACAGGCACACACTCACAGACACACACACAGACACACGCTCACAGACACACTCTCACAGTCACACACTCACAGACACACGCTCACAGACACACTCTCACAGGCACACGTTCACAGGCACACTCACAGACACACGCTTACAGACACACTCACAGACACACTCTCACAGACACACATTCACAGACACACTCTCACAGACACACTCTCACAGTCGCACACTCACAGACACACACGCACAGACACACACTCATGACACGCTCTCACAGACACACACTCACAGACACACACTCACAGACACACTCACAGACACACGCTCACAGACACACTCTCGCAGCCGCACACTCACAGACACACGCTCACAGACACACACTCACAGACACACACTCACAGACACACACTCACAGACACACACTCACAGACACACTCTCACAGACACACGCTCACAGACACACTCACAGACACACGCTCACAGACACATGCTCACAGACACACTCTCACAGACACACATTCACAGACACACTCTCACAGACACACAGGCACAGACACACGCTCACTGACACACTCTCACAGACACACACTCACAGACACACGCTCACAGACACACGCTCACAGACACACTCACAGACACACACTCACAGACACACTCACCGACACGCTGACAGACACTCTCTCACAGACACACGCCAACAGACACACTCACAGCCACATGCCCACAGACACACTCACAGACACACACTCACAGACACCCACTCACAGACACCCACTCACAGACACACACTCAGACACACACTCACAGACACACGCACAGACACACACTCACAGACACACTCACAGACACACGCTCACAGACACACACTCACGGACACACTCACAGACACACACAGACACACGCTCACAGACACACTGTCATAGCCACACACTCTCACAGACACACACTCACAGACACACACTCACAGACACACTCTCACAGACACACGCTTCCAGACACAATCTCACAGACACACTCTCACAGACACGTTCTCACAGACACACGCTCACAGAGACACTCTCACAGACACACACTCACAGATACACGCTCACAGACATGCTCCCAGACAAACTCGCACAGACACACGCTCACAGGCACACTCTCACAGCCACACTCTCACAGACACACTCTCACAGACACACGCTCACAGAATCACGCTCACAGACACACGCTCACAGACAGACTCACAGACGAACGCTCACAGACACACTCTCACAGACACACATTCACAGACACACTCTCACGGACACACTCTCACAGTCACACACTCACAGACACACACGCACAGACACACGCTCACTGACACACTCTCACAGACACACACGCACAGACACACGCTCACTGACACACTCTCACAGACACACACTCACAGAAACACACTCACAGACACACACACAGTCACACACTCACAGATACACGCTCACAGACACACTCTCACAGGCAGACGTTCACAGACACACTCAGAGACACACGCTTACAGACACACTCACAGACACACTCTCACAGACACACATTCACAGACACACTCTCACAGACACACTCTCACAGTCGCACACTCACAGACACACACGCACAGACACACGCTCACTGACACACTCTCTCAGACACACACTCACAGACACACACTCACAGACACACTCACAGACACACACTCACAGACACACGCTCACAGACGCACGCTCACAGACACACTCTCACAGCCACACACTCACAGACACACGCTCACAGACACACTCTCACAGACACACACTCACAGACACACTCTCACAGACACACGCTCACAGACACACTCACAGACACACGCTCACAGACACATGCTCACAGGCACACTCTCACAGACACACATTCACAGACACACTCTCAGAGACACACATTCACAGACACACTCTCACAGACACATTCTCACAGTCACACACTCACAGACACACACGCACAGACACACGCTCACTGACACACTCTCACAGACACACACTCACAGGCACACACTCACAGACACAGGCTCACAGGCACACTCACAGACACACACTCACAGACACACTCACAGACACGCTGACAGACACTCTCTCACAGACACACGCCAACAGACACACTCACAGACACACGCCCACAGACACACTCACAGACACACACTCACAGACACACACTCACAGACACACTCTCACAGGCACACTCTCACAGACATGTTCTCACAGACATGTTCTCACAGACACACGCTCACAGACTCACACTCACAGACACACGCTCACAGGCACACTCTCACAGCCACACACTCACAGACACACACTCACAGACACACGCTCACAGACACACTCTCACAGACACGTTCTCACAGACACACACGCACAGACACACGCTCACTGACACACTCTCACCGACACACACGCACAGATACACGCTCACTGACACACTCTCACAGACACACACTCACAGACACACACTCACAGACACACTCACAGACACACGCTCACAGACACACGCTCACAGACACACTCACAGACACACTCACAGACACACACTCACAGACACACACAGACACACTGACATACACTCTCTCACAGACACACGCCAACAGACACACTGACAGACACATGCCCACAGACACACTCACAGACACACACTCACAGACACCCACTCACAGACACCCACTCACAGACACACTCTCACAGACACACACTCAGACACACACTCACAGACACACGCACAGACACACACTCACAGACACACTCACAGACACACGCTCACAGACACACACTCACAGACACACTCACAGACACACACAGACACACGCTCACAGACACACTCTCGTAGACACACACTCTCACAGACACACTCGCAGACACACTCTCACAGACACACGCACAGACACACACTCACAGACACACTCACAGACACCCGCTCACAGACACCCGCTCACAGGCACCCACTCACAGACACGCTCACAGACACACACTCACAGACACACTCACAGACACACACTCACAGACACACACTCACAGACACACACTCACAGACACACACACAGACACACGCTCACAGACACACTCTCACAGTCACACACTCACAGACACACGCTCACAGACACACTCTCACAGGCACACGTTCACAGGCACACTCACAGACACACGCTTACAGACACACTCACAGACACACTCTCACAGACACACATTCACAGACACACTCTCACAGACACACTCTCACAGTCGCACACTCACAGACACACACGCACAGACACACACTCATGACACGCTCTCACAGACACACACTCACAGACACACACTCACAGACACACTCACAGACACACGCTCACAGACACACGCTCACAGACACACTCTCGCAGCCGCACACTCACAGACACACGCTCACAGACACACACTCACAGACACACACTCACAGACACACACTCACAGACACACTCTCACAGACACACGCTCACAGACACACTCACAGACACACGCTCACAGACACATGCTCACAGACACACTCTCACAGACACACATTCACAGACACACTCTCACAGACACACACGTACAGACACACGCTCACTGACACACTCTCCCAGACACACACTCACAGACACACGCTCACAGACACACGCTCACAGACACACTCACAGACACACACTCACAGACACACTCACCGACACGCTGACAGACACTCTCTCACAGACACACGCCAACAGACACACTCACAGCCACATGCCCACAGACACACTCACAGACACACACTCACAGACACCCACTCACAGACACCCACTCACAGACACACACTCAGACACACACTCACAGACACACGCACAGACACACACTCACAGACACACTCACAGACACACGCTCACAGACACACACTCACGGACACACTCACAGACACACACAGACACACGCTCACAGACACACTCTCATAGCCACACACTCTCACAGACACACACTCACAGACACACACTCACAGACACACTCTCACAGACACACGCTTCCAGACACAATCTCACAGACACACTCTCACAGACACGTTCTCACAGACACACGCTCACAGAGACACTCTCACAGACACACACTCACAGATACACGCTCACAGACATGCTCCCAGACAAACTCGCACAGACACACGCTCACAGGCACACTCTCACAGCCACACTCTCACAGACACACTCTCACAGACACACGCTCACAGAATCACGCTCACAGACACACGCTCACAGACAGACTCACAGACGAACGCTCACAGACACACTCTCACAGACACACATTCACAGACACACTCTCACGGACACACTCTCACAGTCACACACTCACAGACACACACGCACAGACACACGCTCACTGACACACTCTCACAGACACACACGCACAGACACACGCTCACTGACACACTCTCACAGACACACACTCACAGAAACACACTCACAGACACACACACAGTCACACACTCACAGATTCACGCTCACAGACACACTCTCACAGGCAGACGTTCACAGACACACTCAGAGACACACGCTTACAGACACACTCACAGACACACTCTCACAGACACACATTCACAGACACACTCTCACAGACACACTCTCACAGTCGCACACTCACAGACACACACGCACAGACACACGCTCACTGACACACTCTCTCAGACACACACTCACAGACACACACTCACCGACACACTCACAGACACACACTCACAGACACACGCTCACAGACGCACGCTCACAGACACACTCTCACAGCCACACACTCACAGACACACTCTCACAGACACACGCTCACAGACACACTCACAGACACACGCTCACAGACACATGCTCACAGGCACACTCTCACAGACACACATTCACAGACACACTCTCAGAGACACACATTCACAGACACACTCTCACAGACACACTCTCACAGTCACACACTCACAGACACACACGCACAGACACATGCTCACTGACACACTCTCACAGACACACACTCACAGGCACACGCTCACAGACACAGGCTCACAGGCGCACTCACAGACACACACTCACAGGCACACTCACAGACACGCTGACAGACACTCTCTCACAGACACACGCCAACAGACACACTCACAGACACACGCCCACAGACACACTCACAGACACACACTCACAGACACCCACTCACAGACACACAGACACAGACACACTCTCCAAGACACACACTCAGACACACACTCCCCAGACACACGCACAGACACACACTCACAGACACACTCTCACACACACACTCACAGTCACACGCTCACAGACACACACTCACAGACACACTCTCAGACACACAAACACAGACACACTCTCACACACACACTCACAGACACACACTCACAGACACACACTCACAGACACACTCACAGACACACAAACACAGATACACTCTCACACACCCACGCTCACAGACACACTCACAGACACACACTCACAGACACGCTCTCACAGACACACGGTCACAGACAGACACTCACAGACACACTCACAGACAGATGCTCACAGAGACACTCTCACAGACACACACTCACAGATACACGCTCACAGACACGCTCCCAGACAAACTCGCACAGACACACGCTCACAGGCACACTCTCACAGCCACACTCTCACAGACACACTCTCACAGACACACGGTCACAGACAGACACTCACAGACACACTCACAGACACATGCTCACAGACATACTCACAGACACACTAAAACAGACACACTCACAGACAGGCTCTCACAGACACACACTCAGAGAAACACTCTCACAGACACACGCTCGCAGACACACACTCACAGACACACTCACAGACACATGCTCACAGACACGCTCACAGACACACTCTCACAGACACATGCTCACAGACACACTCTCACAGACACACTCACAGACACACACTCACAGACACACGCTCACAGACACACTCACAGACACACGCTCACAGACACGCTAACAGACACACTCTCACAGACACACTCTCACAGACACACGCTCGCAGACACACTCACAAACACACGCTCACAGCCACACTCCCACAGACACACACTCACAGACACACACTCATAGACACACACTCACAGACACACTCTCACAGACATGTTCTCACAGACATGTTCTCACAGACACACGCTCACAGAGACACTCTCACAGACACACGCTCACAGACACACACTCACAGACACACGCTCACAGGCACACTCTCACAGCCACACACTCACAGACACACTCTCACAAACACACGCTCACAGACAGGCTCACAGACAAACGCTCACAGACACACTCTCACAGACACACATTCACAGACACACTCTCACAGACACACTCTCACAGACACGTTCTCACAGACACCCGCTCACAGAGACACTCTCACAAACACACGCTCACAGAGACACTCACAGACACATGCTCACAGACACACTCTCACAGATAAATGCTCACAGGCACACTCTCACAGCCACACACTCACATACACACTCTCACAGACACACTCTCACAGACACACGCTCACAGACAGACTCACAGACAAACGCTCACAGACACATGCTCACAGACACGCTCACAGACACACTCTCACAGACACATGCTCACAGACACACTCTCACAGACACACTCACAGACACACACTCACAGACACACGCTCACAGACACACTCACAGACACACGCTCACAGACACGCTAACAGACACACTCTCACAGACACACTCTCACAGACACACGCTCGCAGACACACTCACAAACACACGCTCACAGCCACACTCCCACAGACACACACTCACAGACACACACTCATAGACACACACTCACAGACACACTCTCACAGACATGTTCTCACAGACATGTTCTCACAGACACACGCTCACAGAGACACTCTCACAGACACACGCTCACAGACACACACTCACAGACACACGCTCACAGGCACACTCTCACAGCCACACACTCACAGACACACTCTCACAAACACACGCTCACAGACAGGCTCACAGACAAACGCTCACAGACACACTCTCACAGACACACATTCACAGACACACTCTCACAGACACACTCTCACAGACACACTCTCACAGACACGTTCTCACAGACACCCGCTCACAGAGACACTCTCACAAACACACGCTCACAGAGACACTCACAGACACATGCTCACAGACACACTCTCACAGATAAATGCTCACAGGCACACTCTCACAGCCACACACTCACATACACACTCTCACAGACACACTCTCACAGACACACGCTCACAGACAGACTCACAGACAAACGCTCACAGACACACTCTCACAGACACACATTCACAGACACACTCTCACAGATACACTCTCACAGTCACACACTCACAGACACACACGCACAGACACACGCTCCCTGACACACTCTCACCGACACACACGCACAGACACACGCTCACTGACACACTCTCACAGACACACACTCACAGACACACACTCACAGACACACGCTCACAGACACACTCACAGACACACACTCACAGACACACAGAGACACGCTGACAGACACTCTCTCACAGACACACGCCAACAGACACACTCACAGACACATGCCCACAGACACACTCACAGACACACACTCACAGACACCCACTCACAGACACCCACTCACAGACACTCTCTCACAGACACACATTCAGACACACACTCACAGACACACGCACAGACACACACTCACAGACACACTCACAGACTCACGCTCACAGACACACACTCACAGACACACTCACAGACACACACAGACACACGCTCACAGACACACTCTCGTAGACACACACTCTCACAGACACACTCGCAGATACACTCTCACAGACACACGCAAAGACGCACACTCACAGACACACTCACAGACACCCGCTCACAGACACCCGCTCACAGGCACCCACTCACAGACACGCTCACAGACACACACTCACAGACACACTCACAGACACACACTCACAGACACACACTCACAGACACACTCACAGACACACTCTCACAGACACACACTCACAGACACCCACTCACAGACACCCACTCACAGACACTCTCTCACAGACACACACTCAGACACACACTCACAGACACACGCACAGACACACACTCACAGACACACTCACAGACTCACGCTCACAGACACACACTCACAGACACACTCACAGACAAACACAGACACACGCTCACAGACACACTCTCGTAGACACACACTCTCACAGACACACTCGCAGACACACTTTCACAGACACACGCACAGACACACACTCACAGACACCCGCTCACAGACACCCGCTCACAGGCACCCACTCACAGACACGCTCACAGACACACACTCACAGACACACTCACAGACACACACTCAGAGACACACACTCACACACACTCACAGACACACTCTCACAGACACACACTCACAGACACACACTCACAGACACACTCTCACAGACACACGCTCACAGACACACTCACAGACACACTCACAGACACACTCACCGACACACACTCACAGACAGACTCTCACAGACACACTCACAGTCACACGCTCACCGACACACTTTCACAGACACACTCACAGACACACTCACAGACACACAAACACAGACACACTCTCACACTCTCACGCTCACAGACACACTCACAGACACACACTCACAGACACGCTCTCACAGACACACGGTCACAGACAGACACTCACAGACACACTCACAGACACACCCTCCCAGACACACTCACAGACACACTATCACAGACACACTCACAGACAGGCTCTCACAGACACACACTCAGAGAAACACTCTCACAGACACACGCTCACAGACACACACTCACAGACACACTCACAGACACATGCTCACAGACACGCTCACAGACACATTCTCACAGACACATGCTCACAGACACACTCTCACAAAGACACACTCACAGACACACTCTCACAGACACACTCTCACAGACACACTCACAGACACACACTCACAGACACACGCTCACAGACACACTCACAGACACACGATCACAGACACGCTCACAGACACACTCTCACAGACACACTCTCACAGACACACGCTTGCAGACACACACTCACAGACACACACTCACAGACACACTCTCACAGACACACTCTCACAGACACACTCACAGACACACACTCACAGACACACGCTCACAGACACACTCACAGACACACGCTCACAGACACGCTCACAGACACACTCTCACAGATACACTCTCACAGACACACGCTCGCAGACACACTCACAGACACACGCTCACAGCCACACTCCCACAGACACACACTCACAGACACACACTCACAGACACACACTCACAGACACGCTCTCACAGGCACTCTCTCACAGACATGTTCTCACAGACATGTTCTCACAGACACACGCTCACAGAGACACTCTCACAGACACACGCTCACAGACACACACTCACAGACACACGCTCACAGGCACACTCTCACAGCCACACACTCACAGACACACTCTCACAGACACACATTCACAGACACACTCTCACAGACACACTCTCACAGACACACTCTCACAGACACGTTCTCACAGACACCCGCTCACAGAGACACTCTCACAAACACACGCTCACAGAGACACTCACAGACACATGCTCACAGACACACTCTCACAGACAAATGCTCACAGACAGACTCACAGACAAACGCTCACAGACACACTCTCACAGCCACACACTCACATACACACTCTCACAGACACACTCTCACAGACACACGCTCACAGACAGACTCACAGACAAACGCTCACAGACACACTCTCACAGACACACATTCACAGACACACTCTCACAGATACACTCTCACAGTCACACTCACAGACACACACGCACAGACACACGCTCACTGACACACTCTCACCGACACACACGCACAGACACACGCTCACTGACACACTCTCACAGACACACTCACAGACACACACTCACAGACACACAGAGACACGCTGACAGACACTCTCTCACAGACACACGCCAACAGACACACTCACAGACACATGCCCACAGACACACTCACAGACACACACTCACAGACACCCACTCACAGACACCCACTCACAGACACACACTCACAGACACACTCACAGACACACGCTCACAGACACACTCACAGACACACACTCACAGACACACTCACAGACTCACGCTCACAGACACACACTCACAGACACACTCACAGACACACACAGACACACGCTCACAGACACACTCTCGTGGACACACACTCTCACAGACACACTCGCAGACACACTCTCACAGACACACGCACAGACACACACTCACAGACACACTCACAGACACCCGCTCACAGACACCCGCTCACAGGCACCCACTCACAGACACGCTCACAGACACACACTCACAGACACACTCACAGACACACACTCACAGACACACACTCACAGACACACTCACAGACACACTCTCACAGACACACACTCAAAGACACCCACTCACAGACACCCACTCACAGACACTCTCTCACAGACACACACTCAGACACACACTCACAGACACACGCACAGACACACACTCACAGACACACTCACAGACTCACGCTCACAGACACACACTCACAGACACACTCACAGACACACACAGACACACGCTCACAGACACACTCTCGTAGACACACACTCTCACAGACACACTCGCAGACACACTCTCACAGACACACGCACAGACACACACTCACAGACACACTCACAGACACCCGCTCACAGACACCCGCTCACAGGCACCCACTCACAGACACGCTCACAGATACACACTCACAGACACACTCACAGACACACACTCACAGACACACTCACAGACACACTCTCACAGTCACACACTCACAGACACACACTCACAGACACACTCTCACAGACACACTCTCACAGACACACGCTCACAGACACACTCACAGACACACTCACAGACACACTCACCGACACACACTCACAGACACACTCTCACAGACACACTCACAGTCACACGCTCACCGACACACTTTCACAGACACACTCACAGACACACTCACAGACACACAAACACAGACACACTCTCACACTCTCACGCTCACAGACACACTCACAGACACACACTCACAGACACGCTCTCACAGACACACGGTCACAGACAGACACTCACAGACACACTCACAGACACACGCTCCCAGACACACTCACAGACACACTATCACAGACACACTCACAGACAGGCTCTCACAGACACACACTCAGAGAAACACTCTCACAGACACACGCTCACAGACACACACTCACAGACACACTCACAGACACATGCTCACAGACACGCTCACAGACACATTCTCACAGACACATGCTCACAGACACACTCTCACAAAGACACACTCACAGACACACTCTCACAGACACACTCTCACAGACACACTCACAGACACACACTCACAGACACACGCTCACAGACACACTCACAGACACACGATCACAGACACGCTCACAGACACACTCTCACAGACACACTCTCACAGACACACGCTCGCAGACACACTCACAGACACACGCTCACAGCCACACTCCCACAGACACACACTCACAGACACACACTCACAGGCACACACTCACAGACACACTCTCACAGGCACACTCTCACAGACATGTTCTCACAGACATGTTCTCACAGACACACGCTCACAGAGACACTCTCACAGACACACGCTCACAGACACACACTCACAGACACACGCTCACAGGCACACTCTCACAGCCACACACTCACAGACACACTCTCACAGACAAACGCTCACAGACACACTCTCACAGACACACATTCACAGACACACTCTCACAGACACACTCTCACAGACACACTCTCACAGACACGTTCTCACAGACACCCGCTCACAGAGACACTCTCACAAACACACGCTCACAGATACACTCACAGACACATGCTCACAGACACACTCTCACAGATACATGCTCACAGGCACACTCTCACAGCCACACACTCACATACACACTCTCACAGACACACTCTCACAGACACACTCTCACAGACACACGCTCACAGACAGACTCACAGAAAAACGCTCACAGACACACTCTCACAGACACACATTCACAGACACACGCTCACTGACACACTCTCACAGACACACACTCACAGACACACACTCACAGACACACTCACAGGCACACGCTCACAGACACATGCTCACAGACACACTCTCACAGTCACACACTCACAGACACATGCTCACAGACACACGCTCACAGACACATGTTCACTGACACACTCACAGACACATGCTCACAGACACACGCTCACAGACACACTCTCACAGACATATATTCACAGACACACTCTCACAGACACACTCTCACAGTCACACACTCACAGACACACACGCACAGACACATGCTCACTGACACACTCTCACATACACACACTCACAGACATACACTCACAGACACACTCACAGACACCCGCTCACAGACACACGCTCACAGACACACTCTCACAGCCACACACTCACAGACACACGCTCACAGACACACGCTCACAGACACACTCTCACAGACACACACTCACAGACACACACTCACAGACACACTCTCACAGACACACGCTCACAGACACACTCACAGACACACGCTCACAGACACACATTCACAGACGCACACGCACAGACACACGGTCACTGACACACTCTCACAGACACACACTCACAGACACACGCTCACAGACACACGCTCACAGACCCACTCACAGACACACTCACAGACACACTCACAGACACACACTCACAGACACTCTATCACAGACACTCTATCACAGACACACGCCAACAGACACACTCACAGACACACGCCCACAGACACATTCAGAGACACAAACTCACAGACACACACTCACAGACACCCACTCACAGACACACTCTCACAAACACACACTCAGACACACACTCACAGACACACGCACAGACACACGCTCACAGACACACTCACAGACAAACGCTCACAGACACACACTCACAGACACACTCACAGACACACACAGACACACGCTCACAGACACACTCTCATAGACACACTCTCATAGACACACACTCTCCCAGACACACTCTCACAGACTCACGCTCACAGACACACTCACAGACACACTCGCAGTCACACTCACAGACACGCTCTCACAGACACACACTCACAGACACACTCACAGACACACTCACAGACACACACTCACAGACACACGCACAGACACACACTCACAGACACACTCACAGACACCCGCTCACAGACACCCGCTCACAGACACCCACTCACAGACACCCACTCACAGACACGCACTCACAGACACACTCTCACAGACACACTCTCCCAGACACACACTCACAGACACACTCTCACAGACACACTCTCACCGACACACGCTCATAGACACACTCACAGACACACTCACAGACACACACTCACCGACACACTCTCACAGTCACACGCTCGCAGGCACACTCTCACAGGCACACACTCACAGACACACTCACAGACACACAAACACAGACACACTCTCATACACCCACGCTCACAGACACACTCACAGACACACTTTCCCAGACACGCTCCCACAGACACACGGTCACAGACAGACACTCACAGACACACGCTCACAGACACACTCACAGACACACTATCACAGACACACTCTCACAGACACACGATCACTGACACACTCTCACAGACACACACTCACAGACACACGCTCACAGACACACGCTCACAGACCCACTCACAGACACACTCACAGACACACTCACAGACACACACTCACAGACACTCTATCACAGACACTCTATCACAGACACACGCCAACAGACACACTCACAGACACACGCCCACAGACACACTCACAGACACAAACTCACAGACACACACTCACAGACACCCACTCACAGGCACACTCTCACAAACACACACTCAGACACACACTCACAGACACACGCACAGACACACGCTCACAGACACACTCACAGACACACGCTCACAGACACACACTCACAGACACACTCACAGACACACACAGACACACGCTCACAGACACACTCTCATAGACACACTCTCATAGACACACACTCTCCCAGACACACTCTCACAGACTCACGCTCACAGACACACCCGCAGACACACTCGCAGTCACACTCACAGACACGCTCTCACAGACACACATTCACAGACACACTCACAGACACACTCACAGACACACACTCACAGACACACGCACAGACACACACTCACAGACACACTCACAGACACCCGCTCACAGACACCCGCTCACAGACACCCACTCACAGACACCCACTCACAGACACACTCTCACAGACACACTCTCCCAGACACACACTCACAGACACACTCTCACAGACACACTCTCACCGACACACGCTCACAGACACACTCACAGACACACTCACAGACACACACTCACCGACACACTCTCACAGTCACACGCTCACAGGCACACTCTCACAGGCACACAGTCACAGACATACTCACAGACACACAAACACAGACACACTCTCATACACCCACGCTCACAGACACACTCACAGACACACTTTCCCAGACACGCTCTCACAGACACACGGTCACAGACACACACTCACAGACACACTATCACAGACACACTCTCACAGACAGGCTGTCACAGACACACACTCACAGAAACCCTCTCACAGACACACGCTCACAGACACACACTCACAGACACACACTCACAGACACACTCTCACAGACACATGCTCACAGACATGCTCACAGACACACTCTCACAGACACACGCTCACAGACACACGCTCACAGAGACACACTCACAAACACACTCTCACAGACACACTCTCACAGACACACTCTCACAGAGACACACTCACAGACACACGCTCACACACACACTCACAGACACATGCTCACAGACACGCTCACAGACACACTCTCACAGACACACTCTCACAGACACACGCTCACAGACACACGCTCACAGCCACACTCTCACACACACTCACAGACACACACTCACAGACACACTCTCACAGACACACCCACAGACACACACTCACAGACACACACTTACAGACACACTGTCACAGACACACTGTCACAGACACACTCTCACAGACACACTCTCACAGTCACACACTCACAGGCACATGCTCACAGACACACGCTCACAGACACATGTTCACAGACACACTCACATACACATGCTCACAGACACACGCTCACAGACACACTCTCACAGACACATATTCACAGACACACTCTCACAGACACACTCTCACAGTCACACACTCACAGACACACACGCACATGCTCACTGACACACTCTCACAGACACACACTCACAGACACACACTCACAGACACACTCACAGACACCCGCTCACAGACACACGCTCACAGACACACTCTCACAGCCACACACTCACAGACACACACTCACAGACACACTCTCAGAGACACACACTCACAGACACACACTCACAGACACACTCTCACAGACACACGTTCACAGACACACTCACAGACACACTCTCACAGACACACACTCACAGACACACTCTCACAGACACACGCTCACAGACACACTCACAGACACACTCACAGACACACTCACAGACACACACTCACAGACACACTCTCAGAGACACTCTATCACTGACACACGCCAACAGACACACTCACAGACACACGCCCACAGACACACTCACAGACACAAACTCACAGACACACACTCACAGACACCCACTCACAGACACACTCTCACAGACACACACTCACAGACACACACTCACAGACACACTCTCACAGACACACACTCACAGACACACTCACAGACACACTCTCACAGACACACACTCACAGACACACTCTCACAGACACACGCTCACAGACACACTCACAGACACACTCACAGACACACTCACAGACACACACTCACAGACACACTCTCAGAGACACTCTATCACTGACACACGCCAACAGACACACTCACAGACACACGCCCACAGACACACTCACAGACACAAACTCACAGACACACACTCACAGACACCCACTCACAGACACACTCTCACAGACACACACTCAGACACACACTCACAGACACACGCACAGACACACGCTCACAGACACGCTCACAGACACACGCTCACAGACACACACTCACAGACACACACACAGACACACACAGACACACGCTCACAGACACACTCTCATAGACACACTCTCATAGACACACACTCTCCCAGACACACTCTCACAGACACACGCTCACAGACACACTCGCAGACACACTCGCAGTCACACTCACAGACACGCTCTCACAGACACACTCACAGACACACTATCACAGACACACTCTCACAGACATGCTGTCACAGACACACACTCACAGAAACACTCTCACAGACACACGCTCACAGACACACACTCACAGAAACACTCTCACAGACACATGCTCACAGACACGCTCACAGACACACTCTCACAGACACACGCTCACAGACACACTCTCACAGAGACACTCTCACAGACACACTCTCACAGACACACTCTCACAGACACACACTCACAGACACACTCACAGACACATGCTCACAGACACGCTCACAGACACACTCTCACAGACACACTCTCACAGACACACACTCACAGACACACTCTCACAGACACACGCTCACACACACACTCACAGACACACGCTCACAGACCCACTCTCACAGACACACTAAGTCTCACTAAGATGGTGTCAGACGGGCTTGGGACCTGGAGGCTATCTGGGCCTAGGTTTCCCCAACCGCAAACTGAAAATCTAACCCATTGCACTGGCCTGGCCGCAGGCAGGTATCACATGCAGTGTGAAAGTAGGGGTGTATAGGAGCTCACAGCACAGGTGGAGATGATTCAACCCTCCCCGGCATAGGCTTTCCGTCCTCGGCCACAGATTTTGAGGCTCTCTTTCAACGATGCCAGTGGCAAGGTTTAGAGAGCGAATGACTTTTTTTAAAAAAGTGTCAGAGCAAGTCCCCCTTGGTGCTGTGAGAGGGAAAGACTGCCTGAATTCATGGCTGGAGTGCTGTTTTATCATTCCGCCTTCCTCTTTAACTCGATTCTGCTGAAGCAACCTGTCAACGGCTGGAGGGAAGGTGGGAGGGTTTAGTGTGGTGGGGCAGCGCTGGTGTTGTGGGGGGTGGGGTGGGGTGGTAGAAGAGGGGGTGGGGAAGAGAGCGGAGAATGGACCCTCCATCACCCCTCCCCCGCAGCCTCCTCAGATAATCCAGACAATTGTTTGGACCGCGGCCAAGTTGTCGGCAGCCGCAAATAATTCATTTGTTCATTATTCAGTGTTGGAGCTGCCGGGCGTGCGTCCCCTGGGTGATGGAGCTCGGCACCGTCCTCGTCTGCTGAGCTGCTGTGACAGCTCTCCACTCGGCTTAACCCTTTGTCGCCCCACTGAGCGAAGGCACCTCCTCCTCCTTCGGCCTAGCTGCTTCGAGGTCGGACATCCAGCCTGGGCGGGCCAGCTACACCCCTTCCCCGCCCCTCCCTCCCTCCCTCCTTCACCGCCTGGGTTGCCAAGTCCGTTTGAGACCATACACCAATTAAACAGCGGCGTTCAAAAAAAAAATCCTTCTCTGATACTGTTGTCGCTAATTAGTAAAAATGAAAAACAAACTCTTTTTTTTATTAGCCCAGTAACGTCTTCCCCTGGGCTTTAGTGATAGACGTTGCTGCAGAGACAACCCTGTCGTTCACCAACAGCCTCTCAAGGGCAATCAGGGATAGGCTATAAATTCTGACTGGGCAGCACGGTGGCGCAGTGGGTTAGCACTGCTGCCTCACGGCGCTGAGGACCCAGGTTCGATCCCGGCTCTGGGTCACTGTCCGTGTGGAGTTTGCACATTCTCCCCGTGTCTGCGTGGGTTTCGCCTCCACAACCCAAAGATGTGCAGGTTAGGTGGATTGGCCGCGCTTAATTGCCCCTTAATTGGAAAAAATGAATTGGGTATTCTAAATTTATTTAAAAATAAATAAATAAATAAATTCTGACTGACCAAGCAACACCCACACCCTGTAAACCTTTTCAACGATGTTGGGTGTGGGAGCGGCTGGGAGAACTCCGCTTCTCCTCTTCAAAATTGTCCTTCAGGAAATTTTACATCTGCCTCGGAGAAAAGACAGAGTCTCAATTTGACTCTTCCACTAATTCTATGCTCTCTTCGTGTTGTGCTCTCTCCATGCTGTGCTCTCTTGGTTCTGTGCTCTCTCTTTCTGTGCTCTCTCTCCATGCTGTGCTCTCTTGGTTCTGTGCTCTCTCTTTCTGTGCTCTCGCTCCATGCTGTGCTTTCTTGGTTCTGTGCTCTCTCTTTCTGTGCTCTCGCTCCATGCTGTGCTCCCTTGGTTCTGTGCTCTCTCTTTCTGCGCTCTCTCTCCATGCTGTGCTCTCTTGGTTCTGTGCTCTCTCTTTCTGTGCTTTCGCTCCATGCTGTGCTCTCTTGGTTCTGCGCTCTCTCTTTCTGCGCTCTCTCTCCATGCTGTGCTCTCTTGGTTCTGCGCTCTCTCTTTCTGCGCTCTCTCTCCATGCTGTGCTCTCTTGGTTCTGTGCTCTCTCTTTCTGTGCTCTCTCTCCATGCTGTGCTCTCTCGGTTCTGCGCTCTCTTGGTTCTGTGCTATTTCGATGTTCTGTTCTCTCATGCTGCACTGTCTCTGTTCTGCTGTCTCTTAGTGCTGCATTCTGTTGTTTCTGCGCTCTCTCGGTGTTGCACCGTCTCGGTTCTGCGCTCTCTCGGTGCTGCACGTTCTCGGTTCTGCGCCCTCTCAGTGCTGCACGTTCTCGGTTCTGCGCTCTCTCGGTGTTGCACCGTCTCGGTTCTGCGCTCTCTCGATGTTGCACCGTCTCGGTTCTGCGCCCTCTCAGTGCTGCACGTTCTCGGTTCTGCGCTCTCTCGGTGCTGCACGTTCTCGGTTCTGCGCCCTCTCGGTGCTGCACGTTCTCGGTTCTGCGCTCTCTCGGTGTTGCACCGTCTCGGTTCTGCGCTCTCTCGATGTTGCACCGTCTCGGTTCTGCGCCCTCTCGATGCTGCACGTTCTCGGTTCTGCGCTCTCTCGATGCTGCACGTTCTCGGTTCTGCGCTCTCTCGGTGTTGCACCGTCTCGGTTCTGCGCCCTCTCGGTGCTGCACGTTCTCGGTTCTGCGCTCTCTCGGTGCTGCACGTTCTCGGTTCTGCGCTCTCTCGGTGCTGCACCGTCTCGGTTCTGCGCCCTCTCGATGCTGCACGTTCTCGGTTCTGCGCCCTCTCGGTGCTGCACGTTCTCGGTTCTGCGCTCTCTCGATGCTGCACGTTCTCGGTTCTGCGCTCTCTCGGTGTTGCACCGTCTCGGTTCTGCGCCCTCTCGGTGCTGCACGTTCTCGGTTCTGCGCTCTCTCGGTGCTGCACGTTCTCGGTTCTGCGCTCTCTCGGTGCTGCACCGTCTCGGTTCTGCGCCCTCTCGGTGCTGCACCGTCTCGGTTCTGCGCTCTCTCGGTGCTGCACGTTCTCGGTTCTGCGCTCTCTCGATGCTGCACGTTCTCGGTTCTGCGCCCTCTCAGTGCTGCACGTTCTCGGTTCTGCGCTCTCTCGGTGCTGCACCGTCTCGGTTCTGCGCCCTCTCGGTGCTGCACGTTCTCGGTTCTGCGCCCTCTCGGTGCTGCACCGTCTCGGTTCTGCGCTCTCTCGGTGCTGCACTGTCTCGGTTCTGCGCTCTCTCGGTGCTGCACGTTCTCGGTTCTGCGCCCTCTCGGTGTTGCACCGTCTCGGTTCTGCGCCCTCTCGGTGCTGCACGTTCTCGGTTCTGCGCTCTCTCGGTGTTGCACCGTCTCGGTTCTGCGCTCTCTCGGTGCTGCACGTTCTCGGTTCTGCGCTCTCTCGATGTTGCACCGTCTCGGTTCTGCGCTCTCTCGATGCTGCACGTTCTCGGTTCTGCGCTCTCTCGATGCTGCACCGTCTCGGTTCTGCGCTCTCTCGGTATTGAACATTCTCGGTTCTGCGCCCTCTCGGTGCTGCACGTTCTTGGTTCTGCGCTCTCTCGGTGCTGCACGTTCTCGGTTCTGCGCTCTCTCGGTGCTGCACCGTCTCGGTTCTGCGCCCTCTCGGTGCTGCACGTTCTCGGTTCTGCGCTCTCCCGGTGCTGCACCGTCTCGGTTCTGCGCTCTCTCGGTGCTGCACTGTCTCGGTTCTGCGCTCTCTCGGTGCTGCACGTTCTCGGTTCTGCGCTCTCTCGATGTTGCACCGTCTCGGTTCTGCGCTCTCTCGGTGCTGCACGTTCTCGGTATTGAACGTTCTCAGTTCTGCGCTCTCTCGATGTTGCACCGTCTCGGTTCTGCGCTCTCTCGGTATTGAACGTTCTCAGTTCTGCGCTCTCTCGATGTTGCACCGTCTCGGTTCTGCGCCCTCTCGGTGCTGCACGTTCTCGGTTCTGCGCTCTCTCGGTATTGAACGTTCTCAGTTCTGCGCTCTCTCGATGTTGCACCGTCTCGGTTCTGCGCCCTCTCAGTGCTGCACGTTCTCGGTTCTGCGCCCTCTCGGTGCTGCACGTTCTCGGTTCTGCGCCCTCTCGGTGCTGCACGTTCTCGGTTCTGCGCTCTCTCGATGTTGCACCGTCTCGGTTCTGCGCCCTCTCAGTGCTGCACGTTCTCGGTTCTGCGCCCTCTCGGTGCTGCACGTTCTCGGTTCTGCGCCCTCTCGGTGCTGCACGTTCTCAGTTCTGCGCTCTCTCGATGTTGCACCGTCTCGGTTCTGCGCCCTCTCAGTGCTGCACGTTCTCGGTTCTGCGCCTTCTCGGTGCTGCACGTTCTCGGTTCTGCGCTCTCTCGATGTTCCGCTCTTGCTTCTGCGCTCTCTCGATGTTCCGCTCTTGGTTCTGCACCCTCTCAGTGCTACACGTTCCCGGTTCTGCGCTCTCTCGGTGCTGCACATTCTCGGTTCTGTGCTCTCTTGATGCTGCATGTTCTCGGTTCTGCGCCCTCTCAGTGCTGCACGTTCCCGGTTCTGCGCTCTCTCGATGTTCCGCTCTTGGTTCTGCGCTCTCTCGGTATTGCACGTTCTCAGTTCTGCGCTCTCTCGATGTTGCACCGTCTCGGTTCTGCGCTCTCTCGGTGCTGCACGTTCTCGGTTCTGCGCTCTCCCAGTGCTGCACGTTCTCGGTTCTGTGCTCTCTTGATGCTGCACGTTCTCGGTTCTGCGCCCTCTCGGTGCTGCACGTTCTCGGTTCTGCGCTCTCTCGGTGCTGCACGTTCTCGGTTCTGCGCTCTCTCGGTGCTGCACGTTCTCGGTTCTGCGCCCTCTCGGTGCTGCACGTTCTCGGTTCTGCGCTCTCTCGATGTTGCACCGTCTCGGTTCTGCGCCCTCTCAGTGCTGCACGTTCTCGGTTCTGCGCCTTCTCGGTGCTGCACGTTCTCGGTTCTGCGCTCTCTTGATGTTCCGCTCTTGCTTCTGCGCTCTCTCGATGTTCCGCTCTTGGTTCTGCACCCTCTCAGTGCTACACGTTCCCGGTTCTGCGCTCTCTCGGTGCTGCACATTCTCGGTTCTGTGCTCTCTTGATGCTGCATGTTCTCGGTTCTGCGCCCTCTCAGTGCTGCACGTTCCCGGTTCTGCGCTCTCTCGATGTTCCGCTCTTGGTTCTGCGCTCTCTCGGTGCTGCACGTTCTCGGTTCTGTGCTCTCTTGATGCTGCATGTTCTCGGTTCTGCGCCCTCTCAGTGCTGCACATTCCCGGTTCTGCGCTCTCTCGATGTTCCGCTCTTGGTTCTGCGCTCTCTCGATGTTCCGTTCTTGGTTCTGCGCTCTCTCGGTGCTGCACGTTCTCGGTTCTGTGCTCTCTCGGTGCTGCACGTTCTCGGTTCTGCGCCCTCTCAGTGCTGCACGTTCTCGGTTCTGCGCTCTCTCGGTGCTGCACGTTCTCGGTTCTGTGCTCTCTTGATGCTGCACGTTCCCGGTTCTGCGCCCTCCCAGTGCTGCACGTTCCCGGTTCTGCGCTCTCTTGATGCTGCACGTTCTCGGTTCTGCGCTCTCTCGGTGCTGCACGTTCTCGGTTCTGCGCTCTCTCGGTGCTGCACGTTCTCGGTTCTGCGCTCTCTTGATGCTGCACGTTCTCGGTTCTGCGCTCTCTCGGTGCTGCACGTTCCCGGTTCTGTGCTCTCTTGATGCTGCACGTTCTCGGTTCTGCGCCCTCTCAGTGCTGCACGTTCTCGGTTCTGTGCTCTCTCGGTGCTGCACGTTCTCGGTTCTGCGCTCTCTCGGTGCTGCACGTTCCCGGTTCTGCGCTCTCTCGGTGCTGCACGTTCTCGGTTCTGCGCTCTCTCGGTGCTGCACGTTCTCGGTTCTGTGCTCTCTCGGTGCTGCACGTTCTCGGTTCTGCGCTCTCTCGGTGCTGCACGTTCTCGGTTCTGCGCTCTCTCGGTGCTGCACGTTCTCGGTTCTGCGCTCTCTCGGTGCTGCATGTTCTCGGTTCTGCGCTCTCTCGGTGCTGCACGTTCTCGGTTCTGCGCCCTCTCAGTGCTGCACGTTCTCGGTTCTGCGCTCTCTCGGTGCTGCACGTTCTCGGTTCTGCGCTCTCTTGATGCTGCATGTTCTCGGTTCTGCGCCTTCTCGGTGCTGCACGTTCTCGGTTCTGCGCTCTCTCGATGTTCCACTCTCAGTGCTGCACTGTCTTGGTGCTGCGCTCCATTGGCTCTGTGCTCCCTTCATGTTGTGCTCTTACAGCGCTGCGCTCCTTTGGTGCTTAAGCTCCCTCAGCTGAGTGGAGTGTGTCAGCTTTGATGACATGCTTTAACTGGGTGGAATAAGTCTGTGAACCCACAGCTCTCTGATTCAGTGAGAGGGCTAGTGACTGAGCCGGGGCCAGAAACTGAGGAGTGTGAGAACCCTCACGTGTTTTCATCATGACCCCAAGTATCTGCATGTTTCTTTCCCAATGATATCATGATTTTGTTCAGAATGTGTTTGAAGGAATGGGAGCCTTTGCAATTCCAGCAATGTCACTTCAGGTTAAATGTAGCCCATGTTACACTGCACACAATGATGCACATCAGCCTCAGAGCAACCCCAACTCCACCAATATGGTCACTGTTTACCATTCGATGATTTTGACATTGCGTTCAGAGAGGATGATCACTAAACGGAATCACGCTTACGCCTCCCTGAATATTGACTGACTTTGACTTCAGGAGAACTGGATGGGGTTCAGCTTCAACATCTCTTGTGGGCTGAACGACTCATGAATACCGATGAGGAGAACTTTAACCTAGTCAAGGAGTTTGACTCGAGTGCATTAGTGCTTGGTCGGATCATAAACCTCATAAAATCCTGACACAATGTTTGTCCAGCTCTGATTTTGCATTACGAAAAAAGCAAAGGCAGCAATGTGCAAAAGCAGTTAAGTGCAGCAATACGGAAGTTATGGTCGATTACCCTGCTGCTCCACAGACCGTAACCTTCCTTGCCGAAAGAACCAACACTGAAATCCAAGTAATGGCATGAAGTTGTGATACTTAGCCACTGGTTAGCTATTAAACACTCCACCAAAAGTTCATTCAGGTAAATACTGCCAAACAGCCTGGCTCACCCTGAAGGTGGAATTTTACAAGTGTGGACTTTCATGCCTTCAGAATTCAATTTTGTTGGAGATTCAAAACTTTTCTTTTACTTGTTCTTTCTGTTGTTTTATTGTCTTCTCTCTTTTCCTTTCCTACCTTTATATTTTGCTTCTCTGTACGATTTCACTTATACTTCCTGGTTTAGACTCTGCATGTTCGGTGAGAATTCTTCAACCTGCCTGGTTGACGAGCTGCTGCTTCCTCTGCTGACTCACACATCCCCTGTAAATCAGATCCAACACAGTGACATCAAGCCTACATTCAACGCTCAAAAGGTAATAATAATAATCTTTATTAGTGTCATAGGTAGACTTACATTAACACTGCAATGAAGTTACTGTGAAAAGCCCCTGGTCGCCACATTCCGGTGCCTGTTCGGGTACACAGAGGGAGAATTCAGAATGTCCAATTCACCTAACAAGCACATCTTTCGGGACTGTGGGAGGAAACCGGAGCCCCCGGAGACACGGGGAGAACATGTAGACTCCGCACAGACAGTGACCCAACCGGGAATCAAACCAGGGACCTTGGTGCTGTGAAGCAACAGTGCTAACCACTGTGCTACCGTGCCATACAGACCATGGTTCTGAACAGTTTGGTTCAGCTTCAGACAGCTGCCAGTAAGAGGGATGGGGGCCAACAGCTAGAGAATGAGGTTTGGCTTGGGGACCGAAGATATTGGTCTTGCCAATATTTGGTTGGGGGAGGTTTGTTACTCATCCAGAACTGGAATTTCGACAGGCAGTGTGACAGATTAGAGCCCGTTGGGGAAGGGGAGGGAGTAGGGGGTTGTTTGAGAGATATGATGGGGATGTGGAGCTTAGTGTCGTTGATGTCCACGCCGAATCTGACGTGCCTCCAGATGGGAAGCATGCAGATGAGAAACCGGATGGGGACTCCGGAGATTTAGGCCCAGTCAATCGATCTGGATGTTCACTCTCCACGTGAGCACTGCCGATCTGATGGCTTTTTTTCCTGGCCTGCCTCAACAGCCAGATGTATTGTGATTTCTTCACTCCCCTCCAGAGAGGCCGAGATCTCTTCATATTCCTCTGGCTCCAATCAAATCTCATTCACAAATTCATCATCCTGCCTCTTCCTTCTCTCCGCTAACCCTTTCAGGAATTAGCAGCAGATGTTGCATTATCCGAATGAGTCCAATAAGATGGCATCAAGATGACAAACCAGTAACGCTGGTGTGGCCTGGCAGGGGAAGACGGGTCAGTTAAAACTATTCTCGTTTGTTAACCTTTTGGAATTCGAAGCTGTTCTGACCTCAACGGGCCCTTTCTCAGTAAAATCACATCTCATTACGCAGCCGTTATTGTTGGTGTGGCAAAAATCTAATTCTGGAAATTAACATTTAGACATGATATTTAAATGAGTCATCCTTTTCGCTAATTTTAAGTGATTATGAATATTCAATGCCAGAGGCATTGCCTGAGCCGTCACATTGAGAGCGGTGGCTTTGGAAGGACTGTCCGGGATTCTCCGATCCGAAATCGCCCGGCCACTGCCGGCAGCGGGAACCGCAGGCGGGATTCCCTCAGCCCGGGGCCGGGCGGGGGAATCCCCACGACCGGCGCGAGTCGGGCCACGCCGCCCTGATGCCGGGACGCGAGTCTCCGCAGAGCGCCATTGGTGCCAGCCTGGCGCCGGTCAGGGCCCCCCCCCCGCCGCCGATTCTCTGCCCGGGATGGGCCGAGCGGCCTCGTAAAATACCCTCGTCCCTCCGGCGCCGTTCACACCTGCTCTCAGCCAGCGGGAGCTCAGCGTGAAAGGGTCAGGGGTCGGCCTGTGTGGGGGGTGAGGGGGTTCCAACCCCGGAGGGGGGGTGGGGGGGGCTCCGATGTGGCCTGGCCCGAATCGGGGCCCACTGACCGGCGGGCCGGCCTCTCGGGCTGAGGGCCTCCTTTCTTCCGGGCCGGCCCCCGTAGCCCTGCGCCACGGTGCGTCGGGGCCGGCATGTTGAAGGAGGCCACTGCGAATGCGCGGATCCCGCGGCACCCAGTTCACGCCGGGATCAGCAGCTGGAGCGGCCGTGAACCGCTCCAGTCCAGTGCTGGCCCCCTGTAGGGGCCAGAATTGCTGATCCTGAAGCCGCGTTGACGCCGTCGAGAAACACGACGGCGTCAACACTTAGCCTCAGGACCGCAGACTCCCGCCCGGAGTATTTGGCGCTCCGGAGAATCTCGACTGAGTGAACGGAAAGAAAATTCCGGCTGCTGTGTTCATCGCAGAAAGGCTGCTGTGACCATTGGACAACCGTTTCCTTTCAATTTCCTTACCTTTCACAGAGTTACAACAGCACTAAAAAGGGCCCTTCGGCCCATCCTGCCTGTGCCAGCCATCAGCTTGTTGTTACTCATGCTTGTGAGAGTGCGGGCTAGGAGGAGCGAGCCCCACCCCAGGACTTGAGCCCATTGTTCTCAGCCAGCTCCTCAGTGCAGTGCTCCATCAGTGCTGCGTTGCTGGCTCCGCGTGGGAGATCAGATCGAGCAGCGGCCACCCCCAGCTGTCAGGCTGTCTGAGCAGAAGCATTCTTCTCCGATTCTGGGCAACATTCCTCCCTCAACTGTCACCATGGGGGAAAAAAACCACATCGGAATATAAAAAAATAGGATCAGCAGTAGGTCCGATCTGATTGTGGCATTGGGCGTCATTCTCCGCCGGCGGGAGTCTCCGTTTTGCCGGCGCCCGGGGGGTTCCCGACGGCGTGGGGCTGCCCCACAATGGGAAACCCCATTGACCGGCCGGTGTTACGGAGACTCCCGCCGGCCGGTCGGGGCAGAAATGTGGCGAGGCGGGTAGGAGAATTTCGCCCCTGAGCTCCAATTTTCTGCCTGTCCCCCCATAACCCTTGAACTCCTTCAGAATCCCTACAGCGCAGAAGGAGGTTGTTCAGCCCCGCGGGTCTGCACCGTCCCTCTGAAAGAGAACCCGACCGAGGCCCGATCCCCGTAACCCCACCTAAACTGCCCATCCCTGGACACTGAGGGACAATTTTAGCGTGGCCAATCCACCTAACCTGCACATCTTTGGACTGTGGGAGGAAACCGGAGCACCCGGAGGAAACCCACGCACACACGGGGAGAACGTGCAGACTCCGCACAGACAGTGACCCAAGCCGGGAATCGAACCTGGGACCCTGGAGCTGTGAGGCAGCAGTGCTGACCGCTGTGCCGCCCCTAATTTACACAGCCGTTGCTCGGACTCATGGTAATTTGGTGAGAACCGGCATTTCGTCCAGTAGCTCTATGAACAATCCAATTGTCGTCTGGTTTTAAACGCCCTTCTGAACTCAAAATCAGACAAGGAACTGGGTTGCAATTGAGGCCTTTAATCATGCCCTGCCTCTGTGATGAGTGCGGCCAACTTTATGTTTGTTACTGAGTTGGTGCGCATCAACATTCTTGAGCTGATTTTTAAAATCAATTTACGGGATTTGTGTGTCAACATTTAGTGCCCATCCCTAATTATCCTCGAGCGTGGTTATTTGAAACTGCTGAAGACAAGGCAATAAAAAGGCTAGAGTCATAACCAGCAAGGAAAACGTAGCAGTTGTTTCGCAGATCAGACTCAACATTCTATTTTGAACGTAACCCTCCGTTCTGCTACCAGGGAATTCTCAGAACTGAGCATTTCCAGCAAATGTTTTTGAAAATTGATCTTTCCTTTGCCGAAACCACTCACCTTCTGACAATTATTGTCGATTGCTTTGATTCACCCAGCACAACAGGCATTGACGAGACAGGAAAATGAGTAAAGGTGGTTCAGAAAATTACCAGAGGTGTGGCAAGCAAGCGAGCACTGGTGGGGCAGGAAGATCTTTGAACATGTGTCTCTTCGATTCTGGCTCAGGAGGAAAGTCACTCGATAGAAAGAGATTTCGCCCTCCCCTTTATCTCCTGCTGTGGAATGTTTGTCGCCATGCACCAAATAAATGATGAAAAGTGCATCCACCTGAGCTGACCTCCCCCTAAACTTCGTCCAACCCGGCTGCCTGCCCGAGTGCCCAGGTGGCTTTGGCGACGGACAATGTGGTGTCCACCGGCTTGCTTCAGGCCTGCCGTGACCAGTGGGCGCTGCGTGAGCTGGGGTGCATCATCATTACCTCCCCCGCCCCCCTCTCCCGCCCCCGTTTCGATTTAATCTATTAAGTCTCCCGGCCCTGCCGATGGAAACGCAGTGCAATCCGAGGGTGCGATCAACGGGGAAAATCCGTCGACAGCAACGGGACGAGAAGATCCTGTCGCCGGCCAGCAGCTGGCTGCATCCACCGTCGCAAGACACACTGACGGGAGATTGGGGAGGGGAGGGTGTGAAATTCCACCCGGGATTTTGCGTGCCCTGCACCCTCCGGCATCAGAGAATGCACGGTGGGGGTGGGAAGGGGGTGTTCAGCGTCGGCGGGACCAGAATATCTCGCCGGAAGGACTTCGGCCCCAAGTGTTTCCTGCTCCAGCCCAACCCCAATTGAAGCTGTCGTTTCACCTTCAGGAATCTTTTGGACGAACACGACCGGAGATATATATATATATAAATTGAAGTACTTGTGGAAATTGAAAAGCCCGTCATGTTGGTGTTGAAATATTTTTTTGAAAAGCTATAAGCTGTAAATCAGTCCAGGTTTAGCACTGAGAGCATCAGACACCACTTGGGGGTGAGTGTGAACGGAAATGCCAAGTCGCAAAATGAATCACAACAAAAAGGATTTTTCACCACAATAGTGAATATGCTGAGAATAATAAAATGACAGCGCAGATGGATTATTATGACAGTGTTTGGATGACCTTCAGGGCACAACTTGGCAACAAGAGTATGTGTTTCTTCCGATAAACTTTCCTTGTGTGTCCCTGTGTGGACTCTCCAATTGTCACCTTGGGGCGGTGGGAGAGGAGGAGGGTATTCCGCCAGGTACGCACCGTTTTCTTTCGTGGCAGGAGATATTTTTTTTGCCAACTCTTTTGTCAAATGTGGCCTTCAGTCGAGGGAACGCAATGGAAGACGGAGGGGTCCCAGAAAGAAAGTGCAGGACAAGTTGAGTTCCTAGTTCCGAAGCGTCTCCCCAGAATTAACCCAACTGGACGCACTTGTGTTGCCAGGAAAATGTAAACCGCAGCAATAATACCTTTCATTTATATAGCGCTGTTAAATCATAAAGCACCCTGAGGTGCTTCACAGGGCCGTTATCAGAGAAAACGTGATACAAGCCACATGGAGAGGGGGGTATCAATATTAGGATCAATACTGGTATATGGTGCAGGAATGATACAGCAGCTTGTCTTTTACCTTCAGCAAGTTTATTCTTCATGCTGCACAGCAGAGATAAAGGGTGTAATTCACGTACCATTTTGGCTGCATTTGGCGGGGTGTTCCCGTTGGTTATTTGGGTGAGATTTAGACCTGTATTCACCCACACTTTAGTCATTTTTGGGAGGGCTTGGGGAGTTTCTCACCATTTATAGCCACACTTAGAAATTATTTGTGCAGTGGGGAATTAAAGCCGCCAGCCAGACCAGTTCCCCAGAGATTGGGGCACCATTGTGAAAGGGCAAATCGAGGCACATTTTGTAAAAGTAGACAAAAGAATGCTGGGTGCAGCTGGTGTAGCTAATGGGAGGGGCCAATTCCGTCTGGACAAAGGAGCCGCTTCCAGGGCTCTAAGCTGAGCAGAAGGTTTCCAGCTTGGTCTGAATAAAGAAGGTTTCTCCCTCCAAGGACTCTGCACCAAGATGAGCAAATAAAACCTGGTTGCTAACTGTATACATAAGTGTATTTGAAATACATGGGTTGCTTAACTGGAATGTAGAAGATTTCAGGAATCAAGTTAAGATGTTGTATGAGTTAACTGTAAAGCTACTTCTTTGTTGCTAATGTGCAACTTAATGTTAACTTAAAGTTCGTTTTGATATAAAAGCTGTCTGCTGGCCAGTGTTATCATTCCTCAACGGCCTCGAAAGTCCCTCGAAAGAGTATTGAAAGTCAAAGAGATCTAGGGGTACAGGTCCACAGGTCACTGAAAGGGCAACGCAGGTGGAGAAGGTAGTCAAGAAGGCATACGGCATGCTTGCCTTCATTGGCCGGGGCATTGAGTATAAGAATTGGCAAGTCATGTTGCAGCTGTAAAGATCCTTAGTTAGGTCACACTTGGAGTATAGTGTTCAATTCTGGTCGCCACACTACCAGAAGGATGTGGAGGCTTTAGAGAGGGTGCAGAAGAGATTTACCAGAATGTTGCATGGTATGGAGGGCATTAGCTATGAGGAGCGGTTGAATAAACTTGGTTTGTTCTCACTGGAGCGAAGGAGGTTGAGGGGCGACCTGATAGAGGTCTACAAAATTATGAGGGGCATAGACAGAGTGGATAGTCAGAGGCTTTTCCCTGGGGTAGAGGGGTCAATTACTAGGGGGCATAGGTTTAAGATGAGAGGGGCAAGGTTTAGAGGAGATGTACGAGGCAAGTTTTTTATACAGAGGGTAGTGGGTGCCTGGAACTCGCTACCGGAGGAGGTGGTGGAAGCAGGGACGATAGTGACATTTAAGGGGCACCTTGACAAATACATGAATAGGATGGGAATAGAGGGATACGGACCAAGGAAGTGTAGAAGATTGTAGTTTAGTCGGGCAGCATGGTCGGCACGGGCTTGGAGGGCCGAAGGGCCTGTTCCTGTGCTGTACATTTCTTTGTTCTTTGTTCTTTGTTCTTTGAATAGCTTCAGGGCCGGGATCGACAGGTTTTTAATCAGTGGAGGAGTGGAGGGTTATGGAGATGAGGCAGGAAAGTGGGCGTGGTGATTGTCAGATCAGTCACGTTCTTATTGAATGGCTGAGCTGGCTTCAAAGGGCTGAATGGCCTCCTCCTGTTCCTGTTCCTTATGATCTTACCTGTTGAACATGCAGTAGGAATGAGCTGAGTTCCTCATTTATTTCAAGCAGTGAACCCACCCTTACAATTGATGAGCTGCCCTTGGATTAATAGTCAATTCTTTGAAAAGAGACGTGAGAGAGGGAATGGAATGAAGAAAATGAATATGTTCAGCAATGCCCAATGAATGCTTGATTTAAAAGCTACATTCCAGTCCATTGAGCAGTGTGAGAATGATCGCAGTTATAATTGTGTAGCAATCTGCTGAAGAATAGGAATTATTGAAGTGCAGTTGATAAGAGAGCAGCCCTCTCATTAATTAACTTACTGAAGAGTCAATCGGTGTCTCTTGCAGCATAGATATCCTGTCACTCTCTGTTTCACTTCAGACACAAACTCGGTAAAGAATGCCTCCTAAGGCCAGTCACCTTCGAAGCACAGCGTCGTGCATATTACAACTTCAACCAGCCTTTTCCAGAATCTCTCACGTGCAGCTTCTGATGGGGAAACAGCACCTCATTGGGAGCCCTGGTTAGGGGCAATAAGTGACTCACCTCCTGCAGCTCATGGCTTCGCATCGTGTGGCTCTAGTGAGTAATGTTCTCCATTAAAAGGATGGGAGGCTGTTGTATCAGCCTTTGGAGTTACAAGAGAATGTGTAACTATAGTGATGCAGGAGGCAGGGGAACATCAGGGGTCCATTCAGCCCCTTTACCATGACTGCCCCTTTAAGGGCAATACAGCAGAAAAGGGTTACCTGACTTGGGTGACCAATTGGGACTCTGAGCACCCCAGGGGATGGAGCCCTTTCTTAGGCAGGAAACACGTGGAGAGCAAGGAGCGGCCAAGAGGCTGCAGTTTTCTCATTAATAAGTCATTTCTTGTATTCACAAGTGAAGTCTGTGACAGTGCATCGTTGCATCTGACGACGAGGATAAAATTATCATGACACTGCCTCTGGCCCGGCACCTGTGGGTACTCTGTTTGAATTGAGATCTGCACCAACAACAAAAGTACTCAGCAGAATGCCTCTCTTTGGGCAAATTGAGATATTGCCGGATACTGAGTAATTTAGAATCGGAAAAGATGGAGAGTTCCAAGATGCGTGGGAAATGGAGCGAACACGGCAAGATACTTGGATCAGAATCTACAAGAAGGCTGAGTGAAATGCAGAAATGTACCCCCCGCCCTTACCTTGTAGACTAGGAGGTGATCTGGGAAGCTCAGTGCATTGGAGAGACTGAGGGATAGATGCAGAACAAACCTGAATTGGCTGGAAGAATCAAAAGTTTAGAAAGAATAAAAAAACAAGAGAAAATAAGCCTGCGATGCAAGAGCTGCGCCTTTAAGTTTAAAAGAAAAGAACTTTTAAAAAACAGAGTAGCTGCAATTTTTTCCAAAAAATGAGCACAAAGAAAGCAGTGCATTAAGTTTTTTAAAAAACGGCCGAGGTGAGCTGCAACGCGATGTCCCGGAGAAGGGTGAAATCAAGGAGCTGAACCTGGCGAGCTTCCCGATGTGCGGAATCGGAACAGAACATGCGGGGGTTCTGTGGCAGTGATCACTGCATTGATGGGCTTCAAGAAAAAGAAGAGAGGTTTTATCCCTTCGTTTAAAAAAAAGAAGACAAGCTCACAAGTTTAACAACTTGGACCTCGGGTGCGTCGGGTCTCTGAGTGAAATCAAGAAAATAAAACGGAGAAAATCAGAAGAAGAAAAAGCGGACTCCCCAAATAGCCAGAGGAGAAAACCTCCAGAGATCGCTGCAAGGACTGAGGAAAAGGAGAAGTTTTAAAGGTTCATAAAAAGATCGAGCAGCCAGGTTCACGCCAAAACTCCAAACGTTTTGGGAAAAACAGGGAGAAGGATGACAGCTGCTGACAGCTGAGTGAAAAAAAGGTGACAGTCTTAAAGTGGCAATACATTTCAAATGACAACCACAAGAACAGACGCATGGCCATGGATCGGAAAATTGGAGACGACCCCGGATAGAGGGCAACTCTCAAGAAAGGTCCATAAGCAATGAAGACCTCAAGGAAGAGGCAAGGACAACCCAGAAAGAGGTCAAAAGAAGACCTCAGAGGTAGGGCAATAAAAGATCCTAGAGAGAGAACGCAACGAAAGACCCCACAAGAAGGGCAATGAGAAAATTGCAGAATGGAAACACTTAAATTCATCGTTAGAGACAGACCTGACCACCAGTGAAGCCTAAAAGGGTTTGGCTGAAGTTAAGACAAGTAGAAATGAAGGTTTCATTTGTGAAATGTATACTGTCCAGGCAGAACATAATGGATTCGTCATGGAAGAAACACAGAAATGAAAGACTTCAAAAGAAACCAGGAACTATTGAACATAAAGAGGAGTCTGTAAAAATAATTAAAGCTCGAGAGAAGGCAGCAGAACAATAAGGTGAAATGACTGACAGCAAACTGGAAAAAAAAGTTGCAAAAATTGGCAAAATGAAGTTAAGAAGGAGGAGAAATTAGTGAGACAGTGGAGAGTAAACCGAACTCCATGAAAAAGCAACTGGAAAATAAGAACAGGTCCAGTAAAGAATTGAATCGGGAGAATGAGAGCTTGAAGAAGGGAAGTTTAGCAATGAGGGATTAACTGAAGAGGTAAAGGCAGTGAAATTGACAGTGAGAATCAGCAATTCAGACTGAGAAAAAACTGAGCTTACCGTGCCTGAACAAGATTGATGTAATGGCCAGACGAATGGAAAAACACAAGAACCAAGATGGTAAAATGGTCGATGGAAAAGACGCCAAATTGAAATGCTGGGAAGAGAAGAAATTTCATCCCGTGACCTAAATACCGGGAACAGAGAACCATGACCATTCTTTCACACATGACAGACCTGGGGCGGAATTCTCCGGAAACGACGCAATGTCCGCCGACTGGCGCCCAAAACGGCGCAAATCAGACGGGCATCGCGCCGCCCCAAAGGTGCGGAATGCTCCGCATCTTTGGGGGCCGAGCCCCAACATTGAGGGGCTAGGTCGGCGCCGGACGAATTTCCGCCCCGCCAGCTGGCGGAAAAGGCCTTTGGTGCCCCGCCAGCTGGCGCGGAAATGACATCTCCGGGCGGCGCATGCGCGGGAGCGTTAACGGCCGCTGACGGCATTCCTGCACATGCGCAGTGGAGGGAGTCTCTTCCGCCTCCGCCATGGTGGAGACCGTGGTGGATGCGGAAGGGAAAGAGTGCCCCCATGGCACAGGCCCGCCCGCGGATCGGTGGGCCCCGATCGCGGGCCAGGCCACCGTGGGGGCACCCCCCGGGGCCAGATCGCCCCGCGCCCCCCCCAGGACCCCGGAGCCCACCCGCGCCGCCTTGTCCCGCCGGTAAGGTAGGTGGTTTAATTTACGCCGGCGGGACAGGCATTTTAGCGGCGAGACTTCGGCCCATTCGGGCCGGAGAATCGAGTGGGGGGGGGCCCGCCAACCGGCGCGGCGCGATTCCCGCCCCCGCCGAATCTCCAGTGCCAGAGACTTCGGCAACCGGCGGGGGCGGGATTCACGCCAGCTCCCGGCGATTATCCGACCCGGCGGGGGGTATGAGAATCTCGCCCCAGGATTGTTACAGAACTGCCAAGATGTAAGACTGTGTTGTGATGATCTGTGCCTGCCTGAACTATAATGTATGGAGCTCGGCAGAGCAAGGGTCACCATGGGAGTGGCATCGCTCACAGAGTGACGTATGTAGTCACATGGCCAGAGGACAGTCTAAAACAGAGCTCAGTGAGCGGCAAGCCTGCATGGGACTGCTCCATGCAAGACAATATTTGAAACTGTACATTGACAAAGCTTACCAATAAAAGCGTTTGTGTTTAAACAGACAAGGATCAAGATCTTATCAATGAGTCATCACCACAGCAACATTAAAAAATTACCACACATTAATTCTATAACATGAAACTTAGGTAGTGGATCTTGTTGAATCTGTAAGCACCGAAGTACCTGATCGACCTGTTTCAGACGTGACTGATGCTTTCGTGGAACCAACTAGTCATGGAGTGCCTGTGCCAGGAGGGGGACCTGTTATTGCCATTCCTGTTAATGTCAATCCTGTGCAAGCATCTCAGGCGATAGAATTACACCGCTCTGCAAGAAACAAAAACCCCCCTCAAAAACGGGATTTCGAATTGTCCAACACATGCATATGATATTTAGTCAGAATTTGGGACTGAGTAAATTGGTTTTGTATGAAGGAGTTAAAGGAGGATGGACGTGGTGATTGTCCCTTTAAGGGCAACACAGCAGAACAGGGTCACCTGACTTGGATGACCAATTGGGACTGAGAGTGGGTAATCACCCCGGGGGGGGGGGGGGAAAGCCCTCTCTTATACAGGAGCCAGGTGCAGCCATGAGACTGCTATTTTCTTATTAATAAATCCATTTTTGAAGTCTGTGAAGGGTATCATTACTCCCTTAGTTCTACTTCGCATTCAGTTGTGGATCTATATTTCTCTACTTAGCTTCATATAAGCCTTATCAAACAAAAATCAATTCATACTGTCACGACACCCTGGGCTGGTGCGCAGTCAATTCCAGCCCCACTTGACCCCCAAGTCACACCATCGGTGAAATTAGATTTTTTTTTTAAAATACTTGAGATCCTTGGCTGAGCCCAATAAACTGCAGCCACCAGCTTTGTTAATTTAAGACAAATAACCTTTTATTATGTACAGTAATATAATTAAACTCACAGAAAATGTAACCGACTATCCTTTCGCAACCCCCCCTTTCTAACTACCCCCACTCTCTATACACACATACACACACAAGGACAAAAATCACAGAGGGTGACTGGGAGGTAAAGAAAATATTAATTAAAATAAAAGGATAAAGGGTCTTGGATGTGAGAGAGAGAGAGAGAGCGAGGGAATCACTCTCGGCTTACCTGGAGGAACTCCAGGGCGATTCTCCGATTGTCAGGATGCTACCAGGGCCCCGGAGTGCTCCTCGCTGCTCTGGCTGCTGATACAGGGCCCCGCACCTCCGGCCGGGGGTCCGCGCACGTGTACGGCAGCCGGCCTGCGCGGCATGGCCGACCCTCACCGCGGACCAGCACGAAGAAGATAGCCCCCCCTCCAGATCGCGCACGCCAGCGGATCGGTGGCTCACAATCGGTGGCCTGTCCATCCTGGAGACCCCCCCCCTCCCCCGTCCCGGTGAATGATCCCCCCGCCCCCCTCCCACAAGGGCGTCCGCGGACTGAGTCCGCAGCCGCCACGCCGAGTGCCTGCCAGGTGGAACCATGGGAGAGCCACGCCGGCGGGAATTCGGCCAGCTGCACCTGGAGAAACGCCGCGGGGGGCCTCTTTCAATGGACCCTGACCGGCACCGCGTTGACCGCGCGCGCCCGATTGGCGACGATTCTCCAGGGACCGGAGAATCACGGGAGCGGCGTCGGACCCCACCCCACCCACCCAACACCAACCACCCTCACCCCACCCGCATGCACACCACCCCTCCATTGCACATCCACCTGCGGCACAACGGGCCGGGCTCACACGGGCGCCGGTGGAAGCGGGTCTATTGCAGGCCATGGAGGATGATGACGACCCGCTCTGCGATGAGCTCTGGGCTCTACATCGTTGGACTATGTCTGACCCATGGCCACAGTACCACCCTCCACCCGGACCGTCCCTGCATGCGGCCGTGACACTGCAGCGCACCTTTTATTATGTACAGTAATATAATTCAACCGGTCCCGTCGTCTGCCCGGGGGGATGAGGGGGCACACTCACCTGAGGCCGATGTTCTATCACCCCTCACACACCCACTGGCGCTCACCTCACACCACACCCCCGCAGGCATCGGACAGAGCACAAAGGCAGCCTCTGTAGGTGTGAAAGAGATTTTAATAACAAACAGTTCATACAGGTGCCCTCGCCCCGATAACTAACCGTGCCAACTTACTCAGTGTCTAATTTTTTGGCCTTACTATGACTCTGCCTAGGTGGTTCCCCAGGTGGTACAGCAGAACTGGAGGTGGACTCCTGTGATTCCTGCCCTGTGACTAGGGACCCCTTTGGCGGCCGTTTCCTGGGGTGGCCCGGCCTAGATGGGCCAGGCTGCGGCCCGGGCGACTGGGATGGCGAGCTGCCAGCCTGTCCTGCCCGTTGCCCAGCAGATGCACCTGGGACGGAAGGGGGGGGGGGGTACTTTGAGGTGTGACGGTGTTCCGGGCGTCAGTGTCCTGGGCGTCAGTGTCCTGGGCGTCAGTGTCCTGGGCGTCAGTGTCCTGGGCGTCAGTGTCCTGGGCGTCAGTGTCCTGTGCGTCAGTGTCCTGGGCGTCAGTGTCCTGGGCGTCAGTGTCCTGTGCGTCAGTGTCCTGGGCGTCAGTGTCCTGGGCGTCAGTGTCCTGTGCGTCAGTGTCCTGTGCGTCAGTGTCCTGGGCGTCAGTGTCCTGGGCGTCAGTGTCCTGGGCGTTAGTGTCCTGTGCGTCAGTGTCCTGGGCGTCAGTGTCCTGGGCGTCAGTGTCCTGTGCGTCAGTGTCCTGGGCGTCAGTGTCCTGGGCGTCAGTGTCCTGTGCGTCAGTGTCCTGTGCGTCAGTGTCCTGGGCGTCAGTGTCCTGGGTGTCAGTGTCCTGTGCGTCAGTGTCCTGGGCGTCAGTGTCCTGGGCGTCAGTGTCCTGGGCGTCAGTGTCCTGTGCGTCAGTGTCCTGTGCGTCAGTGTCCTGGGCGTCAGTGTCCTGTGCGTCAGTGTCCTGTGCGTCAGTGTCCTGTGCGTCGGTGTCCTGTGCGTCAGTGTCCTGTGCGTCGGTGTCCTGTGCGTCGGTGTCCTGTGCGTCAGTGTCCTGGGCGTCAGTGCCCTGTGCCTCAGTGCCCTGGGCGTCAGTGTCCTGTGCGTCAGTGTCCTGGGCGTCGGTGTCCTGTGCGTCGGTGTCCTGTGCGTCAGTGTCCTGTGCGTCAGTGTCCTGTGCGTCGGGTTCCTGTGCGTCAGTGTCCTGTGCGTCAGTGTCCTGTGCGTCAGTGTCCTGTGCGTCGGTGTCCTGTGCGTCAGTGTCCTGTGCGTCGGTGTCCTGTGCGTCGGTGTCCTGTGCGTCAGTGTCCTGGGCGTCAGTGCCCTGTGCCTCAGTGCCCTGGGCGTCAGTGTCCTGGGCGTCAGTGTCCTGGGCGTCAGTGTCCTGGGCGTCAGTGCCCTGTGCCTCAGTGCCCTGGGCGTCAGTGTCCTGGGCGTCAGTGTCCTGAGCGTCAGTGTCCTGATCGTCAGTGTCCTGTGTGCCAGTGACCTGTGCGTCAGTGTCCTGGGCGTCAGTGTCCTGGGCGTCAGTGTCCTGGGCGTCAGTGTCCTGTGCCTCAGTGTCCTGGACGTCAGTGTCCTGGGCGTCAGTGTCCTGGGCGTCAGTGTCCTGTGCGTCAGTGTCCTGGGCGTCAGTGTCCTGGGCGTCAGTGTCCTGGACGTCAGGGTCCTGGGCGTCAGTGTCCTGTGCGTCAGTGTCCTGTGCGTCAGTGTCCTGGGCGTCAGTGTCCTGGGCGTCAGTGTCCTGTGCGTCAGTGTCCTGGGCGTCAGTGTCCTGGGCGTCAGTGTACTGGGCGTCAGTGTCCTGTGCATCGGTGTCCTGGGCGTCGGTGTCCTGGGCGTCAGTGTCCTGGGCGTTGGTCTCCTGGGTGTCTGTGTCCTAGTTGGGTGTGTCCTGGGTGGGTGTGTCCTGGGTGGGTGTGTCCTGGGTGGGTGTATCCTGGGTGTGTGTGTCCTGGGGGGGGTGTCCTGAGTGGGTGTGTCCTGGGGGGGGTGTCCTGAGTGGGTGTGTGCTGGGTGGGTGTGTCCTGGATGGGTCTGTCCTGGGTGTGTGTGTCCTGAGTGGGTGTGTCCTGGGGGGGTGTCCTGGGGGTGTGTGTCCTGATTGGGTGTGTCCTTTGTGGGTGTGTCCTGGGTGGGTGTGTCCTGGGTGGGTGTGTCCTGGGGGGGTGTGTCCTGGGGGTGTGTGTCCTGGGAGGGGTCCTGGGGGGGTGCTGGGGGTGTGTGTCCTGGGTGGGTGTGTCCTGGGTGGGTGTGCTGGGGGGATGTGTCCTGGGGGGGGGTGTCCTGGGGGTGTGTGTCCTGGGGGGGGGTGTCCTGGGGGTGTGTGTCCTGAGTGGGTGTGTCCTGGGGGGGTGTGTCCTGGGGGTGTGTGCTGGGGGTGGGTGTGTGCTGGGGATGGGTGTCCTGGGGGGGTGTGTCCTGGGGGGTGTCCTGGGGGGGGTGTCCTGATTGGGTGTGTCCTGGGGGGGGTGTCCTGGGGGGGGTGTCCTGGGGGGGACCTGGGGGGGGTGCTGGGGGTGTGTGTCCTGGGTGGGTGTGTCCTGGGTGGGTGTGTCCTGGGGGGGGGTGTCCTGTGGGTGTGTGTCCTGGGGGGGTGTCCTGTGGGTGTGTGTCCTGGGGGTGTGTGTCCTGAGTGGGTGTGTCCTGGGGGGGTGTCCTGGGTGTGTGTGTCCTGATTGGGTGTGTCCTTTGTGGGTGTGTCCTGGGTGGGTGTGTCCTGGGGGGGTGTGTCCTGGGGGGGGGACCTGGGGGGGGTGCTGGGGGTGTGTGTCCTGGGTGGGTGTGTCCTGGGTGGGTGTCCTGGGTGTGTGTGTCCTGATTGGGTGTGTCCTTTGTGGGTGTGTCCTGGGGGGTGTCCTGGGGGGGGTGTCCTGATTGGGTGTGTCCTTTGTGGGTGTGTCCTGGGGGGTGTCCTGGGGGTGTGTGTCCTGATTGGGTGTGTCCTGGGGGGGTGTCCTGGGTGTGTGTGTCCTGATTGGGTGTGTCCTTTGTGGGTGTGTCCTGGGTGGGTGTGTCCTGGGGGGGTGTGTCCTGGGGGGGGACCTGGGGGGTGCTGGGGGTGTGTGTCCTGGGTGGGTGTGTCCTGTGTGGGTGTGTCCTGGGGGGGGTGTCCTGTGGGTGTGTGTCCTGGGAGTGTGTCCTGTGGGTGTGTGTCCTGGGGGTGTGTGTCCTGAGTGGGTGTGTCCTGGGGGGGTGTCCTGGGGGTGTGTGTCCTGGGGGTGTGTGCTAGGGGTGGGTGTGTGCTGGGGATGGGTGTCCTGGGTGTGTGTGTCCTGGGGGGGTGTCCTGGGGGTGTGTGTCCTGATTGGGTGTGTCCTTTGTGGGTGTGTCCTGGGTGTGTGTCCTGGGTGGGTGTGTCCTGGGGGGTGTGCTGGGGGGATGTGTCCTGGGGGGTGTCCAGGGTGGGTGTGTCCTGGGTGTGTGTGTCCTGAGTGGGTGTGTCCTGGGGGTGTGTGTCCTGGGGGGTGTCCTGAGTGGGTGTGTCCTGGGGGGGTGTCCTGGGGGGTGTGTCCTGGGGGGTGGGTCCTGGGGGTGTGTGTCCTGAGTGGGGGTGTCCTGGGGGTGTGTGTCCTGGGGGGTGGCCTGAGTGGGTGTGTCCTGGGGGGGTGTCCTGGGGGGGGTGTCCTGGGTGGGTGTATCCTGGGTGGGTGTATCCTGGGTGGGTGAGTGCTGGGTCGGCTGCGACGGGGGCCTGTTGCTGGGGCCGCCTCCTCCTCGCTGGGTGTGGCCCGCCGGCGTCGCCGCACTCGCACTCGATGGGGGCGGCGTCCACCTGGTGCTCCGGGTCTGTCCCTGGCTCATGGCCGCCCTGGAACGTCCTGGGGGCGGTCGGCATCCGCGGGGACGGGTGGGTCGACGTTTAGTCCTGCAATACACAATACAGCATGCATGGTTAGACACGCAGTGGGGATAGGGGTAAGGGGGATATGGGGGATGTGGGGGAAGGGGGGATATGGGGGAAGGGGATATGGGGGAAGGTGGATGGTGGAAGGGGGGAAAGGGGGATATGAGGGAAGGGGGATATGGGGGAAGGGGGGATATGGGGGAAAGGGGGATATGGGGGATATGGGGGAAGGGGGATATGGGGGAAAGGGGGATATGGGAGAAGGGGGGATATGGGGGAAGGGGGATATGGGGGAAAGGGGGATATGGGAGAAGGGAGATATGGTGGAAAGGGGGATATGGGGGAAGGGGGATATGGGGAAAGGGGGATATGGGGGAAGGGGGGATATGGGGGAAGGGGGATATGGTGGAAAGGGGGATATGGGGAAGGGGGATATGGGGGAAGTGGGGAAAGGGGGATATGGCCCACAGGGACAATCCGGGTCTACTGTGCATTTATAGTGTTTCAATGGAGCTCCGTACCTTTCCCTGTAATGAATCTCCGTGTTGAAGATCTATAATTACCCAAACTGATAACCAACAATTTCAAAATAAGATCGAAACGACGTATTTTCTTTGATTGGGAAACATCCCGAATTCAAAGAGAAACAAATAAAGGCAGTGGCATCGTCATTGCCATCGGTGATCATTGTCCACAGTGACAGTTTAATGGTTTGTTAGTGATATGAACAACCCTGAGTCTGCTCATTAGAATCCAGACCAGGTAACACGACAGACAACATTATTGTGGAAAAGTGAGTGAATTACCTTGGGGCAGGGAGATTTTCCTTTATCCATACGGAATGGAGTTAAATGAATAACAATGCAAATGCTGAGATGTTATTGCGGTTTTCAAACCTGCTCCGTCTCGCTGGAGCTGGGCTGATTTGATCGCTAACTCTCAACATGTTGGCCTTTGGGGGGGAGCAGATTCGCACAATAACCGTGCCTTGATGTCAACAGAGGGAAAAAAAAACCGAATGAGTTGGGACCGCCAAACCTCATTAGAAACATCTCGTCTTCTGACACCTACTCTGAAAACAGTGTATGAATTTTTCATTCAGGAAGGCTGAATTTGCATGTCCCACTGTGATGCAATTAGTATTGTCTTCCTCCAATGAATCAACACCACCCCCCCTCCCCGCACCAGCACGCCTCCGGCAACCTGCCCCATAATTTCAGCCTGATCTATCCTCCGCAAACAGCGGTTTTGCAGTTGGTACACGGTGAGCTGGGCGCAGCTGATTGCTGGAATCTAGTCTGTCTTTTCAAGGTGAGGTGGGATTTTCCAGCTGGGCTGGCTGGTTGGCAGCGCATTTTTAGTCTGGGGGAGAATTCTATACATCGACGCACTCACACATGCCGCAGCTCGGGCGTGTTCGCGATGCTGACACCGCACTGTTATAACTCGCAAGCGTTCCACGGTCGGAGTGTGATTGGGCGTTCAATCGAGGCCCTTTTCAGGCGGGCGTTAGGGACCCCAATGGTATTATTTCAAGAGGGTCTTGCGGCGCAGTGGGTTAGCATCCCAGCTCCTGGTTCGAGCCCCACCCCAGGACTTGACGGCCGAGGAAGGTGCGTTCGTAACGCGGCCAAACAGGTTGAGCGTGTCAACGTGCAAATCCTTCCAAACACGCCCCTCAAGCTATAGGTAAGATAAGATGAAGTCGCCACCATCCCAAATGACCATAGGCTGTGATTTGTTACGTTCTCGGTGTAATATAAGCGGCTTCCTTGTGGTGCACTTGAAATGAAATGAAAATGAAAATGGCTAATTGTCACGAGTAGGCTTCAATGAAGTTACTGTGAAAAGCCCCTAGTTGCCACATTCCGGCGTCTGTGGGGAGGCTGGCACGGGAATTGAACCGTGCTGCTGCCCTGCTTGGTCTGCTTTCAAAGCCAGCGATTTAGCCCAGTGTGCTAAACCAGACAAAGGAAGGTTCAGACATGCAGATAACTTGAGTTTATTAAACGATTTACACTTCTATTACTCGGGTTTGACACTACTGCTAATCCTACTATAGCTACCCAGACTGACTAGCCAGTTGCTGCAATCCACGTGGTGGGTGTAATATTGAATCAACCCTGTGTCTCTACTGACTGACTGTCTCCACTAGAAAGAGGCAGATCATGTGTGTGGTGTCCTTTATGTATGGGTTGGTGTAACGCCCCCCTGTGATCGTGTCACCTCCGTGTGTATCGTGAATGTCCATTGGTCGTGTCCTATCTACCTGATCTATTGGTTGAGTGTGTGTGTGTGATGTCTCCGGTGCTCCCTCTAGTGTCTAGCTAGCCTATATGCATTTACATTGATGCACATCACCACAGGCTGCTTTCCCCTTTGAAGGGGGAGAGCTGACTGGTGGTGATTTAACCTGAGGGTCACCAAACCTCCTGCGAGGGGCGAGGTTGAGAAGGTGGGGCCCTCAAACTATAAGCCCCTGGCGACAGCCTAGCGACTTGTTCCTGGAATTACTAGCCATGGAAACAGATGAACTGCCTCAATGCGTCACTAGGGCGCAGGAAGAGAATTGGAATTGAAGCAGCACTATTTCAATCATCTCTGTTGTTCATTGTCATAACTCGCACCAGTCCCCGTTCACCATCATTCCCTGTCGCTGACTGACATCGAAATCTGGTCTGGCGGCCGCTCAACTTTGGCCCCCCCACCCTCGACGTTCCACCCTGGGAAAGGGAAAAGTCTTCATTTCAGAATGGTACGGAGAAATGTTTTGTTTTCAGCAATGCCGAGCAGGTTTGAAGGGCCGGCCTCCTGCCTGATGCTCTCATTGGGACCTTAACATTAGAACATTCCTCCACTCGCGGCGGAGTGGAAATCTAGAATTCTCTGCCCCCAAAAAGCTGCTGAGGTTGGGAGATCGACTGCAAATAACAGGACTGTGACAGTTAAAATTCTGTGGGGTAAGCATATGGAAGGTTATGGAGCCAAGGTGGGTGCAAGGGTTGAGGGATAGATCAGCGGCGATCCATTTCAATGGCGGAACACGCTTGACGCGTTGAATGCCCTTTTCCTGTTGTTATGTTCCAGTATGATTAACGCTCCATTAAAGAACATGTCGCACAATCAATCACTCACGAGACGAGATGAGAAGGAGTCAAACGATAGCTTTATTACACAGACTTGTTCCCTAGCAGCACAGTTGCAGAATGCGGCTGCTGGGAGAACTCGGGCTCTTATACTCCGCCTTGCTGGGCGGATCCAGCAGGCGGCTGATCTAATCAGGACCCAGTGTCTATCCACCAATAGCCTCTCGGCATCACAGGGTACCTTAATACCCCTAATACATACCACCACAGATCAGACAAAGGGTTTTCGCACAAATGTCCACACCTTCCTGTCCTAATATCGCACAGGGTGATCCCACCCCATAAACTGCCCGTGATGCAGTGGAGTATTGGAATTAACTTCAGTCACTGCCTGTGCGCCATTTCCTCTTGGGCTGGTTATTAGCACCTGGTTTTGAGACTGCCTCCCCGCCTGTACGTCAGTGTAACCGGTATTTCAGCCGGATCGGCAGCTGGCCAATTCTGGAGCACAATGGTGATGAGGCCAGGGCATGAGGCTGATGGGGTAGCTCTTACTAAAGAGCTGGCGCAGGTGCAATGGGCCGAATGGCCTCCTTCCGTGCCACAAGGCTCTGTGATTCCACTGTCTTACCTCACTGCTAAAACCACTTTGCAACGTTATATCTTACGTTGGCGATTGGGGTGCGGTGCACCTTACCGTGGAGAAAGGTTTGATTGTCCACGTGTATCGCAGCGTATATTCAGGCATATAGAGACTTTGAAACATGGAAAATATGAGCAGAAGGAGGCCATCCAGCCCTTCGAGCCTGCTCCGCCATTCATTATGATCATGGCTGATTATCCAACTTAGTAACCTGTTCCCGCCTACCCCCCGTACACTTTGATCCCCTTCACCCTAAGAGCTATAAACCACCCACCCCCTGGCAACCCCCCACCACTCCCCCCAGCCATAGCAGAAGCCCCCCCGGCCAGCGACACGGATCCCGGGCGAGTGTGGTGGCGCTGGGCACAGTCCGCAGCTGGCACGCCAGGTTCATGACCGCTGGGATCACACGTGGTCCGCGCTGTCGGGAACCTGGCCCATCGGGGGCGGAGCATCGCGGGTGGACCAGCTGATGACGCGCCAACGGCATTGCGACTGCGCGCGATGCGCGTCCCGCTGACACCGATTTGGAGGGGTTAGAGCATCGCGAACCGGCATCAAACGGGTGCCTGGTCCGACATCGGAAGCCATTCTCCGCCCGATCACCAATTCCGATTTCGGCATCGGGCGACGGAGAATTCCACCCACAGTGTTCTGGCCTCAACTCCTTTCTGTGGTAATAATAATCTTTATTAGTGTCACAAGTAGGCTTACATTAACACTGCAATGACGTTACTGTGAAAATCCCCTCATCGCCACATTCCGGCGCCTGTTCGGGTTCACGGAGGGAGAATTCAGAATGTCCAAATTACCTAACGCGCACGTCTTTCGGGGCTTGTGGGAGGAAACCGGAGCACCCGGAGGAAACCCACGCAGACACGGGGAGAACGTGCAGACTCCGCACAGACAGTGGCCCAAGCCGGGAATCGAACCCGGGCCCCCGCAATGTGAAGCAACAGTGCTAACCACTGTGCTGTCATGCAGTCCGTGTAGAGAATTCCATAGGCTCACCACTCTCTGAGTGAAGACAATCTCCTCCTCTCAGTCCCAAATGGTCTACCCCGTATCCTCAGGCACCGACCCCTGGATCTGGACTCCGCCCCCAAAGGCAGCATGATGTAATCAACACTCGATTTACTTTATTTCTTCACTTGGTGAGATAATGAGAGTGGCTTTTCTTCTTCATCTCTGTCTGCGTTCTGAATAAAGCTGGAGGATCATTGGTATTGACAGAGAGCATGATCTCCACCAGAGCATTGTCTGTGCCTGCTGCATGGAGAAGTGTACTTACTGAAATAGCAGAGAGAGAGTGTAATGTGGAACGCAGAAGGCTAATAGAAAGTAGCACGCAATCAAGCATTGGACATGGACAGGCATCAAAGGGCAAAAGCCAAGGTGGAAGCTGAGCAAGTTTGACAGTGAGCAGCACAATGCAGGGAGACATTTTGAGGGCAAAGAACGCAAAGGCCGAAGTATTGAGAATGACATGATGTGGAAGACGCCAAGGGAGGCTGATGAGCAAGGTCGAGGAAGGGGGTGGATCAATAGAGGTGGCAGCTGATAGACAGGATCAGATTGAGAGGGGAGAGACAAAACCTAATGTCGGAAAATGAAAAGACAAACAGGGGGCGGAGAAAGAAAAGGGTCATGGCCACACCTTGTAGAAAAGTCATATTTTATGGAACCGCTGTGTCAGAACATCAAAGAGGAGAGTTGGAGGCTGACCTAACTAAATGATAGATACTCCCAGTCAGTTTTAAAGAACATTTGGGAGCAAAAAGGTTTACTAGCTGGTTGATTGCTGCTTTGTGAATCCTGCTCTTGAAGATGTTGACATCTTCGAGTTATTACTTTTCATTATCATTGGCTATGGGGTAACAGTGGAAGGCTTTGAACACAGCGTGCTGTTGTCGCACTGGTCGAAAGGGTGGTTCGATAGTCACCTTCGAGACGCAATCGGCTGAGTGCCAGCAGAGCAGGGAAGCGGGATGAATTGGATAGCCGCTTTCGGCATGCTGGGCTGAATGGCTCCTTCCCGTGTTGCAAGCCGTTAACCGTACGTCCAATTCTGCAGCAATTGTTGCTTGTATTTCGCCATCCTTTCCAGCAATGGGTAGCATCTCGCACGCTGCCCCAGGAGATTCGGGACACATTCCCACAGCTCAATCAAAGTGTTTGAGAAGAGAGAGCCCATCTATATTCAAATTACCAGTACCTTGCTCAGAATCACTTCACTTGTAGCTTGCCGTCATGTTATCAAGTAAAATTGTGGAATCGGCGAATCCCTTTGGACATCTCAATATTAATAAATATTATAAGTCTTTTAAAAAGGGCTTCCGCGCCGTGACATCACAATCTGCAAGTTCCCCTCCAAGTCACTCACCACCCTGACTTGGAAATATTTTTTTAAAATAAATTTAGTGTACCCAATTCATTTTTTCCAATTAAGGGGCAATTTAGTGTGGCCAGTCCACCTACCCTGCACATCTTTGGGTTGTGGGGGCGAAACCCACGCAAACATGGGGAGAATGTGCAAACTCCACATGGACAGTGATCCAGAGCCGGGATCGAACCTGGGACCTCGGCGCCGTGAGGCTGCAGTGCTAACCCACTGTGCCACCGTGCTGCCATCTGACTTGGGAATATATCGGCCGTTCCTTCGCTGTCGCTGGGGCAAAAATCCTGGCACTCACTCCCTATCAGCACTGTGGGTGTGCCTACACCACGCGGACTGCAGCGGTTCAAGAAGGCAGCTCACCACCGTGAACTGATTTTAAAATAACACCACACCTTAAGTCAAAGGCTTCCCATGTATTTCCATGTCCTTGGATGTGGTCCTGGAGGAGGAAGAGGTGGTGGAGTGAAGCTTGGGATTTAGGGTCGATTCATGAACAAAAGGGGCTTGGGGCGTGTGACCTTCAGCTGGCCCAACACTGAACACTGACAACATTATGCAAAGCAGGTGATTGCCACTTTAACTGGGACGGTTCATACATCTTAATGTGCACACAGATCCTCCTGCCTCTGAGTAATAAATTAGCCCCGATAAAGATGAAACCTTTAATGTGATTATGCCACTTTTAGTAATTGTTGTACCTGTGCCTCCGCTGGTCTGAGTTCTCCGGTGGATACATGGCATTGTGGAAACAGCTTCCGGTTACAGAACCCAGCAGAGAGCAGCATTAATTCATGCATTTTAATAAGCAAATTGCCGAGGAGTCAGGACATTATGTCAAATTAAAATAAGTGAGATGGATCTGGGAGCCTGTAACTCACGCAGAATCAGCCCGTGATTGCAAAAGCAGCTCCCAGCCGCACCTTGGGGAGCAAGATGAAACCCAAGATCGGCCGCTGCTTTCTGCCATTCGTGGTGTTTGATCGTCCGACTGGCCATGAATGTTTTATAAACAAGACCCGTAGGTCATCTTTGAATATCCTTGTATCACACTCCCTGCCATTAGCGGAGCTTGACGATACTCGTACGAAAGGATGTTGGCATAGGAAGGTCAGGGAAATGGAATGAGAATAACTTCCCTTCTCAAGGCGATACAGTCGAACCGCGCTGATGTTATCTGCGAGGGTATCCTAACTAGGAACACCGGTTCGGGGGGTGCGGGTGTGTGTGGGGGGGGGGGGGGGGGGGGGGGGTATAGTTTCGTTTCTGGAATGGCGTGAGGAGTCCCCAGTGCAAATAAACAGCCCCGTCATCATGTAACAATTATTATAGACTATTTATTAAATTAAAGAAAAGTCAAATACACACGGACAGGACTGTACTAACCGACGCCGATTAAGGATATGAATTACCGAACATACACACAGGGCTCGATTCACCCAAAAGGGAAGAAAGTCCCATGTCGAACGCGTTTAGCCGCGTGTTCCCGCAGTGCCGAGAAATCCCTGTTTTGTACGTCGGGGCGATCCGCTCACCGTAACTCCCCAGTGTAGCGAGAGTTCGGGCCGCCATTTGTAAACGGCGTCCCGATCTCCGAGGCTCCCGAAACGATCCGCTGGACTGGGAAATATATCGGCCGTTCCTTCACTGCCGCTGGGTCAAAATCCTGCAACTCCCTCCCTAACAGCACTGTGGGTGTACCTACACCACACGGACTGCGGCGGGTTGAAGAAGGCGGCTCACGAGGGGTTAATTAGGGATTGGGTTATTAAAGCTGGGCCGAGGCAGCGACGTCCACATCCCGTGCAAACATTTTTTATAATGATCAGCGGGATTCTCCGGCGGCGGAATCCTGAGCTTCGCACTCACGCCCATAGGTTTCCCGTCAGCACGGGGCTGGCCACAATGGGAAAGCTCATTGGCCGGCTGCCGGGAAGGAGGATCTCACTGCCGGCGGGGGAGGGCTGCTCCAGAAAACGCGCCTGTCGGGACGGAGAATCCCACCCGATATATTTATTTAAGTTAGCCCTGACCTCCGTTGCGCGTGGAAACGTCTCAGCTGCATCATCTCTTCTGAACCCTTTCTTCATCTTGAAGACTTCTCTCACTGCAGGGCGGCACGGTGGCACCGTGGTTAGCACTGCCACCTCGCAGCGCTGGGGACCCGGGTTCGATTCCGGCCTCGGGTGACTGTGCGGAGTCTGCACGTTCTCCCCGCGTCCACGTGGGTTTCCTCCGGGTGCTCCGGTTTCCTCCCACAGTCCAAAGATGTGCAGGTTAGGTAGATTGGTCACACTAAATTGCCCCTTCGTGCCCAAAAGGCTAGGTGGGATCATGGGGTGGGGGGGGGGGGGCGGAATTGGGCCTAGGTGGGGTGCTATTTCGGAGGGACGGTGCAGATCCGATGGGCCGAAAGGCCTCCTTCGGAACTGTGGGGATTCTATGAACACTTCGTTGCACCTTCTCCAGTGAGAATCAATCTACTTAATCTGTGCTCTAATCACGATTCTATCCACGTTTTTTCACTTCTCATATTACTGTTGATAAAGTGACATAAAATGTTTTATTTGGCTAACAACAGCAGTTGAAGTCGGATTAAGCTGAAAGGAAGAGCTCCACATATGAGGGTAAAACTCCTGGAAGTCCGATACTTCAACAATTTTATGGGATAAAAGGTCTTTGTGTGCATGTAAGAAGCAGCCTCCACAATTCTCTGAGGTAATTCTCTGAGGTAATTCTCTCTCAATTGCTACAGGGCTGCTTGGGTGAATATCTTCAGGACGCCACACACTCAAAACTAGCTCCACTGGCTGGGCGTGTCGTTTGTATGACAGCAGACTCCTGAAGCCACTCGGAACTCAGTCATGGCAGGAGACTCCAATGATGGACAGCGTCAATGCTTCAGGTGATCAACCTCCAAGCATAGAATCCCTACAGTGCAGAAGGAGGCCATTCGGCCCATTGAGTCTGCACCGGCCCTTGGAAAGAGCACCCTACCAAAGCCCACACTTCCATCCTATCCCCATAATCCAGTAAACCCTCCAAACCTTTTTGCCCACTAAGGGCAATGACATCGAGTCATTGGAGGGAGCGCACAGACCTCCAAAAACCCATCCACCCAGCCTTCACACACCCACCTGCCACACGATGGGACAGAACCTGCAGACCACGGTTTGGACTCGCCATCCACCTCAGGACCTATCAAACCGGAGTGGAGGGGAGTCATCCTCGGTACTGGGGGACTGACGAAGGAGGAGACGATTCAGCGCAGAGATCTGCAAATACACAGCGCACATGGCTAAAACTGACAATTCGCTCCAGCTCCACATATCTCTGCCAAGTCCTGCAAATCATACAATCATAGAATCATAGAATTTACAGTGCAGAAGGAGGCCATTCGGCCCATCGAGTCTGCACTGGCTCTTTGAAAGAGCACCATACCCAAGGTTAATACCTCCACCCTATCCCCATAACCCAGTAACCCCACCCAGCACTAAGGGCAATTTTGGACACTAAGGGCAATTTTATCATGGCCAATCCACCTAACCTGCACATCTTTGGACTGTGGGAGGAAACCGGAGCACCCGGTGGAAACCCACGCACACACGGGGAGGATGTGCAGACTCCGCACAGACAGTGACCCAAGCCATAATCGAACCTGGGACCCTGGAGCTGTGAAGCAATTGTGCTATCCGCAATGCTACCGTGCTGCCCAAATTTACAGTGTAGAAGGAGGCCATTCCTCCCGACGTCCTGGCTAGTATTTACCGCTCAGTCCAAGGCGCCGCAACAGATGATCCGGCCACCATCGCGGCGGTGCTTGTGTGATCTTGCTGTGCACGAGCCAGCTGCCTCGTTGCAGCGACTACCCTTCAAAGGTACTTTCGGGGGCTGTAAAATGCCAGTCTTGAAAGGTGCTGTGGGAATACAGGTCTTTTTTGTTTTGTTCGACAATTCACTGGCATCTGCATATGTTTGAAAGCAGCTTTTATACAAAAGGCGAAAGAGCTAACAGTTCACTCCCATCAGGGACCGTCAATGTCTTGTTGTGCATATTATGGATTCAGTCTCAGCTTCTGTGTTTGTGCATGTTAAACATCTTGAATTAGAACCAGCGCAGAGGAACCAAGACTTGATTGTTGCGAGCATCAACAGATTTTTTTTCTCTCTCTCACTCTCTCTCCAAGTGCTCATTTGGATGAAGTGGTCAAATAAATTGAGTTTAATTCCTCTCCGGGTGATGGCCACGATTCAGTCCGGCTGCCGGTGTGGCCCAGCGAAGGGCTAGGATCATGGCGGGAAGGGCTCCCCGGGAGAACTTGCCGGGCAAGGACTCGAGAGAGCCTCGGGCCCTCCATTTAATCTCTCGGCCGCCACTGAATTGTGGAGGCCTCAGAGTCAATCAGCTGTCAATTAACTCGTCAACGAGCATCCAGTTAGTGAAGGCCTGCAATCCCGAATCAGAACTTCTCTCCTCCGGACTTAATCATGGGAAGTTTAGCCACCGTGGCCGGGAGACTGACACACTCTTTCCCGCGATTCAGAGGGTCTGGGATGTTTCTCACTCCGTTAACCCCAACCCAATGTGTTTTGCCCCAAGCAGCATTGGCAAATGTATCTGCAAGCAACAAAGTTCCATTTCATAATGTGATGTGAGTGGATGTTGAGAGATAAATGTTAGTTCGGAAGCCAGTTAGAATTTCCCTCTTCCTCGGGACAGTACGCATGGTACCTGGAGGCGTGCACAGGGCCTTGGAGCTTAACACATCCTCTGAAAGCCAGCACCTCTGACAGGGCAGAGCTGCCTCAGTAGGACTGCCAGAGATTGGAGGCTGCAACCCAGGACTTGCAACTCCAAGGCAAGACTGACGTATTTTAAAAATATATTTTCAGGGGAGGTGGGCGTCGAGGGCAGTTGCCTTGAACTGGCTGTCTGGCGAGGCCATTGAGGCCACTGGAGTGAACCACCTGATTGTGGATCTGAATATAGGCCGGTTTCCTTCCCAAAAGTGCAGGAGCGAACCAGATGAATATTTACAACAATGGGCGTTTCGCTTGCCCAATTCATCTAACCTGTCCAAAGATGTGCAGGTTAGGTGAACTGGCTACGCTAAATTGCCACTAGGTGGGGTTACAGGGGTAGGGTGGGGGATAAGGTAGGGGGTTGGGTCTGGGTGGGGTGCACTTTCGGAGGGTCGGTGCAGGCTTGATGGGCCGACTGGCCCCCTTCTGCACTGTAGGAATTCTGTGGCTCTCTGATTCTATGAGTGATAGTTCTTGCAGTTGGCATGACTGAGGCTAGCTCTCGACCCCAGATTTAATTAATTGAATCCAGATTCTGGATTGGAAACTATGCCCCCAAGGCTTCTGGAAGCCAGTGACATTACCATGACAGTACTGTCCTCCCATTCCTGTATACCACTGGAGTGTGACTTCATCCCCCTCCCAAAGTTGTATTTTAACCTTGTGTAGCATCTGTGCAAAATAGAATCGTTACAGTGGAGAAGGAGGCCATTCGGCCCTTCGAGTCTGCACCAACCTGCCTCAAAAAACACCCTACCCAGGCCCACAACCCACCCTATCCCCTTAACCTGATAACCCCACCTAACCTTTCGAACACAAAGCGGCAATTTAGCATGGCCAATCCACCTAACCTGCACATCTTTGGACTGTGGGAGGAAACCGGAGCACCCGGAGGAAACCCACGCGGACACGGGGAGAACGTGCAGACGCCGCACAGGCGGTGACCCGAGGCCGGAAGCGAACCCGGGTTCCTGGCGCTGTGAGGCAGCAGTGCTAACCACTGTGCCACCCTGATGAAGGCAAAAGATAGCGGGAAATAAGGACAGATAGAGCTGGGAAACTCCCAACAGAGCTGGCAGCATCAGTGGAGAGAGAAATAGTATTGATGTTACAGGGTGGTGACTTTTCATTGACCTGCCACATTAACTGTGTTTCCCACTCCACAATCTTAGCCCAAACTGCTGAGCTTTTCCCAGCACTTACTGTCTGATTCTCAGACTGCCAGCCTCCGTGGTAATTTGGTTTTGTTACAGGATAATGAGAACTTGAATCTTACTGTTGGCCACAGTTCCTTGTGGGAGCTGAACAGAGCCTGGTCTCCATGGAACAGACTTTGAGCTTCTTTATTGTGCCAGGACCAATATAAATTAAACTGGATAAATTCATTAGTGGCCCTTTTATGCTGTGTGCGTCTGCGGTGTGAATCTCTCCGATTGAGAATTGTTTTTGCCAGGCTGTTCCTCTGTCAATTCATCTGAAGCGTCACGCCTCTCTCTGCTGTGCTCCAGGGTAACAACACGCCCTCTGTACAAAGTCTGCAAAAGATTAACTGTTCTACATTCTGTCCTTGAGGAAGAGGCTTCATCTGTTCATCAATCAAAGTCACAATCAACTCAGTAAAATTCAGCCGCCTCCCCAGAGGTCTTTTGCACATACACTCCTTGTATCTTTTGAGCTGTTTCTAGCTCCTTTGGTGTTCACGTTTCTCCATGGCCTTGCTGCCCCTCTCTCCCTCCCTGATCTCTGTGCTCCTCCAGTTCCGACCTCCTGCCCATCCTCGATTTTCACTTCCCCGCCATTGGCAGCCATGCCTTCACCCCCCTCTCTCTCTCTCTCTTTTCAAATTGTTTCATGGGATGTGGGCAACGTGGCATTTATTGCCCATCGCTAATTGCCCTATGTCATGTAAGAGTACCTTTAAGAAATGGGTGTTTAAGAAATGTACCTTTAAGAAATGGGTGTTTATCAGTGATGTCAGAGAGTGGGTGGAGCTGGGCTGTCTGTCAGCTTTTTACTTTCGTTTTAGGTTGTTTGCTGCAGGGTGTGTTTTAGTTTCATTTTCAGTGTTGGAGCTGAAGCCAGACAGAGCAGGTGTACTGTTGATCTCTCTGCCATGAAAAGACTGTCTCTTGATCATTTGGTGAATTCAGAATTATAAATGTTCTCAGTAGTGAATATAAACCTGATGTGCTTCTGTTAAAAGGTGTTTCTTTTGTCTTCTGGATGTTTTTTGGGAAGTTATTAGGGATTACTTAGTGTTGTATTCTTTGGGGTTGTATTTGAATTGATGGTTGCTAAGAAGGTTCACTGTATGTTTCAAAAAGGTTAACTTGAGTTCATAGAATAAACATTGTTTTGCTTTAAAAAATACTTTTCCATTTCTGTTGTGCCACACCTAATTTTACTGAGGACAGTTAAATTATTTCATGTGATGTGGGCATTCGAATCGAACTGAGCATTCCACACAGCCTATAAGAGTCAATCGCATTTCCGTGGGGGTCTGGGGTCACGTGTAGTCCTCCCAGACCGGGTAAGGTCGGCAGATTTCCTTCCCGAAAAGGCATTTATGGGCCAGGTGGGTTCTTACGACGGTCGACAGTGGTTTCACGCTGATCAAATCCCACTTTCTGCCCTGGTGGGATTTGAACCTGGGACCCCAGGGCAGTATCCTGGGTGTCTGGGTGACGAGTCCAGTGACAATACCACAACACCATCGCCTCCCCCCTGTCAACTGCATTGCCCAGAGTTTGGGGTCACATGTAAGTCAGACCAGGCAAGGACGGCAGATTGAACCAGATGGGTATTTAAGCTGGCCACCATGGCTGAGGCACGCATTATATTGCAGTTTTATTAATTGTATTTAAACTCCACCAGTTGCTGTGGTGGGATTTGAACCCGTGTCCCCAGGCCATTAACAACTAGTTCAGTGACATTGCCGCTACACCATCGCCTCCCTCGGTTTGGTATTTTCTGCCTTAGTACGCTTACGGCAATGGACCAGCACCAGGGGGAGCCTGTGCTAATCTCTCTCCCAATCTTCAGCAGCCTCACGGTGACCGGGACACAGAAATCAGGTTGGCTTTCAATTTCCCCCACCCTGCGCCCCCTCCCCTCTCACCTGCTTGCAGCTGGGCCTTCCCCACCTTAAGCTGCGATAGGTTAAGATAAATGATATTTAAGATCGAAATTCAACTGAGCAAATAGGATGGTGTCAGAACCAAACGAAGGCGTATTTGTCCTCGTTTGCAATAATAAATAGTTCTCTTTCAATTTTCTTCACAAATGATTCACCTGCTCTCTCAGGCTCTTTCCATCCCCACTGCCCTTTCAAGCTATTGAAACATTATTGGAGTCTGCACGTCCTCCCCGTGTCTGCGTGGGTTTCCTCCGGGTGCTCCGGTTTCCTCCCACAGTCCAAAGACGTGCAGGTTAGGTGGATTGGACATGCTAAAATTTCCCTTAGTGTCCAAAAAGGTTAGGAGGGGTTATTGGGTTAAGGGGGTGGGGTGGAAGTGAGGGCTTAAATGGGTCGGTGCGGACTCGATGGGCCGAATGGTCTCCTTCTGCACTGTCTGTTCTATTGTGCGTTCTGAAACTTTGAATGGATATCGATTTCAGGAACTCACATCTCAATGTTCTAAGTTCAGAAAGCAGGGGCAGTCATGTAGGGCGAGCACGGTGAACAGCAGTTAGCACTGCTGCCTCACTGCACCAGGGACCGGGGTTCGGTATAATATCTTGGGCTTATTTACCAAACAGGATACAAGGCACCAATCACCTTTGGGGCTTGGGTAAACATGGCGTGGGCTCGTGTGTAATGACTCGGCACATGAGATCAGTTTTACAGAAGTATAAAACTTGAAGACATCAGGGCTGTGCGTGTGTGCTCTACTCAAAGCAAAATTGAAACGGAAACTGGATCTCATGATTTCTGTCATATCCCGCATGGAATATATTGGGTGGGAGATTATCTTCCCTGTGGTTCTCGCAGAGCTCCCCAGCTGGGAGGGGGGCCTCCATACAGCTATGTATAAAAAGTTGACCAGTAAGGCACCGACCATGGAGAGACCTGATAAGGATCCACCGGGAGTTGCACATAACGTAAGTTTAAGTAAACCAAAGTTCTTTATTCTTGATCGGTGGGGACTCCCCTTGTCCTTATTAAAATTTCCCTTCTAGTGGTGTCATGCTGCTATCCCTTAAAGGCATATTCTAACAGGTACACTCATAGTGCTGTTAGGAAGGGAGGTCGAGGATATTGACCCAGTAACAATAGAGAAACGGCAGTATAGTTCCAAGTCAGAATGGTGTGTTGCTTGGAGAGAGCTCACAGGCTGTGCTTTTCCCATTCATCTGTCCTTCTAGGTGGTAGAGGTGTCTATTATTAATTTTAACTAATATGCTTGCAATCATCCAACACTATTGGGAATATCCAGAAACAAAACTGTTCAATTTCAAAATTGGAGTTGGTTTCTAAATATTTCGCCCCAGTGTATTTGCCCTGATATCATCCCCCTGAGACGTGAAAGAGGTCGGAAACGGTTTAAAACAAACCTTCTCTTTTACTTTGTTAAAAAGTGAACTTTGCTTAACCAAAAGATGGCGGCTACAGGTCACATGATTCACAAATTGGCCACGGTTTCTGATAATTATAGGTCAAAAGGTCAACCTTCTTACTTTAGCATATAGCATCTTTCATTGTGAGGTCATATTAGTCAACAAAACCAGGGACCAGCAGATGATTCATCTTCCCAGACTTCACTATAACAAGGGAAGAGCCATCAAAACTCGTTATATTTGCAAATGAGCTAATAGCAACCGTCTGTCTCCTGAGGTGAACAATGGTTTTGATAGAGGCATAGAAACAAACGGCTTGTTAGCCTGCAATGATTTAATATCTCAAGACTTAAGCTTCAGGCCTTTGGAAACTTTTTATATTATATTTCCAGCCTCACAACCAAGGTCTGCAGTTCAACCTCTAGCATGCAAACATCAAAGCAGGAGACCAGACTGATCAACAGCCTGTATCAAGTTGAAGCCTCCTTGAAGCCCGTTTCTCCGGAAGATAATAATAATTGTCACAAGTAGGCTTCAATGAAGTTACTGTTAAAAGCCTCTAGTCGCCACATTCCGGCGCCTGTTCGGGGAGGCTGGTACAGGAATTGAACCCATGCTGCTGGCTGTGTTCTGCTTTACAAGCCAGCGATTTAGCCCACTGTGCTAAACCATTTCTGCCATCGCCTGCTGAGCAGACCATGTTTCTTCATACCAACCTCATCCCGCTGCGCCACCATCAGCTTTGAAGGAATTCTGTAACTCCTGCTTCAGCAAGATGAAACCACCTGAACGGTAACCCCTCCATGAAGGAACCCTCACTGCATTCTGACTTTCTGGACTCTGATAATCACGTGAACTGGTATCCATATCTGTGTTTTAGGTTATTCGTAGTTGTAAAAACTTCTCTCTCCTATCCTCTTATTATGTGCTTTTATATGTCTATGAATGTGACCATCCCTCGGGTTTGAATGTATGACTAAACTAAACTTCTGATTCAACTCTAAAGAGAGATTGCAGTGAGTCACTTTGAAAATTGGCCTCACCGACAAAGGGTTTGCAGAAACATTTGCTACGATCCAAGTTGATGTTATAACTGGACGGGAAGATCCCAGAATGGATTCCTGGTTCGATAGAGCATAACCTTTATATATTTTTAATAACATGGGGGAACAGAGTCACAGGACCGCTAATTAGTTTTAACAACAAGAAATAAATACTCATTAAACATGAAATAAATTGGATTATGATACAATACGCCTTTACTCTCCCCTTACACACAGGTTTTCCGATTAACATAGGTTACAAAGTACATCTTAATTTACAATGGTCTCATTAACACAATGTCCCTTTTAAGTGCACAAGATGACTGTAAGTAAATGCTCTCCACTCTGAACCTCAAATGAATAATAATGGATGTTTGCTCAGAGTCCCCCCAGATGATTATCATGTGAGAGTTTCCAAACTCCACTCCCAAAAACTTTAAAATATCTGATGTACGTTTGCATTCTGAAATCCAGACCTGGATTTCAAAGTAACACTTTTAAACAAAGCTTCTGCTCCACTTGTAACAGTGAATCCAGTCCAGGTTTTTACACCAACCCCATTATGATTTCTTTGTCTTGACTTCTGTGCAAACTGCTCACAATTGCTTTAACTCTCGATTCCCAGACTGTGTTAAAATGGCATCAGATATTTGATTTACCTTTGAAGACTGCTGTCCCACTTGAATTCTGGTTACTGCAATTCACTCTTAACTCAGAACACATTGTTTACTCTTCCTTGAATGCTTCTGAACCATACCTTGGTCTCTGTTCAATTATCTCCGGACTTGGACACTTCTCATCATTTCTCTAGTTTCCTTAACTAGCTGGACTTTAGATTTGTGGCATCTGCTTTCCTGACCGTTACTCCATTATGGTCTTTCCTCTAGCAAGGCTGAGAGAGATGTTCCCTGTTTAGCCTTCTAAAATTAACTGTTTCTAGCAGAGCAGTGGGATCTGCTTTCTCTCTCAATACCTATCTCCAACTTGGATTGGATTGGATTTGTTTATTGTCACGTGTACCGAGGTACAGTGAAAAGTATTTTTCTGCGAGCAGTTCAACAGATCATTAAGTACATGAGAAGAAAAGGGAATAAAAGAAAATACATAATATGGCAACACAACATATATAATGTAACTACATAAGCACTGGCATCGGATGAAGCATACAGGGTGTAGTGTTAACGAGGTCAGTCCATAAGAGGGTCATTTAGGCAAGCCTGCAAGAGAGGATAAAAGAGAGAGGTTAGTAATAATGTTAGTTTTAGAATTAATTTTTAAAAGATTAAACGAGTATAAGTTAAGTAAAAAGTGGATCTATTTGGGAGAGCTCGTAGAGAGTCGCCTCGCTCTGGCGCCATCTTGGTAAAACTGCAATCAAATTAGCAAAACTAAAACTTAAAAGCTTCTACTATGTTACAAGGCCCCAGTTGCTAAGCAACCACTGCTGGTTTATTGATCCTTCACGCCATAGCCCTCTCTAAGCACAATAGAATCACATTTGTAATTAAGGCCAACCCTCACACATAGAGACACTTTGTATAGGTTTTATTCTCCCAGGTAAACCCACTTAAGACTATACCTTATTTTTAATGTTTCCCAACACAAACATAAATCCCTTAAACTACTATTATTTGCCAAACACATGCCACAGTCAATTTCAAAAATTAAATCCCCTCTGCTAATAGGCAGACAGTGAGAAAATGGAAGTGTTGAGGTCTGCCTCTCTCTCCTATCCGTAACACTGCACTGTTAACCAATTGTCCACTTGGAAGGACTTTCCCCGATTCATGTTAACCTTGCTCTTGATGTTGCCGGGGCAGCAGGAAATGTGGCAATTAGTGTCATGCATGTAACTGAAGGTGTGCCTAAACAGAATTGAAATAATTGGCAAGAGAATTCAGATCTTGCTGCTGATGGTTACTTTATTCTTTGTCCATTAGAATTCAATTAGGTTGGTACAAGCTGCTGAGCACAGCCTCTGCTTTGATGTGGCTGCATTAGAGACATCTTTTATCTTATAACTTCAAGAGAAGGTGTCAATGAAATACAAGTGCAGTAAACACGGATGCTCTTATGCGCGTTACACAGTGAAAGGAAAACAGTCTTGCGCTCCCTAACCTCAGAATGCCCCAAAATGCTTGACAGCCGAAAATGTACTTTTTAAAGTGTTGTCAATGGTTATAATGTCAGAACCATGACAATCACATTGCCCACAGCAAGGCCCCGCAAACAGCAATCTAACGACGAGCAGATAATCTGGGTTTTTTTTTTAAGTGGTGTTGGTTGAGGGATAGATATTGACCAGGATTTTTCTTCGTCGGAAGAGGGGCCATGGGTCAGGCAGGGCCTGGGTTTTACGTCTGACCCCACAGGCCGCAGCACCAACAGTGCTGCACTCCTTCAGCGTTGCGCTGGGGAGTGCCTGCTCCGATTAGCGTCTCTAAAACCTGCCTCCGGGTCTTCAAAGTCTCCCTTGTGTTTTGGTGTCAGAAACTGGAATGGTACTCAGCTGCGATCTGACCAGAACACTGCAGTAGTGACATGACATCCCCTGACTTTGACTCTGCTGACTGAGCAATGTAACACAACGGGCTCCGTTGCTTTGTTGATTGCTGCTTCACAGTGACAGGATATGGTGAGTGCCAAGTCTAAGGCTGCCTTTAGATACTTCAATGTCACCCGTACCTATTTCAGTACCATTTATAACTTGCCATCACTTATTTTCTTCCAAAGTGCCGTTTGCAGATTCTATCTCACTTTCCAGACCGTCTCCGCAGACTCAGCTGCCCACAGTGCCTGTTCTCCAACCCCACCCTGCCCTCGCGCCCCACCCCCTCCCCATTCCTTAACCTCCTCCATCCCTACAGCTCTCCAAGGCCTCTGACCTCTTTTGTCACCAGGCTCCTTGACCTCGATCGCCTCACCATCGACGGCCGCACCCTGGGCCCCAATCTTTGGTATTCCCTCCCTACAAACTCTCCACCTATCTCCCCTCCTTAAAGGAGAACACTCATTAAAACCTCGCTCTTCCACCAAGTCGCCCCATGTGGGAAGTTGAGTTTAACTCAATGGGTAAGCTAATTTACCAGGTAGCATTGACATTAGACAGTCATGTGGTAGACCTTTAGGTGGAAGGCATGTATCCCTGAAGGGTGGTGTGCCTTCCCCTATAACCCATTCGGTACATACTGTAAATAAACTAGTTCTTAAACAAATGCCCTGATACGCCTGTTCCAGATTTGGCACACTCAACATCAGAAACCCCAGGTCAAATTTCCCATGTCCTGGATAATCATTTGCACAGGAAATGTCGGCCATTGTAACAGGTTGAGTCCCAGGTGTCGGAACTTAAGCAGCAGCTGGGATCACTGCGATGCATCCATGAGGATGATGCCTTCCTGTTTATAGATATGGTCACCCCACCGAGTGTACAGGGAGGGGGGGGGGGGGGTGGAGATAGGTGACCACCAGACAGTCAAGAAGAAACTAGTTGCTGGCATAAAGGGGAATCTAAATGTCTTCTAAAGGCAGATAAATAGCAAAAGCGAGGTTAAAAAAAAGAGTGGGGCCGATTAGGAACGACAAAGGGGAGTTACACATGGAGGCATTGGGCATGACTAAGGTACTAAATGGATACTTTGCCTCTGTCTTTATGATGAGAAGGTATTGGATGGGTTATTTGCACTTAATGTTGATAAGGCCCCAGGACCAGACAAAATGCATCCAGGGTTGTTGGGGAAGTGAGAGTGGAAATTGCAGAGATGCGGGCCATGCATTTTCAGTCCACCTTAGGCCCAGGGGCTGGAGAATTATGAATATTGTACAGTTATTCAAAAAATAGCTTCAAAAATAAACCCAGCAGCTACAGGCCGGCCAGTTTAAATTTGATGGCAGAGAAGTTTTAGAAATTATAATTTGTGGGTGGCACGGTGGCGCAGTGGGTTAGCCCTGCTGCCTCACGGCGCCGAGGTCCCAGGTTCGAACCCGGTTCTGGGTCACTATCCATGTGGAGTTTGCACATTCTTCCCGTGTCTGCATGGGTTTCGCCCCCACAACCCAAAGATGTGCAGGGTAGGTGGATTGGCCACACTAAATTGCCCCTTAGTTGGAAAAAATGAATTGGGTACTGTAAAAACATTTAAAAAAAAGATAATTTGGGACAAAACTAATAGTCAACTTGGGAAAATACGAGCTAATTGAGCAAAGCCAGCACGGGCAAGTCACGTTTGAGTAACTTGCTGGAGTTCTTTGATGAGGTAACAGAGAGGGTCGATAAGGGTAATGTTGTTGATGGGGTGTACACGGGCTTTCAAAAGGCACTTGATGAGGTGTCGCACAGCCACCGTGGACAACGCTACTGCTCATGGAACAAAAGGGACAATAGAAACGTAGATATAAAAGTGGCTGAGTGACAGGAAAGAAAGAATTGTGGTGAATAGCAGTGTTTTGGACTGGAGAAAGATTTATTGTGGAGTTCCATATAGGGGATTGCTGCCGTCTCCTGATATATTTTAACGACCTAGATCTTGGTGTACAGGGCACAATTTCAGAATTTGAGGACGATATGAAACTTGGAAGTTTGTGAGCCATGAGGAGGATAGTGCAGACTTCAAAAGGACCTAGGCAGCTTGTTGGAATGATGGAATTATGCACTTTCACAGACTTCATCAGAAACACAACAGGATTAATTAATGAGAAATCTGTACAGTAGCCACACGGCTGCCCGTAGCCCCCCTACACATCCCAACTCTGCCCTCACCCCCCCCCCAACCCCTCCCGGGATGATTAGCCGCTCTCAGTCCCAATTGGTCCCCCAAGTCAGGTGACCCTTACTCTGCTGTGTTGCCCTTAAAGAGACAATTACCACAAATCACCACAAACGGGCAGACAGGTGGCAAATGAAGGTTAATGCAGAGAACTGTGAAGTGATTAATTTTGGTAGGATGGATGCAGAGGGACAATGTATTGAAAAAGAGTTCAATTCGAAATCAGGTGCAGGAGGGAACGATCTGTGTGTATATATATTCATCAATCATTGAAGTTAGCAGGGAAGGTTGTGAGCAGTTAATGAAGCATACAGGCTTTATGAATAGGGGCACAGAGTACAAGGGCAAGGAGGTTATGTTAAATCTGTATAAAACATTAATTCAGCCTCAGCTGGGATACTTAGCCTAGTTCTGGGCGCCACAAGTTAGGAAGGATATGAAGGCACTTAGGGGGGAGAAAAACCTCATGAGAATGGTTCCAGGAATAAGAAGCTTCAGTTAGCTTGAAGGACTGGGGAAGTTCGAACTGTTTTTCTTGGCGGGGAGAAGGCCGAGAGGAGATTTGAGCAAGGTGTCCAAAATCCTGAGAGGTCGGGACAGAGTCGATAGGGAAATACTGCCCCCATTGGTGGGAGGACACAGATTTAAGGTAATTGGCAGAAGAAATGCTGGATAATGAGGAAAGTCTTTGTCCGGCAGCGAGTGGCTCGGATCTGGAATGCGCTGCCCCAGAATGCAGTGGGGGCCGATTTAATCGAGGCCTTCGAGGGGGAATTGGAGGATCATCTGAACAGGGAAGATTTGCAGGGCTGTGGGGGGGACGGATGAGGGTGCGGGGGGGGGGGGGGGGGGGAGAAGGCCGGAGAGTGGCACTCGGCCAATTGCTCATTCAGAGGGCCAGTACCGACCGGCCTGACCAATCGAATGGTCTCCTTCTGCGCTGCAATGAGAGTTGTTGTTGTGTGTCAGCTTGCCAACAGATGTGATGCTCGACACCGACATCGCACTGGGAGATCTGAATAAATTAAATCTCTTCCCTCAGTTTATGCAATAATTGTGTCCCCCTTGCCCAAGCTGCAATAAAAGCAGGAAGATCATTCACTCTCGTCACAATAACAGCATTAATTTAATCTCACTCCCGCTGGCAGCGCAAATATTTTTGCAGTAAATAAAATCAATGTGCTCCAAAATGATTGGCACTCAGCTGAAATGAAAATGAACTCACATTCCATGCATATTTCAGGTATGTCCCGTTGCTCATTTCTAATAAGTTAATGATTCATGCGAGTTCAAGACTGACGGTTTCTTTAGGCCAGTTGGCATTTATGCTGAAGGCTCCTTGCTTGTTCACTGTTTGCGATTGAAATTCAGGATGACCGACCGTACCCAGCGAAATCCAATTTTGTGGCTATCTTATTAAGTCACTTCCAGAAATCGGTGCTGATGAATTGATGGGGGCAGCTGGCAACAGATCCAAGCAGGTTGAGTCCTTCCCCACCCGACTGTTCAAACAGTGGAGGTGGGGCGCCCGGGGTCTCCTGCGGGTTGCAACCAGTCCTTGGAGGCAACCTCCAGCCATTCTGAGATACTGCTAGGGGGTTGCCGGGCAGGGGGCTGTCTCAGGTTGCGTCGGGCTGACCAGAGTTACACTGCTGGTACTGTGGTGATATAAATATGCATAATAATATATATAGTTAGATATATGACCTCTGACCAGCAGGTGGGGCTAGACATCCAACAGGTGACTCCAGAGATCCGGCAGTTGGTAGTAAGTTGTACTAGAGGACAGTCGTAGTTACCATTTGTATTATAGTTTGTTAATTATCTTTCTATGTGTTCACTTTATTATTTGGGCAGCACGGTAGCATAGTGGTTAGCACTATAGCTTCACAGCGCCAAGGTCCCAGTTTCGATTCCCGCTTAGGTCAATGTCTGTGTGGAGTCTGCACGTTCTCCCCGTGTGTGCGTGGGTTTCCTCCGAGTGCTCCGGTTTCCTCCCACAGTCCAAAGATGTGCAGGTTAGGTGGATTGGCCGTGCTAAATTGCCCTTAGGTTAGATGGAGTTGCAGTGTTATGGGGATAGGGTGGAGGCGTGGGCTTAAGTAGGGTGCTCTTTCCAAGAGCCGGTGCAGACTCGATGGGCCCAAAGGCCTCCTTCTGCACTGTAAATTCAATGAAATTCTATGAAATTCAGAAACTATCTTACTGGTCAAAGAACTAGGTGTTTTATGTACAGCTTTACCGCGGCCACAACACAGAACATAACAGCCACCAACACGGTTGTCAGCCGTCAACGATGTTAGGAGGCATTTTGGCTGCTGTATTATCTGCTGCTTGGGCTCCGTGCTCTCTCTCTCGCTATGCATCTCTACCTCCGCCCCTCCTTATTTCAGATGCTGCCTAACCCGTAGCTCTTTGATCATACAATCCTTACAGTGCAGAAGGAGGCCATTCGGCCCATCGAGTCTGCAGCGACTCTCCGAAAGAGCAGCCTACCCAGGCCCAGCCACCCTCGTCCACCCCGCCCTAACCCCATAACCTAACCTGCGTATCCCTGGACACTTAGCATAGCCAATCCACCTCACCCGCACACCTTTGGACTGTGGGAGGAAACCCACGCAGACACGGGGAGAAGGTGAAAACGCCACACAGACAGTCACTCGAGGCTGGAATCGAACCCTGGTCCCTGGCACTGTGAGGCAGCGGTGCTAACTACTGTGCTGCCGTGTCGCCTATGATCGAGTTTAATATCCTCGGCAAGGGCTCTTTAAAATTGAAAAGGCGGACATAGAATAATTGTTTCCACATATGCGGGAGACTAAACTCTATGGCTCTTAAGTACAGGCAGTCAGCAATAAATTAAGTGAGCAACTCAGCAGACACACGTGTACCCAGAGATTGGTGAGAATATGGAACAGGAAGTGGATGGTAAATAGCTTGGAAGCTGGGTAAACACACGAGAGAGAGAGAAAGGAATAGGAGGATATGCCGATAGCGTGAGGTGTAGTAGGATGGAAGGAGGTCCATGTTGAACATACACACCAGGCTGGACCAGTTGGGTTGCAGGGTCTGTTCCTTGTACATTCAAGACGTGCTGACTCACTCACCACGAGGGGCGAGTCTACTTGCCAGCTCTCTATGCCTGCCGTTTAGTCTTCAAGACTTTCCTGAGCAGTCACCACGTCGCCATTCTCCGACGTTGCGACTCCGCTGCAGCCTGACCAGAACGTTGAGTGCCGTGTCTTGCCACGTGGCACAATCTAAGATGAGGGCGTCAGAGCTGCAGAGCTGTGCGTGCTGTGTTCTGCTCCAGGGCAAAGTGAAACTGAGGCCGGATCACATGACACACTTCCCTCAAATTGATGTTATCCCTTAAAGGCAAATTACAGCATCTAGAATCATCGGCATTTATAGCAGAGGCCATTTGGCCCATCAGGTCTATGTCGATGGTAAAGAGCTATCAAGCCCAATCTCATTTTCCAGCTCTCGGCCTGGGGCCATGTATATTAATACACCTCGAGTGCCAATTCAAGTATTCTTTTTAGTGCAATAAGAGTTTTTGCCTCCACTGCCCTTTCAGGCAATGGGTTCCAGATCCAGATCACCCCCCCTGGATGCGAAAAGTCCCCGTTAATCCTTCCGATCGTGACATAACGTCTACACCTTCCTGTACAAACCATATCCAAACCTGCTCTCCCCTTGATGAAAGGCGTGAAACATTAACTCTTCCTCGATCACCACAGGCACTACCAGGCCTATCGAGTACACCCGGAAATTTCTGCATCTCATATCCCCGACCTCACTCGCTGCCAGTCCAGCTGGCAGACTGGCAGCTATAAATAACTCCTCTCACCTTCTGCACTGTCCTCACAAAGCTGCTGATCTGAATGTTTCCATTTATATCTGGGCCGCGTGGCTGAGATTGCGAAGTGATGGATAACACTGTGAACACAGACACCGTGACTTCATAGCGAAAATGCTGGGACGAACAGCTGGCACACATTTGGCAGCAACTCTCAATCATAACATCAAGCTATCTGCGTGGGTCAAGTGGCGATCGTTCCTCTGGTGATTTGTTTAACGGATGCTACAGCGGCAGAATATTCTGGGCCTGGAGCTCGGTAACAAACTTGGAGTCTTGCAATGCAGTTGAAGGCTATTCCCCCATCATTCCCGTACTAGCTCTTTGAAATAGCTCTCCAATAAGCCCCACTCATAAAACCTCCCCTCAACCAATGCTTCCCTCCCCTCCCCCATCCCCAGTACACACAGACATACACACAAACACAAACAGACTCACTCTCACACACACGTACACACACTCAAACACACACATTCACACATACACACACTCAAACTCAAACAGACACACTCACACATACACACACTCAATGCACACACTCACACATACACACACTCAATGCACAAACTCACACATAGACAAACTCAAACACACACTGACTCTCACACAGATGCACACTCAACCAAACACAGATATCAAACATGCACATAAACTCACACATAGGCACACTCAAACACACACACACTCACACATAGGCACACTCAAACACACACACACTCACACATAGGCACACTCAAACACACACTCACACATAGGCACACTCAAACACACACACACTCACACATAGGCACACTCAAACACACACACACTCACCCACAGACACACTCAAACACACACACACTAAACACACATACACACTCACAAAGACACACTCAAACTCACACACACATATGCACACTCAAATATACGCTCAAACACACACTCACACATAGACACATTCAAACACGCACACACTCAAACACACACACTCACAGACATGCAGATACACAAACACACATAGATAGAAATACAACCGCACACATACATTCACACACTCAGACACACCCACACACATGCACACATTCTCACACACTCAAACATACACACTCACACATGGACACACTCAAACACACACACACACTGACACACACACACAGCCACACACACATTCACTTACACAAACTTTAACCTGGGCTTTAACCTGGTGTTGTAAGACTTCGTACTGTGATCACCCCAGTCCAACGCCGGCATCTCCACATCATGACAAACATGCAGACACACAAACACACATAGATAGAAATACAACCGCACACATACATTCACACACTCAGACACACCCACATGCACACATTCACTCACACACACACACATTCACTCATTAACACACATTCACTCACTCACCCACACATTAACTCACACACCTTCACACACACACATTCACTCACACACACATTCACACACACATTCATTCACACACACATTCACTCACACACACACATTCACACACACAGACATTCACTAACTCACACACATTCATTCACACACACACATTCACTCACTCACACACATGCTCACGCCACAAAACACAGATGGACATCTCTATTTGACGAGCTCATTTTATGCCCGAGTTCCTTGACAAATCCCGTGATTAATCACTGTATCTGGGATGGTAAATTTCAGTGAAATGGGGAGAAAGTCTGTTAATATTATTACTCTGATTCCCTGGGTTGCTACATGTCAAAAACATAGTAGCCAGTAGGAAGCAGTAACAACAGCCCTCTTCATTGTCCACTCCCTCTCTCTCAGTCTGACGATTCACCCGCTTCTTGAGCCAGAAACAATTGGCCACAAATGGTCTGTGTTTTGAACGTCAGTGAGACTCAGAGACAGGCAGCAGACTATCAGCGCACAGTTAAGCTAAATGGATCATTTAATAATCACCAGACGTACAGGAGATAAAGCAATAATCCTAACCATTGATTTTAATCGGGCTGTGAAGTTGTAATGTAGGATTTCATAAAGTCAATCGCCCAGCTCCAAACACAGCTTGAGTGAGGCTCTTTATGATTCTACAATGTAGAGTCCCATACAGTGAGAGGTTTTATTCTGCATTGATTAACATGTATGCGGTCAGAATTCCAGTATCCATTGTGGATTACAGGAGGACTTTTATTTCAGGTCTCTGAAGCTTAGCGCTGTAATGTGTGTAGGTCTTTTCTTTAATTTGGCAGATAATTAATCTATAGACCGATAATGTACAGGGTAGTAACTGTCAGGTTACAAGGATGTGTTGTGATTATGGAAGGTCGGAAGTGCCAGACTGCCCTAATCCCAAAGGGAAACATGAAGTCAGCATAATAATTTGCAATTTATATTTTATGAGAAGGTTTGTGCATATGCCTGTGTTTTTGTGTGTGTGTGTCTTTGTGAATATGTGTGTTGGTGTATGTGTGCGTATGTCAGTGAGTGTTTTAGTGTTTGTGCATGTGTGTGCAAATGTATGTTTCTGTGTGTTTGTCTGTGAGTGTGTGTGCTTGTGTGTTTGTGTGTGTGAGCGTTTGTGTGTGTGTGCGTGATTACATGTGTTTGTGTGTGTGTGTCTTTATGGGTGTTTGTGTATGTTTGAGTTTCTGTATGTGTGTGTGTGCGTTTGTGTATGTCTGTGTGTTTGTGTTTGAGTTTGTATATATATGTGTGGGTGTGTGGGTGTTTCTGTGTGTGTGAACTCTTGAATGTATGCGTGTGAGAGAGTCAGAGATTTTTATCATTTTTATTTCGATTGTGCGTTAAGTTGGGCGGTGCGGTGGCACGGTGGTTAGCACTGTTGCTTCACAGCAGCAAGGTCCCAGGTTCGATTCTGGCTCGGGTCACTGTCTGTGCGGAGTCTGCACATTCTCCCCGTGTCTGCGTGGGTTTCCTCCGGGTGCTCCGGTTTCCTTCCACGAGTCCCGAAAGACGTGCTGTTAGGTGAATTGGACTTTCTGAATTCTCCCTCCGTGTACCCGGACAGGCGCCGGAATGTGGTGACTGGGGAAATTTCACAGTAACTTCATTGCAGCGTTAATGTGAGCCTATTTGTGACACTAATAAACATTATTATTATAAATACTATTCTATTTTCTTTTTAAAGAATTTATGAGGAAACCTGTCTTTTATGGTCACTAAGCAGTTAAACACTCGCTGAATTGGCAAAGCATAATTTTTTTTTAAATTACACCTCTTCAGACGAGGAATCCAACCCCCTCCTTCTGATCAGAACAGCGACTTCCACATCCCAAAGAACATCAGAGCCAATGAAATGCTTCAGAAGATGGTTCTCACTGTTGCAATGGATGAACCACAATATTGGTCAGGTGATCTGATGTTTTAGTGATGTTAATCAAGCCGTAAATATTGGCGAAATATAAATGTCCTTCTTCAGAGTGGTGGCCCTGGGATTGTTTAGATCCAGCGGAGAGGGTAGACTTGGATCGGCATTCCATCTGAAAGGCGGTATTTCAAATGATCAACCAATTCCCTCATTTCATCAACTTCCTCAATTATCAAAACAGACACTGGGAACGACTGTGGAGAGAAGCGTACGGGTTTAAATTCAGAAGATTGCTTTTCAGATAGGGAGATTTTACACTTAAAACAGCTTAAAACAGCAATACCGCGCTCTCTCAATCTTCCCTCACCGTGACGGTGCGTAGGTCAGGCTTTTGTCTGTTCGTGTTGCTAATTATTCCCGGATCAGGTCGCTGGTCTGTCGCCAGGGGCTTATAGCTTGAGGGGCATTACACCACATCAAGCATAGCTGCACTCACACACAGACAAACTAATGGGCAATTTATCGTGGCCAATCCACCTAACCTGCGCGTCTTTGGACTGTGGGAGGAAACCGGAGCACCCGGAGGAAACCCACGCAGACACGGGGAGAACGTGCAAACGCCACACAGACAGTCACCCCAGGCTGGAATTGAACCCGGGCCTCTGGCGCCGTGATGTAGCAGTGCTAACCATTGTGCCACCGTGCCCCCCCCCCCCTTGCGGTTATGTAGCACCTTGTAACATAGTGAAACATCACAAGACTGTCTCCGAGCGATGGTTGACGCTGAGGTATTAAAGATTGATGACTAAAGGGTGTGAAGTGAGGCATGTTTTGTGAAGTGACTTTAAGGAGGAGAGAGAGAGGGAGAGAGAGAGGTTTGGGGAGGCAATTCCAGGAGCTATGGCAACTGAGGGAATGGCTGCCAGTGCTGGAGTGATGGACATCACAATTGCTCCAGGGACTTGAACCGAAAGACGCAGCGATCTCGGAGGATGGTGGGAAAGGAGGGGGCTGCAGAGATAGGGAGGGGCCAGGCATGGGGGTAATAGAACACAAGGCTGAAAGACAGAAACAAGTGAAAAAGGATGGGTATTTATTTTTTGAGCAATCCGATTTTGATGTCCGCCCAATCCAAAACTGACGGGTGGCAGTATTGGCCGGAATGGGTAAGATGAATCTGGCTGATTTGTGACCGGCTCCCTAATTGGGTCGGGAACATTGCTGCAAGAAATCCTGGAGAAACAGATTATTTCCTTCTGTCTGATATTTGTTTAGTCAATTATCAAACACCATTCAAACAACTTTTCAAAATGCAATACATTTTAATGCCTCTTTCTCCGAGACAGTGCAGCGAAGATTCGCCAAATTGGTCCCTGGGTTGAAGTGTTGTCCGATGATGAGACGCTGAGTAATTTGGGCTTGTACTCTCTGGAGTTGACAAGGATGAGAGGCGTACTGATTGAAACCTGCAGCATTCTGCGGGGGGTCTGACAGGGCGGGCGCTGAGAGGTTGTTTCCTCTGGTCAGGGAAATCTAAAACGTGGGGGGATACGGTCTCGGGATAAGGGGGCCGATCACTGAGGGTTGAGATGAGGAGAAATATCTTTGCCCAAAGGGTTGTGTATCCGTTCAATCCCAGAGGCTGGGATAGACCGAGCTTTGGTCTCTCGGGGAATGAAGGGATACGGGGAGCGGGCGGGAAAATGGTGATGGAGCCTCGAGGTCAACGTTTAAAAAAACCAAATTTAGAGTACCCAATTTTTTTTCCCCCCAATTAAGGGGCAATTTAGCGTGGCCAATCCACCTAACCAGCACATCTTTTTGGGTTGTGGGGGTGAAACCCGCGCAGACACAGGGAGAATGTGCAAACTCTACACGGACAGTGACCCAGGGCCGGGATTCGAACCCGGGTCCTCAGCGTCACAGTCCCAATGTTAACCACTGTGCCGCGCGTGCTGCCCCCGAGGACAACGTTGATCGTATTGAATGGGGGAGCAGGACCGAGGGGCTGAATGGGCCACATTCCTTGTGTATTTTGCTCAGGACAGTTTGCACACGAGATTTAACCTTGGATACATTGGAAGCTCAATTCTAGATGGTGGGGAAGCCCAAATCCCCCCCGCCCCCCACTGCAGCCCCACACACCCACGCTGCGAGTTCAAAGCGTCTGCGGACTCTGCTACTCGGTGGGTTAATCCGGAGAGTTTATACATCTTACTGCTGGGAGACGTGCATAGGCTTCTGGAACAATGTGCTTCTCTGTACCAGCAGCCTTCTCACAGGATAATAGTTACCTTGATGCAATGGTTTGTGAAATGTAGCAATTAAATGGTAATGCCTTCTCGAATAGCCGTGTCGTGCCTGCCCCTTTTGTGTGACATGAGCTTGTGTCAGAGATGTTTATCTGGCTGTCTTTTATAATAATTACTTTGTCGGTGCGTGTGGTTTCATTCTGCAGATTAGACTTTTACACTAATAATCGGCCAACAATGACAACTTGCAGATATGTAGCGTCCCTAACAGAGGCAAATGCCCCTAAGGTGCTTCAAAGGTGTGATTGGCTGAGAACAAAATTGACGCTCAGTCACATAAAGAGGTATTAGGGAAGGTTCTCAAACCGTCCCGTCACATGGGTAGATTTTAAGGCACATCTTGGATAAGGAAAGAGAGAGATGGCGGTACCAGCTGAACTGCTTGACAGGTTTGACAGCCCAAAAGACAGGAACCCTCATCCCGTTTTCCTGTTCGGGTCGGCGCTCAAGGGGGGGGGGGGGAAAGTGGTGTCCCGGGGTCAAACGGACACAGTGGCAGCGGTTTATGCTGCTGGGTCAACAGGGGAAGGTTTTAAGGTTTTACACAGCCCCTCACAGCAGGAGATAGAGAGGTTTGGGCAGGTGGGGGAGGGGGTGGAGGGTAGGGGGGGTGGGGGGATTTCCAAAGCATGAGGCAAAGGTCAGCGAAGGCAACAGCGGAAGGTGGAGCGATTCAAAGTGGCTGTGCTAGCCTTGAGGAGGGTCCAGAGGAAGTTCCCTGGAATGAAGATCTTGTCATATGAGGAGCGGTTGAGGACTCTGGGTCTGTACTTGTTGGAGTTTAGAAGGATGAGGGGGGATCTTATTGAAACTTACGGGATACTGAGAGGCCTGGATAGAGTGGACTTGGAGAGGATGTTTCCACTTGTAGGAAATACTAGAACCCGAGGACTCAGCCTCAGACTGAAGGGACGATCCTTTAGAACAGAGATGAGGAGGAATATCTTCAGCCAGAGGATGGTGAATCTGCGGAACACTTTGCCGCAGAAGGTTGTGGAGGCCAAATCACTGAGTGCCTTTAAGACAGAGATAGATAAGGGCAGCACGGTGGCGCAGTGGGTTAGCCCTGCTGCCTCACGGCGCCGAGGTCCCAGGTTCGATCCCGGCTCTGGGTCACTGTCCGTGTGGAGTTTGCACATTCTCCCCGTGTCTGCGTGGGTTTCGCCCCCACAACCCAAAGATGTGCAGGGTAGGTGGATTGGCCACGCTAAACTGCCCCTTGATTAGAAAAAATGAGTTGGGTACTGTACATTGATTAATAAAAGAAGAAGAAAAAAAGAAATGTGCAGTGGGGCCGGCACTGAAGTTCTCCACTACAAGGGAGTGTGGTTTTAGGACATTGTCGGTTTCCAGGAAGCTGGAAACGGACGTGCGAGCCGGACTTGCCAACCCCGGATCTTCAGCTCGGTAAAGTCAGCACAGGATTGGAAAACAACAACCCATTTCCGGACTGTCAGCAGGGCCGCTTCGACTGTGGGAGGCATCACAGAACCAGGCCAAGCCTACTGCTGAACTCACCCAGAACAGACCCTCCCACTCACACCCTTCCCATCTCTTGCATTCCTTCCCCTTCTTTCATTCCATATTTCATAAATCTGTCTGCTTCTATGAGTGTGTGTGTGTGCGTGTGTATTAGTCTGTGTGTCTTTGTGTGTGTGCATATGTGTGTGGGCATATGCACGTGTTTCCATGTATGTGTGTGCATATGTGGGTGTGAGTCTATGTGTGTATGTGTGTTAGTGTCGACGTGTGCCTATATGCATGTGTGTGTGTGTGTAAGATTGGGTGTGCCTGTGTGTGCGTCTATGTATATCTGTGTGTCTGTGCGCATGTACGTCTACAGGTGTGTCTGAGTGTGTGCATATGTATGCATGTGACTGTGTGTATGTCTGTGTGTATGTCTATGTGTATGGTGTGTCCATGTATCCGCGTGTGTGCCTATGTGTGTATGTTTTTTTGTGTGTGAGTGTGTTTATGTGCTGATGCGTCTATGTGTGTGTGTGTGTGTGATTTATTTAGTCTGGGCAGTGCCTTGACTATCTGAACCATTCAATACATGAGCAGAGAGGGCTTTAAGATTAATCTTGCATGAGTTAATGTTGCATCTCGGCAGATTTCAGGTCCACTGACAGTCTGAGTGGATTTGCTGACTAGCACCATTACATTTTGGGACCCAGCAGGCAGTTGACAAGGGAGTTTCGTTCTGGCAGGCATGGTTAAGACTCAAGTCCCGTAATTCCAGCCTCCTCCATGTCCGGACTGAGTCATTTGAAAGGCCACCATAATCACAGAAGCTGGTTGTTTGTGCTCAGAGCAGTTGCACAATGCTGACAGTTAATCACAGAGCTGGGTAGTGCCAGACAAATGTCACTGTCACTTGTGAAAGTTACACATCTCTTTGTTCAGGATGGACCATCAGGACAAAGACCGGAACGTGCCGGCTGACCCTGCTTCACCGCAGACAACAGAGACAGCGAAACGCAATGGGTTAGACAAATATGAAATTAGACCATAAGGCATAGGAGCAGAATTAGGCCACTCGGCCCATCGAGTCTGCTCCGCCATTCAATCATGGCTGATATTTTTCTCATCTCCATTCTCCTGCCTTCTCCCCATAACCCCATACCCCCTTTTTAAAAACATTTAAAGTGCCCAATTCATTTTTTCCAATTAAGGGACAATTTAGCGTGGCCAATCCACCTACCCTGCACATCTTTGGGTTGTGGGGGCGAAACCCACGCAAACACGGGGAGAATGTGTAAACTCCACACGGACAGTGACCCAGAGCCGGGATCAAACCTGGGACCTCGACGCTGGGAGGCAGCAGTGTTTACCACTGCACCACCATGCTGCCCCTGACCCCCTTATTAATCAAGAACCTATCTATCACTGTCTTAAAGACACTCAGTGATTTGGCCTCCACAGCAAAGAGTTCCACAGATTCACCACCCTCTGGCTGAAGAATTTCTTCCTCATCTCTGTTTTAAAGGATCGTCCCTTCAGTCTGAGATTGTGTCCTCTGCTTCTACGTTTTCCAACAAGTGGAAAAATCCTCTCCACTATCCCGGCCTCGCAGTATCCTGTAAGTTTCAATAAGATCCCCCTTCAACCTTCTAAACTCCAACGAGTACAGACCCAGAGACCTCAACCGTTCCTCATACGACAAGCTCTTCATTCCAGGGATCCCATCAATCTATCATCCCAAATATAAAGAACTTGGTTGTCAGAAACTCTCAGGGTGTGAGGAGCCAAATACACCAGCTGACTTGGAAAAGGACTTTGAGCTTGTCATGAATCAGATGGGTAAGGCAGCCATGTTGATTACTTACTTGTAAAAATGACTGCGGAAGCTGTTCTGAAACAGATACCATCATAAATACCTTCTAAGACATCGAAACAACTGCCAGGTAACCACACAGCCAGGGTAATGTGAAAATATGCCTTGGAAGTGGGAGAAGGGTTCCACCCTATCCACCTGTTACAACTTCAAGTTTGCTTGACAGACCATTCCACACATAGCCTTGCAGCTTACTGAGAATCACTTGCTCTTACAAGACCTCCACTCCAGCTAAAGCATCAATTCATCTGAGAAACTACAGGTCTGCTTTGAAAGAGACTGAAAATATTGCCAATTGTAATTGTATTGGGTTTTTTTCTCTTCATTTGTTTGTGTGTGTGCGCAGTGTTGCTTTATAAACTCTGGGGAAAGTGCGTGATAATAAATAGGGCAGCACCGTGGCACAGTGGTCAGCACTGCTGCCTCACAATGCCAGGGACCTTGGTTCGATTCCGGCCTTGGGTGACTGTGTGGAGTTTGTACGTTCACTCCATGTTTGCGTGGGTTTCCTCTAGATGCTCTGGTTTCCATCCACAGTCCAAAGACGTGCAGGTTAGGTAGATTGGCTATGCTAGAATTTCCCCTTAGTGTCCAAAGATGTACAGGTTAAGTGGATTATGAGGATAGGGTGGAGGAGTGGGTCTTGGTAAAGTGCTCTTTTTGAGAATCAGTGCAGGCTCAATGGGCCGAATGGCCTCCTTCTGAACAGTCGGGGTTGTGTGAATCTACTTTATTTTTAAATTCACAAAAACCTGCTGCTGAAAATCATTTAAATTGGGGTAAGTTACTCTAAGCTAAGAAAACACACCTGACTCACACAATCCAATACTTTGATCATGGACAATACTAAAATACGCCTTCTCTGTCCGTGACAGGTATTAGGGCAGGATACCCTGATAGGGTAGGATAAAGATGGTGAGGAAGAGCCTTGTGAGAAGCACGAATACCTGAATGGGCCAGTTTGGTCAAATGGCCTATTTCTGTGTTACGGACTCTCTAAGTGAATAGGGTTTTGATATCGATTGGCCGTGATTTAAAGGGGCGGCAGTGGCGTAGTGATATTGCCGCTGATTGTCTTAATCCAGAGACCCAGGATAATGATCTGGGGGCCTGAGTTCGAATCCCACCATGACAGGTGATGGAATTTAAACTCAATAAAATATCTGGATTAAAAAGTCTAATGATGATCATTGTCGATTGTCGGAAAAACCCATTAGGAAAACTAATGTCCTTCAGGAAAGGAAATCTGTCGTCCTTACCCGGTCTGGCCTACACGTGATTCCAGACCCTCACAGCGATGCAGTTGACTGTTAATTGCCTCCTCAAGGGCAATAATGGATTGGCAATAAATGCTGGACAGCCTGCGACGCCCAATTCCCATGAGCAGATGTTTTCCACTCGAGGTATCTTCCACACTACATATCCATATCTATGCTTATAGAATGCATGTGTTTGTGCCAGAGCTGACCCAATCAACTATTTAAGGATTTAGACCAGTCCTACGGTCCTGTCGTGACAGGACCCGTCATGGTGGCCAAGCCAAACGCCCGTTGACTCTCAATGGGATTGGATGCTCCTGGCAGTGGGTGGGCGGGGCTGGGACATCCTGCTCCCCCCCCCCCCCCCCCCCCCCGCCCCGATGTCTGCAGATCACAATTTCCACCAGTTGAGGTCGACACGAGAAAATAATCATAATTTCAGGTTTAGATTGCCATCATTGAGCTCTCTAAGAAAACTCCCCAGGCACAGGTCTCCCTCGGGGCTCCTACTGTGTTGTTCAATTCTCACCAGTCAGATGAACTGAAGATTGGCCTGCTTGAGGCTGGTAGAGACCGACCTGCCAAGATATTCAGGCTACTGGTTACTATGGGCGACAACCCTTCAGAATTCTATCAGGGGTGAACGCTGCAGAAAACGGTGAGCGTCAAACTCCCATCGAGCATTAATTTGGGAATTTATTTGATAAATTTAAACACTCCAGATTTATCTGGTACAGAGGGGGCGGAATCTTACCAAAAATGGCAAATTCACAGCGACGAAAACGGTGAGCATCCCACCGCCGACGGGAATCCGCATGGAGCGAGTGAGCGTAGCTAACGGCATTGCTCGAGCGAGCCAGGAACCGGCTTCAGGCAGATCAGGACACCATCTTTTTTTTCAACTATTTTTATTCAGGAATTTTCATTTTGTATGCAAAACACAACCTTCAATCCAACATTATACATTTCTCATTATAAAAACCCCATCCACCATCTCACCCCACATACCCCGATTACCAACTCTTGAAAAAGGACGTGAACAGCCTCTATCTCGAGTAGAACCCCTCCTCCGAACCCCAAATGGCAAACTTTATCTTCTTCAAATTCCGACCGTTCGCTCACCCATCCCGTTGCCCTCGGCGACTCCGGAGTCCGCCACCCTTACAAATGTCTCCTCCGGGCTATCAGGGAGGTGAAGGCCAACGCGTCCGCCTCTCCTCCGACTGCGCTCCCAGATCTTCCAATTCCCCAAATATCGTCACCCAACGGCTTGGGGCCACCCCTAGGCGCCATCTTTAAAGGGCGCCCCGACCAAAATTGCAACCGGATGGCGCCCAGGCCACATCTCAGAGTTCTCCACCCCCCACCCCCCGACAGTCATCGGCAGCAGATCCCCCTGATGCGACCATCAATTCACTCGAGTCAGAGAGTTGAAGTGAACAGTGGCTGTAATCAACTAGAACAGTGCCTGCCTGTGACTGCTCTGTCCTGAGAGCCACCTACAGGGCAGCTGGTCTTATACCTCCCCTCAAGGGGGCGGAGCCAGGGGCGGAGTCCACAAGGGCACCAACATGATACAAGCGGTGTAATGCAATACAATGGTCCATAGGTGGAGCCCACAAGGGCAACAACATGGTACAATGCAATACAGTGGTGAATGGCTGCCATAATACGTTCACCACACCCCCCACCCCGAAATGTCCGTGTTCTCCCCCCCACCGACCCGCACACACAACACACACGTACACTCACCACACCCCATGGGGCTCCCACTAAGGTCCCACCCTGGCACTTCCTGCTGGCACAGGGCACTACCTGGGCATGTCCCCCTATCACCCACCCCCCCCCCCCCCCCGCTCCCCGGGCCTATACTTATCTCTGAACCCCCAGAGGGAAACCCCTTGACTGCCTCACGCCCGGCCAGGTTTGATGTGAATGACGCCGGCGTGACGTCACGGAAGATTCCGTGAGGAAGGAAGGTCCGGAGAGAGTGCTCGCGAATGACATGGTGGTGTGTTGAAATGAGATACCCAACCTCGCACCGTGCGAATTGGGGGGGGGGGGGGAAGTGGTGTTGGTAAGATTCCAAAGGCCAATCACACCAGAGAGCTTCATGTGTTCTGAGCCCGGGCTGACTGTCTCACGGACAGAGGGGGAGGTCTCAAGATCGTGTCTGGCATGGATCTTGAGCTCACGAGTTTGATTCAGCGACGTCTGTGCTATATTGAAGCTCGGCTGACACCTGAAGCAGAATTCCCCTTCCCCTCACCCACTAACCAACGGGGAATGTGAGCAAAACTGGTCAACTTCATTAACTTCTCCACAAATTAAATTTTTCCATGGGCAGGTTTAGTCTCCTGTGAGGTGAAGGAAAGCTTCAGAGAGTATCTGATGCTCAAAACCGTCCCAGTGTCCCTGAAATCAAAATTTATATTGCTGCTTTCTAAAAAAAATACGCTTTCCGCCTCCGGCGGGACACTTTGGCTGCCTGTCACAAGGCCTCAGAGTGAATCTCAGGACAGCATCATTTATTCTGGTCAAGGTCACAATATCACCACAAACTGGGAGTTTGTCTGGAGATTGGAGATACTGGACCCTAGAGGGAGAAGCTAGTGTCAGGAAAACACTCTCCAATCTGGGAACAATGTAAACGAGAAGCCTTATGTGAGTTCACGCCCCGTGATGTTGAGTTATGACTGTGGGGCGATGTAGTTTTCGCTGCACAAAGCGACATTTGGTGCTGCGTTTTATTGAAGTTCCCGTTAGCACATGGTGTCACCCAGCTCCCAATCCCCAATGTTACCATAGAAATGGCCCGGACGAAAGCTAAATACCGTGCCCCAATTGGAGAGGATCACCCTAAACTGACCAATCACACACCTCCTGATGAGGAAATACGGACGGTTACCCGGTCACCTGACTTGTCTGCCTTCTTGCGATGGATGGTGGGTAATGCAAGATGACCCAATTGGAAAAAGGAGAAGATATTTTGCGAGAAAACGTCATGCACTTTGAATAAAAGGATGCATTGTGTCTAAATTTCCTCCATAACATGATGTTGTAATTTTCCACATTATTCCGTTGATTTGATCTCTCAACATTGTTGTCCTCCCACACTGCAGAGATACGTCTCTGTTATCGAATTAAAATTCCAGCAATTCAATTAGATAATTAGATGAAGTGGGATGCAACAAAGACAAGCGTCTTTTGCGTTTTCTTTTATTTTAGGGGACACTTGGCAGAGATTTTAAGATTGAGACATGGCAATTGTCGTACATGTTCTAAGACTTGTTCTTCGAGAGCGCTGATTGGAAACCCTTGCTTGGTAATCAGAGTCAGAGCGGAAAACAGGTTACTCGGTGCCGAAGAGTAAAACTTGGTCTGGGAAATATCATTATAAGGTGGGATCCGTGAATCCTTACGCAAAAAGGCATGTTGAAATACTGAGGACTTGGGCATACAATTGGAGCTGCTGTGAGGTATACAATCATAGAATCATAGAATCATAGAATTTACAGTGCAGGTGGAGGCCATTCGGCCCATTGAATCTGCACCGGCCATTACAACGAGCACACTACCGAAGTCCACGTATCCACCCTATCCCCGTAACCCAGTAACCCCCACTTAACATTTTTTGGACACTAATGGAAATTTATCCTGGCCAATCCACCTAACCTGCACATCTTTGGACTGTGTGGGTTGGAATCCAAAATGACTTTGCTCAGACTTTTCAACTCGATCTTTTGACCTACCACTAATCTTTGCAATACTTTTAAGGTTTTTTTCGTGCAGTTTGGGGTTATTCTTCCTTAGTTTACATTGGATGCTGCACCCTTCTCATATTCTATCTTTTTCAGTGGAATATATCTGTGATGAGAATTATGAAATTGTGGGCTGCACGGTAGCAGAGTGGTTAGCACAGTTGCTTCACAGCTCCAGGGTCCCAGGTTCAATTCCCGGCTTGGGTCACTGTCTGTGCGGCGTCTGCACATTCTCCCCGTGTCTGCTTGGGTTTCCTCCGGGTGATCCAGTTTCCTCCCACAAGTCGCGAAAGACGTGCTTGTTAGGCAATTTGGACATTCTGAATTCTCCCTCGGTGTACCCGAACAGGCGTCGGAGAGTGGCGACTAGGGGCTTTTCACAGCAACTTCATTGCAGTGTGTAAGCCTACTTCTGACACTAATAAAGTTTATTATTATCATGAGGTGGAAGATGTAACTCTGACTGGTTTACAAAACCTAGGAGTCAGTTCCCTGACTTGGCACCTGAAATGGAAGTTGGGATTACCAGCGGGGGTGAGGAAAGCGGGGCTCATTAAAAGGATGGGAAGTCGCAAGGGATATTTGAGAGGCCAATTTCTCCAAAAGGTGAGGCAATTGGATTGGCTAAAAGCCAGTCGCAAATTAAATAAAATTTGAGATGAAGGCAAAAGATAAAGGAAGAGAATGACGGGAAAGGAGAGTAATTTTTTTCGATACTCTCTGGATTTTGTGTGGCTGGAGGGAGAAAGACTTCAAAATAATCCAGTGTCTCTAGAATAACGGGCAGATTATTTCTTGCATTGATTAAATCGAGCTTAATACTAATTTCTGGACATTATCTTGTTTATCTGACTATTTTCCATAATAATGGGTTGTATCCCTGTTGTTATGTTTTTTTAATTGCATACTTTCGACATGTTCTCCTCTTTTTTTTCTTCTTTCTTTCGCAGTGTCAAGTTGCAGTTCCATGGCTTGGGTCAGAAGGCTTCACACCGTAATCTAGGCCGGCTCTCGTAGTGCCGGTGCTGAAGGAGTGCTGCGCTGCTGGAGGTGCCAGCTCTCAAATCAGACAGTAAACCGTGCGCAGGAGACCGTCCGTGACATTACCCGAAGGTCAACGGGGAGCTGTGCACCGATGCCTGGCCCAACATTTATCCCTCAAACCAATGCGCCGCTAAACGGATTGTACAATCTCAGTGTGGGATCTGTCTGTGCTTTGACTGGCTGCCACGTTCACCTTCATTTCAACAGTGGTTGTACTTCAAAACATTGACTCTCAACAATCTTTACAGATGCACCGTAAAAAGCATCCTATCTGGCTGCATCACAGCCTGGTATGGCAACTGCTCGGCCCAGGACCGCAAGAAATACAGAGAGTTGCGAACACCGCCCAGTCCATCACACGAACCTGCCTCCCATCCATTGACTCCATCTACACCTCCCCTGCCTGGGGAAAGCGGGCAGCATAATCAAAGACCCCTCCCACCCGGCTTACTCACTCTTCCAACTTCTTCCATCGGGCAGGAGATACAGAAGTCTGAGATCACGCACGAACAGACTCAAAAACAGCTTCTTCCCTGCTGTTGCCAGGCTCCTGAATGACCTTCTTATGGACTGAACTGATCTCTCCACACATCTTCTCCACTGAGCAGTACTACACTGTATATGCTTCACCCGATGCCTGTGTCTATGTATTTACATCGTGTATTTATCGTACGTCTTATGTTTTTTTCATGTATGGAACGATCTGCCTGAACTGTTCGCAGAACAATACTTTTCACTGTACCTCGGTACACGTGACAATAAACAAATCCAAATCCCAAAGATTTCATTAACTGTGAAGCACTGTGAGGGTGCGGGCGAAATGCTAGTCCTTTTCTTTCCTTCTTCCTCTCTCTCGCATAGCTCCAATCTCTTTCAATTCTTCAATCCGCTTCTCTCCCTCTTTTTCGCAGTCCCTTTCTTGTCCTTCACCCCCTCGCATCCCTTCCTTCTCTTTCAGCGCTGAGGACTTCCACTCAAAAGGGGCAGAATGTTTCTCCTCGCGCCAGCTGCCTGGGTTGATGTATGTGTACGGTAGGTCAAGGCGCAGAATTAGGCTGGTTGGAAATTCGGCTTCCGATAGGCAGACTAAAAAAGAAACTAATACCCTTAACTAAAAACCTGCAGGATACTACAGGAAACTGGGAAACGATTCTCCGATCCCCCGCCGGGGACCCGATGGGCCGAGCGGCAGTCTGTTTTTGGCCAGTCCCGCCAGCGTCGGTTACGCAGGGTGGGGCCTGGCAGGGGCAGTCCTCGGGGGTGCGCAGGGGGCTCTGACCCCGGGGGGGGGAGGCATTACTGTGGCCTGGCCTGCGATCGGGGCCCACCCATCTGCGGGCGGGCCTATTCCGTGGGGGCACTCCTTCCTTCCCCGCACAGGGCTCCACCATGGCCAGTGTGGAGAAGAGAACCAAAGAGAACCATGCGGCAAAATACACCAGCCGGTCTCTGCATGCGCGAGATCGCGCCGGCCCTTCGGCGCCAGCTGGAGCGGTGCCAACCCCTCCGCCGTCCACCTAGCCCCCAAATGTGTGGAGAATTCTTGTTGTTAATAATTTGTAGTTAAAGTTATAAACGGCTTAGTGACATTAGCATTATAAGACAACAGATGAACAAATGCAAAACCATGCACATGCAAGCTCTCTCTTTTAGTTCCTCCAGCCAGTGTCTGGTCAGCTGACTTTACAGTCATTTATATACCAGTGAGACTCCTAGTGGTCAGCCAGTGAATTACAACACAACCATGTTATCACTGCAGATAACTATTCCCTAGAATTACCACTCTGTTTTCAGAGCTTGTAAATGCTGGTCTATTTGAAAATAGACCACCTTGTTCAAAGCAGACAAATCAGGAGTATGCCATTCGGCCCCTCGAGCTTGCTCCGCCATCCGACACGTTTGTGGCTGATCGGATTGTAACCTCAACCCCTCATTCCTGCCGACCCCCCGATAACCTTTCACCCCCTCGTTAATCAAGAATCCATCCACCTTTGCCTTAAAAATATTCAAAGGTTCTTTCACTGCCATTTGAGGAAGAAGGTTCCCCAGACTCACGACCCTCAGAGGTAGGATTTCACTTCATTTCCGTCTTAAATGGGTGACCCCTTATTTTTAAACGGTGACCCCTCGTTCTAGATTCTCCCACAAGAGGAAATAGCCTCTCCACATCCACCCTGTCAACACCCCTCAGGGTATTAAAGGTTTCCATCAAGTTGCTTCTAACTCTTCTAAACTCCAGCGGATACAAGCCTAGCCGATCCAACCTTTCCTCATAAGACAACCCTCCCGTTCCAGGTATTAGTCCACTAAACCGTCTCTGAAAGGCTTCGAACACATTCACATCTGTCTTTCAATAAGAGACCGATACGGCGCACAGTACTCCAGATGTGGCCTCACCAATGTACAACTGAAGCATAACCTTCCTACTTTTATATTCAATTCCCCTTCCAGACGTGGTGATGGAAAATATTCAAGAGCCTCCGGACAATGTCATTCAATCCTTCCTCCGAACATATGGGGCGGGATTCTCCCCTACCCGGCGGGGCGGGGGGGGGGGGGGGGGGGGGGGGGTCGGAGAATCCCGCCCATGAATTCGGACCAGGAGGAGACCACTCAGCCCTTCGAGCCTGTTCCATCATTCACGATGTCAATACCCCGCAGAATCTTAAAGGTCTCGATCAAGTCGCCCCCAACTCTTCGAAACTCCAGTCGACTGTCACAATGCTTCTCATGGGGCCGCTCAGTCAAGAGGATTAAACCTAGACCTTTATTCAGCAAGACATCATTTCCCAGACGTTTTCCGTTCGAACATGGCGAGATGAGTGCTGCTTTGCACCCTGAGAATTAGCATGAGGCGTCACCTTTGGTGGCGTTTCCGTCCAGACACTTGAGCACATCATCCATGTTGATACTTAACGGGACAGCAATCATGTATCCCGGTGTTGTAGGTAGTGTCAGGAACTGTTCTGCTATAGTCTGTGTCCTCAAATCACCCTTGAATGTTGCCCGAGTTGCAGAGGTTTGATGTCGTTTGGCTACACAACATGAGAGAAGGCCTTGGAGCATTGCTTAACTTAGAAATTTAAATCTACTCACTCACTTGCACGTTGGTGGCCAATTTTGCAAAACCAATGGCAAATTTATGAAACCACAGTGGCCAAAATGCTTGGCATGAGAATTGATTCTGCCTCCAGATGTCCCTCAGTATGCATTGCCCATACGATAGGATATCCAACGTGTTAAATCTAATAGTGACCCCTATTGAAAGTGCACCATATTACACTAGCTATAGAAAACAGCTTGCTCTTCACCACTTCTGAACACAACTTATAAAATTGAAAACCTATTGTAGGATATGAAACCATACAAAGGCATATATGTTGGATTGTAATCAGGATAATAAAGTAGTGATTGAGGGGCTGCAATCAATGTCTGCCTTGTGCAAATACTCCAGAGTCCTTTCACATGCACTCACACAAGAACCCAGTTAATCTCCAACGTAGGCCAAATCTACTAGTGAAGGTGTTTGACAGACCCTGACCTCTGGAGCTGGCTTAATCCTCAACGTCATCAGTCAGGTGGGAAGAGGGGGGCTTTTGTGGAACAACATAGGAAAACGTTCATGAGGAAGGGGATAGCTGAAGTCAATCTTCTTCACACTCAGATTTCAATTAAGAGTTGATCTTTTTAAATTGGGTTAATATTACAGCAATAGTGCTATTCCAATCTGATACTTGAGAATATATCTATCCTTCTCTCCCTCTCCATCCTTCTCTCTCGCTCTCTCTCTATTCCCCCTTCTGCACCACCTTTCCCTCTCTCCACCTCCTCTCCTCCTCTCTCCCCTTCTTTGTCCATCCGCCTCACCTTTTCCTTCGCTCCCTCCCCACCACTCACCTCCTTCCTTCCCTACCTCTGTCCCTCCCCTTCTATCTTCCTTTCCCTATCTCTCTCTCCCTTCTCCTCGCTCTTTTGCCACTCCCACTCACGCTCTGCGCCCCACTCCCTTCCTCTCTCCCCAACCCCTCCCCTCTTTCTTTCTCACTGTCTCGTTGCTGCCTTCCCCTCTACTGAACTCCTCCCCCCTCCCATCCCTTCTTTCACCACCCCGCCCTCTCGCCTCTTCATTTCTCTTTCTCTCCCTCCACACTCCCTCCATCTCTCTCCCCACTCCCTCCCTATCTCCTTCTCTCTCCCCATTCCTTCCCTGCCTACCTGTCTCTCCACTCCCTCCCTCTCTCCACTCCCTCCCTCTCTCCATCCCCACTCCCTCTTTCTCCTCCGCTCCGTTGATCTGACAGGATTCTGCCATTTGTCAAGGATGCAGAGGTGCAGGTCTTTTACCGAGTTTTGTTTTTCTGACCTTTATAACATCTATTAGCTTCCCAGGGGCTGTTGGGGTGAGTAACAAGTAGCTGTGAATCCCCAAAACCATCAGTGAGTTCCGGGATGATGGTTTAGCTCAGTGGGCTGGACAGCTGGTTCGTAATGCGGAACGGGACCCGCAGCGCTGGTTCAATCCCCGTACCGGCTGAGGTTATCCGTGAAGACCCCGCCTTCTCAACCTTGCCCCTCGCCTGAGGAGTGGTGACCCTCAGGTTAAACCACCGCCCGTCAGCTCCCCCCCTCAAAGCATGGGCAGCAGGGTAGCACAGTGGTTAGCACAGTTGCAACACAGCTCCAGGGTCCCGGGTTCGGTTCCCGGCTTGGGCCACTCCCTGTGCGGAGTCTGCACATCTTCCCCGTGTGTGGTGGGTTTCCTCCGGGTGCTCCGGTTTCCTCCCACTGTCCAAAGATGTGCAGGTTAGGTGGATTGGCCATGATACATTGCCCTTAGTGTCCAAAAGAAAAAGGTCTGGTGTGGTTACTGGGATAGGGTGGAGGTGTGGGTTTAAGTAGGGTGCTCTTTCCAAGGGCTGGTGCAGACTCGATGGGCCGAATGGCCTCCTTCTGCACTGTAAATTGTATGATTCTATGATTATCTATGAAAGGGGAAAAGCAGCCTATGGTCATCTGGGACAATGGCGACTTTACTAATTTGGAGAGGAGCCCTTCCGCAGGGAACACCCAGACCTCACAGGGGACTGGTCACTTTCAGTATGCCCTGCATTACTCTGAATGATACCTGATCTACTCAATCCCAGTATTAGCACCTCTGCTACTTCAGTGCGTCACCTTCTAAGGGAGAGCTATGAATACAGAGCACTCCCCACCCCCCTTTCCGTTGTTTCACAGCCACCTTTAAAATAAATCTCCCACCTGCAAGTACACCGCCTTGTTTTAATTTGCTCTTGCATTGTCATGGAAACCTAATATTTCGTGCCATTAGGTTGCCGGGGAGTTACTTGAGTGCTATCAGAGGTGACTCATCAAATGGCTCCATTGAATCAGTGCGGATCAATAAGCTCTCTGCTGCTGTGTGCCAATCAAAGGCTCTTAATGGCTTTTAAATTCAGTACTGGCTTAGTACACTGTAGCTTCCAGCTGGTACATGAGACCTCACTTGCCGGTCTCCTGACATTCCAGGTGTGGCGATGCAGATGTCCTCGTGCCTGATGGATCCGGTTGCCAGCCAAAACTCTAGTCTGTCTGTTCGTCGACCGACGTAATCTTTAACGTGCTCCATTCTCCATGGAGCTAGCTAATATGCAGAAAGTGATTCAGAATTCCATGTGTTGGCTGAAACAATGGCAGGGGACGATTTCACATTCTGAAACTTTTACTGCAGCAACTGGCTAAAAAGCACTACTGATTAAACACTTTTTTATTGTGTGGGCAACTTACACTTTAAACCACAGAAAAGAGATTCCATATTGAACTTATAGCACAACTGGAAGTCTCCCACTATGGTTACACTTTATTCCGACCCTTATGTAGGAACTTCATCATCCAGGAAGCAACTTAAAATTATTCCCAGCTGCTGATGCATTGCTTCCTTTTTATTTTCCCAGCCGGACAACTTTTGATCCCAGAACTGACTTCCATTGTGAGGGTTAGACTGGAGATTGCTCCCATCTAACTCCAAGTTAGGCAAATCTTCCAGTCTCCTTTAAATCCTTACAAACTCAGTCTTCAATCTGAGTGTAAGCCCCCATCCACATTTTTTGTGTGGCGAACAATGGAGTCATCATTTTCTCTGCTTTTGGCTGCCTCCATCTCTTACGCTCTGCCTCTCAGACGACTGCAACACCAAATTAAACTGCGGTCTTCCTGTGATATTCACTGATTTGGAGGGAAGCCTGTAACCTGATCTCAAACATGGCTTCCTCTGCACTCTTCCCCCTGGCAATTGAAACACTTTGGTAGAATTGCTAATTAGTTAACTTTGGTACCAACAGTTCAAAAACCCAATTGATCGGGGCGTCATTTAAAAATGGCGTCCCGTTCTCTTCCTGCACTGAGTGCCTGTGCAGAGTCTCCCCGTGTCTGCGTGGGTTTCCTCTGGGTGCTCCGGTTTCCTCCCACAAGTGCTGAAAGACTTGCTTGTTAGGTGAATTGGACATTCTGAATTCTCCCTCTGTGTACCTGAACAGGCGGCGGAGTGTGGCGACTAGGGGCTTTCCGCAGTAACTTCATTGCGGTGTTAATGTAAGCCTACTTGTGACAATAATAAAGATTATTATTATTAGCTCCGCATGTCCGACCTCCTGAGTGCAGGAAATGACGCTAAATGTGGGCTTGGTGGGACATTCCCCTTCAGGGCCTGAAATAGGAACAGAGTGTTGTTAGATAGCAGGGTCATTCCCAGCACTACAAGCACTACAACCCCGCCCAGAACGGACACTGAATTGTTTTGGTTAGATCGCGCCCTTAGTCATTTTTTGGGGGCCTTGGGAAGTTCCTCCCTGGTCAAGTCCACACTGAACTCACCTATCAGATCAGTTTGAGAGGGTGCTCTGATCTCTAAGCGATCCCCCCACCCATGGGCAATGTCACCCCCAACATTCATGGGCGTTACCGAACCCCCCCACATACAAGTGAAGATCCCCCACTATGGGCTCGTTGAGGGTCCCTGCCTTTTCAGGCTGCCCCCCCCCCTTTTGGGCCCCCCCTTCTCGGACCACCATCCTTAGCCACCCCCAACCTTTATGAGGCACCTTTAAGACACACCCTTCATCACCTCACTCTTCGTAACCCCCTTCATCCCCCTTTCATGGGCATGGCCCCACTCAGGACCCGACCCTTGGCAGTGCCACCCTGGCACCTGGGCACCCTGGCACTGCCTACCCCTTCCAGGCTGGCTGTGCCCCTGTCATCCTGACAGTGACATGGCACCCCGGCAGTGCCAGGCTAGCAGTCCCAAGGTGCCCAGCTGCCCTGTCACCGACCTTCTAAGGTCTCCAATGGCCTGGGAAATCCACCAGGTACCATTACACCTGGTCCATGTTTGTGTGGACCAGTGTTAAACAGCGCCAGGTCGCTGCCTCGCTGCGGAGGCCATTAGTTCCCGGGCGTTGGGAGAATCCAGCGCAGACATATTTAAATGAGCCATTAAATATGCTGATCTGGATTTGCCCAATGCAGATGAGATCCAGATCATGACGTCTCAATCTCTCAAGATGTCTGAAGCATCAAAAATCATGCGAGAGACCTCTTGCGAAATTCAACGGCCTCGTCACATTACCAATGCCTCTAATTAACTACTCCACAGATGATCCTCTGAATATAAACAAAATTCCATTGGCCCAAACTTTTACAATGCCTTAATTGCACCGCTGGCTTCCAAAAGGTTTAGCTATCTTGCAAAGAAGGTTTTTAAAAACACGACTGCAGCAGTTACATGCACTAACCCTGATAGGCCGATTGGGTGGTCTACATTTTCAATCTGCCTCCGAGGTCCGAGTCCGCCATGGCCCTCGGCGCGGCCGTTGGAGGCCGCCGCCGTGCGCATGCACGGACTCAAACCCGGAAGTGCGAGGGCTCGTATCCGCAGCTAAAGCTGCAAGAAGCACGCTGGGTCCCTGCGAGCCCTCTGCAGGTCAGAGAATCAGCTTATCTTTTCTGCAGGAAACCCCAGAGTAATTCTCCAGCGGTTTTACGCCAGCGTGGGGCCATAGTCCCATTCTGGGAGAATCCAGCCCAACATATCTGAAATTCCGACATTCGTCTCACCTTACCCCTTTGAAAAAAAGAACCAACAATATAAAACGGTGGCTTCATTTTCTAAAGCCTTTCAACTCTAAACCTTTCTCATTGCTAAACAGATTGAAAAATACATAGTAAATAGAAGCAGGAGGAGGCCATTCGGCCCTTCGAGCCTGCTCCGCCATTCATTATGATCATGGCTGATCATCAAGTTCAATACCCTGATCCGCCTTCCCCCCACATCCTTTGATCCTTTTAGCCCCAAGAGCTATATCTATTTGTTTCTTCAAATAACACAACATTTTGGCCTCAACTACTTTCTGTGGTCGGGAATTCCACCGCTCTCTGGGTGAAGTATTTTCTCCTCACCTCAGTCCGAAAAGGTGTACCCCTTATCCTCAAACCATCTGTTAATGAACGCTAGCACACCATAGGCCTTCTTCACAGCTCTATCCACTTGAGTGGCAACTTTCAAAGATGTATGAACATAGACCCCAAGGTCTCTCTGCTCCTCCACATTGTCAAGAACTCTACCGTTAACCCTGTATTCCACATTCATATTTGTCCTTCCAAAATAGACAACCTCACACTTTTCAGGGTTAAACTCCATCTGTCATTTCTCAGCCCAGCTCTGCATCCTATCTGTCTCTTTGCAGCTGACAACAGCCCTCCTCACTATCCACAACTCCACCAATCTTCGTATCGTTTGCAAATTTACTGACCCACCCTTCAACTCCCTCATCCAAGTCATTAATGAAAATCACAAACAGCAGAGGACCCAGAACTGATCCCTGCGGTACGCCACGGGTAACTGGGATCCAGGCTGAATGTTTGCCATCCACCACCACTCTCTGACTTCTATCGGTTAGCCAGTTCATTATCCAACTGGCCAAATTTCCCACTATCCCATGCCTCCTTACTTTCTGCATAAGCCTACCAGGGGAACCTTATCAAATGCCTTACTAAAATCCATGTACATTACATTCACTGCTTTACCTTCATCCACATGCTTGGTCACCTCCTCAAAGAATTCAATAAGACTTGTAAGGCAAGACCTACCCCTCACAAATCCTCCAGGTGCTCAGAAATCCTATCCCTCAGTGCCCTTTCCATTACTTTGCCTACCATTGAAGTAAGACTAACTGGCCTGTAATTCCCAGGGTTATCCCTATAACCTTTTTTGAACAGGGGCACGACATTCGCCACTCTCCAATCCCCTGGTACCACCCCTGTTAACAGTGAGGACGAAAAGATCATTGCCAACGGCTCTGCAATTTCAGCTCTTGCTTCCCATAGAATCCTTGGATATATCCCGTCAGGCCCGGGGGACTTGTCGATCCTCAAGTTTTTCAAAATGCCCAACACATCTTCCTTCCTAACAAGTATTTCCTCGAGCTTACCAGTCTGTTTCACACTGTCCTCTCCAACAATATGGCCCCTCTCATTTGTAAATACTGAAGAAAAGTACTCGTTCAAGACCTCTCCTATCTCTTCAGACTCAATACATAATCTCCGCTACTGTCCTTGATCGGACCTACCCTCGCTCTAGTCATTCTCATATTTCTCACATTTGTGTAAAAGGCCTTGGGTTTTTCCTTGATCCTACCCGCCAAAGATTGTTCACACCCTCTCTTAGCTCTCCTAATCCGATTCTTCAGTTCCCTCCTGGCTATCTTGTATCCCTCCTGTCTGAACCTTGTTTCCTCAGCCTTACATAAGTCTCCTTTTTCCTCTTAACAAGACATTCAACCTCTCTTGTCAACCATGGTTCCCTCACTCGACCATCTCTTCCCTGCCTGACAGGGAGATACATATCAAGGACACGTAGTACCTGTTCCTTGAACAAGTTCCATATTTCACTTGTGTCCTTCCCTGACAGCCTATGTTCCCAACTTATGCACTTCAATTCTTGTCTGACAACATCATATTTACCCTTCCCCCAATTGTAAACCTTGCCCTGTTGCACTCACCTATCCCTCTCCATTACTAAAGTGAAAGTCACAGAATTGTGTTCACTATCTCCAAAATACTCCCCAACTGACAAATCTATCACTTGCCCTGGTTCATTACCAAGTACCAAATCCAATATGGCCTCCCCTCTGGTCGGACAATCTACATACGGTGTTAGAAAAGCTTCCTGGACACACTGCACAAACACCACCCCATCCAAACTATTTGATCTAAAGAGTTTCCACTCAATGTTTGGGAAGTTTAAGTCACCCATGACTACTACCCTGTGACTTCTGCACCTTTCCAAAATCTATTTCCCAATCTGTTCCTCCACATCTCTGCTACTATTAGTGGGCCTATAGAAAACTCCCAACAAGGTGACTGCTCATTTCCTATTTCTGACTTCAACCCATACTACCTCAGTAGGCAGATCCTCCTCGAACTGCCTTTCTGCAGCTGTTATACTATCTCTAATTAACAATGCCACACCCCCACCTCTTTTACCACCCTCCCTAATCTTATTGAAACATCTATAACCAGGGACCTCCAACAACCATTTCTGCCCCTCTTCTATCCAAGTTTCCGTGATGGCCACCACGTCGTAGTCCCAAGTACCGATCCATGCCTTAAGTTCACCCACCTTATTCCCGATGCTTCTTGCGTTGAAGTATACACACTTCAACCCATCTCCGTGCCTGCAAGTACTCTCCTTTGTCAGTGTTCCCTTCCCCACTGCCTCACTACACGCTTTGGCGTCCTGAATATCGGCTACCTTAGTTGCTGGACTACAAATCCGGTTCCCATTCACCTGCCAAATTAGTTTAAACCCTCCCGATGAGTACTAGAAAACCTCTCTCCCAGGATATTGGTGCCCCTCTGGTTCAGATGCAACCCGTCCTGCTTGTACAGGTCCCACCTTCCCCAGAATGCACTCCAATTATCCAAATACCTGAAGCCCTCCCTTCTACACCATTCAACTGCACTCTCTCCCTATTCCTAGTCATAGATTATCATAGAATTTACAGTGCAGAAGGAGGCCATTCGGCCCATCGAGTCTGCACCGGCTCTTGGAAAGAGCATCCTACCCAAGGTCAACACCTCCACCCCATCCTCACAACCCAGTAACCCCACCCAACACCAAGGGCAATTTTGGACACTAAGGGCAATTTAGCATGGACAATCCACCTAACCTGCACATCTTTGGACTGTGGGAGGCAACCGGAGCACCCGGAGGAAACCCACGCACACACGGGGAGAACGTGCAGACTCCGCACAGACAGTGACCCAAACCGGAATCAAACCTGGGACCCTGAGCTGTGAAGCAATTGTGCTATCCACGATGCTACCCACTGTCTCGCTATCACGTGGCACCGGCAACAAACCAGAGATGACACCTCTGTCTGTCCTGGCTTTTAACTTCCAGCCTAACCCCCTAAGCTCGTTTATTACCTCCACACCCCTTTTCCTACCTACGTCGTTGGTACCAATGTGCACCACGACTTCTGGCTGCACCCCCTCCCCCTTAAGGATCCTGAAGACACGATCCGAGACATCCCTGGCCCTGGCACCCGGGAGGCAACATACCTTCCGGGAGTCTCGCTCGCGACCACAGAATCTCCTATATATTCCCCTAACCATTGAATCTCCTACAACTATTGCTTTTCTATTCTCCCCCCTTCCCTTCTGAGCCCCAGAGCCAGACTCAGTGCCAGAGACCTGGCCGCTAGGGCTTTCCCCCGGTAGGTCATCCCCCCCCAACAGCATCCAAAACGGTATACTTGTTTTGAAGGGGAACGGCCACGAGGGATCCCTGCACTGTCTGCCCGTTTGTTTTCTTTCCCCTGACTGTAACCCAGCTACTCTTGTCCTGTACCTTGGGTGTGGTTACCTCCCTGTAACTCTTCTCTATTACCCCCTCTGCCTCCCGGATGTTCCGAAGTTCATCCAGCTCCAGCTCCAGTTCCCTAACACGGTCTCTGAGGAGCTGGAGTTGGGTGCACTTCCCGCAGGCATAGTCAGCGGGGACACCGGTGGTATCTCTCACCACCCACATCCTACAGGAGGAGCATGCAACTGGCCTGGCCTAGCCTCCATCCCCTCTTACCTTACAGAATATAACTGCCCTGTGGACCAACTGGACCTCCGCCCTCCGACTCTGCTCCCAGACAGCTGCACTCTCTGTAAACTCTTGGCTCCCTCTCGCCCTTTGAGGAAATGTAGGAAATGAAATGAAAGGAGTGCCTTACTCCCTCCTCACCTAACTCCCTCAGTCACCAAACTCTCACTATAGCACTCAAATGCACCAAATTCAGCACTCAGTGCAAAACCTGCATGCTTACTTTCAGCGACTGATGCACGAGGACACCAGTTCTCGCTGAGTATCCACCCCTCTCAATTTGGACCCATTCAAATAATAATCTGCCATCGTTCTTTTTGCTGCCTCACATTTATCCACATTATACTGCATCTGCCATGCACCTGCCCACTCACTCAGCCTGTCCAAATCCCGCTGAAGCATCTCCGCATCCTCCTCACAGCTCCCCCTCCCCCCCAGCTTTGTTCAAACTGCAAATTTGCAGATAATACATTTTGTTCCCTCGTCCAAATCATTATTATGTAATGTAAACAGTTGGAGTCCTAACACAGATCCCTGCGGTACCCTACTAGTCACTGCCTTCCAACGGGAAAAATTCCAATTATTCCAACTCTTTGCTTCCTGCCTGCTAACCAGCTTTCTATCCATCTCAAGACATTACCTGCAATCCTATGTGCTTTAATTTTCCATTGTAATCTGCTATGTGAGACCTTGTCCAAACCCTTACTAAAGTCTAAATAAACCACATCCACCGGTTCTCCCTTGTCAACTCTACAAGTCAGTATTCCAGTAGATTTGTCAAGCATGATTTCTCTTTTGTAAATCCATGCTGACTTTGTCTGATTACACCGCTGCTTTCCAAATGCTGTGCTATGAAATCCTTGATATTGGACTCGAGTAAGTTCCCGCCTACAGACGTGAGGTTCACTGGTCTAGAGTTCGGTGTTTTCTCTCTACCTCCCTTTTTGAACAGCGGGGTTATATTAATAATCTGTAGCAACTGTACCAGAGTCCGAAATGACCACCAATGTATCCACTATATCTAGGGCCACTTTCTTTAGTACCCTGTGAAGTGTTGGGTGCTCTGAGATACAGACGAACCAACATGGTTGCGATTGGTACTACGCAGTTTTATTCTGCTAAACTATTTATACAACAAACTTGGTACTCAGCACGTAGTGACTGTGTGAGTGTCTGGCTTTGACCTTGCCCTGTGCCGTCTCCTAATGGACTGCCCAGGAAGTGTCGTGTTTCTTGTTTTGTACTGTGTATGCTCTTGTCTGTGATTGGCTGTCGTGTTATGTCTGCTAATTGGTCCATTGCTCTGTCTATCTTTATGTATGTGTTTATGTGCTGTGATGTTCTCTTGAATATCATGACACCCTGGGATGAAGATTATCATGCCCTGGGGATTTATCCGCCTTTAATCCCAATTATTTCCCCAAAACAATTTCTTTACTAAAATTAATTTCCTTCAGCTCCTCACTAAAACGTGTGTGTCTCAGAACATCCGGTATATTATCTCTTGACTTTGGGCAGCACGGTAGCATAGTGGTTAGCACAATTGCTTCACAGCTCCAGGGTCCCAGATTCGATTCCCGGCTTGGGTCACTGTCTGTGCGGAGTCTGCATGTTCTCCCCGTGTGTGCGTGGGTTTCCTCCGGGTGCTCCGGTTTCCTCCCACAGTCCAAAGATGGGCAGGTTGGGTGGATTGGCCGTGCTAAATTGCCCTTAGTGTCCAAAACTGCCCTTAGTGTTGGGTGGGGTTACTGGGTGGTGGGGTTAGGGTGGAGGTGTGGGCTTGGGTAGGGTGCTCTTTCCGAGAGCCGGTGCAGAATCGATGGGCCGAATGGCCTCCTTCTGCACTGTAAATTCTGTACTCTATGACTCGATGACATACCTGTAGAAACTTTACAGTCAGCTTTTATGTTCCCAACTAGTTTATTTTCATGTTGCATTCTCTCTTCTTAATCAATCCCTTGGTCTGCCTTTGCTGAATTTTAAACTGTTCCCAATCCTCAGGTCTATTGCTTTTTCTTGCTAATTTGTATGCCTCTTCTTTGAATCTAACACTGTATCTAATTTTCCTTGTAAGCCATGGTTTGGCCACAGTTCCCTTTCTACTTTTGAGCCAAATAATAATAAATAACTTTTGGAGGTCACCCATTTGTTCCTTGAATGCCCGCTGTCCTTCCTTTCAGTAATGTTTCCCCGTACATCAATGGGTGACACGGTAGCACTGTTGCTTCACAGTGCTCGGGTCCCAGTTTCGATTCCCGACTTGGGTCACTGTCTCTGCGGAGTCTGCACGATCTCCCCGTGTCTGCGTGGGTTTCCTCCGGACGCTCCCGTTTCCTCCCACAAGTCCCAGAAGGCGTGCTGTTGGGTAATTTGGACATTCTGAATTCTCCCTCTGCATACCCGAACAGGCGCCGGAATGTGGTGACTAGGGGCTTTTCACAGTAACTTCATTGCAGTGTTAATGTAAGCCTAATTGTGACAATAAAAATTATTATTATAGCCAGCTCATATATCATAGTTACCTTTATTGAGATTCAGGACCCTGGTCTCAGAATCCACTACCTCACTATCCACCTTGATAAAGAATTCTATCATATTATGGTCACCCATCCCCAAGGGTTCTTTCACAACAAGATTGTCAACTAATCCTTTCTCATTGCACAACACCCAATACAAGATGGCCTGTTCCATTGTTGGTTCCTCAATGTATTGGTCTAGAAAACTATACCATTTACATTCCAGAAATCAAACATTCAAGTTTTGCTAGCGGGGAGAAAATATGAGTAGTATTATCAGTTGTAGACCAAATATTAAAAGCAAGAATTAGTTGGGCTTATCAATTTGAAAGGAAATGAAGTGAATTGAATGATATATTTGATGCAGCGAGGCAATATGGGTCGTACTCAGGAATATGAAGGGTGCAGTCACAATGTTGGGGGTTTACTACAGGCCTCCCAACAGCCAGCGGGAGATAGAGGAGCAGATATGTAGGCAGATTTTGGAAAGGTATAAAAGCAACAGGGTTGTTGTGGTGGGTGATTTTAGGTTCCCCAATATTGACTGGGACTCACTTAGTGCAAGGGGCTTGGATGGAGCAGAGTTTGTGAGGAGAATCCAGGAGGGCTCCTTGAAACAATATGTGGACAGTCCAACTAGAGACACGCAAGTTTCATCACCAAGATTGACTCATCAAAAGGATACTGGCAAGAACCTTTATTGGAAAGGACAAAGGAAAATTCAGCTTTTGTGAAGCCAAGTGGTCTGCATCAGTTTAAAGTAATGTCATTTGGAATGAAGTACACGGCAGTAACACTCCAAAGACTAACCGAGGTTATTTAAGGACTAAAGAGTTGTGCAGTGCACATGGACAATCTGATGGTACTTAGTTAATTGTGGAATGAGCATTTGGAATATTTAAGGGAATTGCTCGATCGACTACGGGAAGCTGGCTTGGAGGTAAACTTAGCTAAAAGTGAATTTGCGAGAGCGCAAGTCACATTCTCAGGCCGTACTCTTGGACAGCACGGTAGCATTGTGGATAGCACAATTGCTTCGCAGCTCCAGGGTCCCAGGTTCGATTCCGGCTTGGGTCACTGTCTGTGCGGTGTCTGCACATCCTCCCCGTGTGTGCGTGGGTTTCCTCCGGGTGCTCCGGTTTCCTCCCACAGTCCAAAGATGTGCAGGTTAGGTGGATTGGCCATGCTAAATTGCCCTTAGTGTCCAAAATTGCCCTTAGTGTTGGGTGGGGTCACTGGGTTACGGGGATAGGGTGGAGGTGTTGACCTTGGGTGGGGTGCTCTTTCCAAGAGCCGGTGCAGACTCGATGGGTCGAATGGCCTCCTTCTGCACTGTAAATTCTATGAAATGAAATGATCTATGAAACATGGTCAGATGGCCCCGCAGAATGTGAAAATGAAACGTATTGGGGAGCTCCCAATACCATCAACAAGAAAAGAGGTTTTGAGATTTCTAGGCATGAGTGGTTTCTACAGGAAATTTGTACCAAATTTCAGCAGTGTGGTTGTTCCACTGGCTGAACTTTGGAAAAAGCACGAGACTTTTAATTGGACGTCAGAAAGTCAGGAGGCATTTGACAATCGGAAAACTGTGTTCGCCACCGCACCAGATTTGGCGACACTGAATTATGCCAAGCAATTTCAGGTGGCAATTGAAGCAAGTGATGTGGGCATTGTGGGCTGTGCTGTTACAAGAAGACGACAAAGGAATAGGAAGACCTGTTGGTTATTTTTCCAGAAAATTAAATACTCATCAAAAGAAGTATTTGACCATCAAGAAGGAGAGATTGAGTTTGGTATTGGCCTTGCAACATTTGACATTTATTTTGCTAACAATTCATCAGAGACAATTATTGAGACAACCTTGAACCCATAACCTTGGGCTGAATTCTCGAGGTGGGAGACAATAGGCAGGATTCTCTGTTCCCCGACGCCGATATCGAAATCGGCGATCGGGCGGAGAATCCCTTTTTATGACTGAATGGGTGTGGCGCCTGTTTTCGGCTGCTCGGCCCACTCCAAAACGGCGTTATCGGGGTGTTCGCCGCATGTGGGCAGCACGGTAGCATTGTGGATAGCACAATTGCTTCACAGCTCCAGGGTCCCGGGTTCGATTCCCAGTTTGGGTCGCTGTCTGTGTGAAGTCCGCACATCCTCCCCGTGTGTGCGTGGGTTTCCTCCGGGTGCTCCGGTTTCCTCCCACAGTCCAAAGATGTGCGGGTTAGGTGGATTGGCCATGATAAATTGCCCTTAGTGTCCAAAATTCCCCTTAGTGTTGGGTGGGGTTACTGGGTTATGGGGATAGGGTGGAGGTGTCGACCATGGGTGGGGTGCTCTTCCCAAGAGCCGGTACAGACTCGATGGGCCGAATGGCCTCCTTCTGCACTGTAAATTCTATGATCTATGTCTTTGGGGCGGCCTCAGGCCGTTACCTGAAGGCCCTTCCCCCGATGCTCTGCCCCGATGAGCCGGGTTCACGATGGCGTAGATCACTTATGCCCTCGGTTTTTGCCAAACTCTAGTGGCGACTGTGTCACAGTCGGGGAGGGAGCCGTGCCACTGGCTGCGGGGGGGGGGGGGGGGGGGCAGGGGGGGGGGGCTTTGGCCAGGGGGGTGGTCTGGGGATGGCGAGGGGGTGGTCCAGGGGGGCACTATCTGGCAGGTTAGTTCCCTGAGCGGCTGGCGCCATCGTTGTACAGCGCGACCGCGGCAGGTCATCGCCTTGCGCATGCACGGTCACGGACCCGGCCATTCTCCAGCCATTTTCGGGGTGGGAGCCGGGAATTTTGCCGGTCCTGGAATCGGTTAGGGTTCGGTGTCGATTTTGGTGTCGTAAAATGCCACTGTTCCCACGCTGACTGCGGCACTTAGCCGGAAAATCGGAGAATCCAGCCCAAAATGTTCCAACCGGAACTGAATAGCGTGCAATTCACAGTCCTGTAGGGGGTGCTGTTCATTCCAAGATTCAGGACAAGCAAATGGGACAGCTCTCTGTCAGTACAAAGCCATTCCCATTGCCTCTGGGCCAGGGATCGCGCTAAAGAGCCTGACAACCTGGGGCTCCTTATAATGATCACACGCTCTCATTACAGCCATGAAGATAACTCAGAGAAGACCTTCCCCACCCCTCCCCCTGATATTAGGAGTCATGCGTTACCCACCAAGCGGGAGAGGAGGGACACCCTCTTCCCCAGGGTTGGCCTCAGACTCAAGCCCACCCTCTGGAACATCAGCAGCAGGACACAGCTCGTGATCCTGAGGGGTGGGGGGTACTGATGCGGCCTCTGCCCTGAGAGGCACAGTGTGCCAGGGAGGGTTCCAAAGGCCACAGTGCAGGTGTCCTGTGGTTGGGGTGAGTTCTGCCAATCCCCTGCTTCCATTGCAGTGGGACTGAGCGTCTGGGGAGTGCCAAAACCTGGTGATCCACTGATTGAGCATGTTCCTGCATCGCGGAGGGGTGGGGCATCATGGAGGGGGTGGGGCATCGCGGAGGGGTGGGGCACCATGGGGGGGGTGGGGCATCGCGGAGGGGTGGGGCACCATGGGGGGGGTGGGGCATTGCGGAGGGGTGGGGCATCGTGGGGGGATGGGGCATCGTGGGGGGGTTGGAGAATCGCGGAGGGGTGGAGCATCGCAGAGGGGTGGGGCATCGCAGAGGGTTGGGGCATTGCGGAGGGGTGGGGCATCACAGAGGGTGGGGCATCACGGAGGGGTGGGGCATCACGGAGGGGTGGGGAATCACGGGGGGGTGGGGCATCACGGAGGGGTAGAGCTTCACGGAGGGGTGGAGCTTTACGGAGGGGTGGAGCTTTACGGAGGGGTGGAGCATCGCAGAGGGGTGGAGCATCGCAGAGGGGTGGAGCAGCGCGGAGGGGTGGAGCATCGTGGAAGGATGGAGCATCACGGAGGGTTGGGGCATCGCAGGGGGGTGGAGCAATGCGGAGGGGTGGAGCTTCACGGAGGGGAGGGGTGGAGCTTCACGGAGGGGTGGAGCTTCACGGAGGGGTGGAGCTTCACGGAGGGGTGGAGCTTCAGGAGGGGTGGAGCTGTACGGAGTGGTGGGGCATCGCAGGGGGTGGAGCAACGTGGAGGGGTGGAGCATCACGGAGGGGTGGAGCTTCACGGAGGGGTGGAGCATCACGGAGGGGTGGAGCTTTACAGAGGGGTGGAGCATCGCAGAGGGGTGGAGCTTCACGGAAGGGTGGGACATCGTTGGGGGTGGGGCATCATAGAGGGGTGGAGCATCATTGAGGGGTGGAGCATCTCAGAGGGATAGAGCTTCACGGAGGGGTGGGACATCGTGGAGGGGTGGAGCTGTACAGAAGTGTGGAGCATCTCGGAGGGGTGGAGCATCACGGAGGGGTGGAGCATCACAGAGGGGTGGAGCATCACGGAGGGGTGGAGCATCACAGAGGGGTGGAGCATCACAGAGGGGTGGGGCATCACGGAGGGGTGGGGCATCATGGGGGGCAGCATGGAGGGGTGGGGCATCGCGGAGGGGTGGAGCTTCATGGAGGGGTGGGGCATCGCAGAGGGGTGGAACATTGCGGAGGGGTGGGGCATCATGGGGGGTGGGGCATCGTGGAGGGGTGGAGCTTCATGGAGGGGTGGAGCATCTTGGAGGGGTGGAGCATCGCAGAGGGGTGGAGCTTCACGGGGGGTGGGGCAGCATGGAGGGGTGGAGCATCGCGGAGGGGTGGGGCATCATGGAGGGGTGGGGCATCGCGGAGGGGTGGGGCATCATGGAGGGGTGGGCATCGCGCGGGGGTGGGGCATCGCGGAGGGGTGGGGCATCACGGAGGGGTGGGGCATCATGGGGGGCAGCATGGAGGGGTGGAGCATCTTGGAGGGGTGGAGCTTCACGGGGGTGGGGCAGCATGGAGGAGTGGAGCATCATGGAGGGCTGGGGCATCGCGGAGGGGTGGGGCATCATGGAGTGGTGGGCAACACACGGGGTGGTGCATCGCGGAGGGGTGGGGCATCGCAGAGGGGTGGAACATCACGGGGGTGGAGCAACGCGGAGGGCTGGAGCTTCACGCGGGGTGGGGCATCGCGGAGGGGTGGGGCATCGTGGGGGGTGGAGCAACGCTGAGGGCTGGAGCTTCACGGAGGGGTGGAGCATCGCAGAGGGGTGGAACATTGCGGAGGGGTGGGGCATCGCGGAGGGGTGGGGCATCATGGAGTGGTGGGCATCACGCGGGGTGGGGCATCGCGGAGGGGTGGGGCATCACGGGGGTTGGAGCAACGCGGAGGGCTGGAGCTTCACGGAGGGGTGGAGCATCGCAGAGGGGTGGAACATTGCGGAGGGGTGGGGCATCGCGGAGGGGTGGGGCATCATGGAGTGGTGGGCATCACGCGGGGTGGGGCATCGCGGAGGGGTGGGGCATCACGGGGGGTGGAGCAACGCGGAGGGCTGGAGCTTCACGGAGGGGTGGGTGGAGCATCGCAGATGGGTGGAGCTTCACGGGGGGTGGGGCAGCATGGAGGGTGGGGCAGCCTGGAGGGGTGGGGCATGGAGGGGTGGGGTATCATGGAGGGGTGGGGTATCATGGAGGGGTGGGGCATCGCAGAGGGGTGGGGCATCATGGAGGGGTGGGGCATCACGGAGGGGTGGGGCATCATGGAGGGGTGGGGTATTGCGGGGGGTGGGGCATCACGGGGGGGTGGGGCAGCAGGGAGGGGTGGGGCATCGCGGAGGGGTGGGGCATCACAGGGGTGTGGGGCAGCATGGAGGGGTGGGGCATTGCGGGGGGTGGGGCATCGCGGGGGGTGGGTTGGGGCATCGCGGGGGGTTGTGGCATCGCGGGGGGGGTGGGGCATCGTGGGGGGGGGCTTCCCGGAGGGGTGGAGCATCACGGGGGTGGGGTGCAGCATGCAGTGCCAACTTGCTAATGAGATTTAAATCCATGCAAATGGTGGTTTTACGCGAGCTTGCTCGATCACAATGTCACGAATGCCACCTCCTGTGAGGTGAAGGAAAGCTTCAGAGAGTATCTGATGCTCAAAACCGTCCCAGTGTCCCTGAAATCAAAATTTATTTTGCTGCTTCCTAAAAAACAAATGCTTTCCACCTCCGGCGGGGCACTTTAGCTGCCTGTCACAAGGCCTCAGAGTGAATCTCAGGACAGCATCATTTATTTTGTTCAAGGTCACAATATCACCACAAACTGGGAGTTTGTCAGGAGATACTGGACCCTAGAGGGAGAAGCATGGGCGGGATTCTCCACTCCCGCGCCGAAGTGGCCGCGCCGTCGTGAACGCCGTCGGTCCCGACCGATTCAGGCCCTGACAATGGGCCAGGATCGGGGCCGCGTCATCTACCCGCGCCAGGCCTTGTCGCCCGCGTAATAGCGGCGCCGCATAGATGACGCGGCCGGCGCCGCATAACGGACGTCATCCGCGCATGCGTGGTTGCCGTCCTCTCTAAATCCGCCCCGCAAGAAGATGGGGGACGGATCTTGCGGGTCCGCGGAAGGAGGTCCTCCTTCAGAGAGGACGGCCCGACGATCGGTGGGCACCGATCGCGGGCCACCCCACATTCCAGGTGAAGCCCGGTGCAGGATCCCCCCTCGCCCCCCGCAGGCCCCCCCCCAGCGTTCACGCACCGCCCACGACTGCAGCGACCAGGGGCGAGATTCTCCGACCCCCCGCCAGGTCGGAGAATCGCCGGGGGCTGGCGTGAATCCCGCCCCCACCAGTTGCCGAAGTCTCCGGCACCGGATATTTGGCGGGGGCGGGAATCACGTCGCGCCGGCTCCGGCTGGGCCGAAGTCCCGCCAGTAAAATGCCTGTCCCGCCGGCGTAAATTAAACCACCTACCTTTCCCGCACATGCGCAGTGGAGGGTGTCTCTTCTGCCTCCGCCATGGTGGAGACCGTGGCAGAGGTGGAAGAGAAAGAGTGCCTCCACGGCACAGGCCCGCCCGCGGATCGGTGGGCCCCGATCGCGGGCCAGGCCACCGTGGGAGCACCCCCCGGGGCCAGATCGCCCCGTGCCCCCCCAGGACCCCGGAGCCCGCCCGCGCCGCCTTGACCCGCCGGTAAGGTAGGTGGTTTAATTTACGCCGGCGGGACAGGCATTTTAGCGGCGGGACTTTGGCCCATCCGGGCCGGAGAATCGCGCGGGGGGGCCCGCCAACCGGCGCGACGCGATTCCCGCCCCCGCCGAATATCCGGTGCCGGAGACTTCGGCAACTGGTGGGGGCGGGATCCACGCCAGCCCTCGCCGATTCTCCGACCCGGCGGGGGGTCGGAGAATCTCGCCCCAGGTCGCTGCAGTCGTGGGCGGTGCGTGAACATTGGGGGGCGGCCTGCGGGGGGGCGAGGGGGATCCTGCACCGGGCTTCACCTGGAATGTGGGGTGGCCCGCGATCGGTGCCCACCGATCGTCGGGCCGTCCTCTCTGAAGGAGGACCTCCTTCCTTCCGCGGCCCCGCAAGATCCGTTCCCCATCTTCTTGCGGGGTGGACTTACAGAGGACGGCAACCACGCATGCGCGGGTTGGCGTCCGTTATGCGGCGCCGCTTTTACGCGGCCGACAAGGCGTTTTCCGCCAGCTGGCGGGGTGGAAATTCGTCTGCCGCCGACCTAGCCCCTTAAGGTTGGGGCTCGGCCCCCAAAGATGCAGAGCATTCCGCACCTTTGGGGCGGCGCGATGCCCGTCTGATTTGCGCCGTTTTGGGCGCCAGTCGGCGGACACCGCGCCATTTCCGGAGAATTTCGCCCCAGGTGTGGACGGCGCGTGGGGAACCCGCCCTTTTGGCCTGGCCGCTCGGCCCATCCGGGCCTCAGAATAGCGGGGGTGCCGGAGAATCGCCCTGGGCCGTTCCCACCGCTTGGGAGAATCGCGGGAGGGCATCGGACCGGCGTCCCCGGAAATTTTGGCGGCCCAGGCGATTCTCCCAACCGGCGTGGGAGTGGAGAGTGTCAGGAAAACACTCTCCAATCTGGGAACAATGTAAACAAGAAGCCGTATATGCGTTCACGCCCCGTGATGTTGGGTTATTACTGGGGGACGATGTAATTTTCACTGCACCTTCCCCCACAGGAAAGCAATATTTGGTGCTGCGATTTATTGAAGCTTCCGTTAGCACATAGCGTCAGCGTGCTCCCAATCCCCAACGTTACCATAGAAATGGCCCGGACGAAAGCTAATAGGACAGGATCACCCTAAACTGACCAATCACACACCTCCTGATGAGGAAATATGGACGGATACCCGGTCACCTGACTTGTCCGCCTTCTTGCGATGGATGGTGGGTAATGCAAGATGACCCAATTGGAAAAAGAAGATATTTTGCGAGAGGACGGAATGCACTTTTAATAAAAGGATGGATTGTGTCTAAATTCCCTCTCTCACATGATTAATGTAACTTTCCACATTATCCCACTGATTTGATCTCTCAACCTTGTTGTCCTCCCACACTGCAGAGAAACGTCTCTGTTATCGAATTACAATTCCAGCAATTCAATTAGATAATTAGATACAGTGGAATGCAACAAAGACAAGCGTCTTAGGGGACACCTGAGTTTTAGGGGACAATCGGTCCCTTAAATGGAGAATCCCACTCTAAATGTTGATGTCGGGATTGAACCAGTGGACGTCTACGACAGCAAAATTGGTCCCGGTCCCGGGGCAATCCCGGAATCATTAATTAACCAGCACCGGCACCACATGGAACAAGAGCGATTCCAATTAAAAATGGTGTCGGATTGGCCGGGATTGCCACTTGAGAGGCTGACAAGCTGCAGATGCATATTAGCACTCCACTCCCTGCACACACTCATCCCAGCCAACAAGATGGCACTGGTTGCATTGGAGCACCCATCTCGTTGATGGGTCAGCCGGGGCCACAGGGTACCTGGGGGTGGGTGGCCTGTGGGGGACAGTGGGCAGTCAGTGGAGTGCAGAGCCGCATGGCTAACTTGCAGGCTGCGGCAATGGTGTTCTGTGCCCATCCCCACAGCCCACCTCCTTGCCACCCCTGCTACTCCCCCCCCCCCCCCCCCGGTGCTGGCAGAATGCCCCCCCCCTGGCCAGCAGCATAACTGTCAGCTCGCAGCGGTAATGTTGGACACGTTTTGCACCCCCTCTCTCTCCCTCAGCAGTCATGATGCCTGTTTCCCAATCTTTGAAAAAGTGAAACACGCCGACACTAATTCCTCTTGGTGGAGGCGGAGCATCACGGAGGCCCTGGAGAATACCGGCTCATGCTTGCTAATGAAATGCCAACGTAATTTACTGTACATGCGTAGTAGAATGCACTGACCCCGCTGTTGAGGTACCAGAGCATGGCATTCTGTTGGGCGCCCGGCACCAGCCATGATTTTTGCATCACGCGCCATTCGCTGGCCAATTGCGTTTCCTGATTCCGGTTGGCCGACGGAGAATCCCGTCCAGAGAATTCCAGCTTAAAAAGTAGGCAGTTGCAAAAGAGGAGGTGAGGAGGACCTATTTCTAGACAAGAACCCAGTGGGGAAATGTTTATATTCACACAAACTTCCAAAATTTGAGGCAATGGATGTGGAGGCATTTCTTATTTCATTTGAACAGGTAGCTAAATATATGAAATGGTCGAAAGGAATTTGGATGTTACTATTACAGAACAAGTTGGTAAGTCAGGCTAGTGAGGTGTATACATTTCTGTCAGAAGAGGTATCTGTAGTATATGATGCCATAAAGAAAGCTCTCCTTTGTGTCTATGAATTGATTCCTAAAGCATAAAGGCAGAAATTTCAAAATGCAAGAAAACACCCTGCACAGACCTATATTGAATTTGAGAAAGTAATAGCAGAGTAATTTTGACCATTGGATAAGGACATTGAAGGTTGGGGGAACATATGAATCTCTTAACAAAGTGATTATTTTTGAAGAACGCCGGTTTCGTCACATGCTTTAATAAGTACCTGGATGACCACTTGGCATGTCATAACATTCAAGGCTATAGGTCAGGTGTTGGTAAATGGGATTACGTAGACAGGTCAGCTGTTTTCAATGCATCAGTGCAGACTCGATGGGCTGAAGGGCCTCTTCTGCACCGTATTATTCTGTGATTCACATTTAAAGCTTCAGGTTAACTCATGTGGGGGATCAAAAAGTTATAACTGTTAGGGCAGCACGGTAGCATTGTGGATAGCACAATTGCTTCCCAGGTTCGATTCCCGGCTTGGGTCACTGTCTGTGCGGAGTCTGCACGTTCGCCCCGTGTGTGCGTGGGTTTCCTCCGGGTGCTCCGGTTTCCTCCCACAGTCCAAAGATGTGCAGGTTAGGTGGATTGGCCATGATAAATTGCCCATAGTGTCCAAAATTGCCCTTAGTGTTGGGGAGGGTTACTGGTTATGGGATAGGTGGAGGTGTGGACCTTGGGTAGGGTGTTCTTTCCAAGAGCCGGTGCAGACTCGATGGGCCAAATGGCCTCCTTCTGCACTGTAAATTCTATGAAATTCTATGAAATCTAGGCAGGCAGCAGAGCGAAGCTACAACTACGAGCTCTTCCATAGAACTGAACCTTTTTTTCCCGTCTTCCTTATAAACCTGAGATGGATAGAAGGTGAGAGGGAGAAAGGAAAACAAGTAGCCAAGAAAGGGAAGAAACAGCTGGGAATGGTCAAAAGATATCACCACAGAACAGAAAGGGAAGTGCTGAGGATGGAAGGGGCAGTCATAGACCTAAATGTTTCCACATTGTAATAAAGCTGGACATATTGGGGCAGATTGCTGTAAACTAAATGGTAAACCAATTGAGATGGTAGGAAAGGCGGCACCTGAAAACTAAGTAGCTGGCAGAACTGTGGCAGTGGTACAGGTGAAATGTGCTCCATCAGAATCTACAAGAAACAGGGATGCGGTTCAAAATAGAACAAAGAACAAAGAAAATTACAGCATAGGAACAGGCCCTTCAGCCCTCCCAGCCTGCGCCGATCCAGATCCTTTTTCTAAACCCGTCGCCTATTTTCCAAGGATCTACTTCCCTCTGTTCCCCACCCGTTCATATATCTGTCTAGATGCATCTTAAATGATGCTATCGTGTCCGCCTCTACCACATGCGCTGGCAAAGCGTTCCAGGCACCCACCACCCTCTGCATAAAAAACTTTCCACACACATCTCCCTTAAACTTTCCCCCCTCACCTTGAAATCGTGACCCCTTGTAAGTGACACCCCCACTCTTGGAAAAAGCTTGTTGCTATCCACCCTGTCCATACCTCTCATAATTTTAAGCCCTCAATCAGGTCCCCCCTCAACCTCCGTCTTTCCAACGAAAACAATTCTAATCTACTCAACTTTTCTTCATAGCTAGCACCCTCCATACCAGGCAACATCCTGGTGAACCTCCTCTGCACCCTCTCTAAAGCATCCACATCCTTCTGGTAATGTGGCGACCAGAACTGCACGCAGTATTCCAAATGTGGCCTAACCAAAGTCCTATACACCTGTAACATGACCTGACGACTCTTGTACTCAATACCCCGTCCGATGAAGGCAAGCATGCTGTATGCCTTCTTGACCACTCTATCAACCTGCGTTGCCATCTTCAGGGTACAATGGACCTGAACTCGCAGATCTCTCTGTACATCAATTTTCCCCGTGAATCTTCCATTGACCGTATAGTCTGCTCTTGAATTAGATCTTCCAAAATGCATCACCTCGCATTTGCCTGGATTGAACTCCATCTGCCATTTCTCTGCCCTACTCTCCAATCTATCTATATTTTGCTGTATTCTCTGACAGTCCTCCTCGCTATCTGCAACTCCACCAATCTTAGTATCATCTGCAAACTTGCTAATCAGACCACCTATACCTTCGTCCAGATCATTTATGTATATCACAAACAACAGTGGTCCGAGCACGGATCCCTGTGGAACACCACTAGTCACCTTTCTCCATTTTGAGACACTCCCTTCGACCACTACTGTCTCCTGTTGCCCAGCCAGTTCTTTATCAATCTAGCTAGTACACCCTGAACCCCATACGACTTCACTTTTTCCATCAACCTGCCATGGGAAACTTTATCAAACGCCTTACTGAAGTCCATGTATATGACATCTACAGCCCTTCCCTCATCAATTAACGTTGTCATTTGCTCGAAGAATTCTATTAGGTTTGTAAAACATGACCTTCCCTGCACAAAACCATGCTGCCTATTACTGATAAGTCTATTTTCTTCCAAATGTGAATAGATCCTATCCCTCAGTATCTTCTCCAACAGTTTGCCTTGACTGACGTCAAGCTCACACGTCTATAATTCCCTGGATTATCCCTGCTATCCTTCTTAAACAAAGCGACAACATTAGCAATTCTCCAGTCCTCCGGGACCTCACCCGTGTTCAAGGATGCTGCAAAGATATCTGTTAAGGCCCCAGCTATTTCGTCCCTAGCTTCCCTCAGTAACCTGGGATAGATCCCATCCGGGCCTGGGGACTTGTCCACCTTAATGCCTTTTAGAATACCCAAAACCTCCCCCTTCCTGATGCCGACTTGCCCTAGAGTATTTAAACATCCATCCCTAGCCTCAACATCCGTCATGTCCCTCTCCTTGGTGAATACCGATGCAAAGTACTCATTAAGAATCTCACCCGTTTCCTCTGACTCCACGCATAAATTCCCTCTTTTGTCTTTGAGTGGGCCAATCCTTTCTCTAGTTACCCTCTTGCTCCTTATATACGAATAAAAGGCTTTGGTTCAGAGAATTTTTCTTTGAGTACTGGCAAAGGCTATTAGAGATGCTGGAGGTTTAGATTTGAAGGGAGAAGTGTTTCCTTAGTCGTCCAACAAAGGTAAGCAACTTAAAAGTTTGAGAGATACTGAGGCAGATCAATAAATGATAGTGGCTGATGATATAATCTGTGTTCCATATTTTTTTATTACAAAGAAAAAGTATTAATAAACGATATTAGTGGAAGGGATGAAGTTGTCTCTTTGTGTTAAGTTAATTTAAGAAGTAACTTTGTAAAAGGAATTGCTATGGTGGGAATCATTCCTAAATTAACTATTGCAGGCAAGGATTTCATTCCAGGTAATGATTTGGCTTGTGGGGACAAAATGCCGTGACAACTGTATGGAACAGACTAACTTCTGAAAACTACTGAGGATAAAAGTGAAACACCTATTTCAGATAACAAGTGATGGAAGGAAAATCTGCTCAACAATGAAATTCAACTTTTACATATGAAAGAAGTTTTTGCGAATGAGAAAAGAGAATTGATTAGAACAATTGGGAATCAATAATGGAAAGTGGAACACATGAACTGTCTAAATGATGAACTCCTAAAAGCAAACCTAGCAAAGGTTAATTTTCAGTTCAAATTGATAAACTTCAAGCATCAGAATTTTCTATTGTCATGCGAGTGTCCCTTTAAGAAATGTTTGTATTATCACATGGCTTCAGTGATGTAATTGTGGTAGTGGAGCTGGACTGTGGCTCTGAGTTTCACTTTCGTTTTGAGCTGGAGATGGGCTGTGGCTCTGGGTTTTACTTTTGTTTTGAGTTGGAGCTGGGCTGTGGCTCTGGGTTTTACTTTCGTTTTGAGCTGGAGATGGGCTGTGGCACTGGAGTTTACTTTCGGTTTACGCTGTTGAAAGCTGGATTCAGAAAATGAAGGTTTCTTTTGTCTCTCTCTCTCTCGCTCTGCATGTTACAAGGTGTCCCAATCACTTGATGATTGAAAAGTAATAACTGTTTTCTGTAAAGAATTCAAACCGACTGCTTTGGTAAAAAGGGGTTTTCTTGGTTTTATTGGATGTTGTTATCGAGTCGAAACAGCAGAAAGGGAAGTTATTAAGGGTTATATAAAGAGAGAACTGTAGCTGTGTGGGGTATTTATGCTTGTAGTTGATAAAAATGCTGACTGTGTGTATGTTTATAGAAATGTTAACTGAATTCGTAGAATAAACTTTGATTTGTTCAAAAGTGCTGAAGGCTTCTGTTGACTAACACCTGAAAGGTAGGCCCTTATGCTCCTCATAACCAAAATCAATAAACAGTTGTAGGTCAGGTGAACTTCATGATATACTTTGGTGATCTCTAAATCGTGGCCCATAACACTGTGAGGTATCGGGAAAGTGCCTTACACAGGTAAGGGAATTGCTGGCAAATCAGTTTACATGTGAAAACTGGCGTTGTATTTTCCAATGATATTTCCAAGGAGTAACATGTAAATGTGCAATAGGAGGGAATCAAGGCTAGGTCCCTAGAGGACACCGGAGGTAATGGTGTAGAAGCAAGTCAAGAAGCGAGTGTGTCTGGCCAGGTGAGTGCAGCTGGATGATGTTGGAGAGCGATTGGGCATTTATACAGCATCTTTTACGACTGGAGGACATCACAAAGTACTTCACAGGCAACAAACTACTTTGGAGATGTCGTCACTAGTGGGGTGTGGGGAAGACTATAATACAGACTGATGCTGTTACCAAGAACATAAAGTTCCAGCAAAGTCTGAGACAAACAGTACCCTGCTGACCAAGAAAGGGGGAGATAGCTGGAATCTCTTGTGCACGCAGCAATCGCAATTTAGAAAGTCCAATGCATTTGGAAGGATTGATGGTAAAAGAGGTCGAGGTAGACAGAGAACGATCTTTCCAACGCGCCTTGAAAACTAGATGTAGGTACCATCAATGAAGATGATCCACACCTCCAGAGGAAGATTAAGATGGAGGCCAATGGTCACCAACATCCTCTCAGGACATGATACCTGAAGAGAGGGAGAGAAAAAGAGGGAGATGAACCTGTTGTTCCGCTTGCAACCTTACCTACAGTTATGCCTGAAGGGAAGGTATGATGGGTGATTAGAAAGACCATAGGTAACTCTCTCCCTCAAGCTATATATAACCAATTGTCTCCCTTAGAGAGAGAGAGAATTGGTTATATATAGCTTGAGGGGGGGGTCCTTCCAAGGAAGAGATCACTAGTATAGTTAGCCTACCCAACCAATTACCCCCTTCTTGTGATTTTCCACTCCATCTTTCACCAAAATTGTCTTGATGCTCAAAGATCATCCAAATGAGCTCTGAAGAGGCTATCTGCTCTCTGATTGGCCACAGGAAGACATGGCTCCTCGATGGTGGGCATGCTGGGTGATCAACGGCAGGCGAGTGTCGGGGGGGAAGAGCGAGGTGGTAAAATGTCAACTCCAGGAATACGACCAGCCAGGATCGCCAGCCCTGGTTGCCCTCGGCCAGCGCTTTTCCTAAAGGTCCACATGCGGTCGAATGGATGAGCTAACAGATGGTGCATTGAGAACTCAGAAGACGTATTTGCTATTATTTGTTGAAAAGTTTAGACGAATGAAGAATCAATTCTTGAGAACCCACCGGAGCGCATTTGGGGCAGGGAAAGAGGGACACACACACTTCATAGGGATTGATATCTGAGGAAACCGATTAGGTGAGAGAGAAGAGAAGTGGGAGATGAGTGATAAATGAAATGAAATGAAAATCGCTTATTGTCACAAGTAGGCTTCAAATGAAGTTACTGTGAAAAGCCCCTAGTCGCCGCATTCCGGCGCCTGTTCGGGGAGGCTGTTACGGGAATTGAACCGTGCTGCTGGCCTGCCTTGGTCTGCTTTAAAAGCCAGCGATTTAGCCCAGTGCTAAACCAGCCCCAGTGCATTGATGATTAAGGAAGTTTCGAACATATCTTCACCCTCTACAGATAATTCAATCCATATAAGGTGTTAGAAATTGGGGGAAGTTAAGTTTAAAAAATAAAAAAAGGGATTAAAGAAAATGAAACAGGGAGATGTCTGAAGTTGTGAATTAGAATGTCGGTGAGAAAATCAAGTGTTCAGCTGGGCGACTGGAGGAAAACGATGGGGGTATGGAAAAGGTAACTTGAAACTGGAGAGAGCAGGGCGGGATTCTCCTCTACCCGGCAGAGCGGGGGGTCCCGGCGGGATGGTGTGGCGGGAACCACTCCGGCGTCGGGCCGCCCCAAAGGTACGGACGTCTCCGCACCTTTAGGGGCCACACCCTCACCTTGAGGGGCTAGGCCCGTGCCGGAGCAGTTTCCGCTCCGCCGGCTGGCGGGAAAGGCCAGCCGGGGCCGAATGGTCTTCGCCAGGCGACGCGGGTCCGCGCATGCGCGGGTGCGTTAGCGTCTGCTGACGTCATCCCCGCGCATGCGCAGGGGAGGGGGTCTCTTCCGCCTCTGCCATAGTGAAGGCCATGGCGAAGGCGGGAGAAAAAGAGTGCCCCCACCGCACAGGCCCACCCGCGGATCGGTGGGCCCCGATCGCAGGCCAGGCCACCGTGGGGGCACCCCCCGGGACCACATCGCCCCGCGTCCCCCCCAGGATCCCGGAGCCTGCCCGCGCCGCCTTGTCCCGCCGTTCAAAAGGTGTTTTAATCCACGCTGGTGGGACTGGCATTCCAGCAGCGGGACTTCGGCCCATCGCGGGCCGGAGAATCGGCGGGGGTGGGCCCGCTGACCGGCGCGGGGCGATTCCCGCCCCGGCCGAATCTCTGGTGGCGGAGATTTCGGGTCACGGCGGGGCAGGATTCACGCCAGCCCCCGGCGATTCTCCGACCCGGCGTGCCGCGCCGATCGGCGGGGGCAGGAATCGTGCCGCTCCGGTCGTCGGGCCCACCCCCGCCGCTTCTCCAGCCCGCGATGGGCCGAAGTCCCGCTGCTGGAATGCCTGTCGCGTCAGCGTGGATTAAACTACCTTTTGAACGGCGGGACAAGGCGGCGCGGGCAGGCTCCGGGATCCTGGGGAGGGGGGCGCGGGACGATCTGGCCCCGGGGGGTGCCCCCACGGTGGCCTGGCCTGCGATCGGGGCCCACCGATCCGCGGGCGGGCCTGCGCCGTGGGGGCACACTTTTTCTTCCGGCTTCGCCATGGTCTTCATGGTGGAAGAGACCCCCTCCCCTGCGCATGCGCGGGAATGACGTCAGGAGCCACTGACACTCCCGCGCATGCGTCGCCCGGCGGAGGCCTTTCTCGCCAGCCGGCGGAGTGGAAACCACTCCGGCACGGGCCTAGCCCCTCAAGGTGAGGGTGTGGCCCCTAAAGGTGCGGAGACGTCTGCACCTTTGGGGCTGCCCGACACCGAAGTGGTTCCCGCCACTCCATTACGCCGGGGCCCCCCGCCCCGCCGGGTGGGGGAGAATCCCACCCCAGGAACTTGACAGTTACCTGCAAAAATGTTGGGTAACATCAAAGGGAAAATGGTATATGCACAGCACAATGACTGGGGAAGAAGGGAGACGGAGACAAACACGGACACGGCTACCATCAGTCACACCCAGCTGCAGGAACAGTCTCTCGAAAATAGGTTGTTGCTAAACAGGCAGGCGATTCAGATCATAGCTCGAATCGAGCAGACTTCCCCTTCGCTGAAATTTAAGATGCTTTTCCCAAGCATGGCCAGATAACCTGCGGTAACTATTTGCTGGATTTAGCTGATAGAGTTATATGATATTAGACGTTGTTTGGGAACGAAGGGATGTCTCGGAGTTCAGGGAACGTCGGTAGTTGGGAATCAAGATATTTCCTGGAATACGATGGGTGTACAGATATCAGTGCCCTTACGTGTTGTGGTGAATTACAACCCTTCTTGTGATATGTTTTTTTTTCTTTTAAGTCAATAAATATTTATTAATTGTTCCCACAATGACTGGATTATTTCTCCCTGGTTCACACATTTTCCACATTGTTTACCAAATTGGAAATATACACCACTAAGTTACCCTTCTGGGTTGTGGGATATTCTCAATTTAATATCAGCTGGTCTCTTAACAGAGGCAGGTTCAGCATCAATCTCATTCCCACGATATTTGTTCTGCTGAAAGATTTGGCGTATTAAACAATCCAGACCTTCAGCCTGTTACCAGCGAGGCAGATGCTCTCATCATTGCTTGTTTCACTGACTGTCTGTGTGTGTGTATATGCAACTGTGTGCATTTGTATATGTAGCCGTGCCCACTTGCCTGTCAATGTGTATATGGCTTTCTGTGTCTTTCTATGTGTTGTCCCTGTGTGCCTGTCTGCCTGTGTCCCGATGTGTGTGCCTGCCCGTGAGTGTCAATGTCTATGTACCTGTCTATGTTTGAGCTTTTGGCTGGCTGTTTGTGTATGCATGTGTGTATCTGTGATGAGTGGGCCTGCCTATGTCTGCATGTGTCTTGCTATGCGTGTGTCAGTCTATGTGAGCCATCCATCTGTGTGAATGTCTACCTGTGTGTTTGTCTGACTGTGTGTATCTATGTGTATATGTGCCGGACTGTGTGTGGATTGGATTTGTTTATTGTCACGTGTACCGAGGTACAGTGAAAAGTATTTTTCTGCGAGCAGCTCAACAGATCATTAAGTACATGGGAAGAAAAGGGAAAAAAAGAAAATACATAATAGGGCAACACAACATGTACAATGTAACTACATAAGCACTGGCATCGGATGAAGCATACAGGGTGTAGTGTTAATGAGGTCAGTCTATAAGAGGGTCATTTAGGAGTCTGGTGACAGTGGGGAAGAAGCTGTTTTTGAGTCTGTTCGTGCGTGTTCTCAGACTCCTGTATCTCCTGCCCGATGGAAGAAGTTGGAAGAGTGAGTAAGCCGGGTGGGAGGGATCTTTGATTATGCTGCCCGCTTTCCCCAGGCAGCGGGAGGTGTAGATGGAGTCAATGGATGGGAGGCAGGTTCGTGTGATGGACTGGGCGGTGTATGAAGTTTCTTGCGGTCCTGGGCCGAGCAGTTGCCATACCAGGCTGTGATGCAGCCCGATAGGATGCTTTCTATGGTGCATCTGTAAAAGTTGGTAAGAGTTAATGTGGACATGCCGAATTTCCTTAGTTTCCTGAGGAAGTATAGGCGCTGTTGTGCTTTCTTGGTGGTTGCGTCGACGTGGGTGGACCAGGACAGATTTTTGGAGATGTGCACCCCTAGGAATTTGACAGTCAGTCGTTGTGTCTATGTGTATAACTGTATCAATCTGTGGATGTCAGTCTGTGTGTGGCTGTCCCTATATGTCTGTGTGTCACTCTGTCTGTGTGACGTTTGATGTGTGTGAGTGTGTCAGCCTGTCTGTAATTGTCAATATGTGTATGCTTGCCTGGCTGTGTGTCAGTCTGTCCATGTCTGTCTCAATCTGTCTGTGTATCAGTCTGTGTGCCCAATTCCCTCTGTATGTGTGTCTGGCTGTGTATGTGTCTGTCCATGTGCATATCAGTCTCTGTGTGTCATTCTGTGTCTGTGTGTCAGTCTGTGTATGCGGATCTGTCTGTGTGTGTCACTCAGTGCTCATGATCCCCTGAATGTGTCTGTTCCTGTGTGTTTGTCAGTCTCTGCTCGTCAGACTGTGCTTGTGTGTCTGTCTGTCTGTGCATGTCACTCTGTGTGTGTCTGTCTGCCTGTGTCTACCAGTCTGTGAGTGTCACTCAGTGTGTGTCTGTGTGCATGACAGTCTGTGTTTGTGTGCATGTCACTCTGTGTGTGTCTGTGTGTCTTTGTTTGTGAGTCAGTCTGTGCCCGTGTGCATGTCACTGTGTGTGTGTGTGTACGCCTCTGTGCGCATGTCAGTCAGTGCATGGCAGTCTGTGTGCCTTTGTTTGTGCGCCAGTCTGTGCTAATGGCTTGCCACGCTGCGTGTGTCAGTCCGTGTGTATCTCTCTGTATGTGTCGCTCTGTGTTGGTCACTCTGTGCATCACTCTGAGTGTCAGTCTGTGTGTCAGTCTGTGTGTCGGTCTGTGTGTCTCAGTCTGTGAGTCTCACTCTGTGTGTGCGTCTGTGTGTATCACTGTGTGTCAGTCTGTGTGTCTCACTCGGTGTGTCACTCTGTGTATATCACTCTGTGTGTCAGTCTGTGTGTATCACTCTGTGTATCATTGTGTGTGTCACTCTGTGTGTCAAGCTGTGTGTGTCAGTATGTGTGCCACTCTGTGTGTATCACTCTGTATGTCAGTCTGTGTGTGTATCAATCTGTGTATCACTGTGTGTGTCACTCTGTATGTATCACTCTGTATGTCAGTCTGTGTGTGTATCACTCTGTGTATCACTGTGTGTGTCAGTCTGTGTGCATCAGTCTGTGTGTATCAGTCTGTGTGTATCACTCTGTGTGTCAGTCTGTGTGTGTCAGTCTGTGTGTATCACTCTGTGTTTATCACTCTGTGTGTATCACTCTGTGTGTGTCACACTGTGTGTGTCACACTGTGTGTGTGACTCTGTGTGTCAGTCTGTATGTGTGTCTGTGTGTATCACTGTGTGTGTCTGTGTGTATCACTCTGTGTGTGTCACACTGTGTGTGTCACAGTGTGTGTGTGTCTGTGTGTATCACTCTGTGTGTATCACTCTGTGTGTGCCACACTGTGTGTCAGACTGTGTGTGTCACACTGTGTGTGTGTCTGTGTGTATGATTCTGTGTGTATCACTCTGTGTGTGTCACTCTGTTTGTGTCACACTGTGTGTGTCTGTGTGTGTCAGTCTGTGTGTGTCACTCAGTGTGTATCACTCTGTGTGTGTCACACTGTGTGTGTGTCTGTGTGTCACACTGTGTGTGAGCTGTGTGTATCACTCTGTGTGTATCACTCTGTGTGTGTGTCTGTGTGTCAGTCTGTGTGTGTCTGTGTGTATCACTCTGTGTGTATCACTGTGTGTGTCACACTGTGTGTGTGTCTGTGTGTATCAATCTGTGTGTATCACTCTGTGTGTGCCACGCTGTGTGTGTGTCTGTGTGTATCACTGTGTGTGTGTCTGTGTGTATCACTCTGTGTGAGTCACACAGTGTGTGTGTCTGTGTGTATCACTCTGTGTGTTTCACTCTGTGTGTGTCACACTGTGTGTCAAGCTGTGTGTCAGTATGTGTGTCACTCTGTGTGTATCATTCTGTATGTCAGTCTGTGTGTGTATCACTCTGTGCATCACTGTGTGTGTCACTCTGTGTATCACTGGGTGTGTCATTCTGTGTGTATCACTCTGTGTGTCAGTCTGTGTGCGTCAGTCTGTGTGTATCACTCTGTGTGTGTCACACTGTGTGTGTGTCTGTGTGTATCACTCTGTGTGTATCACTTTGTGTGTGTCATTCTGTGTGTGTGACTGTGTGTATCACTCTGTGTGTATCGCTGTATGTGTGTCTGTGTGTATCACTCTGTGTGTAGCACTCTGTGTGTCAGACTGTGTGTGTCAGACTGTGTGTGTCACACTATGTGTGTGTCTGTGTGTATGACTCTGTGTGTATGACTCTGTGTGTATCACTCTTTGTGTGTCACACTGTGTGTGTGTCTGTGTGTATCACTCTGTGTGTATCACTCTGTGTGTGTCACACTGATGGTGTCACACTGTGTGTGTGTCTGTATGTATCACTCTGTGTGTATCACTCTGTGTGTATCACTCGGTGTGTGTCACGCTGTGTGTGTGTCTGTGTGTATCACTCTGTGTGTCAGTCTGTGTGTGTGTCTGTGTGTATCACTCTGTGCGTATCACTCTGTGTGTATCACACTGGGTGTATCACTCTGTGTGTATCACTCTGTGTGTGTCACACTGTGTGTGTGTCTGTGTGTATCACTGTGTGTATCAATCTGTGTGTGTCACACTGTGTGTGTGTGTGTGGCTGTGCGTATCACTCTGTGTGAGTCACACTGTGTGTGTGTCTGCGTGTATCACTCTGTGTATATCACTCTGTGGGTCAGTCTGTGTGTGTCACACTGTGCGACTGTCTGTGTGTATCACTCTGTGTGTTTCACTCTGTGTGTGTCACTCTGTGTGTCAAGCTGTGTGTCAGTATGTGTGTCACTCTGTGTGTATCACTCTGTATGTCAGTCTGTGTGTGTATCACTCTGTGTATCACTGTGTGTGTCACTCTGTGTATCACTGGGTGTGTCATTCTGTGTGTATCACTCTGTGTGTCAGTCTGTGTGCGTCTGTCTGTGTGTATCACTCTGTGTGTGTCACACTGTGTGTGTGTCTGTGTGTATCACTCTGTGTGTATCACTCTGTGTGTGTCACTCTGTGTGTGTCACTCTGTGTGTGTGTGTGTGTGTGTATCAGTGTGTGTGTGTCTGTGTGTACCACTCTGTGTATAATTCTGTGTGTATCACTCTGTGTGTGTCACACTGTGTGTGTGTGTGTGTGTGTGTATCACTCTGTGTGTATCACTTTGTGTGTGTCATACTGTGTGTGTGACTGTGTGTATCACTCTGTGTGTATCGCTGTGTGTGTGTCTGTGTGTATCACTCTGTGTGTAGCACTCTGTGTGTCAGACTGTGTGTGTCAGACTGTGTGTTTCACACTATGTGTGTGTCTGTGTGTATGACTCTGTGTGTATCACTCTGTGTGTGTCACACTGTGTGTGTGTCTCTGTGTATCACTCTGTGTGTATCACTCTGTGTGTGTCACACTGATGGTGTCACACTGTGTGTGTGTCTGTATGTATCACTCTGTGTGTATCACTCTGTGTGTATCACTCGGTGTGTGTCACACTGTGTGTGTCTGTGTGTATCACTGTGTGTGTCACTCTGTGTGTATCACTCTGCGTGTCAGAGTGTCTCACTCTGTGTATCACTGTGTGTGTCACTCTGTGTATCACTGTGTGTGTCACTCTGTGTGTATCACTCTGTGTGTGTCACACTGTGTTTGTGTCTGTGTGTATCACTGTGTGTGTGTCTGTGTGTATCACTCTGTGTGTGTCACACTGTGTGTGTGTCTGTGTGTATCACTGTGTGTATCACTCTGTGTGTGTCACACTGTGTGTGTGTGTGTCTGTGTGTGTCACTCTGTGTGTGTCACTCTGTGTGTCTCACTCTGTGTCTCACTCTGTGTGTGTCAGTCTGTGTGTATCACTCTGTGTGTATCACTCTGTGTGTGTCACTCTGTGTGTGTCGGTCTGTGTGTGTCGGTCTGTGTGTTTCATTCTGTGTGTCACTCTGTGTATCACTTTGTGTGTCACTCTGTGCGCATCACTCTATGTGTATCACTCTGTCTGTATCACTCTGTCTGTATCACTCTGTGTGTCAGTCTGTGTGTGTCAGTCTGTGTGTGTCAGTCTGTGTGTCTCACTCTGTGTGTGTCACTCTGTGTGTGTCACTCTGTGTGTCAGTCTGTGTGTGTCAGTCTGTGTGTGTCACATTGTGTGTGTCAGTTTGTGTGTTTCACTCTGTGTGTATCACTCTGTGTATCACTGTGTGTATCACTGTGTGTCAGTCTGTGTGTATCACTGTGTGTATCACTGTGTGTATCACTGTATCACTCTGTGTGTCAGTCTGTATGTATCACTCTGTGTGTCAATCTGTGTGTGTCAGTCTGTGTGTATCACTCTATGTGTATCACGATGTGTGTGTCAGTCTGTATGTCAGTCTGTGTGTGTCAGGCTATGTGTATTACTCTGTGTGCCAGTTAGTGTATCACTCTGTGTGTCAGTCTGTGTGTATCACTTGTTTTTGAAAACTCACCACTCTTCTTAGAAGTCCCCCTATACCAAAAAGGGCCGACATTCTAAATGGTGAACAGGGATTCTCACTCCCCGACTCCGATGCAGGCTTCAGTGGGTGCTATTCAGGTCAAACTATGTTTTCAAGTTATCCCCCGGTATAACCCATACCTTCACCGAAGATTTCATCTACTTACCACTTAGTAGCATCGATCCTGGGTCCCGCATTGCGAAGTAAGTAAAGTAGACTTTGGAATAACCACTATTTCAGGTTAAAACTTTTAAGTTATTTTATTATTATATTTTTTTTCTCTTTTTAAAAGATGCAATCACTGTCTTTACAGGAAGGTAAAAAGATCTTGCTTCTGGATCCTTCTGGTTGGTTGAAGGGACCTTCAGGCCCAACTTGACAATCAATCTTCTTTAAAGTTTGTTCTTCTTTAGATGTATCAGCTATTTTAACTCGGCTACTCTGCCCTGTCCATTTCCCATGGCCGAGCTGACTATAATCTGTCTCTGCTTCTCCCCTCTCTCTCTCTGAGCTCTGGTTGTTGTTCTGGTTCTGAATCTGATAGTTCCTGCCCTGGTCTCGAGGTTTATATTTGCTTTCTAACAATTACATTTTTTGATGTTATTGTAAAGTAACTCTTATTTTCTTTGATTGTAAAAAGTATCTTTGATCTAAAACAGTCTAATCTAACGAAGTATTCATTTTGACATGACTTCATCTCATAGATCTGATTACATTGTTTCCTTTGTGATGTTCAAAATGCTTTGGTTTCAAGAGGTGTTACTTTTAATTCCTGTCATTTCTATAGTTTTATTTTCCAATTGTGTCCTCAGCTCAATTTTGACTTTGATTTTGGCTTTGAATTATGTTTCTTGTAAACTGATAGTCTCCAGTTTTCTTTAATTTACCTGGTATTAGCAAATTTTCACACCTCGAATCTCATCCTTTCTTTCCCAGCTGCTCACTCAGTTAGTTACTGTCAATGAAGGTGTGAGTCATTGGGCGCGATTCTCCACTCCCACGCCGGTTGGGAGAATCGCCTGGGCCGCCAAGGTTTCCGGGGACGCCGGTCCGACGCCCTCCCGCGATTCTACCAAGCGGCGGGAACGGCCCGATCGAGTTTCGCGGGCCACAGGCTGGAGAATCGCCGGAGATACCGAAAATGGCGATTCTCCGGCACCCCCGCTATTCTGAGGCCCGGATGGGCCGAGCGGCCAGGCCAAAACGGCGGGTTCCCCCCGGCGCCGTCCACACCTGGTCGCTACAGTCGTGGGCGGTGCGTGATCGCTGGGGGGGGGGGCGGCCTGTGGGGGGGGGGGGCGAGGAGGGATCCTGCACCGGGCTTCACCTGGAATGTGGGGTGGCCCGCGATCGGTGCCCACCGATCGTCGGGCCATCCTCTCTGAAGGAGGACCTCCTTCCTTCCGCGGCCCCACAAGATCCGTCCCCCATCTTCTTGCGGGGCGGACTTAGAGAGGACGGCAACCACGCATGCGCAGATGACGTCCGTTATGCGGCGCCGGCCGCGTCATTTATGTGGCGCCGCTTTTATGCGGGCGACGAGGCCTGGCGCGTGTAGATGACGTGGCCCCGATACTAGCCCATTGTCAGGGCCTGAATCGGTCGGGACCGGGGCCGTTCCGTGCCATCGTGAACCTCAACGGCGTTCACGACGGCGCGGCCACTTCGGCGTGGGAGTGGAGAATCCTGCCCGTTGTCTTTGGCTTCATTCAAAATCCTGTTTGTCTTGTTTGCTGAGCCTGCTTGACCAAGGATATCTGCATTTTACAATCCTTCCCTGGCAGCTGCTGTTAACCCTTTGTGGGATCATTCCCTGTATCCTCTCATGATTCTCTCAGACCAGATATAGCCAGACTTCCATGTTTCAAATTACACATTTTTCCATATTATCAATTACACACTCTGTGTGACAGTCAATGTGTATCACTCTGTCTGTATCACTCTCTGTGTCAGTCTGTGTGTATCAGTCTGCGTGTGTATCACTCTGTGTGTATCAGTCTGTGTGTATCACTATGTGTGTATTGCTCTGTGTGTGTATCACTCTGTGTGTATCACTCTGTGTGTGTCTCAGTCTGTGTGTCTCACTCTGTGTGTCTCACTCTGTGTGTGTGTCACTCTGTGTGTGTGTCACTCTGTGTGTATCAGTCTGTGTGTATCACTGTGTGTGTCACTCTGTGTGTGTATCAGTCTGTGTGTGCCACTCTGTGTGTGTATCACTGTGTGTGTGTCACTCTGTGTGTGTCTCAGTCTGTGTGTCTCACTCTGTGTGTATCGCTCAGTGTGTGTCACTCTGTGTGTCTCAGTCTGTGTGTGTCACTCTGTGTGTCTCAGTCTGTGTGTCTCACTCTGTGTGTGTCGCTCTGTGTGTGTCACTCTGTGTGTTTCTCACTCTGTGTGTCTCAGTCTGTGTGTCTCACTCTGTGTGTCTCACTCTGTGTGTCTCACTCTGTGTGTGTCGCTCTGTGTGTGTCACTGTGTGTGTATCAGTCTGTGTGTGTCTCACTCTGTGTGTCTCAGTCTGTGTGTCTCACTCTGTGTGTGTCGCTCTGTGTGTGTCGCTCTGTGTGTGTCACTCTGTGTGTGTCTCACTCTGTGTGTCTCAGTCTGTGTGTCTCACTCTGTGTGTCACTCTGTGTGTGTATCACTCTGTGTGTATCACTGTGTATCAGTCTGTGTGTATCAGTCTGTGTGTATCACTGAGTGTATCACTGTGTGTGTCACTCTGTGTGTGTATCAGTCTGTGTGTATCACTCTGTGTGTGTCACTCTGTGTGTGTATCACTGTGTGTGTCACTGTGTGTGTCTCAGTCTGTGTGTCTCACTCTGTGTGTATCACTATGTGTGTGTCACTCTGTGTGTGTCTCAGTCTGTGTGTCTCACTCTGTGTGTATCACTATGTGTGTGTCACTCTGTGTGTGTATCAGTCTGTGTGTCTCACTCTGTGTGTATCACTATGTGTGTGTCACTCTGTGTGTGTATCAGTCTGTGTGTCTCACTCTGTGTGTATCGCTCAGTGTGTGTCTCAGTCTGTGTGTCGCTCTGTGTGTGTCTCACTCTGTGTGTTTCAGTGTGTGTGTCAGTCTGTGTGTATCGCTCTGTGTGTGTCTCACTCTGTGTGTTTCAGTGTGTGTGTCAGTCTGTGTGTATCGCTCAGTGTGATTTCACTTGTGTCCCAGGGCCCTCACCTTCACATATTTGCATTGCTAAATTGCCGTGCGGCACCGTGTATTTGAAGAATTAAAGACAATCATTGGCTCGTGCTCTGTCTCTCTCTTTCTCCTTCCCCCTCTCCCAGTGCCAGACTCTTCCCCTGCTGGAAGCTCAGTGATGCAGCAGCCGAATCCTCTTCCCAGCAGCTCCCTGTGTAAATATCCAGAGAAATACAGATCTTCCCCCTGTTTTGATGCTGTTTCCTTCTCAAGCCCCCAGACACTTTCTCTCCCCCCTTTTGCTGACAATGGGGCTGCCTGAACCCTGCTTCTTTGACCGAATGATGTTTCAGTTTAAAAATAAGGCAGCAGGCAGGGACAGCTGGCTGTAGGTGCTGGATCAGATCCCCCTTTGCAAACAGAACACCACACACTGACATCTTGAGATCAGAAGTGAAGAGGTGGCTGGCGATCTCTCCCTTATTCCTGCCTTCCTCTGCAGAACATGCATCTCTCTGTCACCTTCTCTCTCTTCCTGCTGCTCGCTCCCAACCCTTGCCAGGTACGTGTGCTTTCTATTGCTCTTTTTAATTTACGATCTGATCTCAGTGAGGCAGTAACGGGTTGCTCAGGCATTGTTTGGGATGCACAGGACAGTGCTACTCGCGGTGGGGGGGGGGGGGGGGGCTGGGGAGGTTACTGCTGACAACAAAGATCCCTTGTGGACACCCTCCTGTTTGCGTGTTTTTGTAGTCAGTGTCCTGCCAGAGGTCCTTCCAATGGATAAGATGCGGGTTTGCAGCTCTCGCCTTTGCTTATCTCATCGGTTGCAGGGTGAATGTTTCTGTCCCATAAACTCCAGGCATTGTCATCTCTTCAGCAAAAGCACAGTCTACAGCACAGCCCCAGTCTGGGCTACACATGGTCCTAGAGGCATCACTCCCGACCTGAGTCAAACCTCACCACGGCCTGCGCACTGGTACACACACTCTCATAGCCCACACTCAAAACTCAACAGGGAACTACACACATGGAAATGCTTGAGTTAAACCTTGAGTGTGCGCGGATGGTGTGTGTTTGTATGTGTATGTTTGACAGAGTGAATGAGTGTGTGTCTGCATGAGAGATGTGTGTGTGGGAGAGTGAAGGTATGTGTGTGTGAGAGAGTGAGTGAATGAGTGTGTGTGTGTGAGAGTGAGTCCCTTTGTGAGAGAGTGAATGAGTGTGTGTGTGTGAGTGAGAGAGTGAATGTATGTGTGTGTGTGAGCGAGTGAGTGTGGGACAGAGTGAATGAGTGTGTGTGTGTGAGAGTGAGTCCCTTTGTGAGAGAGTGAATGAGTGTGTGTGTGTGAGTGAGAGAGTGAATGTATGTGTGTGTGTGAGCGAGTGAGTGTGGGACAGAGTGAATGAGTATGTGTGTGTGTGAGTGAGTCCCTTTGTGAGAGAGTGAATGAGTGTGTGTGTGAGAGAGTATGTGTGTGAGCGAGTGAGTGTGAGAGTGAATGAGTGTGTGTGTGAGAGTGAATGAGTGTGTGTGAGAGAGGGAATGAGTATGTCTGTGAGCGTGTGAGTGTGTGAGCATGTGTGTTAGAGTGAATGAGTGTGTGTGAGCATGTGTGTGTGTGTGAGAGAGTGAATGAGTGTGTGAGAGAGAGTGAGTCCCTTTGTGAGAGAGTGAATGTGTGTCTTGTGTTCATTGGAGACACTTAGCTGCATCTGTAAAGCTTTATATCTCGCACACGCACGCTCTGCTTATGCCTTATGTATTCACAAAATTCAAATTTACCTTGGACCTTCAACTGAGGAGTTTGGGTTGGGTGAACTGTGGTTTGCAGGCTGTCTTCCTTTGCCTATGTGCTCAGCTGTTTGTACTTTCAGTCAATCCCAGAGACAAATTAGCTAACTTGTACTTTTGTTAACTAAGTATTTGAAGGAGGAAACTGGGGAGAACTTGCAGCAGTACGATGATTGGTAGATAAAATGGGAAAAGTGAGTCCCAAACATTGCTTCAAACAATGTCATGTGTTGGTCAAGGGGCCTCCGGTTCAAAGTGACAAAGCAAGAATTAAGCAAGTTCTTCAAAAAGACAACACGGGACGGAGCACTTAAGAATTTCCCAAACAATTGACAGCCAATCAAGTACTTTGGAAGTCAAGTGTGGGAAATGTGTTAGCCAATTATGCACAGGAAGCCCGCAGTAATGTCGACAGGATAATCGCCTGATAATCCAGTTTACTGAGAGATAAACCAGGACATCTGGCTGGGAGGATTCCCCTCTCCTTCTCCAACTTAGCCATGGAATCTCTTGCGACCAGCCAGGAGAGCAGATGGGACTCCACTTTCACATCTCACCCAAAGAAAGCGCATTGTGGCAATGCCAGCCTAGATTGCTGGTGTGGAATCTGAACCCACACCGAGCTGAACCAAAGGGGAAGAGAGAGAGTAGCGTCCAAACCCATTAAGCCATCCCTGACACAGCACTGCTGTCACCATCATTAAGAAGCTGGTGCGTGCCTTTGGCAGATAGACCAGTGGAAGTGCCCAAGAGAAGTCAGGAAGTGAAGTGATTGGCTATTATTCGTACATTATCTTTGAGTGCCGTGTGAGCTCTCTCAGACACCCACCACCATAGCTCTGAAGCTAAGTTCTCGAATGCTCAGGAGCCCTCTGTTACAACACACACAAGAGACCACTTACTTCCATTGAGTCACCTCCATTGGGTAATCTTTGACTATTTAAGACAATTTGCTACCAGAGAATGTTCCTTAACTCGTAGCGAGTGCGTTGGTTTAATAAGGACATGGGGAGTCCACATTGAGTGAGAAATATTTACAGTTATGTTACATGCTCGTTGGAGTTTAGAAGGATGAGGGGATCTTATTGAAACTTACAGGATGGACCAGACTCGATGGGCCGAGTGGCCTAATTCTGCTCCTATGTCTTATGGTCTGATGCAACTCCCGGCAGATCCTTACCAGGTCTCTTATTAGTCGGTGCCTTATTGGCTGACCTTTTATACACGTAGCTGAATGGAGTTCCCCCGCTGCTCGGCAGGGGGAGCTAGTACTCCGCGAGGACCACGGGGAAGATAGCCAATCCCGCCCCGTGCGGGATCCGACAGCTGGGATCCAGTAAGTCTCGCATTGGAGCAGTGACAACATTTTTTAAAAGCACTTTGTCGGCTGTAGTCCTAAGAACTCGCGGGCCCACGTGTCCATCTCCCACGCTGGACCACAGGGGGTCCCACCAAACGAGGAACTGCCATCGTGTTCCTGCAGCTCTTTGTTTTGTGAAGCTTTTCTCAACAGAGGCTAAGAGGTGACTCGATAGAATCCTTTAATGTCATGAATGGGTTTGATGGAAAATGTATCGCTACGTGTAGGGGCCACCAACACCAGGGCCCACCTATATAAGGTAGCCGCTGATAAAAAACAGTCCGGCAAAGCCTCTTTGCTTAGAGAGTGGTAAGAGCATGGAACTGACTACCGCTTGGAATCGTTGAGTAGAATAACGTCAGTGCACTGAAGGAGAAGCGAGATAAACGCGCGAGGGAGAAGAATAGAAGGTTGTGTAAGATTAGAGATGGGGAGTTGCGAGGTGGAATGCCACTGACCTGGATTCATCGACAGGGAGTTGGCATTAACTCAATGTGATAAATGCTCCTCCACATCTGGCTATTTGGTTTAGCTCAGTTGGCTGGACAGCAGGTTCGTGATGCGGAGCGAGACCCGCAGCGAGGGTTCAATCCCCGTACCGGCTGAGGTTATTCATGAAGCCTTCTCAACCTCGCCCCTCGCCTGAGGCGTGGTGACCCTCAGGTTAAACCACCGCCAGTCAGCTCTGCCTCCTCAGAGGGGAAAGCAGCCTATGGTCACCTGGGACTTTGGCCTTTTACCTTATGTGACCAAGTCCCTGTTTGCATTCAGAAATGGACATATAAAGAATACCACGTAAGTTCTCCGGATGTTGGGGCGAGCACATCTCTCCCAGGGGTAAATCGCTGCTTTTGAATTCCCCCACTAAATCCCCTCATCACTCGGCTATCCTTTAAGATGCTCCCTGAGGACTGTCAATCCGTCCAAGCTCTCAGTCGTGTGGCCTGAACATCCCCTTTATTTGTCGAAGGTCAAATTTTGTTCCGTAACACCCCTGTGAAGCGCTTTGGAACAAAAGGTGCTATATAAATGCGAGTTGTTTTTGCTGCTGGCAGATTCTCTGGGCTGTATGAAGAATTTTACTGAAACCTTACCAGCACCTGGTACATTCTTTACATTTTCCAGCCTTCATTCTGTTCATTAGGATTAGAGTCACTGCTGAAAGTGCGGGAGGAGTCAAATAGGCGAGAATATGAGTACTATGAGAAAATTTAGTACTTGGGATAATTTGAGACTTTGGCCGAAAGCATAAAGTGGGTAATAATGTCTGGCCCACCTGCTAAACACCTCTTCTGATTGTTGTTTCATTTGCGATTGTATATTCTAAACATCCTCAAGAGTCAAAATCACCGCCAACTTCAACACCAGCTGATTCCTTACCCAGGCTGAGATTTAATTCTCAGGTGGGCAGCACGGTAGCACTGTGGTTAGCACTGTTGCTTCACAGCTCCAGGAGCCAAGTTCGATTCCCGGCTTGGGAGTCTGCACGTTCTCCCCGAGTCTGTGTGGGTTTTCCGGTTTCCTCCCACAAGTCCTGAAAGACGTGCTGTTAGGTGAATTGGACATTCTGAATTCTCCCTCTGTATACCCGAACAGACGCCGGAATGTGGCGACTAGGGGCTTTTTGCAGTAACGTCATTGCAGTATTAATGTAAGCCCACTTGTGACAATAGTAAAGATTATTATTAATTGTGTCAAGACTCTGGCCTGGTAGTCAGCAAGGATTCTTCGGGAAGGTGCATGGCGCTCCCCTCGTTAAGAGGAGCAAAGTTGCGATGTGTATCTGAAGGGTTCCTGATTGTGGGTTAAGGCAGAAATATCAGCTGCTTTTGAACAGGGGCGAAGCATTTGCCATCCTCCAGACCTTCGGCGCTACTCCCATATCCAATGATTGAGAGATTGAAGCCTTCGCCTCTGCGATTCCCACCTGGCCTACCCGTGAGCAAACTGACAACATCTCGTCCAGATTGGGGGGGGGGGGGGGGGCTGTTCTGCCCTGAGCGCTGCTAGTCTACTGAGAGCCTTTTTTTCAATCTCTATTTTTATCCTATTAATTTCTCCAACTCGCCACCCCTCCTGTGACATTGGCAACGTTCTCCCCTGCCCTCTGCCTCCACAAGATACGATTGTTGCTCCATAATTAGCCTGGGCCATGTTCAAACTTGTGCAAGAGTGTCTCAGACGCAACAGGAGTTGTGACCTCCCCAAGGCCAGGCCTCACTAATGAACAGTCAATTCCTGACAGACAAAAGTGAATTCTGTCTGAAAGTCGCTTAGCTGTGGTGGGACCATTGGGACTTTCATTGGGTTAATGTGCGATTCATTTTCAAAAGGAGTGCTGTGTGCTAATCTCTGACAGGGCTGATGATAACTTGACACCAGGCAAATGAGTCATAGTCACAGCTACTGTTGACTGTGAATCGAATTCACTCTTCCCAGTCCAGTCTATCTTTTGAGTTTCCCCATTCCTGAGATTTTCCCGTTGATACTCAGGCAGCCTCGCGGTTAGGGACATACAAACTATGCAACATGGAAAGAAGGCATGTAAAGAGATATTTGAAAACAGTGCGCTTTAATAAAACCCAGAACGTTACTTGGAGGTAAACCAGTTGAATATGGATGATGAACATTTTATTTAAATAATTACCTGCAAATTTCAAACCAGAAACCCGGGTCCAAGTTTTACATTGGCCAATAATATTTGGAATTTGGTTTCTTTTATTCATTTATGGGAAGTGGGCATCGTTGGCTAGGCCGGTATTTATTTTCCAGCCCTTGAGAAGGTGGTGGTGAGCCGCCTTCTTGAACCCGCTGCAGTCCCTGCGGTGTAGGCGCACCCACCGTGCTGTTAGGGAGGGAGCTCCAGGATTTTGACCCAGCGACAGTGAAGGAACGGCCGATATGTTTCCAAGTCGGGATGGTGAGTGGCCCGGAGGGGAACTTGCAGGTGCTGGGGTTCCCACGTGTCTGCTGCCCTTGTCCTTCTGGATGGTAGCGATCGTGGGCTTCAGAAGGTCCTGCCGAAGGAGCCTGCACTGCATCTCGTAGGGGGTACACACTGTTGTCACTGTGCGTCGGTGGAGGAGGGAGTGAGTGTTTAAGAAAGGCGTGCCAATCAAGTGGAACACATCGTCCTGGACGGTGTCGAGCTCCTTGAGTGTTGTCGAGTGTTGTATCCCTTAGTGAAACTGAATTTATGAAAGTCAGCCCAAATCCCATTTACCACATTGGATCGACAGCACAGAACAAAAGTGGAATTGGAAAATCAGGCCCTACGAATAATACTTGAAAAGAGCTTTCAGAACTATAGTCAGTCCCTTTCTCTGTCAGGCATCTATTTGTTGTCCTGCTAAATGTGCTGACACATCTGTCTTTACTGTCTCTTTGCATAGTCTGTATGTGGCCGCCCTAGACTCATTGCAGTCTAGATGGATGTTATTTAACTCGTGTCATTGGCAACACTTTCAGCACCACGCGGTATCGCAGTTGTATCATTGTAAACTCTTACAAAGTGCTTCAGAGGATTCATAGAATCATAGAATTTACAGTGCAGAAGGAGGCCATTCGGCCCATCGAGTCTGCACCGGCCCTTGGAAAGAGCACCCCACCCAAGCCCACACCTCCACCCTATCCCCGTAATCCAGTGACCCCCACCCAACATTTTTGGACACTAAGGGGTAATTTAGCACGGCCAATCCACCTAAACTGCACATCTTTGGACTGTGGGCGGAAACCGGAGCACCCGGAGGGAACCCACCCAGACAGGGGGAGAAAGTGCAAGCTCCGCACAGACAGTGACCCAAGCCGGGAATCGAACCTGGGATCCCGGAGCTGTGAAGCAACTGTGCTAACCACTGTAATTCTCAGTCAACGCTTGCCACTGAGCCACGTAAATAGACATTAGGACAGGTGTTCAAACGCTTAGAGGGAGAGAGAAGTGTAAGATATTTAAGGAGACAATTGACGAGATGGTCAAAGGCGCAACTGTCAAAGGGAGGGTCAAGGAACTGCACAATGAATGAGGTCAGATTTGGAGGAGTGTATAGATCTCAGAGGCTGGACGACCTGGAGGAGATCACCGAGCGGGACATGGAGAGATTCGAGAAAGAGAATTTTTAAAACAAGGCCTTTGTGGGCTTGGAACCAACAGCTTGTCCAGGTCACTCCAACCCCACTTTGCTGCTCTTTCATTCGACACCCTTGTGTTTTAAAGACTGAACCAATGACCCTTTAATTGATTTGATGGGTCTCTGACTTAATAGATACTTACTGCAAAGCAACCCAGATTCTGATAACTAACTGTTTGAAATAACAATCCCTTTACAAGAACAAGAACTTTTATTTATGCAGCACTTTGCGCGCTGAAACACCCCGAGGTACTTCACAGGTGTGTTATAAAAACATAAGGTGATGAGGGGTAGATGACAAAAGATGTGGTAGGTTTTAAGAAGGAGAAGAGTGAGATAGAGACAGAGAGTTCTCCCCGTGGCTGCGTGGGTTTCCTCCGGGTGCCCCTGTTTCCTCTCTCAGCCCAAAAGTGTGCAGGTTAGGTGGATTGGCCGTGCTAAATTGCCCCTTAGTGTCCAAAGTTGCGCAGGATAGGTGGGGTTGCAGGGATAGGATGGGGGAGCGGATCGAGGTAGGGTGCTCGCTCAGAGGTTCGGGGCAGACTCGGTGGGCCGAATGGCCTCCTTCTGCACCAAGCAGATTCTATGGATTCCAGGGTGGGGAGAGGGAATTGCAGACTTAGTGGAACAATTAGGATTGTGGGGCGTAGCAGAGGTCAGAGTTAGAAGGAGCCCAGATATCTCGGAGGGTTGTGGGGCTGAAGGTGATCACAGAGATACACAGGAACGGATGAGGCCATGGAGCGATTTGAAGACAAAGGTGAGAATTTTTAAAATCAAGAAGTTGCCTCATTAGAAGCGAATGTAGGTCTGAGAGCGTAGCTCGGGGTGAGAGAGAAATGGGACAGGGAGGGCAAGGGCAATTCTGGATGAACTCAAGCTTCGACGGGCTAGAATGTAGAAGATCAGGCTGGAGGAATGCATTGGAATGGTCGCATCTCGAGCTGACAAAGGCATGGATGAGGGTGTCAGCAATAGATGAACTGAGGCAGGGTCAAAATGTGTTCTCAATGCTCATCTGAATCGGTGACTTTTTGTTACCAATTCATTTGGCTGAGGGGTAATAGTGGTAGGTCGGTCGCCGGGTTAGCAATCCAGAGACCAAGGTCAACACTCTCGGGCTGAAATCTCACCACGGCTGCTGGTGGGATTTAAACTCCGTTGGGTGTTCTCGGGCTGGTGGGGACAGGATGGGGCGGAATGGTCTCCTTCGGTGCTGTAACAATCCTATGGCTCTAATAAATCCTGGAATTGAAAGCTAGTCACAGGTTCGGTGACCGTTACTGGTGACCATGTCAAATCCCATCTGGTTCTGGCTCTGCTGCCCTTACCTGGTCTGACCTGCGTGTGATCCCAGACCCTCAGTGACTCTAAACTGTCTTCTGAAATGCTCGGGAATTGGAGGGACCACGTCTTGAATTCCCTGGGCAATGTTAGTCTCTGTATTTAAGGAAGGGTGTCAAAGCGTTGGAGGCGATTCAGAGGAGGTTCACTCGGTTGATACCTGGAATGGGTGGGAAACGGTGGACAGACGAGGCTTGTTTCCACTGGGGTTTAGAAGAGTGAGGGAGCGGGCAGCACGGTGGCACAGTGGTTAGCACTGCTGCCTCACGGCGCCGAGGTCCCAGGTTCGATCCCGGCTCTGGGTCACTGTCCGTGTGGAGTTTGCACATTCTCCCCGTGTCTGCGTGGGTTTCGCCCCCACAACCCAAAGATGTGCAGGGTAGGTGGATTGGCCATGCTAAATTGCCCCTTAATTGGAAAGAAAAAGTGAATTGGGTACTCTAAATTTATATTTTTTTAAAAAGAAGAGTGAGGGGGGGGGGGGGGGGGGGGGCGACTAGATTGAAGTCGAGAAGACCCTGAACAATCCCGGCAAGGTGGATGTGGAAAGGATGTTTCCTCTTGTGGGTGAGTTCAGATAGAGGGCAGGGTTTGTAAACTAAGGGTCACCCTTTTCGGGTAAAGATGAGGAGAATTTTTCTTCTCTCAGAGGATGGTGCGACTCTGGAACTCTCGCCTCAGAAGGCAGTGGAGGCTGCGGCTGACTGAATATCCTTACGGCGGAGGCAGAGAGATTCTTGTTGGGTGAGGGAGTCAAACCTGGTCGGAAATGTGGAATTTGAAATACAAACAGATCAACCCTAAACATATTTAAATGGCAAAGCAGTCTCGACGGGCCGAATGGCCGACTTCATTTGGAGGCCAGACCAGACAAGAGTGGCAGATTTCCTTCCCTGAAGGACATTAGTGAACCAGAAGGGTTTTTATTAACTGAGTTTAAACTTTGAATGGATTTGGACCCATGTTTCCAGGTGTATGGATGGCTGGCTGAGCGACATTACCACCTTGCCCTTGTCTGCCCTATAGAGAGCAGCGGGCTACAGGGGGAGAGAAAGAACTCCCCCTTGAAAGGGAAATCAAGAATGAGGGGGACATAAAACAGTTCAGGCCGATACTCCCTGGAGTTTAGAAGGATGAGGGGAATCAGATTGAGGTGTACAAGACGATAAAAGGTCTGGATAAAGTAGACGTGGAGGGGATGCTTCCTCTTGTGCGGCATTCTAAAACGAGAGGCCATAATCTTAGAATAAGAGGTCGCAAACTTAAAAGTTGAGGAGAAACTACTTCCCCCAGAGTTGTGAATCTGTGGAATTCGCTACCCTAGAGAGCGGTGCATGCTGGGACAGTGAGTAAATTTCAGGAGTACGACGGATTTCTAATTGGTCAAGGGTTGAATGGTTATGGAGGTCAGGCAGGATGAAGTCAGCCACGATAGAATGGCGGAGCAGACTCGATGGGCCGAATGGCCTAATTCTGCCCCCATGTCTTATGAACGTCTGAGCTTATAAAGCTAGAGCCAGGTTATTCCGGAGGGAAGGATTTCCTTTTCGCCAAACGTGACAGATATCTGGAACTGCCTCCCCCCAGAAGGTTGCGGATGCTAGGGGAAAGTCGGAGCTTTTCCGGGCCGTGGCTGATTGATCGTGATGGGTGAGGTTACCAAGGACGATGGAGCAAAAGTAGTTGAATGGCGGTTCAGAGCAGCCTTGATCTAACTGAATGACAGGAGCCGGTTCGAGGGGATGAATGGCCTCAGGCTCTGCGTATGTGTTTTATTTTTTAAAAATTCCGTGGAAAGTAAATAGTGGCGGCGGAGGAGGATTAATGTGGTGTAGCATCAATCTCATGGTATAACATTTATTTTGCCTGTTCCAAACAACATAGTCAATAAGATCAACACTGATAAGAACTATCTTATATATAAGCTTCCAGTGATGAGGACCAAAAGTGTACCTGTTCAAATAACAATGGGAGACTCACAGCTGACAGCTTGTGTCTCCACCAATGTTGAAAGAACGTGCACTGCACAAGGCATTGTTCATTAAGGTGTACGAGAGACATGTTGTCCTCAGCTCGCAAGGCATTAGCAGACAATATGCTTCATGTTTCGCACAAATATAGACACTGATCCATCATTATTAATGTGTCTGTTTCTGCAACTGGTGAGTTTCGGGTTTTAACCCTTCGAGTGCCGGCTTTAATGCGAATACCGCCTCGGGGGTGGGCAACGTTGTGAGTTGGGGGCGTGGGTTCGAGTGCAGCCCAGATTGAATGGAATGGCGGCCGACTCTCTTTCTCGCTCCCTCTGAAGATCTCCTGTGGAAAAGGCTTGGGGCAGTTGAATGCCATTTCCACGCTATTCCCAAATGCCGGACTGTGGCAATTCAGCTGGCACGGTGGTTGGCATTGAGGTGCATTGTTGTACGAGTTCTTACCATGCCTGAACAGCGAGCGGTAGATACTGACCCTCAGTGCAAAGTGAATAACGTGACTCCTCTTTCCTGAGCCCAGCAGAAGAATGATATCCCATCGTAGCATCTCACAGACACAGCAAAACGCTGGACATTCAGTCCATGACTGGCATTCATATTACAATTGATCCTGCTCCCATCCTTCCTTATCTAACTCTCTCGGCATATCCTACGCTCCATTCTCCTGCATGCGTTTGCCTAGCTTCCCCTGAGGTCCATCCATATTGTTCACTTCAACTACTCCTTATGATAAAATAGCCAGTTTAAAGATATCACTGTCTGATTAAAATTCCCTACTGAGACTTACGATGATGTGGAGATGCCGGCGTTAGACTGGGGTGAGCGCAGTAAGAAGTTTTACAACACCAGGTTAAAGTCCAACAGATTTGTTTCGAATCACTCGCTTTTGGAGCGCTGCTCCTTCATTCACCTGAGGAAGGAGCAGCGCTCCGAAAGCTAGTGTTTGAAACAAACCTGTTGGACTTTAACCTGGTGTTGTGAGACTTACGATATCCTGGGCCAGCGCGCGTTCAAGTCCATCCCCACTTGACCTGGAGTTACAACACAAGTGAATTAACCAATAATTCTTTGAAAAATACCCAAGGTCTTTCGCCCCCGGCTGCCCAATAATTACAGTCACCAGGTTTGTAAATTTGAACACAGTGGGCGGGATTCTCCGATCGCTGACGGTGAAATCGGGTTCGGCGATTGGCCAGAGAATCCACTTTTACACTGGAATCGGGGGGTGGCGCCGTTTTTGCGATGCTCCGCCCCCTCACAAACGGCGTACGCGAAGAGTACGCTACACGCCATCGGGACAGCTTCAGGACGTGAGGCCCTCCCCCGATGCTCCACCCCGAAGGGCCGAGTCCCCGCGGAGTCGCTCGCGGGTGCTCATACCGCTCGGGGACATCGCGTGGCGGCGGCGGACTGAGTCCAGCGACACCACAGTCAGTGGTGGGGGGGGGAGCTGTTCTGCTGGCAGAGGCTGGGGGACTGGTGGGAGGTGGTCCAGGGGTGATGAGGCTGGTTACAGGGGGGCAGCTTTCTGACAGGTTCGGTCCAGGCGTGGCCGTGCCATGTTGCACGGCACGTCGTAAGACCAGACGGATCCTGCGGACATTACCGCAGCATCAGAGAATCCAGCCCAGTTACTTCCTCTTTATAACAAGCACTATAAGGAAATGTGCAGCAAAGACAACTGGTTAACTATTATCTAATTCCTAATCCCCCACTTTAACTTGACCCCACCCTCTACACACACATACACACACACACAAACACAGAGGGGAGGAGAGGGGTGAAAACCGTAAGTGAAAGGAAAGGAGTCTTTGTTTCAGATCGTTATCTCAAAGCAGATCTTCCTTCAAAGTAAGCTTTCGGACCCAGATCTCTGTTTGCAACTTGTAATGGTTTCATTGTACAATCGTTCATTTAGGTTTGCTGTAGATCCGGAGGGAGGGAGGGAGAGAGAGAGAGTCCTTTCCCCTGAGTATCCAGGGTTCAAACTGAGCTCCTTGGGTCTCTGCAAATCGTTCCACTCGAGTAGGATCCAATCACCACCTGTTACCAGGCAGAATACAGCCTTTTGGCCAATTCGTTAGCCATCAGTCAAACCAAGTCCCATCCCACCTTTCGGGTGCTGTAAACTCTGGGTCTGCTATCCAAAGCTAGCACCATCTATTATATTGCAACCTCTTCAATTCCTCATACTCGCCGCAGCTTGACTCAAAGATACATGTCCATTAAGCATCCATGGACCAAATAGAAAAAAATAAAGAAAAGGGAAATAAGAGAATCAAGAGAAAGGACCCTTACGTTGGTTTCTTGCCCTACCGTACAAGTGGAAACATTCTATCTACTCTATCAAACCTAGCATAATTTTAAAGACCGTTATTTAGTCAGACCTTCACTTTTCAACATTGAAATTAACTTTGTTAAACTTTTTTTAAGGACGTCTCTGGAGATAAAATGCATCAACTGCCGTGGTATTGAGGTGATCTCCAGGCTGGATCACTCTGCGAATGGCCGGTCTCAATTGGGACAATTAAAATCAGCCAAGTTCCCATGATTCTCTGCACTTCATTGGGACCAATGCACTTTATCAAGGGGGAGAATGCTTCGTTCTTCATGTTGAACACAGAGCTGATAGTCAAGCCAAGTCAGGACCAAGAGGTCTTGCTGGACTATGATTCGATGCGTGACATCTGAGTGCGGACCCTTGTCCAAACCTGGTACTGTCCGGTATAAATCTAGACCGTGAGTGCCTGCACCTTGAGAAACTGCGAACGACATGACCACTGATCTTGATCGTGATCTTGATCAGAACGCCCACCCACATTTTACAGTGTGCTCTCTTTCCTCAACACTATCCCAGAAACATTTGGACCAATTAGAGTGTCTTTATTTCTCCTCGAGTAGATATCAGCCAACTCAGTTGAATATTGAGATTGATCTTGGGACCTTATTGGCCCAGAGGACAGTACAGTCGTCAAGTGAGCTTTTGAGGGTATAGGTGCAGTGTCAAAGTACAGAACACCGGACTGAGCCAGTAACCTTCAGAAACTTCCATTGGGATGGCACAGTGATTAGCACTGCTGCCTCACCGTGTCAGAGGCCCGGTTTCAATTCCGGCTCTGGGTCACTGTCCGTGTGGAGTTTGCACTGTCTCCCTGTGTCTGCGTGGGTCTCGCCCCCACAACCCAAAAATGTGCAGGTTAGTTGGAGTGGCCGTGCTAAATTGCCCCTTAGTGTCCAAAGATGTGAAGGTTAGGTGAGGTTTGGGGATAGGGTGGGGGGAGTTGGCCGAGGCAGGGTTCTCTTGCAGAGGGTTGGGGCAGACTCGATGAATGGCGTCCTTCTGTCCTGTAGAGGTTGCCTCAATTTTCAATGGGTTAACAAGCCCATGACTTTAAGCAGAATGGATTCAGTGTTTACTTCCTGACCCTTTGAACTCCATCTCTTTTATTGTCTATGTCTGAAACTGTTCTTGACCTCATTATTTGTAGCATTGCTGAAGCTGTGTGTGAAAAGCTCAGAATCCTCCTGTGTACATCTTTCAATTCATCAAGCTGCATTCAGAGATGCTTGATTGTTGAGGCATGGGGCTTAGAATAATAATAATAATCTTTATTAGTGTCACAAGTAGGCTTACATTAACACCGCAATGAAGTTACTGTGAAAATCCCCTCGTCGCCACACTCCGGCGCCTGTTCGGGTACACTGAGGGAGAATTCAGAATGTCCAATTCATCTAACAAGCACGTCTTTCGGGACTTGTGGGAGGAAACCGGAGCACCCGGAGGAAACCCACGCAGACACGGGGAGAACGTGCAGACTCCGCACAGACAGTGACCCAAGCCGGGAATCGAACCCGGGACCCTGGCGCTGTGAAGCAACAGTTCTAACCGCTGTGCTACCGTGCCGCCCTACAGGGTCCTGCTGGGGTAAATTTGACAAGTTTTACCATTGCACCCTGGCGGTAGTAGACACAACGATCAAAATGGGGTCATGGGGCTGGTTTAGCTCAGTGGGCTGGACGGCTGGCTTGTGATGAAGAGCGAGGCCAGCAACGTGGGTTCAATTCCCGGACCGGCTTGAGGTTATCCATGAAGGCCTCCCCCAGCCCTGCCTCTCACCCAAGGGGTGGTGACCCTCAGGTTAAACCCCCACCAATCATCTCTGCCTGTGGTCATCTGGGACTGTGGCAACTTTGACTTTACAGTGAGTCAGTGCTGGGGCAGGTCTAGCATCAGCTATTGAGCCCTGATTTGATTTTGTTCCTTGGTGTGTGTAAGGCCACATGAATTGTCTATTCCTCGTTGTCCCGGCAGGAAGCTGATGGGCCTTCTGGAAATGCGATAATTAACATCCCTCCCACAATTGGTGTTGGACCGAGATTTAACATCGGACCAAGTGACTTCCTAGACCGGTTCAGAGGCTGTTAGGGGTCACTACAGGGTGCAGATCTATAGTCAGGCCAGATGGAGGTGGAAGGAACACTGTCCTGAAGAACATTAGTGAACTGTTTGGATTTTTACCTGTTATTTAAATTTCCGGTGTTGGTCTACAATGACCAGATTGATTGCATTCAATTTGACAACTTTGATGTGGTGGAATCTAAAATTATGAGGTGTATGTTATTAATGCAGGAACATAACCTTGAGGCTTTTGTGCCTCCCACTGTCCTCTTTGTTTTCTCATGTGACCTGCCATTTTTAAAATTAATTTACGGGATGTGGCCGTCGCTGGTTAGGCCAACATATATCGCCCATCCCTAATTGCCCTTGAGAAGGTGGTGATGAGCACCTTCTTGAACCGTTGCCATCCATGTGGTGTAGGTACACCCACTGTGCTGTTAGGGAGGAAGTTCCAGGATGTTGCCCCAGCGACAGCGAAGGAACGGCCGATATATTTCCAAGTCAGGGTGGTGAGTGACTTGGAGGGGAACCTCCAGGGGGTGGGGTTCCCAGGTATCTGCTGCTCTTGTCCCTCTCATAGAGATTGTGGCTTTGGAAGGAGCTGCCAAAGGAAACTGGGTGAGTTTGTGCCGTGCATCTTACGGCTAATACACACAGCTGCCTCTGTACACCGGTGGTGGTGGAGTGACTGTTTAAGGATGACGCACTGATCAAGCGGGGCTGTTTTGTTCTGGGTGGTGTCGCGCTTCTTGAGTGTTGTTGGAGCTGAACTCAACCAGGCAAGTTGAGTGTATTCCATCACACTCCTGACTTGTGCCTTGTAGATGGTGGATTGGCTTTGGATTCCCAGTGACTGGCCAGCTCTTGTAGCCACAGTATTTATATGGCTGGTCCAGTTCAGTGTCTGGTCAATGGTAAGTCCCTGGTTGTTGATGGTAGGGATTCTAATGCCATTGGATGTCAACCTATGTTACCAACTAAGCTTGAGTTAATGTTGATGGTGTCCTATCTGTACTTCAGATGTTATTGTTAACAGTTAATAGGGGCGACATGATGGAACAGTGGTTAGAACTGCTGCCTCACACTGCCAGTTTCTATTCTGGGCTTAGGTGACTGTTTCTCTGGGTTTCGTTGCATAGTCCAAAGATGTACAGGCCAGATTGATTAGTCATGCTAAATTGCCCCTTAGTGTGCAAAGATGTGCAGATTAGGTGAGGTTACGCATGACAGGGATAGGGCGGGGAAGCTGGCCTAGGTTGAATGCTCATTCGAAGGGTCAGTGGTGACCCGATAGGCCGAATGGCCTCCTTCTCCGCTGTTGGGGTTCTAAGAAGTCTATGAGTAGTTCCTTCAGCCCAAACGTAATCTTATGCACCATAGAAACAATACTATGAATTTGTTTGCCAGGAAATTTGAACTCAGGAGCTCCATGTGGTTTGCAAGGTGCAAATTTCAGGAAATGTCAAAGGCAGGAATGCGGTAAGATCTCCCCAAGGTCAACTGGCCAGCAGTGGTTTAAATAACAAGCCAATGATCCAATGTAGAAGTCCACCCAGCTGCCAAGAGCATCATCGATTGGTCCCATGGATGGCAATTGCATTCAACATGAATTGTATCCACGAAAAAGCAGTGATTCTGCAAATTTGTTTCTGTTCCTTGGATTCATTGAAAATGTCATTTTGGCATTTTGCCCCCTCCTCCCGCCCTTGAGGTGGCACGGTGGCACAGTGGTTAGCACTGCTGCCTCACAGTGGCAGGAAGACAGGTTCGATTCCAGCCTCGAGTCACTGTCTGTGCGGAGTCTGCACGTCCTCCCCGTGTCTGCGTGGGTTTCCTCCGGGTGCTCCAGTTTCCTCCCACAGTCCAAAGATGTGATGGTTAGGTGGGGTTACGGGGATAAGGGAGGGGAGTGGGTCCAAAAATCTGTCCTGGTCCACCCACATCGACACCACCACCAAGAAAGCACAACAGCACCTATACTTCCTCAGGAAACTAAGGAAATTCGGCATGTCCACATTAACCCTTACCAACTTTTACAGGTGCACCACAGAAAGCATCCTATCGGGCTGCATCACAGCCTGGTATGGCAACTGCTCGGCCCAGGACCGCAAGAAACTTCAGAGAGTCGTGAACTCCGCCCAGTCCATCACACGAACCTGCCTCCCATCCATTGACTCCATCTACACCTCCCGCTGCCTGGGGAAAGCGGGCAGCATAATCAAAGATCCCTCCCACCCGGCTTACTCACTCTTCCAACTTCTTCCATCGGGCAGGAGATACAGAAGTCTGAGAACACGCACGAACAGACTCAAAAACAGCTTCTTCCCCGCTGTCACCAGACTCCTAAATGACCCTCTTATGGACTGACCTCATTAACACTACACCCCTGTATGCTTCATCCGATGCCGGTGTTATGTAGTTACATTGGATATGTTGTGTTGCCCTATTATGTATTTTCTTTTATTCCCTTTTCTTCCCATGTACTTAATGATCTGTTGAGCTGCTCGCAGAAAAATACTTTTCACTGTACCTCGGTACACGTGACAGTAAACAAATCCAATCCAATCCAATCCAAGGTAGAATGCTCTCTCGGAGGGTCGGTGTAGACCGGATGGGCTGAATGGCCTCCTTCTGCACTGTAGGGATTCTGTCTCATTACTGGGTGAGCAAGCACATCGACTTTAAGTGTGAAAAATGTGCAGATTAGCAAAGGTTTAGTTTAGAATCGTTCAAGGAACATTACAAAGTAACTTGAATATCGGGTGAATCTACACACTCAACGCCAAAGGCCACCAATGAATTGGAGAGAAGTTCAGAGGAATTATCTGGGTAACTTTGCGCACAAAGGGATCATTGACTCAAGGACAGGGATGACGTTAACGTAGTTCCATGTTGACCCTCTGCATCTCCATGTAAATCCTCTCAACTTCAATACAAAAACCTCTGTCTGGGTCTGATGTTAGACAAAAACCTTGCCATCCTGTTCCGGGGAATACAAATGATCCCACACCATATTTTAGAACAAGTATGAGGAGCTTTCTATTGCTTTGGCCGCTATTCGTTCGCTGATCAATGCCGTCAGAGTCAGGGAATCTGGTCGATTGTCTCATCTGCTGTTTGTGCGGTCTCCCGCTGTGGGCCAACAATGACTGGACTTCTAAATGTCAATGTGTTACCTTAGTGTGCACCCCCCCCCCCCCCCCCCCGAATCAGTTCAGTGAAAGCTGGCGTGGGCGGCTGAAATGTGCCCACAGCTGCTGAGGGACATGCTCGCTGGTTTTCGCAATGTGCCACGCCACTGTGCAGGTGCCAAAGAAGCACTTCTGCACGATGCTCGCACAGGCGACGCTCTCCCTCTTCACGTGCTGGCAAAGCCAATGGGCGGTTGGAAGCGCTGTGACACATTGAGTTGCAAATGCCCCACTGGCCCCCGTACCTTCCTTCAGGGCATCATGACAATTGAAGCAAGGTTGCCAAATTAAGGATTGAGTCGTTTCTGTCTTGTCCCAGTGACCTACTTAGTGCTTTTGCACTCAACATTTGCAGTACTGCTCCATATTGATTTAAACAAGGTTGCCACATGGATCTTGGAAATGGTTCAAAGCCAACATGAATCAGAGCATTTCACTTTCCTTTCATTGGGAGCTCAGCGTCAATTATATAATCACCGCAGATGTGCAATTAGCTTTGGAAACACTGCCTCTATTATACAAAGTATTGCTTTTATTTGCATGGGGGCTGTGCTTTGTAATCCACAGGCTGAGCTGGGTGGAATCCTTCAGATCTAAAGATTGCAGCATTTTCTGTGATTATCCACTTCAGGGAAAATGTTAACGTAACAAAGGAGATGCAGCGACAGTAGGGCGGCCTCGCAGCGCCAGGGACCCAGGTTCGATTCCGGCCTCAGGTGACTGTGTGGAGCTTGCACGTTCTCCCCGTGTCTGTGTGGGTTTCCTCCGTGTTCTCCGACGGGAAAATTAAGGAGTTCAGTTCGCCTCTCTCCCTTGTCCGTAGCACTGTTCATCATTTTAACGACCTCCATTGGATCACCATGTAATGACCTCTGTATGTGTTAATACATGTTCAGTTAATGTGAAGTCAGTACAGACAGATGATCACTAGATGGCAACACTAACAGGAACTATATAAGGAGTTTCCTGCTCTTTCTTTAGTTAGTGTATGTGTAGGACAGCTAGAGTGAAGACGTGACCAGCTCAGAGTGTAGTGTATTATCATAATTGTTAGTTTCATCCAATCTTAGTTATTTCATAGAATCATAGAATTTACAGTGCAGAAGGAGGCCATTTGGCCCATCGAGTCTGCACCAGCTCTTGGAAAGAGCACACTACCCAAGCCCATACCTCCACCCTATCCCCATAACCCAGTAACCCCACCCAACACTAAGGGCAATTTTGGACACTAAGGGCAATTTAGCACGGCCAATCCACCTAACCTACACATCTTTGGACTGTGGGAGGAAACCGGAGCACCCGGAGGAAACCCACGCACACACGGGGAGAACGTGCAGACTCCGCACAGACAGCGACCCAAGCCGGGAATCGAACCTGGGGCCCTGGAGCTGTGAAGCAGTTGTGCTAACCACTGTGCTACCGAGCTGCCCACTAGTCAAAGTATTAAAGTGAAAGAACTTCACTAGTCAAAGTATTAAAGTGAAAGAACTCACAAGTGTATTATTTTATTACTCAATAAATAATTTGCCATCATCTGGAAGACTTCAACTGTTTATCATCAGGATTTAATACAATTCGGCAAGACAAATGAGTAATATTTATATTACCATTCTGTAATATAACACACTCCTCAGCCTTCTTGTGTCAGGAGAAATGAGATCCCGCTTGTCAATTATTTACTGGTATTTGCTCACGTGGTATCATCCTTGCAAATCTTCTCCAGTGCCTCTGTTTCCCCACGTGTCCTTTTTGTAATACGGTGACCAGCATCCATCCGACACGATAGGATTCACTCACAGAGGTATCAGCCGAGATTACGTTGTGGGTGTCCCGGAGCGCATCTTAAACCGACGGCTTTCTGTGAACAACTCAGCCAGGCTGATGTCAAGAATCTGGGCCAATCTTTACCCGCTGCACTCAGGAATACCACACTATCACAGAGACTGCAGTGGGCAGGCAGCAACGTAGGGCAAAGGCCACGCCAACATGCAAGATGGCTGCCAGGGATTTCTGCAAACATCTCCCGCTCCCTTTTTCCCCACCATTGGCGGCTGTGCCTTTGGCTGCCTGGACCCTAATGTCTGCAATTTCCTCCTGAAAATCCCCCACCTCTTTGTACCTCCCTCTCCTCCCCTTACGACGCTCTGTCCTCGGCCAAGGCACCCGCTCTGTGGGGTTTGGTGCCGGACTTTACCCGACAACACTCCTTGGGCTCGTCTTACTGCATGAGAGGGGGCTACATAAACGCAGATTGCTATTATATGCACACGTTTGTGAATGGGGTGGATTTAGAAAAGATTGTTTGGACTGATTCCAGGGATGAGGATCTTGAGTTATACGATTGGATTGGGAAAACTGGGACTGTTCTTAGAGAAGAGAAAATTGGGAGAAGACTGTGACATTATCATAAATGTACTGTAACGGTTAACGTCATGTCTAAATCAACCACTAGTGCAAGCTAGATGTACAACTATATCAGGCATCGATGCTAAGCCTTGTGGGTGAGAGGTTGAGGAGGAAACTAGAGTACAGGCTGAACGACAGATAGTGTGAGTGAGAGCAGATCATAGTAGGGGCTGGTTTAGCACAGTGGGCTAAATAGCTGGACAATGCCAGCAGCGTGGGTTCAATTCCCGTACTGGCCTCCCCGAACAGGCGCCGGAATGTGGCGACTAGGGGCTTTTCACAGTAACTTCATTGAAGCCTACTTGTGACAGTAAGCGATTATTATTATTAGTTAATGTAATAGCGCAGAGAGTAGTAGTAGATGAGTGTAGATTATATGTTTGTTATCAACTATGTATTAAATAGGAGTGAGTGTCGAATCTAACAAAGTAGTGTTAATAAATCTATAGTTTTGTTCAATTTAAAAGCTATTTGTGGCCTTTGTGAACACTATGCTAACCGTCCTAAAATTTAAGTAACACAAAGAACGCCACAGAGATGTGATGGGGGTGTACAAAACCATGACGTGGTCTGGACAAAGTAGTTAGAGAGGGAATTTGTCCCCATTTGGCCTCAGGGTCGGGGACCAGCGAGCACAGATTTTACATGTTTTAAGGGCCATGAAGAGTACAGGCCGGGTTTGTAGAAACAAACTTTATTTGACACTTTACTGTTAATGGACAGCTCCAGTAGCTCCCCACTGGTTGGTGCCTTGCCGGCCGACTTTATTTGTACAAAGTCAGACATTGTTAAAGGTCTCTCCGCCCCCCCCTTCATCGGGTGAGCTCACATTCTGCCGGGTCCAAAGGGTAGTTAATCATCTCACCCCGTGAGACCCGTGTGGGGTTAGAACGTAAGGTGATTTCAAAACGCAGCGAGTGGTTAGGATCTTGAATGTGCTGCCCGGGAACATGGGGGTTTGGGGGGGGTGGGGGGGGTATGGTGGACAGGCTCAACCCTGGCTTTCACAAAACATTTGAGTAATTACCTGAAGAGAAAGAAAATCTGTGGGGCCACAGGGAAAGGCTGGGTGAGGGGCAGCTGAGGATTAACTGAGTCCCTCTTGCAGAGGGCTAGCATGGATCTGAGAGGCCAAATGGCTTTTTTCTGTGCTATACCCATTCTATGATTCTATGGAATGGAGAATCGCAACACTTAAAAAATCTATTAACAGTTACATCCATTATGGTGTTTTTAGAAAGTATACATTTTTGGGATAATTCAATAGGAATTGTTTAATTAGCTTCAATGGAAATTTAATTTTCCCCTTTTGGTTATGCTGAGCAACATACCGCTCGCTAATAGCCGGATCTCCCCATTAATTAATTTCCATTGTTTTGTCCAAGAGCTTCAAACTGGATGTTCTCTTCTTCCTTACCAGTCTCACTTTGGAGACATCATTAGCATTGCTGAGTATGCCACTGTGATGAGTACCATAGACTGCAATAGTGTAAATAGGCAACCACTCATGTCAGGCTGGAAGGTCTATTGCGCGGGAGTCTTGCTCCATTGACTAGCGTCAAAAAAACAAAAAGGGAATATTTGCACAATAAATCAAACAAGCTAATTAAACAAGCAGGGTATTGATTGCATTGCACAAATTCTGCTGAAGAGTCAGATCGCTTTGCTTGGGTCTGGCGTGACACTATTCAGGAGTGCAAAAAAAAAAGTGCAAGTCAGGAGGAAGGTGGTGTGTGGAGTTGGGGGTGGGGGAGAGTCTTGCAGGGCAGAGCCTGAAAAGACGATCGAGGGAGGATTGCAAAATTGCAATGTTTGAGAAGCCCAGACATGTGCAGTGCATGTGTATGTTTTTCTGTGGGTGCACATGTGTATGTGTGTGTCCATGTGTGTGTGTGTACATGTGTGTGTGTTTTTCTTATTCATTTACAGAATGTGGGAGTTGTTGGCTGGGACAGCATTCATTGCCCACCTGTAACTGTCCCCCATTTCAGAGGGGCATTTGAGAGTCAGCCACATTGCTGAAGGTCTGGAGACACATCTGGGCCAGACCGGGTAAGGATGGCAGATTCCCTTCTCTAACAGGCATTAGTGAACCAGATGAGCTTGTACAGCGGTCGACAATGGTTTCATGGTCAGCATTAGATATTTAATTCCAGAGTTTTATTGAATACCACTATGCGACAGCCTACCCTGTGTGTGTATGTATGTGTGTGTGTGCATATGTGCATGAACGTGTGTGTGTTTGTGTGCACACGCATGCGTGTGTGCATGTGTGTCAGTGTATACGTGTGTCAGTCTGTGTGTGTGCGCGCATGCCGATGTGCGCATGTGCATGCATGCATGTGAGTGTGTGCGCATGTGTGTGTGAATGCGTGTGTCAGTGTATGCGTGTCTGCCAGTGTGTAGGTGTGTGTGCATGTGTGTGTCTGCATGCACGTGCACATGCACAAGTAAGTGCATGAGTATGCATGCACGTTCATGCACATGTGTGTGGGTGCCTGTGCTTGCGCAAATGTGTGCATGTATGTGTGCATTGTGTGTACATGTGCCCAAGTGTGTGCGTGTGTCTGTTTGCATGTATGTGTGTGTGCATTGTGTGTGAGCAACTGTGTCTGTGTGTGCGTGTTTGCGTGTGTGTGTGTGCATCTGCGTGTGTGTGTGTGTGTGTGTGTGTGTGTGTTTGAGCCATACTAGAGCCTCTAGTTAGTTCAGACCATACAATGGACAAGTGGATTGGTGCCTGAGAAAAGCTGTTACGTTCAGGAGCTTGTGTCAGTGAGAGCTCGACACAACTATTTATACTGACCAGTAATCATAGCCCATGAGCAACCTTAGTCCAAGACATTGGTCATTATCACATTGTTGTTCATGGAAGCTTGTTTGGTCCAACTCATCGACTAACGTGATGTGATGGCTACTCTTCAAAAATATTTAACTGTCTGCAAAGCACTTTGGGGGGGGGGGGGTCCTGTGGTCCTCGAGGGTGCTACATCAATGCACATCTGTCACTTCCTCTTATTTGGTGAGAAAGGAACTAAAGGCTGAAGGGTTTGCGTCCCAGTTAATTTGTTTTCTCTGCTCTCAGAGACAACCATCCACCTTGGAATTGTCCGTGGGGCTCGAGTTAATGTGGCTTGTGCATGGAGCTTCCTGTTAGGGCAAATTGTATTTTCTCACTCCATGCTTCCCTGCAGAGTCTTCCACATTTCCGTGCAGGAGGAGGCCATTCAACCCGATAAAGCCATTCCAAGCCCGTCCGTTCACCCTTTCTCTAGATTCCGTTTATCTACTTCTTTTTAACTGTGGTATATCATTCCCTTATTAGCCCCAATTGTCTCAACCTTCTAACTGGAGTTAGTGCTTCAGGGCTGATGTCAGGAAACGTTCCTTCGTACAAAGGGGAGTGGAAATCTGAGACCCTCCCTCCCTCAATGAGCAATTGAAGGGTACAATCCCAATCATGGCATGGGACGTTTATCCTGGTTTCTTGTGACGATTCGGGCTTGTGCGTCTTGGGAGGGTGTGCACCGTTTTTTCATGATCTTATCCTCTTTCTCCATCGGCCTCTGGTGGGGTATATGAGTGTCTAGTTTTGTCGAACGATTGTATCAAACCGGTTGTGATGTCGTTCTCTTGTTCCATTCTGCACTCGTGTGATAAGCCACCTTCTCTTCTACTTGCTTACTATAGAATCCCTAAAGTGGAGAAGGGGAGCATTCGGCCCATCGAGCCCACACCGTCCCTCCGAAAGAGCCACCCTCACCTCGGTCCAATTCCCCACCCTATCCCCATAACCCCAACCAGCCTTTGGACACTAAGGGGCAATTTAGCTCAGCCAATCCACCCATCAACTGTACATCTTCGGACTGTGGGAGGAAACCGGAGCACCCGGAGGAAACCCACACAGACACGGGGGAGAACGTGCAGACTCCACACAGACAGTCACCCGAGGCTGGAATCAAACCCGGGTCTCTGGCGCTGTGAGGCGCAAATGCAAATCTTCCCCTCCTGGATATTTCAGGAACAGTTTGTAACCAACATGGAGGAGGGTGTGACGAGGCGCGGCTAAATGGGGATTCAGGGATGATATATCAATGTGGTTCTGGCAAACTTGCAAGCAAGTGGATATTGCGTCTGGTGGGGAAGACATGGGCCCTCTGATTGGAGGGTGCTCTCTTCCTAAGGCCCAATGACCCTCCTCCAATCCGCCTAGCCCCCTCAGACCCGATTCACCCCTCTCACAATCCTTCAGCCCTTCCCTACCCCTCAAGAACCATCATGGTGGCACAGTGGTTAGCACTGCTGCCTCACTGCACCAGGGACCCGGGTTCAATTCCGACCTCGGGTCACTGTCTGTGCGGAGTCTGCACGTTCTCCCCGTGTCTGCGTGGGTTTCCTCCGGGTGCTCCGGTTTCCCCCCACAATCCAAAGGTGTGCAGGTTAGGCGGATTGGCTACGCTAAAATAACTGTCCTTTAGTGTCCAGAGATGTGCAGGTTTGGTGGGATTACAATAGGGTGGGGGAGTGGGCATAGGTAGAGTGCTCTTTCAGAGGGTCGGTGCAGACTCGATGGGCCGAATGGCCTCCTTCTGCACTGTAGGAATTCTACGGGTAACGATTTTGCGGTCACCCTTATGACCTGGAGTTCCAGATGTGTTAATTAGTTTTTGTGGGATTGAACCCTTGTTCCCCAGATCATTACGCTGGGTTTCTGGACTGAAAGTCAAGTGACACTAAAACTATGCCTTCCTCTCCCCATAAAGGTGACAGGTTTTGTGGTAATACCAGGTATTGAAGTACCTGAGAGGTGGATGACCATTGGCTAGACCTAGGAGTCTACCATTGGCTAACGTACATAGCTCCGCCCTGAGAGGCGGAGTATAAGAACCAATGCTGTCCCAGCAGCCTTCACTTTCTGTATCAAAGCTGCTGGGTACAGTTCTAGCTGATTAAAGCCGATTAGTTATGACTCACCTTGTCTCGAGAGTAATTGATTGTGCATCAGGTTTATCTGGAGAGTCTTGAGAGATTGTCTTCCTTAGAGTGGGACAGGTGAAGCAAAGATTCCACAGAAATATTCTAATTTCCAAAGGGTTCCAAATAAGGAGAAACTGTTTTCATTGGCAGCTGGAGGACGCAGAGTTAAAATAAGTAGCAAAAGAGGCAGAATTTTATTCTCAAAGAATCATCGCATTTACGGCATGGAGACCGGGCCTTCGGCCTAAACTGGTGCATGCCAACCAAAGAGCCCATCTACGTTAACCCCATTTGCCTGTATTTGGCCCATATCCCTCTACACCTTTCCACTCCATGTATTTGTCCAACTGCATTTTAAATGTCGTCAATGTCCGTCTCAACCACTTCCTCCGGAGCTCATTCTACATACGTACCACCCTCTGTCTAAAAAAAGTTGCGCCTCAGGTTCCCATGAATTCTTTACCCTCTCAACTTAAACCTATGCCCTCCAGTTCTCGATTCCCCAACCCTGGGGAAAAGGCTGAGTGCATTCACCCTATCCATGCCTCTCATGATCTTATACACCTCAATAAGATCACCCTTCAGTCTACTACACTCCAAAGGAAAATGTCCCAGCCTGTCCAGTCTGTCCCTGTAACTCAGTCCTTGAGTCTTGACAACATCCTTGTGAATCTCTTCTGCACTCTCTCCAGTTTAATAACATCTTTCCTATAGCAAGGCGATCAAAACTGAACACAATGCTCCAGGTGCGGCCTCACCAACGTCCTGTACAACTGCAACACAACTTCCCAACTTCGATACTCAATGCCCTGACTGATGAAGGCCAGCAGGCCACAAGCCTTCTTCACTGCCCCGCCTCCTTGTGACTCCACCTTTAGAGAATCGTGCCCTTGAACCCCCAAGCTCCGCCCATTCACCGTGAAAGTCTCACCTTGATTTGACTTTCCAAAATGCAACACTTATCTGCATTGAACTCCATTTGCCATTTCTCGGCCCACTTCCCCAGCTGATCAAGATCCTGCTGCAATTTCTGATCTCCTTCCTCGCTGTCTACAATGCCGCCTGTTTTAGTGTCATCTAAATGGTTTTTTGTGACCCTGGATGCACTGTCTGAAAGTACAGGTTCAATGGCAACTTTTAAAATGGAATTGGACAAATGCTTTGGAAAGGAAACAATTTGTAGGGCTGTGGGGGGGGGGGGGGGGGGGGGGGGGGGGGAAAGATTCAGTGGAGATGTGCGGGGGAAGCTTTTTACACAGAGGGTGGTGGTGGCCTGGAATGCACGGCCAAGTGAGGTTGTTCAGGCAGATATGTTAGTGACCTTTAAGACTTTTCTGGATAGGCACATGACCAGACGGGGTATAGAAGGACACAGGCGACTGGTGTAGATAGGAATCATGATCGGTGCAGGCTTGGAGGGCCGAAGGGCCTGTTCCAGTGCTGTATTGTTCTTTGTTCTTATTCATTAGGCCACCGGTGGCCGCGAGGCCTAATGGATAAGGCGCCTGACTTCGGTGAATCTTAGTTCAGGAGGTTGAGGGGAGATCTAATAAAAACTTACAAGATAATGAATGGCTTAGATAGGGTGGATGTAGGGAAGTTGTTTCCATTAGAAGGGGAGACTAGGACCCGGGGCCACAGCCTTAGAATAAAAGGGAGTCACTTTAGAACAGAGATGAGGAGAAATTTCTTCAGCCAGAGAGTGGTGGGTCTGTGGAATTCATTGCCACAGAGGGCGGTGGAGGCCGGGACGTTGAGTGTCTTTAAGACAGAAGTTGATAAATTCTTGATTTCTCGAGGAATTAAGGGCTATGGAGAGAGAGCGGGTAAATGGAGTTGAAATCAGTCATGATTGAATGGTGGAGTGGACTCGATGGGCCGAATGGCCTTACTTCCGCTCCAATGTCTTACGGTCTTATGATATGAAACATTGGGCTATGTATTGCTTACTTATTCAGTCAAAGTTGAGTATGCTGGGCTGTTGGGAGCCTTGGTGACTGATGCCTCCTTGTGACTCGGGCAGTCTGTATGAAAGGGAGTGAGCGTCCGCCGCCACGAGGTTCTACTTCCAGTGATGGCCCTCTCCAACTCAATGTATTGCTCACTTATTGTGCGTCTTGGGAGGGTGTGCACCGTTTTTTCATGATCTTATCCTCTTTCTCCATCGGCCTCTGGCGGGGTATATGAGTGTCTAGTTTTGTCGAACGATTGTATCAAACCGGTTGTGATGTCGTTCTCTTGTTCCATTCTGCACTCGTGTGATAAGCCACCTTCTCTTCTACTTGCTTACTATAGAATCCCTAAAGTGGAGAAGGGGAGCATTCGGCCCATCAAGCCCACACCGTCCCTCCGAAAGAGCCACCCTCACCTCGGTCCAATTCCCCACCCTATCCCCATAACCCCAACCAGCCTTTGGACACTAAGGGGCAATTTAGCTCAGCCAATCCACCCATCAACTGTACATCTTCGGACTGTGGGAGGAAACCGGAGCACCCGGAGGAAACCCACGCAGACACGGGGGAGAACGTGCAGACTCCACACAGACAGTCACCCAAGGCTGGAATCGAACCCGGGTCTCTGGCGCTGTGAGGCGCAAATGCAAATCTTCCCCTCCTGGATATTTCAGGAACAGTTTGTAACCAACATGGAGGAGGGTGTGACGAGGCGCGGCTAAATGGGGATTCAGGGATGATATATCAATGTGGTTCTGGCAAACTTGCAAGCAAGTGGATATTGCGTCTGGTGGGGAAGACATGGGCCCTCTGATTGGAGGGTGCTCTCTTCCTAAGGCCCAATGACCCTCCTCCAATCCGCCTAGTCCCCTCAGACCCGATTCAGCCCTCTCACAATCCTTCAGCCCTTCCTTACCCCTCAAGAACCATCATGGTGGCACAGTGGTTAGCACTGCTGCCTCACTGCACCAGGGACCCGGGTTCAATTCCGACCTTGGGTCACTGTCGTGCGGAGTCTGCACATCCTCTCCGTGTCTGCGTGGGTTTCCTCCGGGTGTTCCGGTTTCCTCCCACAGTCCAAAGATGTGCAGGTTAGGTGGATTGGCTACGCTAAAATAACTGTCCTTTAGTGTCCAGAGATGTGCAGGTTTGGTGGGATTACAATAGGGTGGGGGAGTGGGCATAGGTAGAGTGCTCTTTCAGAGGGTCGGTGCAGACTCGATGGGCCGAATGGCCTCCTTCTGCACTGTAGGAATTCTACGGGTAACGATTTTGCGGTCACCCTTATGACCTGGAGTTCCAGATGTGTTAATTAGTTTTTGTGGGATTGAACCCTTGTTCCCCAGATCATTACGCTGGGTTTCTGGACTGAAAGTCAAGTGACACTAAAACTATGCCTTCCTCTCCCCATAAAGGTGACAGGTTTTGTGGTAATACCAGGTATTGAAGTACCTGAGAGGTGGATGACCATTGGCTAGACCTAGGAGTCTACCATTGGCTAACGTACATAGCTCCGCCCTGAGAGGCGGAGTATAAGAACCAATGCTGTCCCAGCAGCCTTCACTTTCTGTATCAAAGCTGCTGGGTACAGTTCTAGCTGATTAAAGCCGATTAGTTATGACTCACCTTGTCTCGAGAGTAATTGATTGTGCATCAGGTTTATCTGGAGAGTCTTGAGAGATTGTCTTCCTTAGAGTGGGACAGGTGAAGCAAAGATTCCACAGAAATATTCTAATTTCCAAAGGGTTCCAAATAAGGAGAAACTGTTTTCATTGGCAGCTGGAGGACGCAGAGTTAAAATAAGTAGCAAAAGAGGCAGAATTTTATTCTCAAAGAATCATCGCATTTACGGCATGGAGACCGGGCCTTCGGCCTAAACTGGTGCATGCCAACCAAAGAGCCCATCTACGTTAACCCCATTTGCCTGTATTTGGCCCATATCCCTCTACACCTTTCCACTCCATGTATTTGTCCAACTGCATTTTAAATGTCGTCAATGTCCGTCTCAACCACTTCCTCCGGAGCTCATTCTACATACGTACCACCCTCTGTCTAAAAAAAGTTGCGCCTCAGGTTCCCATGAATTCTTTACCCTCTCAACTTAAACCTATGCCCTCCAGTTCTCGATTCCCCAACCCTGGGGAAAAGGCTGAGTGCATTCACCCTATCCATGCCTCTCATGATGTTATACACCTCAATAAGATCACCCTTCAGTCTACTACACTCCAAAGGAAAATGTCCCAGCCTGTCCAGTCTGTCCCTGTAACTCAGTCCTTGAGTCTTGACAACATCCTTGTGAATCTCTTCTGCACTCTCTCCAGTTTAATAACATCTTTCCTATAGCAAGGCGATCAAAACTGAACACAATGCTCCAGGTGCGGCCTCACCAACGTCCTGTACAACTGCAACACAACTTCCCAACTTCGATACTCAATGCCCTGACTGATGAAGGCCAGCAGGCCACAAGCCTTCTTCACTGCCCCGCCTCCTTGTGACTCCACCTTTAGAGAATCGTGCCCTTGAACCCCCAAGCTCCGCCCATTCACCGTGAAAGTCTCACCTTGATTTGACTTTCCAAAATGCAACACTTATCTGCATTGAACTCCATTTGCCATTTCTCGGCCCACTTCCCCAGCTGATCAAGATCCTGCTGCAATTTCTGATCTCCTTCCTCGCTGTCTACAATGCCGCCTGTTTTAGTGTCATCTAAATGGTTTTTTGTGACCCTGGATGCACTGTCTGAAAGTACAGGTTCAATGGCAACTTTTAAAATGGAATTGGACAAATGCTTTGGAAAGGAAACAATTTGTAGGGCTGTGGGGGGGGGGGGGGGGGGGGGGGGGGGGAAAGATTCAGTGGAGATGTGCGGGGGAAGCTTTTTACACAGAGGGTGGTGGTGGCCTGGAATGCACGGCCAAGTGAGGTTGTTCAGGCAGATATGTTAGTGACCTTTAAGACTTTTCTGGATAGGCACATGACCAGACGGGGTATAGAAGGACACAGGCGACTGGTGTAGATAGGAATCATGATCGGTGCAGGCTTGGAGGGCCGAAGGGCCTGTTCCAGTGCTGTATTGTTCTTTGTTCTTATTCATTAGGCCACCGGTGGCCGCGAGGCCTAATGGATAAGGCGCCTGACTTCGGTGAATCTTAGTTCAGGAGGTTGAGGGGAGATCTAATAAAAACTTACAAGATAATGAATGGCTTAGATAGGGTGGATGTAGGGAAGTTGTTTCCATTAGAAGGGGAGACTAGGACCCGGGGCCACAGCCTTAGAATAAAAGGGAGTCACTTTAGAACAGAGATGAGGAGAAATTTCTTCAGCCAGAGAGTGGTGGGTCTGTGGAATTCATTGCCACAGAGGGCGGTGGAGGCCGGGACGTTGAGTGTCTTTAAGACAGAAGTTGATAAATTCTTGATTTCTCGAGGAATTAAGGGCTATGGAGAGAGAGCGGGTAAATGGAGTTGAAATCAGTCATGATTGAATGGTGGAGTGGACTCGATGGGCCGAATGGCCTTACTTCCGCTCCAATGTCTTACGGTCTTATGATATGAAACATTGGGCTATGTATTGCTTACTTATTCAGTCAAAGTTGAGTATGCTGGGCTGTTGGGAGCCTTGGTGACTGATGCCTCCTTGTGACTCGGGCAGTCTGTATGAAAGGGAGTGAGCGTCCGCCGCCACGAGGTTCTACTTCCAGTGATGGCCCTCTCCAACTCAATGTATTGCTCACTTATTGTGCGTCTTGGGAGGGTGTGCACCGTTTTTTCATGATCTTATCCTCTTTCTCCATCGGCCTCTGGCGGGGTATATGAGTGTCTAGTTTTGTCGAACGATTGTATCAAACCGGTTGTGATGTCGTTCTCTTGTTCCATTCTGCACTCGTGTGATAAGCCACCTTCTCTTCTACTTGCTTACTATAGAATCCCTAAAGTGGAGAAGGGGAGCATTCGGCCCATCAAGCCCACACCGTCCCTCCGAAAGAGCCACCCTCACCTCGGTCCAATTCCCCACCCTATCCCCATAACCCCAACCAGCCTTTGGACACTAAGGGGCAATTTAGCTCAGCCAATCCACCCATCAACTGTACATCTTCGGACTGTGGGAGGAAACCGGAGCACCCGGAGGAAACCCACGCAGACACGGGGGAGAACGTGCAGACTCCACACAGACAGTCACCCAAGGCTGGAATCGAACCCGGGTCTCTGGCGCTGTGAGGCGCAAATGCAAATCTTCCCCTCCTGGATATTTCAGGAACAGTTTGTAACCAACATGGAGGAGGGTGTGACGAGGCGCGGCTAAATGGGGATTCAGGGATGATATATCAATGTGGTTCTGGCAAACTTGCAAGCAAGTGGATATTGCGTCTGGTGGGGAAGACATGGGCCCTCTGATTGGAGGGTGCTCTCTTCCTAAGGCCCAATGACCCTCCTCCAATCCGCCTAGTCCCCTCAGACCCGATTCAGCCCTCTCACAATCCTTCAGCCCTTCCTTACCCCTCAAGAACCATCATGGTGGCACAGTGGTTAGCACTGCTGCCTCACTGCACCAGGGACCCGGGTTCAATTCCGACCTTGGGTCACTGTCGTGCGGAGTCTGCACATCCTCTCCGTGTCTGCGTGGGTTTCCTCCGGGTGTTCCGGTTTCCTCCCACAGTCCAAAGATGTGCAGGTTAGGTGGATTGGCTACGCTAAAATAACTGTCCTTTAGTGTCCAGAGATGTGCAGGTTTGGTGGGATTACAATAGGGTGGGGGAGTGGGCATAGGTAGAGTGCTTTTTCAGAGGGTCGGTGCAGACTCGATGGGCCGAATGGCCTCCTTCTGCACTGTAGGAATTCTACGGGTAACGATTTTGCGGTCACCCTTATGACCTGGAGTTCCAGATGTGTTAATTAGTTTTTGTGGGATTGAACCCTTGTTCCCCAGATCATTACGCTGGGTTTCTGGACTGAAAGTCAAGTGACACTAAAACTATGCCTTCCTCTCCCCATAAAGGTGACAGGTTTTGTGGTAATACCAGGTATTGAAGTACCTGAGAGGTGGATGACCATTGGCTAGACCTAGGAGTCTACCATTGGCTAACGTACATAGCTCCGCCCTGAGAGGCGGAGTATAAGAACCAATGCTGTCCCAGCAGCCTTCACTTTCTGTATCAAAGCTGCTGGGTACAGTTCTAGCTGATTAAAGCCGATTAGTTATGACTCACCTTGTCTCGAGAGTAATTGATTGTGCATCAGGTTTATCTGGAGAGTCTTGAGAGATTGTCTTCCTTAGAGTGGGACAGGTGAAGCAAAGATTCCACAGAAATATTCTAATTTCCAAAGGGTTCCAAATAAGGAGAAACTGTTTTCATTGGCAGCTGGAGGACGCAGAGTTAAAATAATTAGCAAAAGAGGCAGAATTTTATTCTCAAAGAATCATCGCATTTACGGCATGGAGACCGGGCCTTCGGCCTAAACTGGTGCATGCCAACCAAAGAGCCCATCTACGTTAACCCCATTTGCCTGTATTTGGCCCATATCCCTCTACACCTTTCCACTCCATGTATTTGTCCAACTGCATTTTAAATGTCGTCAATGTCCGTCTCAACCACTTCCTCCGGAGCTCATTCTACATACGTACCACCCTCTGTCTAAAAAAAGTTGCGCCTCAGGTTCCCATGAATTCTTTACCCTCTCAACTTAAACCTATGCCCTCCAGTTCTCGATTCCCCAACCCTGGGGAAAAGGCTGAGTGCATTCACCCTATCCATGCCTCTCATGATCTTATACACCTCAATAAGATCACCCTTCAGTCTACTACACTCCAAAGGAAAATGTCCCAGCCTGTCCAGTCTGTCCCTGTAACTCAGTCCTTGAGTCTTGACAACATCCTTGTGAATCTCTTCTGCACTCTCTCCAGTTTAATAACATCTTTCCTATAGCAAGGCGATCAAAACTGAACACAATGCTCCAGGTGCGGCCTCACCAACGTCCTGTACAACTGCAACACAACTTCCCAACTTCGATACTCAATGCCCTGACTGATGAAGGCCAGCAGGCCACAAGCCTTCTTCACTGCCCCGCCTCCTTGTGACTCCACCTTTAGAGAATCGTGCCCTTGAACCCCCAAGCTCCGCCCATTCACCGTGAAAGTCTCACCTTGATTTGACTTTCCAAAATGCAACACTTATCTGCATTGAACTCCATTTGCCATTTCTCGGCCCACTTCCCCAGCTGATCAAGATCCTGCTGCAATTTCTGATCTCCTTCCTCGCTGTCTACAATGCCGCCTGTTTTAGTGTCACCTAAATGGTTTTTTGTGACCCTGGATGCACTGTCTGAAAGTACAGGTTCAATGGCAACTTTTAAAATGGAATTGGACAAATGCTTTGGAAAGGAAACAATTTGTAGGGCTGTGGGGGGGGGGGGGGGGGGGGGGGGGGGGAAAGATTCAGTGGAGATGTGCGGGGGAAGCTTTTTACACAGAGGGTGGTGGTGGCCTGGAATGCACGGCCAAGTGAGGTTGTTCAGGCAGATATGTTAGTGACCTTTAAGACTTTTCTGGATAGGCACATGACCAGACGGGGTATAGAAGGACACAGGCGACTGGTGTAGATAGGAATCATGATCGGTGCAGGCTTGGAGGGCCGAAGGGCCTGTTCCAGTGCTGTATTGTTCTTTGTTCTTATTCATTAGGCCACCGGTGGCCGCGAGGCCTAATGGATAAGGCGCCTGACTTCGGTGAATCTTAGTTCAGGAGGTTGAGGGGAGATCTAATAAAAACTTACAAGATAATGAATGGCTTAGATAGGGTGGATGTAGGGAAGTTGTTTCCATTAGAAGGGGAGACTAGGACCCGGGGCCACAGCCTTAGAATAAAAGGGAGTCACTTTAGAACAGAGATGAGGAGAAATTTCTTCAGCCAGAGAGTGGTGGGTCTGTGGAATTCATTGCCACAGAGGGCGGTGGAGGCCGGGACGTTGAGTGTCTTTAAGACAGAAGTTGATAAATTCTTGATTTCTCGAGGAATTAAGGGCTATGGAGAGAGAGCGGGTAAATGGAGTTGAAATCAGTCATGATTGAATGGTGGAGTGGACTCGATGGGCCGAATGGCCTTACTTCCGCTCCAATGTCTTACGGTCTTATGATATGAAACATTGGGCTATGTATTGCTTACTTATTCAGTCAAAGTTGAGTATGCTGGGCTGTTGGGAGCCTTGGTGACTGATGCCTCCTTGTGACTCGGGCAGTCTGTATGAAAGGGAGTGAGCGTCCGCCGCCACGAGGTTCTACTTCCAGTGATGGCCCTCTCCAACTCAATGTATTGCTCACTTATTGTGCGTCTTGGGAGGGTGTGCACCGTTTTTTCATGATCTTATCCTCTTTCTCCATCGGCCTCTGGCGGGGCTATATGAGTGTCTAGTTTTGTCGAACGATTGTATCAAACCGGTTGTGATGTCGTTCTCTTGTTCCATTCTGCACTCGTGTGATAAGCCACCTTCTCTTCTACTTGCTTACTATAGAATCCCTAAAGTGGAGAAGGGGAGCATTCGGCCCATCAAGCCCACACCGTCCCTCCGAAAGAGCCACCCTCACCTCGGTCCAATTCCCCACCCTATCCCCATAACCCCAACCAGCCTTTGGACACTAAGGGGCAATTTAGCTCAGCCAATCAAGGGAGTGAGCGTCCGCCGCCACGAGGTTCTACTTCCAGTGATGGCCTTCTCCAACTCCGAGTGAGAGATTCACGCTGCCGATTGCACAAGATCTGATTCAGTGCTGCTTCTCTCTGCAGCTGCTGGCTGCCTAAAAGTGACATTTTGCAGCAGTCTCTGAGGCGGTTATCTCAGGAGATCCATTCTTGCTGCTGCACAGAGTGACGATGCTATTCCCGGCTGGAATCAGGACGACAATCGGTAACTCTGCAGCCAGTCACACCTGGATGCCACGCTGCTGTAAGAGTCACAGGTTCGTTTTATGCCCATCATTCCCATTTTCTCATTTTCCTACGTGCACCATGATTTGCTGGAGAAACGACAGTCCTTTTGTCAAGAGGATTTGCTGTTGTTTTGATCGGGAGGTTCTGCTGCTTGACACTCTCTCTGATATTAAGCCAGTCTATCCTCCACCTTGGCGTCACGTTTGAACCTGGGATGACATTCCAAACTCAAATTGGGACCATCACTAAGATCACCGACTTCCATCTACTTCATCCCCGCCGCTGATTAGCTGCTGCTGAAGCCCTCATCCACACCATTGCTACCTCTAACCTTGACTACTCTAGTCCACACCAAGCTGACCACCCATAAGATATAGGAGCAGAATTAGGTCATTCGGCCCATCGAGTCTGCGCCACCATTCAATCATGGCTGATCTCATCCTGGCCTTAACTCCACCGTCCTGCCCGCTCTCCATAACCCTTCAACCCATTACCAATTAAAAATCTGTCTCACCCCCTCCTTAAATTGACTCACTGTCCCAGCATGCACCGCACTCTGGGGGAGCGAATTCCACAGATTCACAACCCTTTGGGAGAAGTAGTTTCTCCTCAACTCGGTTTGAAATTTGCTCCCTCTTACCCCAACACTATGACCCCTCATTTTAGATTGCCCCTTTATCCATACCTTTTATCATCTGTATACCTGACTGGGATCTCTCCTCATTCTTCTATACTCTACAGGGTATAGGCCTAAACTGTTCAGTCTCCCCTCATATGACAAGCCCCCCCATCTCTGGAATAAACACAGTGAACCTCCTCTGAACTGCCTCCTAATGCCATTACATCTTTCCTCAAATAAGGGGAGCAAAACTGTGCACAATACTCCTGGTGCGGCCTCACCAATGCCGTGTACAGTGGCAACAACACTTTCTCACCTTTATACTCTATTCCTTTAGCTGTAAATGCCAACATTTGTTTGCTTCACTATCTGCTGCGCCTGCATGCTCGTTTTCTGTGATTCCGGAATGAGGACTCCCAGATGTCTCCCACATTCTACAGTCTATAAACTTGAAGTAATCCGAAACTGCTGTCCATGTCTTACCTCACAATCGCACACATCATATTTTATAATTACAATGATTTATCAATGCAAAATCTTCAAAAGCATTTCACACTCTCGACATTATCACAACTTAAATCTTGCGTTTCTTTTGCTTCTGATTTCCAGCTTACAACTCAGAGAAGAATGTTTCATTTACTCAGCGGTGCAATTATCCCTTTCGACACGTGTGGGCATAGTTTCACTCTGAAGCCCACTTTCCCGATCCACATGTGGCAAATTTGCATATCCATTTAAAACCGTCAACGTGCCCTTTTTTGTGCGATGACATCTCTTTTCTCCTCTTCTCAAAATCTCTTTTTTGCTGCTTCAAGAATGTTGTTAAGTTGTTCACTCAAAATAGCTTCGTATTCTTCCTTCGTTTGTTCCTTGAACTTCTTGTGATGTTGTTTTGTTTCTCCCGTTTCAAACGAGCTCTTTTCAATTCTATTTGAGCCGTGTCAATCACTTCCGCTCTCTGGCGTTTCGTAGTTCGTTCGAGTCCTCCAACATTTTTGCACAAGTTCGGAATTTGTTTTGAGTCCCCAGGTGCAACTGGTGCTGGGAATGTGGAACCTGCTACCCACAGATAACGCTCGAGGTGAATAACATAGAACATAGAACTTAGAACAGTACAGCACAGTACAGGCCCTTCAGCCCACGGTGCTGTGCCAACCATTCATCCTAATCTAAGATCAACCTAACCTACACACCTTCAATTTACTGCTGTCCATGTGCCTGTCCAAGAGTCACTTCAATGTCCCTAATTACTCTGACTCCACCACCTCTGCTGGCAGTGCATTCCACACACCCACCACTCTCTGTGTAAAGAACCTACCTCTGACATCTCCCCTATACCTTCTCCAATCGCCGCAAAATTATGTCCCCTCGTGACAGCCATTTCCACCCTGGGGAAAAGTCTCTGGCTATCCACTCTATCCATGCCTCTCATCACCTTGTACACCTCTATCAAGTCACCTCTCTTCCTTCTTCGCTACAGTGAGAAAAGCCCTAGCTCCCTCAACCTTTCTTCATAAGACATGCCTCCAGTCCAGGCAGCATCCTGATAAATCTCCTCTGCACCCTCTCCAAAGCATCCACATTTAACCTAGATGCATCTGAGTGGGGAAAGCTGTGCAGACACATGAGGGAGTAATAGATAGGAGGAGAAATTGGAGGAGATGAAATGTGATGAAGAGGGGTAGGAGAAAGTTTGGTCATTGGTAAGATTTAAAGTCCGTTATTAAAGATGAGATTGCGGAGTACTTGGAAGTGCATGGTAAAATAGGACTGAGTCAGCACGGCTTCGTCAAGGGCAGGTCATGTCTGACAAATCTGTTAGAGTTCTTTGAGAAGATAACAAGGACGTTAGACAAATGAGAACCAGTGGATGTGATTTATTTAGATTTCCAGAAGGCCTTTGACAAGGTGCCGCACAGGAGATTGTTAAGTAAGTTAAGAGCCCATGATGTTAAGGGTAAGATCCTGGCATGGATAGAGGATTGGCTGACTGGTAGAAGGCAGAGAGTGGGGATAAAGGGGTCTTTTTAAGGATGGCAGCCAGTGATTGGTGGTGTGGCTCAGGGGTCTGTGCTGGGACCACAACGTTTCACAATATACATTAATGATCTGGAAGAAGGAACTGAAGGCACTGTTGCTAAGTTAGCAGATGATACAAAGATCTGTAGAGGGACAGATAGCATTGAGGAAGCAGGGGGGCTGCAGAAGGACTTGGACAGGCTAGGAGAGTGGGCAAAGAAGTGGCAGATGGAATATAATGTGGAAAAGTGTGAGGTTATGCACTTTGGAGGGAGGAATGGAGGCATCGACTATTTTCTAAATGGGGAAATGCTTAGGAAATCAGAAGCACAAAGGGACTTGGGAGTCCTTGTTCACGATTCTCTTAAGGTTAATGTGCAGGTTCAGTTGGCAGTTAGGAAGGCAAATGCAATGTTAGCATTCATGTCGAGAGGGCTAGAATACAAGACCAGGGATGTACTTCTGAGGCTGTATAAGGCTCTGGTCAGAGCCCATTTGGAGTATTGTGAGCAGTTTTGGGTCCCGTCTCTCAGGAAGGATGTGCTGGCCTTGGAAAGAGTCCAGAGCAGGTTCACAAGAATGATCCTGGAATGAAGAGCTTGTCGTATGAGGAACGGTTGAGGACTCTGGATCTGTACTCATTGGAGTTTAGAAGGATGAGGGGGGATCTTATTGAAACTTACAGGAAACTGCGAGGCCGGGGTAGAGTGGACGTGGAGAGGATGTTTCTACTTGTCGGAAAAACGAGAACCAGAGGACACCATTTCAGACTGAAGGGACGATCCTTTAAAACAGAGACGAGGAGGAATTTCTTCAGCCAGAGGGTGGTGAATCTGTGGAACACTTTGCTGCAGAAGGCTGTGGAGGCCAAATCACTGAGTGTCTTTAAGACAGAGATAGATAGGTCCCTGGTTAATAAGGGGATCAGGGGTTATGGGGAGAAGGCAGGAGAATGGGAATGAGAAAATATCAGCCATGATTGAATGGCGGAGCAGACTCGATGGGCCGAGTGGCCTAATTCAGCTCCTATGTCTTATGGTATGAAGCGGAAACACCGGTATGTCTGAGGGGGGCTGAATGGTGTGTTTCTTTAGTGTACGTTATGAATAATTTAATGCCAATAAGATTTCTGAAAAGGGGGCAAAGATTCAGACAGCAATAATCAATTCTGTTTCTTAATTTCCCCTCCCTCCTGCTATGTTATATTTTCTGCTCTTCTGCTGGGCTGATCCACGAGCAAAGGCCTGCAATGTGCTAAAACAGCACTGGGCAATTTGCAGAGAAGTAATCGGGATGTGAACGGCTGTCAACTTTTCTTGAAAAGGGACAAATTAAAGACCCATCGCTCACGACGAGAGTTTTTGAAAACCTGCAGAGACCTCGTGATCGCCGTCTGCTTTCCTTCCTACGTTCATTCTCCTCGCCTGCTCCATATTATCCAACCCCCGGGAAATAGATCGCGACTCACACAGGCATTTAAACCGGTTCCACAGTTTTGAAGGTTAAAGTGGTCTCTAAGCAGAAGCTTGTGGGACTAACAGGTCTCTGATACAATTAGTTGCTTTTGAATTATGTCAGACTCTCAGTGGTGATGGCACTCTCTTGTGGGAGGACGGATCACAGGAAACCATTTGCATTATGAAGATAAAGTAGTTGCTGTAACACAAGTTCACTGAGCGTCTATTGACACAGGTATCATAATAAGTTGTAAGGAGGGAAGGATACAAGGGTACTGTTCGGAAAACAAAGGTAGTTTTAAGGGATTTAATATTAGAAATGCGGTAGTGTTTTCAATTGGTTTAATTTGATGTTTCTCTGTCTGGAGAGGTAAAACCTGCAGTTAGATTCAGGCTGGGCAAAGGTGTTTGTATGTGTGGGGGTTGGTTTCAATTCCAACTTTGATTCTATTGTGCTTAGAGAGGGCTACAGCATGAAGATGTAAATAAACCAGCAGTGGTTGTCGAGCAATTGGGACCTTGTAAGATAGAGAATCTTTTACGTTTTCGTTCAGCTAATTTGATTGCAGTTGGAGATAGACAGTGAGAGAGAAGGCAGCTCTCACGGCTCTGCTAGAAGCTGTTGGTTTTAGAAGGCTAAAGTGGGAACATCTCTCTCAGCCTTGCTGGAAGAAAAAACATACTATGGAGAAATGGTTAAGGAACCAGTTGCCGGAAATTTAAGGTTCAGCTAGTTAAGGAAACTAGAGAAATGAAAAGAAGTTTCCAAGAAGTCTGGAGTTAACGGAACAGAGGATACTGGGAGTCACAGAGAGTTGAAAAGATATTGGCTACAAGAAAAGCCAGAAAGATACCTGCAGTAGTGCTAAGGTTTGTGTGAAATTACTACAGTTTGGGAGACATTACTTGAAATAATTGTGGAAATTGGTGGCTGGACCTCCGAGATTGTGCAAAAGCCTTTAAGACATAGAAAACCTGAAGGGAGAAGTGTAATAATAATCTTTTATTCGTGTCACAAGTATGCTTACATTAACACTGCAATGAAGTTACTGTGAAAATCCCCTAGTCACCACACTCCGGCGCCTGTTCGGGTACACAGAGGGAGAATTCAGAATGTCCAATTCACCTAACAAGCACGTCTTTTGGGACTTATGGGAGGCAACTGGAGCACCCGGAGGAAACCCACGCAGACATGGGGTGAGAGTGCGCAGGCTCTGCAGAGTGATCCAAGCTGGGAATCAAACCCAGGACCCTGGTACTGTGAAGCAACAGTGCTAACCACTGTGTTTCTGTGCCGCGAAACCTGAAAGTTAAATGACAATTATGCAAAGAAGGGGAACATGCTAACATTGCTCCTCATAGGGTTACGGGGGGGGGGGGTCCTAGGCAGGGTACTCTTTCAGAGGGTCGGTGCAGACTCAATGGGCCGAATGGCCTCCTTCTGCACTGTAGGGATTCTATGATTCTAAGGCTGATGGTAAACGTAAGTTAGATTTATTTACAAGTATTTACAATGGTCTACAGGACGCAGCATCTCAATCCCAGGGCAATCCTAGCTGGGAGGAGTTATCTCAACAGACCGTTGCTCATAACAAGCCCCAGGTGACCAAACAGGTGGATGAGGGTAAAGCAGTTGATGTGGTGTATATGGATTTCAGTAAAGCGTTTGATAAGGTTCCCCACAGTAGGCTACTGCAGAAAATACGGAAGCATGGGATTCAGGGTGATTTAGCAGTTTGGATCAGAAATTGGCTAGCTGGAAGAAGACAAAGGGTGGTGGTTGATGGGAAATGTTCAGACTGGAGTCCAGTTACTAGTGGTGTACCACAAGGATCTGTTTTGGGGCCACTGCTGTTTGTCATTTTTATAAATGACCTGGAGGAGGGCGTAGAAGGATGGGTGAGTAAATTTGCAGATGACACTAAAGTCGGTGGAGTTGTGGACAGTGCGGAAGGATGTTACAAGTTGCAGAGGGACATAGATAAGCTGCAGCGCTGGGCTGAGAGGTTGCAAATGGAGTTTAATGCAGAAAAGTGTGAGGTGATTCATTTTGGAAGGAATAACAGGAAGACAGAATATTGGGCTAATGGTAAGATTCTTGGCAGTGTGGATGAGCAGAGAGATCTCGGTGTCCATGTACATAGATCTCTGAAAGTTGCCACTCAGGTTGAGAGGATTGTTAAGAAGGCGTACGGTGTGTTAGCTTTTATTGGTAGAGGGATTGAGTTTCGGAGCCATGAGGTCATGTTGCAGCTGTACAAAACTCTGGTGCGGCCGCATTTGGAGTATTGCGTGCAATTCTGGTCGCCGCATTATAGGAAGGATGTGGAAGCATTGGAAAGGGTGCAGAGGAGATTTACCAGAATGTTGCCTGGTATGGAGGGACGATCTTATGAGGAAAGGCTGAGGGACTTGAGGCTGTTTTCGTTAGAGAGAAGGTTAAGAGGCGACTTAATTGAGGCATACAAGATGATCAGAGGATTGGATAGGGTGGACAGTGAGAGCCTTTTTCCTCGGATGGTGATGTCTAGCACGAGGGGACATAGCTTTACATTGAGGGGAGATAGATATGAGACAGATGTCAGAGGTAGGTTCTTTACTCAGAGAGTAGTAAGGGCGTGGAATGCCCTGCCTGCAACATTAGTGGACTCGCCAACACTAAGGGCATTCAAATGGTCATTGGATAGACATATGGACGATAAGGGAATAGTGTAGATGGGCTTTAGAGTGGTTTCAAAGGTCGGCGCAACATCGAGGGCCGAAGGGCCTGTACTGCGCTGTAGTGTTCTATGTTCTAGGTGATAGGCATCCGCCCCCTACCTGGGGAGCTCGTACTCCTCAGGTCCCACGGGGAAATCAATGAAGCCTTTCCTATGGTCATCGTTGGTGTTATGACAAAAACCTTGATGGAAGAAGAGGAGAGAAAGCATAATTTAAAAGCAGCTTTGACAATGTGACTTTTGAAAGCGGAATTTGAAATCACTCGTGGGTGGAAGCCGGAGCTCAGTGACACAAGGTGACTCACGGTATAAGAATCAGCTGGGGGGATTTCAAGGAGAAATCCACAGATAATCACTTGGGTTCAGAGAGGAGTGTGTCTGACCACAGTCATCCTGTGTGCTTAGAAGGGACTCTGTGTGTCAATGAGATTATTGTAGCTGAAGATGTCCTTTATAATCCATGTTAATTTCAAAATCTGTGTGTTTTTGATACACTAAAAGGGGGTGTAAAGGTGTATTATAATCCAATTTTTTCATGTTGAATAAATGTTTTTCCCTTGTTATTAAAATGAGTTAGTGGCCATCTAACCCTGTTCCTCCACGTTTTATTGAAAAAAAAAGTATTCGTTACAGTTTTTTGAGCTCGGGTTAAATTCTGGGATCTTCCCATACAGTTCTAACATCAACTGGGATCATAACAAAAGTGTGGGCCGGGGGGTGTGGGGGGGGGGGGGCTCATACGGGATTTAAAAGCGTGGAGGAAATGGTTATAGGCTGCGGGTTAATAATAATAATTTGTTGGGATATTTTGAAATGTGGAAAGCAAGTTATTGGAAGCTGAATAGCAAATGTGTTCTGGTTTTTGTTGTTCAACAAAGGGAATCCTTAAGTAAGGGTCAGCGGGGTACAACAGTGTGGGACAAAGGAATCGGGGTTATTGTGAGGTGTAGTGTCCAGGCTAGAATCCCAGGTGCATTGGAAATTGCAAAGACTTTCCTAAAGATGGAAGATGTAATGCTGACTGGTTCATAGAAAGTAGCCAAGGGTCAGGTAACACAATTATAACATAAATTGGAATTGGGATGACTTGGAGGGATATGGGAAGTCTTAATTTATTGAAAGCATCACAAAATATTTAAAATTGGAAGGTTTGTCTCGAGGGCACCAAGTATTTCGAAAAGTGAGGAGATTGAAATAGCTAAAATTCAATTACAAATGAAATAATTTGAAATGCAGAGATAGAAAAGGGAAAGGAAATGAAAAAAATTGATTCCGAGATGCAGGAAAAGCAAAAAGAAAGGGAAAGAGAAGGAGCTTTCCGAAAGGAGATTGAAATGAGAAAACTTGACGTGGAAATTGAAAGATTAGCAAGGGAAGACAAGGAAAAGTTGAGAGAGAGAGAATGTCAGCTTAAAATGCTGTAAGCTAAAGCAGAGATGCTAGAGCAGGTTGAGGATGGAAGTGGTACTAGACCAGAACCTAGTCGGGAATTTTTTTAATTTATACAAACTCCTCCAACATTTGAGGAAGAGGATGTGGAAGCATTCTTTATTTCTTTTGAAAAAGTAGCTAAACAGATGGAATTGCCTAAATAAATCTGGACATTACAGTGACAGAATAGGCTAGTAGGTAGAGCCAATGAGGTGTATCATCATTGATTGACGGCGGAGGTATTTGTAGATTATGATGCAGTAAAGAAGCTATCCTTAGTGTGTATGAATGCACAAGCCATGCATATGCAGCATGGTGGCACAGTGGATAGCACTGCTGCCTCACAGTTCCAGGGACCCGGGATTGATTTCGGCCTTGGGTGACTGTCTGTGTGGCGTTTACACTTTCTCCCCGTGTCTGCGTGGGTTTCCTCCGGGTGCTCCGGTTTCCTCCCACAATCCAAATATGTGCAGGTTAGGTGGATTGGCCGTGATCAATGCGAGGGGTTACAGCCCTGAGCAGCGAAAGGAGGTTCTGGTAAATCAGGATGATTGGTTGAATGCAGAATTTAAAAGAAAATGAACGAACTGTGAGACCTTTGGTGTGAGAACACCAATGATATTGTTGAATTTGAAAGTAAAATGGAGGAAATGAAGAAGAAGGTGGATGGTATGGAGTGTCGCATTTCACTAACCACACCTGTCCAGCACGGCCGGGAACACAGCCCATTGGGGGCAGAGCATCGTGGGAGGGCCTGCCGATGGCACGCCAGCGCCGTTGCTTGTGGCGCGTGACGCGATGACACCATTTTGCAGGGGGCGGAGACTCATAAACCGGCGTAAAACCGGTTGGGTTTGGCCGTTGGAAGGGATTCCCCGTCCGATCGGCCGTTCCGGTATCGGAGTCGGGCGACGGAGAATCCCAGCCCGGTTGTTTGAGTTATTCAGCTGATCAGCTGACCTTTACCCCGGTCACATGACTGACCAACCAAAAGGAGCCACATCCAATCCACATCACCACGGGAGGGGTCATCTCAAAGTGCCTTTTGTTTAGCGTTTCAGAACCTACTGCAAACCAGCAAATACAGTACGAGCCTGGATAATGGCCACAGTTTAAACTGCTGAAGTGAGCTGCTGAAACTTGAGGGTTGCTGTGCTGTTTGATGTTATTTCCTTGATGTTCGAAGTTCACCAAGGATTTGAAACTATGCTTTCCACTAATTGCTTCTTCCATTGATTTTCTTTGTCTACCCAGCTGGCAGGCATCACAACTTCTAAAAGCCCATCGTGCGAGCAATAACTACCTGCATCGTTGACCGAACAACTTGTTAAAAAAAACGATTCTCAATCCAGGGAACAGATTCGGGGCGTTTTTCTAACATGGTGCATTTCTCGTCAAACTGTCCCTGCGGAAAGGGCTGGGGTGCGTGATGTGGCACACCACCCTCACCGTCAAAATCAATAGGATGAAATCTCATGGCTCCAAATTTGCAGATGACACAGGGGACTCTTTCAACGGCCCCTGGCCGGCGCCGCGTCCACCCCGCGCGTGTGACTGGCTACCGACTCTCCGGTGGCCGGAGGTTCGCGTCCCGGCGTGGGACCTGATCGCGGGTCAGACGCCCCATGCTCCGCCCCCGTACCGAGCGCGATTTTGGCACCGAGACTCGGAGAATCTCGGCCCTGGTCTCCACATTGGAAAAATGGTAATAGAGAGAGTGGAAAGAGTGGAAAAGAACATTTGCATGGACGACACCAGACTGGGAGGTTACAGTGGTCTGGAAAGATTAGACAGGCCGGACCTCTGAGGCTCAGGAACAGATAAAGCTGAGGAGGTGCCCTTTTGAAGGTTATGGAAGTGTTTGATAGAGCAGTGTGGTGATTATCCCACGCTGGGGAATCTCTCGAAGGGGAGAACTTTCCCTCGTGTGAGACAGTGTACGAGAGACGAGCTCAGAGCATGCAGCTCAGGAAGCAACCTTGGAAGTAGAGTTTTTTTTATTATGGGCCAGGGTTTAGAGAACACCAAAGTATATCATGGGGCGGGATTCTCCGACCCCCCGGCCGGGTCGGAGAATCGGCGGGGGGTGGCGTGAATCACGCCCCGCCGCTCTGACGCCCGCTGCCAGAATCTCCGGCGTGGTTTTCGGGCGGGGCGGGGTTAACGCCATGCCGGTTGAGGGCCATTGGCAGCGCCCCCCCCCCCCCCCGGCAATTCTCTGGGCCCCGAGCGGCCACCCATTTTCGGCAAGTCCCGCCGGTGTGAAATGGACATAGTCCATCACGGAGGGGCCTGGGTTCTAGGCCGGCCAGCTGAATCCTCGGGGCGTGCGGGGGATCCAGCCCTGGGGGGGGGTGGGGGGGGGGCGGCCTGTGCCGTGGGGGCACTCTTTCCTTCCGCGCTGGCCATAGCAGAGCCTTACAAAGGCCGGCCATGGCTGGCACGGAGAAGAACCCCCTGCGCAAGCGCAGGAACATGCCAGCAGGTCTGCGCATGCGCCAAATCGCACCAGCCATTCCCTCCGGCGCCGGCCTAGCCCCCGGAAGTGCGGAGGATTCTGCACCTTCCGGTCGGCTCAACGCCGGAGTGGTTCGCGCCGCTCTTGGCGCCGGCATCGGGCCATCCGGCAAGTTGCGGGAGAACCCCCGCCCATGGAGTTCACCTTACCCACAATTCTTAATAGATTTTGGTTATGGGGCGCACAAGGGCCCACTTTACAGGTGTGGTGCAACAGAGATCTAAAGTATTTTTAAACAAAACAATGTTTATTGTATGAATCCAGTTAACATTTTATAAAAACACAGTAAACATCTTACCAACTACCAACACTGATAACCCCCTAAAAAGATACAGTACTCTATAGATAACCCTTAATAACTTTCCGAACAACATCCAGAAGTCAAAAAACCCTTTTTAACAAAGACAGTAGATTTGCATTCCTTACAGAAACAGGTATTACTTTGAAATCATCAAGTGATCTGGAGACATTCTTTAGCATGAAGAGAGAGAGATCAATACACATCTGCTTAGTTTCAATGCAGCTCTCCAACTGAAAGTGAAACTAAAACACAGAGCCAAAAAGAGCTTCCAGCTCCACCCACACAATGACATCACTGCAGCCACTTGATAAAACACACTTTTCTTAAAGGGACACACACATGATGGTTTATTCAGCTAAAGAAGTCTCCGCGAGGACACCTTCACAGGTAGATGTGGGGAAGATACTTGTAGGGGAGATCACGGGCGGCATTCTCCGCTACCTGGTGGGGCGTGCCACTCCGGCGCTGAGGAGTGGCGTGAACCATTCCGGCGACGGGCCGCCCCGAAGGTGCGGAATCCTCCGCACCTTCAGGCTAGGCTGGCGCTGGAGTGTTTGGCGCCACGCCAGCTGGTGCAGAAGCGCTGAAGGGCCTCTGCTGAAGTTGGCGCATGCGCGGGGGCGCAAGCGTGTGCTGGCGTCATCCCAGTGCATGCGCAGGGGGGTTCTTTTCCGCACCGGCCATGGCGGGGTTTGACAGCGGCCGGTGCGGAGGGAAAGAGTGCCCCCTCAGCACAGGCCCGCCCACGGATCGGTGGGCCCTGATCGTGGGCCAGGCCACCCTGGGGGTACCCCTCGGGGCCAGATCCCCCCGCGCCCCCCCCCTCCCCAAGGACTCTGCAGGCCACCCGTGGAGCCAGGTCCCGCTGGTAAGTACCTGTGGTGATTTAAGCCGGTGGGACCCGCCGAAAACGGGTGGCCACTCGGCCCATCGCGGGCTGGAGAATCGCCGGGGGGAGGGGGGGCGCTGCCAGCGGCCGCCGACTGGCGTGGCGCGATTCCCGCCCCCGCCAAAACCCCGGCGCCGGAGAATACGGCAGCCGGCGGGGGCGGGATTCACGTCGCCCTCCCGGCGATTCTCCGACCCGGCCCCGGGGGTGGGGGGGGGGGGTGGGGGGGTGGGGGGTCAGAGAATCCCGCCCCACACCTCGTGTCATAAACATAGGAGAGTCACTGGTAAATCCAATAGGGAATTCGGGAGAAACGTCTTTATCCAGAGAGCAGGAGAATGTGGAACTCGCTGCCACAGGGAGAGGTTGACGTTAATAGTACATCTACGTTCGGGGGAGGCTGAACAAGCCGATGAGGGAGAAAGGAGTGGAAGGATAACATGGAAAGTGAGTTGGAAGAGGGGTGGGAGGTGGCTCGTGTGGAAATTAAGCACCAGTATGGACCACTTGGACTGATTGCCCTCTGTGTTGTGCGTTTCACGTCAATGTGATTTCACTCAGAAGGGATGTGCTTCCTTTGCTGCTTTTATAATCAGAAGCGACATATTGTAGCCGCAAACCTTCCACTGATTAGCCACTGCACCGGCTGGAGCAACCTTCAACACAAGACATGGGGCAGCGCGGCAGCACAGTGGTTAGCACTGTTGCTTCACAGCACCAGGGTCCCAGGTTCGATTCCCGCTTGGCTCACTGTCTGTGCGGAATCTGCACGTTCTCCCCCGTGTGTGTGTGGGTTTCCTCCGGGTGCTCCGGTTTCCTCCCACAGTCCAAAGATGTGCAGGTTAGGTGGATTGGCCATGATAAATTGCCCTTAGTGCCCCCAAAAAGGTTAGTTGGGGTTATTGGTTACGGGGATAGGGTGGAGGTTTGGGCTTAGGTAGGGTGCCCTTTCCAAGGGCCGGTGCAGACTAGGTGGGCCAAATAGCCTCCTTCTCAATGTAAATTCTATGATACTCTATGATGAAGGAACGCCAGTAAAAGCCAATGAGAAACAGACTTGGTCACGTAGTAGCGAGCAGCTGGGAGTCAGGGAACTGAAACACATTCACGGAGAGTCCATCGAATGTGGGGTTGACTTCCTGCAAGCGGGTCCACATCATGAATGGGAGTCAAAAGCACACTGCACAGACATGAGCGAGATCTTTAAACAGCCAGTTGGTGGTTGGGGAAACATTAAGTAGCTGCCTTCCCTTGTCGGTGGTGACAGGGGCAGTCGCGCTCTCACCTTTGACCCAGTGTTTGCGGGTTCAAGTCCCACCCCAGAGGCATGAGGGCCGGAATGCAGGCTGGCACTCCCGCCGCAGTACTGAGGGAGTGCTGCACTGTTAGTGGTGCTGTCTTTACACGGGGACAGAAACCGAGGCCCTGTTCCCTCTCGGACGGACGTCCAGGTTCCCAAGGCAGGCAACCTTCTGAAGACCAACAGGAGAGTTCTCCCAACCGCAGACCACCCCCCTCCACCCCTGTGTCCTGGACAATATTTACCCATCAATCTGAAAACAGATCACCTCATGGTTACCACATTGTTGTTTGGGGAATCGTGGGATCTTACTGTGCACAAGATAACTTTCTTGTTAACTACATTGCGTTAGTGACAAGGCTTAAAAAAGGAACGGCTTGAAAAATACTTGGTTAGATGTCATGCGCTCTGGTTACCCTAGGGGCACCCTGAAGGTACTATATAAATGCAAGTCTTTCTTTGTTGGGGAGTCAAAATTTAGAGGCCTACAATATAAGCTGGTCACTAATAAATCCAATCGGGAATTCAGGAGAGCTTCTTTGCCCAGAGAGTGGGGTGAATCTGGGACTCAATACCACAAGGAATGGTTGTGGTACGGCACGGTGGCACAGTGGTTAGCACCGCTGCCTCACAGCATCAGGGACCCGGGTTCGATTCCCGGCTTGGGTCGCTGTCTGTGCGGAGTCTGCACGTTCTCCCCGTGTCTGCGTGGGTTTCCTCCGGGCGCTCCGGTTTCCTCCCACAGTCCAGAGATGTGCGGGTTAGGTGGGGTTACGGGGATAGGGCAGGGGCGTGGGCCGAGGTAGGGGGCTCTCTCGGAGGGTCAGTGCAGACCCGATGGGCCGAATGGTGTCCATCCGCACTGTTGGGATTCTGTGGATTCTAACATTGAGGGGAAGCTGGACAAATGATGTACTGATCGGGTGGGATGAAGATCAGGCAGGTGGAGCGCGAGCAGCATGGGCCAGGCGGGCCGAATGGCTCGTTGCTGTGCTGCAGAATCAATAATGCTAGACAATGCTAAGCTGCTGTAAGTTGCAAGAATGAATTAAATCCAGGGGGAGTTGTAAAGCCTGGCTTGTTTGAGGTTCGGGGAAATAACTCATTCGAGAGAAGCCGGTGAACCCTGATGCGAAAGGGGCGAATGGGGAAGGTCACGGGGTCGTCGCCGACGGGTCAGCAGCTGTTGCGAGTGTGGAGATTATCTCTAACCGCAGTGGCTCTGACAGACCGGAGAAGTGCTGAGGGAGATTGGACAAAGAAAACAATCACCTCTCAGTCGGCAATGCTCCCCCCCTCTTCCCCCCCCCCCCCCTCCCCGTGAGTCCTGTCTAGGAGACAAGTGTTCGGAGAGCTTCCCGGGGCGTGTGGCAGCCGGGGTCAATCCACTGGCAGGGTTTGACTGCACTGAGTTTCAACAATCGCTGAGGGGAAGAGATGGGTTTTGACACCAAAAGGCGAAAGCTGGCTTCTCGGAGAAAGCTCTGAAAAGGGAGATATCAGGCAAATTGCTCGTCATTTTTTTTGTGTGTGTCACACAAGGGCCGCCCTCTGGATAAAGCCTCGGCCTGAGATTTTTCACCCACCAGCTGCTTCCTCCTGTGCCACAAACACTAAATGTGATGCACAGTGCTAAACTGTATCTGGTCAAAATGGGCGACCACACCATCGACTGGACAGCTCGTGGCCTTCGCCCCATGATGTTTGCATTGCCTCTCTTTGCTAGAGGCATGGGGTGAGAGTGGCGGAGAGATAATATCACTGGGCGAGTAAACCGGGGGGGGGGGGTCCACGCTAAAGATCTGGGGGCCATGGGTCCCACTCACACCACGACAGCCAGTGGAATTGAAATCAACTTCACAAAAGCTCTAGTTGATGATACACGACCATGAAACTATCGTCGATTGTTTCCAAAACCCATCTGTTGTTCTGCCAGGGATTTTAACATCTGTGTCACTGCTGCCCCTTTTAGGGAAGGAAATCTGCCGTCCTTACCCGGTCTGGCCTACCTGTGACCCCTCGGCTCGCTGAAAGAATCTGGTGAGATATTCAGTTCCAGGGCAATTAGGAATGGCAAACAAATGCTGCCCTTGGCACCAATGCCCACAGCCCATGAAAGAATGAAAATAAGTAGAAAGCGGACGTCTCTCTCTCTCTCTCGCCCCCGGATGAGATGGAGAGCAGAGTCTATTCAAGTTCTTCCATGTCAGGCACTTGTTCAAAATTCTCTAGCGCTGTGAAGATCCAGATCTTGACACGGGGCCAACATTTGCGTGTCTTTGATCTCCAACACTGAGCAAAAATGGGACTAATCAGCAGAAAGCTGGACTTTGGCTTCGAACCCATGTGATATCACAAAGTAATTATGTGGTTGCCCTGCCAGGGAGGCCTCACCTCCTGCTCAGTAATGGACGTTACTGAGGCAGTTTGACCTCTCTTTCTGCTGGCCCCAGTATACCAAAGATGTGGTAAGCGTTAGCTGCACACACGGGCATTGCGTTTCCCCAGACTGTGCAACTCCAAATCTCCCTCATTCTTCCCTTGCCCACTCTTGTCAACCCCAGGTCCGGAATCATCAACATCTTCAACCTGGTGCATTAATATAGCGCCTTTATTGTCCTTGGCCCTTCACCTTATTTTCACAAATCTATGAAGCAATTAGCACAGGGGCTGTCAAGGCTGCTAGTCGGACAGAAACTGCCTGTGTTGGGACTGGCAATGTAACAAGCAGATCCTCTGTCAGAATCCCTAATCCCTTGTGCAATTTGTTTCTAAAATGCTAATAGGTTGTTTTGTTTTGACAATCTGCATGAAGTTAGTGGTGGTGCCTTCAGCCAATACACTAATCAAACAACCTTTAATATCTTTAACCTTCCTTTCTCTGTCATCTCACTGGTGCTTTTCCTGGTTGCCTTCAGCTGGTGCTTCGAACCGTAACCTGTCCTTCCGTGATGGAGCAGGACACGGGCCTTGTGATTGGGGATCTGGCCCGGGGGAAATCCGGGTTCACGCCTGACAGCTGCCCATCTATCTACTCAGTTTCCATGGAGTCAGAGTATTCAACAGTGGGAGGAAATGAAAAATGAAAATGAAATGAAATGAAAATCGCTTATTGTCACAAGCAGGCTTCAAATGAAGTTACTGTGAAAAGCCCCTAGTCGCCACATTCCGGCGCCTGTTCGGGGAGGCTGTTACGGGAATATTGTCGGCCTCCCGCCTCGTATTCTCCGTCAGCTTGAAGTGATCCAAATGTGTGGGTTAAGATACTCCATCGGCAGGAATCTCCAGTCACCGACGCAAGAATCGCGTTCAGCGATCGGCTGGAGAATCCCCGTTCGCGCCAAAACCGGGACTGACTGCTTTTGCGATGCTCCGCCCTCTGCAAAACGGCGTACTCCGAGAGCGGACCGCACGCCGTCGGGACGGCCTCAGAGCGTCACCCGAGGCCTCCACCGATGCTCCGCCCCCGATGGGCCGACTTCCCGACGGCGTGGAACGCTTATCCTTTTTTTCCGTGGACCCCGCGTGCCGGCTGCGGACTGAGTCCAGCGCTGCCGCAGTCGTCGCGGGGGGGGGGGGGGGGAGCCGTTCCGCTGGCCGGGGGGGGGGGGGGGCCTTCGTCGGAGGCTGGGGGGACTGGTGGGGGGTTGCTCCGGGGGTGGCGAGGCTGGATCCGCGCGCGGCCTGCGCCATGTTGTACGGTGCGGACACAGACCCGGCAATTCTCCGGCCGTATCCGCAGGTAAAGTCGGGGGCGCTACACTGCACGGCTGCTAACACCCACCAGACGGAGGATCGGTGCAGCTTTTGCGCCATTTGTTCTGGCGTAAAACGCCACCGTTCCCACGCCGCCGTCAGCACTTAGCCTGCAAGTGGGGGAATCCAGCCCCATGTACCTTAACCCACACTTCGCCCTGCTCACCCACAACCCACTGGGCTCGCTGGCCTCGCTTAGCTCCCAGTCTGACAATATCTTCATTTTAAAATACTCGCCCTCTATGGCCTTGTCCTCCCTATTTCTGTAACCTTCACCAGCTCTGCAACCCTGCATGATTCTGGAGTATATTTTTATTTTATTTCATTTACGGGATTTGGGCGTCGCCGGCTAGACCTGCATTTATTGCCCATCCCTAATTGCCCCTTGAGAAGGTGGTGGTGAGCTGCCTTCTTGAACCCGCTGCAGTTCATGTGGTGTAGGTACACCCACTGTGCTGTTAAGGAGGGGGTTGCAGGATTTTGTCCCAGGGACAGTGAAGGAACGGCCAATATATTTCCCAGTCAGGGCGGTGAGTGACTTGGAGGGGAACCGCCAGGCGGTGGGGTTCCCAGGTACTGCTGCTCTTGTCTTTCTAGATGGTAGAGGTCGTGGGTTTGGAAGGTGCTGCGTAAGGAGCCTTGGTGAGTTGCTGCAGTGTATCTTGTACATGGTAGACACGGCTGCCACTGTGCGTCGGTGGTGGAGGGAATGAAATGAAATGAAAATCGCTTATTGTCACAAGTAGGCTTGAAATGAAGTTACTGTGAAAAGCCCCTAGTCGCCACATTCCGGCGCCTGTTCGGGGAGGCTGGTACGGGAATTGAACCGTGCTGCTGGCCTGCCTTGGTCTGCTTTCAAAACCAGCGATTTAGCCCAGTGCTAAGTGAATGTTTGTGGAAGGGATGCCAATTAAGTGGGGCTGTTTTATCCTGGATGGTGTTGAGCTTCTTGAGTGTTGTTGGAGCTGCGCTCACCCAGGCAAGTGGAGAGTATTCCATCACACTCCTGACTTGTGCCTTGTAGATGATGGACAGGCTTTGCAAGTCAGGAAGTGAGTTACTCACCCCAAGGTTTATAGCCTCTTGACCTGCTCTTGTAGCCGCAGTATTTATGTGGCTGGGTCCAGTTTAGGTTCTGGTCATTGGTAACGCCCAGGATGTTGAGAACCAGTTTCACACTCCAGTTTTAAATATGTGGAAGTCTCATTAGTGTCCCACAGTGTTCACGGCTCTCACATGGGCCTCCAAGTAGCTGGTAATACGCACTAGCGGGCATACGTTGGTACCCTCGCCCGGCTGATGAGCGAAGCTGAGTGAGGGCATCGTCAGCTTTCTCTGATGTCAATAGGGGACCTCACTCTCTTTATGGAGCAGGAGTCCAGAGCGATGGAAGAGACAGATGAGGTCAACTGTAAGTCTTTATTGAGTATTAGAATGATTTGCACATGTACAGTAACAGGTACAAGTTAGGAACTCTCCTCATGCTTAGGACTGCTCAACATCACAGGGACCCTGAGTCTGGGCCATGTGCCTTCTTCCATCATTGTCCCACATTAACCCTTTGTTGGCTGGTCTGATGATTGTGGGTTTTCAACGGTCTGTAACGAGAATGCACGTTCTCCCCGTGTGTGCGTGGGTTTCCTCCGGGTGCTCCGGTTTCCGCCCACACTCCAAAGATGTGCAGGTTGGGTGGATTGGCCGTGATCAGTATGTGGGGTTAGGGGATAGGGCAGGGGATTGGGCCGAGGTACAGTGCTCTATAGGAGGGCCGGTGCAGAAAGGTTGGTTACGGATGATGTACATCAGCTCAAAGATCTGTGATGGAATTCTCCGATCCCCCGCCGGTTCGGAGAATCCCCGTGGGGGGGCGGCGTGATCCTGCCCTGCCGCTCCGACGCCGTCTGCCGTATTCTCTGGCTCCAGTTATCAGGCGGGGGCAGGGATCACACCACACCGGTCGGGGGCCGTTGGCAGCAGACCCCCCCCCCTGACAGTTCTCTGGGTACCGATGGGCCGAGCGGCTGTCGGTTTATGGACAGTCCTGCCGGCGTGAAATGGACACGGTCCCACACGGTGGGACCTGGCTCGTAGGCCGGCTGGTGCGGTCCTTGGGGGGAGGGGGGGGGTCCGGCCCTGGAGGGCCCCCAAGGTGGCCTGGCCCGCGATTGGGGCCCACCGATCTGCCGTAGGGGCACTCCTTCCCTCCGAGCCGGCCTCAGTTGGGCTCCGCCATGGCCGGCGCGGAGAAGAAACCCCCTGCACATGGGCAAGAATACGCTGACCAGTCTGCGCATGCGCGGAACCACGCCGGCGGTTCTGCACAAGCGCTAACTCATGCCGGCCCTTAGGCCCCCCCTCCCGCGCTGGCCTAGCCAGCGGGAGAATCCCGCCCAACGTTTGCAGCCGTACCCCAGTGGTTCCAGGATCATCCCAATGACTAGAGGTTAGATTCCTCTGAGCCCATAAAGTGCTGTGCCTACTGGTCAAAGCCAGCGGTCTTTCCTCCACGGTATTTTATCTGGGTGAGTTTCGGAGTTTTTATCCTTGCACAGTTTACCACGGTGTCCAATCTTGTTGCACGGGAAGCTTTGGGTTACACTTACATTCCCTGTCTTCGAGTATTCCTGTGATTATGTGGATAACGCGCCAGACTGAGATTTGCCTCTGCGGATATTTCATTCTCTCCCCTTAAGATTGTCCTGTGCTGTTCACAGAACTCTGTCTGTCCAGCTATCTGGATTGCCCTTTCTGGGATTAGACCTTCCTCTACTTGGCGGGTGCCAGTAAGTCCAAAACAGTTCCTCCCACCATTATTCGACCCCTGATAACTTTAAAACTTTAAATGTTGGTGCTCACAACCTTCTGAAATCCTGTACATTGGCTAGTTCCCTGCAGTTCGACTGTCTGACTGAATTTGAGTATTTTATGGCTTCTCAGTTTGAAATGAACGTCGAATGATTTTAGTACCTCTTCGCATTTTGCAGATGATTCGTTAATTGTCCGTCGTACAGTGGAGTTGTCGGCCATTGGGCCTACCGAGTAAAACAGTGTGTTCACCAGCTCGCCTTCTGACTTTTTCTTCAAGTCTGAAACGATGCTGCGCTTTAGAAATATTTTCCTCCAAGGTCTCCAATTTTGTGATTGGGCGGAAGTTGCTGTTGCCATTCGTTTGAAGACAAAGGGCTTTCCCAAACTTGCCAGTATTGACGGGCTGCTCAAAATGGCGATGGCTCTCTTCTTGAAATTAAGAAATTAACAATGGTTGCATGGATCGGCTGACGGCTAACTTACTTAGTTCAGCTGTTTCATTTGTAACCTGTTAAGCCTGTCAATTGGAATTGCTGTTTGTGGTTTTTTTTGTTGTTGAATTGGGCAGTCACAATGTTCCCGAAATATTGAAGTAATTCATTCTCTTTTCTCCTTTTGGGTGAGTTTGGGCGGCAAGTGTTGAGGCTCCGATTCAGGGGCGGGAGCAGAGGGGCGTGGAGTTGGATTTTAGTGACGGGTCTCTTTCACACTGCACCTCTGACCCTGAATTACTGAAAGGAGTTCTCAGGACTTGCTGCAGCCTGGAAGTTTAAAAGACTGAGCTCACCGCTGCAGGTCCTGTTGATTCGTAACTCTGAAACTGGATTTCCAAAGGAGATTCAATGAGTTTTCTGCTGTCATGAGGAATTTTAGATCTCTGCCTTCAGCTTCCAGGCCTTTCTCTGGAGCATTTTCTGGCGATTTGTCCTCAGCCCCTCTGCTTCGTTAGGAGCTCGCTTTGAGGTTAGAATGCTTTGTTAAATTTTTCTCAGCCTCCCAGCATTTCGGTTTGTCTCTGTATTGTAGTGCGGTTCTGTGTTCTAACGCCAACGCTGCCACCATATTGCGCAATGCTGGTTACAGATCAATATGTCTTTAAGAAGACGGCGTAGGCTTCTATACATTACCCAAGTCTTTATTAACTACTATAACTATTTACACATTTACAGTTAAGATTGCCATCTAGGTGCGTTCTCCACGCTTAGGTCTATACACATCTCCATTCAATACCACACTGACCCCGGGTTGGGTCATGTGCCTTCTTTCATCACTTTGTGGGAGGTACCGTAGTCAGTCCCACATTAACCCCATAGGTCCCAGAGCCTTATGCCGCCTCAGCTGATGAAGCAGGGTGTGTAAGGCTCAAGATATTTTGATGCAAAGGAAGGGGTAAGATTTTATGACCCAATAGTTATCCCTTAATCATTCTGCAGATCAGGATGTTGGAAGATGAGATCGATCGATGACCAAATGACGGCGGCAGCAGGGAGGAGGTGGCTGACAGGAAGATAGAAGATCGCAGAAGCATCTCCGTGGTGGTTTTGTCTTGAGAATGGGAAGAGTTAGACTACCTTCCATGGCCACACATGCTTACGTACACAGAGCAGAAAACTGACAAAGACCAAATAAGCACTGGCTGGGTCATGTCAAGAGCGTTTTCCTGCAGTGATTTAAAAGGGCCAGGCTAAGTCAGAAGCGAAAACAGTGGAGTGAATTGATTTAGCCCCGCTGTTTTTGCAAAGCTGATGGATGGTGCTTTGGTAGTAGCACTGGTTCTAATGGTTGGGCAGTCCTAAGCTTTCAGATCTCAGGCAGCGTCTGTTATTTAGAAGGTCTTCAGACTTACCGATTCAAAGGCACGTTATTTTTCAATCGAAAATGCAATTTTGTTTTGTGCGCCAGGAAGTAGATTATGCTCAACCCACAAGGAATGGACTTAAAGCTGGCAGTCGAACGTTGGCCAAAGAAAGCCGCAAAGTTGAAGGAATTAAGCATGGCGGTAACAGAATTTGGTTCGCAAATACCTCTCCTCTTCGGGGAAATTAAATGCTTGCGGTACCTTGAGCCAGACAGTAATGAGCTGCCTTCATAATTAACTGGCCAATACTCGGGCTGAAAAAAAATTTCAGAACGCTTCTCCTGTGGCTCAATGCGCGACTGCAACGCCCCCAGTGGTGGACTGAGCCGTGTGAATCAGAGAGGAAACTGGGCTGGGTTAACCGGCCTCGACTGAGGCAGTAGGGGAGAGTGAGGAAGTTGACTTCTGCGACTGACAATTCGTTCTTTACAACAAGTTCCAGGGATGATTAGAACGTAGGATTATCAGGAATGATTAGAATCTCCCAGTTGAATAGCCCAGAAACTGACCGCCTCAGCGCGAACGTGAAGGGCAGGTGTAGGCAAGAAGCCTTCGCTGCCATTCGATCAAATTTGAACCCAATTCATAAAATCTGGAATCTAAAGCCAGTCTCAGTAACGGTGACCATGGCAACTATCACCGACGGTCGCAAAAGCCCATCTGGTTTGCTGATGTCCTTTCGGACGTTGGCCGTCCTTCCCTGGTCTGGCCTGTGATGAAATGCACAAGCAATCATGTCAATATTAACAGATACGACCTCCATCCAGCAGGTGGCAGCAAAGAACAATCTGGAGATAGTCGTCGTAGTGGATAGTCGCATTTGTACCCCTTTGATAATTTAATAATAGTAGTTGCTAGATTTTGATAGTTTTCTTTATTGTTATCTGACCCACGTTAATGTTTAACAATAAACATTCAACTAGTCACGAGCGAGACATTCTCTAGTGCACTGCTTCCGTCCGGCTAAGCACCAGAACGTAACATGGCCTACATGTGACTCCAGGCCCACGGCAATGTGGTTGACTCTGAAGCGCCCTCTGAAGTGGCCGAGCGAGGCACTCAGTTCAGGGGAAATTAGGGATGGAAACAACGCCCATATCCCAGGAAAGAATAAAGGGAAAGAGCCCTGCTCGTGGGCCAGGAGAAGTAGAACTGACCCAGCAGCAGTATATTAAGTAAATGGAGTAAGACTGCAGAACTCTGCGACGTAGAGGGATCGGGTGCCCTGGTACATGAATGGCAATATGGTACAGCAGGTGATTCGGCAGGTGTAATAACCCTCCTGGGACCCACGGAGATGACCCAATCGATCTCCTCGTGGGTCTTGCGGGATACGAGCTCCCCCAAAGAGGGGGGGAGGCCTAGCAGCCGGGACTCGTGAACCAGGTACTAAAAAGCCGGCCAGAATTGGGGCCGGCATGATCGGTTATCCCGTCCAGGACTTACGAGCTGTGTGCCGCCTTGCGGCCTTGACTTTTGTTTGCCTAAATAAACCATTGTTGTTTAACCTTCTGGGGAGTCCTGAAAATATTTTGGTAGGCAAATGGAATGTTGGAGTTTAGTGCAAGGGGAATTGAGTGTGAAAGATGGGAAGTTAAGCGACAGCTGTTCAAGGCCTCAGTGAGACCACACCTGGAGTACTGCGTCTTGTTTTGGTCTCCGAACTTAAGAAAGGATATAGTTGCATCATGAACAGTTCAGAGAAGGTTCACCCATTGATTCCTGGGTCGCAAGGGTTATTTCAAGAAGAAAGGTTGAGATTCTGGACCAATTCCCATTGGAGTTGAGATGTGATCTTATTGAAACAAATTGGGCGGGATTTACCCCCTGCCGGGTCGGAGAATCCCCAGGGGCGGCGCGAATTACACCCCGCTGCCCCGACGGCGGCTGCCGTATTCTCCGGCTCCGGTTTTCGGGCGGGGACGGGGTACACGCCATGCCGGTCGGGGGCCGTTGGCCGCGGCGCCCCCCCCCCGGCAATTCTCCAGGCCCCGATGGGCTGAGCGGTCGTCGGTCTCTGGCCGGTCCCGCCGGCGTGGGTTAGACATGGTCCCACACGGCGGGACCTGGCAGGTATGTCGGCTGAGGCGGTCCTCGGGGGGGGGAGGGGGGGGGGGTGCGAGGGGATCTGACCCCAGCAGGGCCCCCACGGTGGACCCACCGATCTGCGGGCAGGCCTGTGCCGTGAGGGCACATCCTCCGTCCGCGCTGGCCGCTGCAGGGCTCCGCCATGGCCGGTGCGGAGAGGCCACCCCCCTGCGCATGCGCCAGAATACGCCGGCGGTTCTGCGCATATGTGGACTTGCGCAGTCCCTTCGGCACCGGCTGGCGCGGCGCCAACCACTCCGGCGTCCACCTAGCCCCCGGAAGCACAGAGAATTCCGCTACTTCTGGTCGGCCCGACGCCAGAGTCGTTCGCGACGTTTTTGCCGCTGGCGTCGGCCATCACGCCAATTGCGGAGAATGCCGCTGATAACATCCTGAGGGGACTTGACAGGGTGGGGGCTGAAAGACTGTTTCCCCTGTGGGGAAGCCTGGAACTAGGGGAAACAGGTCCTAGGGGAACTAGGGGAAACACCCCCTTCCCCTTCCCCCAGCGTCCCCACAATCACCCCATTCCCCTTCCCCCAGCTCCTCCACAATCACCCCCTTCCCCCAGCTCCTCCACAATCACCCCCTTCCCCTTCCCCCAGCTCCTCCACAATCACCCCCCTTCCCCTTCCCCCAGCTCCTCCACAATCACCCCCTTCCCCCAGCTCCTCCACAATCACCCCCTTCCCCTTCCCCCAGCTCCCCACAATCATCCCCTTCCCCTTCCCCCAGCTCCTCCACAATCACCCTCTTCCCCTTCCCCCAGCTCCTCCACAATCACCCCCTTCCCCTTCCCCCAGCTCCTCCACAATCACCCCCTTCCCCTTCCCCCAGCTCCCCACAATCACCCCCTTCCCCTTCCCCCAGCCCCTTTACAATCACCCGTTCCCCTTCCCCCAGCTCCTCCACAATCACCCCCTTCCCCTTCCCCTTCCCCTAGCTCCTCCACAATCACCCCCTTCCCCTTCCCCCAGCTCCTCCACAATCACCCCCTTCCCCCAGCTCCTCCACAATCACCCCCTTCCCCTTCCCCCAGCACCTCCACAATCACCCTCTTCCCCTTCCCCCAGCTCCTCCACAATCACCCTCTTCCCCTTCCCGCAGCTCCTTTACAATCACCTGTTCCCCTTCCCCCAGCTCCTCCACAATCACCCCCTTCCCCCAGCTCCTCCACAATCACCCCCTTCCCCTTCCCCCAGCTCCTTTACAATCACCCGTTCCCCTTCCCCTAGCTCCTCCACAATCACCCCCACCCCCTTCCCCCTGCTCCTCCACAATCACCCCTTTCCCCTTCCCCCAGCTCCTCCACAAACACTCCCTTCCCCTTCCCCCAGCTCCTTTACAATCACCCTCTTCCCCTTCCCCCAGCTCCTTTACAATCACCCGTTCCTCTTCCCCCAGCTCCTCCACAGTCACCCCTTTCCCCTTCCCCCTGCTCCTCCACAATCACCCCTTTCCCCTTCCTCCAGCTCCTCCACAAACACTCCCTTCCCCTTCCCCCAGCTCCTTTACAATCACCCTCTTCCCCTTCCCCCAGCTGCTCCACAACACCCCCTTCCCCTTCCCCCAGCTCCTCCACAATCACCCCCTTCCCCCAGCTCCTCCACAATCACCCCCTTCCCCTTCCCCGAGCTCCTCCACAATCACCCCCTTCCCCTTCCCCAGCTCCTTCACAAACACCCCCTACCCCTTCCCCGAGCTCCTCCACAATCACCCTCTTCCCCTTCCCCCAGCTCCTTCACAAACACCCCCTTCCCCTTCCCCCAGCTCCTCCACAATCACCCCTTCCCCCAGCTCCTCCACAATCACCCCCTTCCCCTTCCCCCAGCTCCTCCATAATCATCCCCTTCCCCTTCCCCCAGCTCCTCCACAATCGCCCCCTTCCCCCAGCTCCTCCACAATCACCCCCTTCCCCTTCCCCCAGCTCCCCACAATCACCCCCTTCCCGTTCCCCCAGCTCCTCCAAATCACCCCTTCCCCTTCCCCCAGCTCCTCCACAATCACCCCCTTCCCCTTCCCCCAGCTCCTTTACAATCACTCCATTCCCCTTCCCCCAGCTCCTCCACAATCACCCCCACCCCCTTCCCCCAGCTCCTCCACAATCACCCCTTTCCCCTTCCCCCAGCTCCTCCACAATCAACCCCACCCCCTTCCCCCAGCTCCTCCACAATCACCCCCTTCCCCCAGCTCCTCCACAATCACCCCCTTCCCCTTCCCCCAGCTCCTTTACAATCACCCGTTCCCCTTCCCCTAGCTCCTCCACAATCACCCCCACCCCCTTCCCCCTGCTCCTCCACAATCACCCCTTTCCCCTTCGCCCAGCTCCTCCACAAACACTCCCTTCCCCTTCCCCCAGCTCCTTTACAATCACCCTCTTCCCCTTCCCCCAGCTCCTCCACAATCACCCCCTTCCATTTCCCCCAGCTCCTTTACAATCACCCGTTCCTCTTCCCCCAGCTCCTCCACAATCACCCCCACCCCCTTCCCCCTGCTCCTCCACAGTCACACCTTTCCCCTTTCCCCAGCTCCTCCACAAACACTCCCTTCCCCTTCCCCCAGCTCCTTTACAATCACCCTCTTCCCCTTCCCCCAGCTGCTCCACAACACCCCCTTCCCCTTCCCCCAGCTCCTCCACAATCACCCCCTTCCCCTTCCCCCAGCTCCTCCACAATCACCCCCTTCCCCCAGCTCCTCCACAATCACCCCCTTCCCCTTCCCCCAGCTCCTCCACAATCACCCCCTTCCCCTTCCCCCAGCTCCTCCAAATCACCCCTTCCCCTTCCCCCAGCTCCTCCAAATCACCCGCTTCCCCTTCCCCCAGCTCCTCCACAATCACCCCCTTCCCCTTCCCCCAGCTCCTCCACAATCACCCCCTTCCCCTTCCCCCAGCTCCTCCACAATCACCCCCTTCCCCCAGCTCCTCCACAATCACCCCCTTCCCCTTCCCCCAGCTCCTCCACAATCACCCCCTTCCCCTTCCCCCAGCTCCTCCAAATCACCCCTTCCCCTTCCCCCAGCTCCTCCACAATCACCCCCTTGCCCTTCCCCCAGCTCCTCCAAATCACCCTCTTCCCCCAGCTCCTCCACAATCACCCCCTTCCCCTTCCCCCAGCTCCTCCACAATCACCCTCTTCCCCTTCCCCCAGCTCCTTCACAAACACCCCCTTCCCCTTCCCCCAGCTCCTCCACAATCACCCCCTTCCCCCAGCTCCTCCACAATCACCCCCTTCCCCTTCCCCCAGCTCCTTCACAATCACCCCCTTCCCCTTCCCCCAGCTCCTCCACAATCACCCCCTTCCCCCAGCTCCTCCACAATCATCCCCTTCCCCTTCCCCCAGCTCCTTCACAATCACCCCCTTCCCCTTCCCCAGCTCCTCCACAATCACCCCCTTTCCCTTCCCCCAGCTCCTCCACAATCATCCCCTTCCCCCAGCTCCTCCACAATCGCCCCCTTCCCCCAGCTCCTCCACAATCACCCCCTTCCCCCAGTTCCTCCACAATCACCCCCTTCCCCTTCCCCCAGCTCCTCCACAATCACCCCCTTCCCCCAGCTCCTCCACAATCACCCCCTTCCCCCAGCTCCTCCACAATCACCCCCTTCCCCTTCCCCCAGCTCCTCCTCAATCACCTCCTTCCCCTTCCCCCAGCTCCTCCACAATCACCCCCTTCCCCAACCCCCAGCTCCTCCACAATCACCCCCTTCCCCTTCCCCCAGCTCCTTCACAAACACCCCCTTCCCCTTCCCCCAGCTCCTCCACAATCACCCCCTTCCCCCAGCTCCTCCAAATCTCCCCTTCCCCTTCCCCCAGCTCCTCCACAATCACCCCCTTCCCCTTCCCCCAGCTCCTTTACAATCACCCGTTCCCCTACCCCCAGCTCCTCCACAATCATCCCCTTCCCCTTCCCCCAGCTCCTCCACAATCACCCCCTTCCCCTTCCCCCAGCTCCTCCACAATCACCCCCTTCCTCTTCCCCCAGCTCCTCCAAATCACCCCTTCCCCCAGCTCCTCCACAATCACCCACTTCCCCTTCCCCCAGCTCCTCCAAATCACCCTCTTCCCCCAGCTCCTCCACAATCACCCCCTTCCCTCAGAACATTATTCCCCCCTTCGCACATACGCCCACTAATTGGGGATTGTCGTCTCTTCTGCCCATGAGCAGCTTCAGGCTACCTACCCATGGCTGCAGCCTTCCGAGAGTGCCCCCCCCCCCCCCAATCCCACCCCAGCTGGCTGGATGCCAAGCTGTGTCCGTAAACAAACTACACTATCAGCAGCGTGGGGAAACTCAGATTCCCACACTCCCGGGCAGAGAATCGGACCCTCTGTAGCCCGCTCCAACCGTGGTTCTGTCGAGGGGAAAATGTTGGTGAGGTGAGGAGGGGGAAGCGGAGTGCCTTCAGGAGGGAGTCCCAAACGGAGATCCCAGTCATCAGAAAGTCAGGGACCAGGAGGGTGCAGATTGTTAAAAACGTTTTCACGGGATGTGGGCCCGCGCACATTTATTGCACATGCCTAATTACCCCTCGGCAAGGTGGGGGTGAGCCGCCTTCTTGAACCACTGCAGCCCCTGTGGTGTAGGTACACCCACTGTGCGGATAGGGAGGGGCATCCAGATTTTGACCCAGCGACAGTGAAGAAACAGCCGCCATATTTCCAAGTCAGGATGGTGAATGATTTGGAGGGGATTTTCCCAGGTGGTGGGGCTCTCAGGTATCTGCTGCCCTTGTCCTTCTATATGGTAGTGGTCACGGGTTTGGAAGGTGCTGTCTGAGGAGCCTTGGTGAGTTACTGCAGTGCATCTTGTAGATGGTACACACGGCTGTCAACATTTGGCAGAGTTAGAGGACTTGGGGGATTTGGAGGGCTTCTGGGGCTGGAGGAGTGTCCATAGAGGCCAGAAGGGTTTAAGTTGAAGGAGGAATTCGAGTCAGAGTCATTACAGCAGAGAAAAAGACTATTCAGCTCATCGATTCCACGACTGACTTCCATAGATTGAAAGATCTGAAGAAGAATTTTAAATTTTAATAGAGGAGTTAATTTAGCTCAGTGGGAGTGAGGATGAGCAGGATTGTCAGATAGGATAGGTGGGAAGCGGAGTTTGGATGTGCCAACTAGCAGCTGGAAGGTGAAACCTACGCCCTGGGGCCCACACTGAGCCACCAGGGGGGTCACTATCCTTGTGGAGGATTCACATCATGACCGGTTATTACTTTCTTCTCATAGTAACTGAACTGAATGGCCCCTCAATCATTGTGCAGCACTCCAATTCAACCAACCATGTCCAGGTAATAGATTTTGAGGGCAGTCGATCGATGCTGGTGATTGTTTTTGTAATCCATGGTTTGGAGGTCGGTTGATGACTTGAAATTAATAACCTGCAGCGAGGATCTAAACTGGCTTAAAAACAAAGAGGCAGTTCACCCTCGCGGGCCCATCTCCTTGAGTGGGCATCACAGCGCCAGGGTCACAGGTTCGATTCCCCGGCTTGGGTCACTGTCTGTGCGAAGTCTGCACGTTCTCCCCGTGTCTGCGTGGGTTTCCTCCGGGTGCGCCGGTTTCCTCCCACAAGTCCCGAAAGACGTGTTTGTTCAGTGAATTGGACATTCTGAATTCTCCCTCAGTGTACCCGAACAGGCACCGGAATGTGGCGACTAGGGGATTTTCACAGTAACGTCATTGCAGTGTTAATGTAAGCCTACTAGTGACAATAAAGATTATTATTATGTTTAATGTTTGCCTAATGCTCCTCTGCCTATTTTGACAAGTAAGAAGTCTTACAACACCAGGTTAAAGTCCAACAGGTTTGTTTCGAATCACTAGCTTTCGGAGCACTGCTCCTTCCTCAGGTGTATTTTCACAAGAGCTTTTACCTATTTATTTAAACCTGTTAAAGGCTCAGTTAAAATAGTAAATGGAGGTTGCCACAAATCAAACATATTCAGTGTTGACCCTTCTCCTCATTCACATTGCTTCTTGCTGCCTTCCCTCAGAAACCTTCTCCACTAAAACTCCAAACCCATCCCTTCAACGAAGCCTTTCACCACTCTTCCCATGTCCCCAAATCCCAATCTCTCCCTCCCTGACTGAAGGGCAAACATTTTCTTGCTACCCTTACCTCAGTGGGTGGCACTCCCGCCCCCGGATGGGAGCGGCCCAGGTTCAGGCCCTCGTCCCAGAGGCTGAAGCACGTCACCTCGACTGACATCCCAGTGCGGTGCTGAGGGAGAGCCGTCCTGTCAGAGGTACCAGCTCATGGGCCAAACATTAAACTGAGCCGTGAGCCGCCCTCTCGCGTGAGCGCAAAGGATCCCGTGACACCATTCGCAGAAGAATAGGGGAGCTCCCCCTGGTGTCATGACCTTGTCGTCATGGCGACATTACAGTGCAGAAGGAGCCCTTTGGCACATCGAGATCAATATTCATCTCAATCAACAGAACTCAGAAAAAAAACGTTGTTGTTTGTGGGAGCTTGCTGTGCACAAATTGGCTGATGAATTTCCTGGGTTCAAGCAGAACAACCCAAGGTTGTTTGCCAAGGACTGTGGCCTGCCCGGGGATTGCGAAATGAGCTACGTAAATTCACGTTTTCTCCTTCCTTCTGCCCAAGAGTGAAGAGCTCGGTTGGTCCACACTGCGGGTGACAATCCTCGGGATGCAAACTCTTTGTGTGAGCTCCAGTCGGGTGGGGGGAGGGGGATAACGCATCAGCCCCAAGCTGCTTCGCCGCCAGCTGGGGCAACTGGTGAACCAGGATTTCCCCGTGGCTGACAACCCGTCAATTCCCGAAGCTCGTGGGCTGAAGCCCCAGTCCAGAGACTTGGGGCGGCATTCTCCGATCCCCCCCCCCCCCCCCCCCGCCGGGTCGGAGAAGCGCCGGGGGGGGGGGGGACGCCGTGAATCCCGCCCCCGCAGGCGAGGGGATTCCGGCGCTGAGGATTTGGCAGGGGTGGGAGTCGCGCCGCGACGGTCGGCGGCCACTGGCAGCCGCCCCCCCCCCGGCGATTCTCCGGCCCGCGATGGGCCGAGTGGCCGCCCGTTTACGGCAGGTCCCGCCGGCGTAAATTACAACAGCTGCTTACCGGCGGGGGCTGGCTGCGCTGGCAGCCTCCTGGGTCCACGGGGAGGGGGGGGGGCAGGGGGATCTGGCCCCGGGAGGTGCCCCCACCGATTCGCGGGCGGGCCTGTGCCGTGGGGGCACTCTATTCCTCCATGTCGGCTGCTGTGGAACTCTGCGATGGCCGATGCGGAGATGAACCCCCCCCCTGCGTATGCGCTGGGATGACGCCAGCACACGCTGGCGCTCCCGCGCTTGCGCCAACTCGTGCCAGTCGGCGGAGGCCCTTCGGCGCCGGTTGGCGGGGTGCCTAGCCCCTTCCGCGCCGGCCTAGCCCCTGAAGGAGGATTCCGCACCTTTGGGCCGGCCCGACGCCGGAGTGCTTCACGCCACTCCTTCGCCCACAGTTGCCCGCCCCGCTGATTCCCGCAGAATTCCGCCCTTGAGCAAATAATCAACGTCTCAGTCGAGTGCATTGCCGTCACAGTTGTCGCCACAGCTTGACATTAGTGACACCACCATACTGTTTGAGTGAAGAGCAGGGTGGGGGGCGGTGGGGGTCCTCCCTGGAGTCCAGGTCAATATTTATCGCTCGACCAACTCTACCAACATCCCAGACAGATTATCTGGTCATTATCAGACTGTGCACAAATGTTCCTATGTTGTAACGGGAACAGCACTTCACAGCCTCTTTGCTAACTGCAAAAGCATTTTGAGAAGTCCAAAGATCCTGACAGGTGCTAGTGAAATGCGAGTCTTATATAGTTGAAATAGCTCATTTTCCATTCCGCCTGTTGGAGGAGCTCAGTGTGCCAACGGTGAATACAGTAAACCACCCCGTCTCTCCTCACCCGTCTGTGCCTCGTTGATGCCATTAGTGGGCGGCACAGTGACACAGTGATTAGCACTGTTGCTTCACAGAGCCAGGGTCCTAGGTTCGATTCCCCGCTGGGTCACTGTCTGTGCGGAGTCTGCACGTTCTCCCCGTGCCTGCGTGGGTTTCCTCCGGGCGCTCCGGTTTCCTCCCACAAGTCCCAGAAGACGTGCTGTTCGGTGAATTGGACATTCTGAATTCTCCCTCTGTGCACCCAGACAGGCGCCAGAATGTGGCGACTGGGGGCTTTTCACAGTAACCTCATTGCAGTGTTAATGTAAGCCTACTTGTTGTTACATTCTAGTGCATTGCAGTGATTGAGTCAGTGCACCAAAGAACGTCTAGTTCGTGACTGGTTAAGATTTATTAAATTATAATAACGTGGGTAGAAAACAATACAAACGAACTGTAAACTGTTAACAACTAGAGTACGAGAGCTAATACTAAACATGACTATGAGAGATGGTTTCGCTCAGTGGGCTAGACAGCTGGGGCGAAATTCTCCGGTATCGGCACGATGTCCGCCGACTGGCACCCAAAACGGCGCAAATTAGTCGGGCATCGCGCCGCCCCAAAGGTGCGGAATGCTCCGCATCTTTGGGGGCCGAGCCCCAACTTTAAGGGCTAGGCCGGCGCCGGACGAATTTCCGCTCCGCCAGCTGGCGGAAAAGGCCTTTGGTGCCCCGCCAGCTGGCGCGGAAATGACATCTCCGGGAGCGTTAGCGGCCGCTGACGGCATTCCCGCGCATGCGCAGTGGAGGGAGTCTCTTCCGCCTCCGCCATGGTGGAGACCGTGGCGAAGGCGGAAGGGAAAGAGTGCCCCCACGGCACAGGCCCGCCCGCAGATCGGTGGGCCCCGATCGCGGGCCAGGCCACCGTGGGGGCACCTCCCCCTAGGACCCCGGAGCCCACCCGCGCCACCTTGTCCCGCCGGTAAGGTAGGTGGTTTAATCTACGCCGGCGGGACAGGCATTTTAGCGGCGGGACTTCGGCCCATGCGGGCCGGAGAATCGCGGGGGGGGAGGCCCGCCAACCGGCGCGGCGCGATTCCCGCCCCCGGTGCCGGAGAATTCGGCAACCGGCGGGGGCGGGATTCACGCCAGCCCCTGGCGATTCTCCGACCCGGCGGGGGGTCGGAGAATCTCGCCCAAGGTTTGTGATGCAGAACAAGTGCGGGTTCAATTCCCATACCAGCTTACCCGAACAGGCGCCGGAATGTGGCGACTAGGGGCTTTTCACAGTAACTTCATACTTGTGACAATAAAAGATTATTATTATTATATCCACGACGACTACTCACTCAGTCTCCCCGAGGTTACAGTGTCACGTGGTGTGGTTCTACTGCCACCTGCTGGTTGGAGGTCTAATATATTAACATATAGAAGGAAAATTTCCAAAACCCTCTGGGATTTACCGAGGCAGACATTGGTTCAGTCATTGAACGGACATTTCAACCGTGACAGAGGCTGACAGATTTCCAGTGGGTGGGTTATGTTCAAATGACCATTGAGTTACCAACAATAAAGGTTATTTGTGAGACGCTAAGTGACTGGCACCTTCGACACAAACACCAAGAATTAACATTTCACACACAATGTCTCGCTTAAAATTCTAATATTTTAAAATTGTCATCCTTGTTTCCAAATCCCTCAACGTCCTAGCTGTACCCCCCCCCCCCCCCCATTTCTATTTTCTTCGCCACCCTCCGAGATCTCAGTGTTTCTCCAATTTTAGCCTCTTGTACATCCACTAGTTTTGATTTCCCTGCTGTTGGTGGCCATGCCTTCAGCGGCTGAGGTGCTCGATGATTCCCTCCCCAGGCCTGCCTCTGTCCCTCTCTGCCTGTCTCCATCTCTGTCTCTCTCCAGCTCTATCTCTCTCTGTCTCTTGTTCTGTCTCTGTCCCTGTCTCTGTCCGTGCCACTCCCTCTGTCTCTGCCATTCTCTCCATCTCTCTCCGTCTCTCGTTCTGTCACTGCCATTCTCTCTGTCACTGTCCTCTTTCTTTCTATCTCTCTCCCTCTCACTCTTTCTCTCTCTCTATCTGTCTGCCGCGCTCCCTGTCTCTGTCACACATCTCTGTCTCTCTCTCTCTCTGTCTCCCTCTCTGTATCTGTCTCTCTCTCTCTGTCTCTGTCTCTCCCGGCCTCTGTCCCTCTCCCTCTCTCTATCGGTCTAGTTTTGTTTGCTAACACACCTGTGAAGAATCTTGGGATGTTTTACCCCATTTAGGGTGCTGTATAAATGCACATTGCTATTTGGATGGAACTTCGCACAAACAGAGAGATGCTAGCACCGTGCTTTACAGAGTACAGAAGCAGAGGCGACCATGGGGGGTGACCATGTGGGTGGGACTGAAGGTAAAACCCTGGTGGAGAGACACTCCCTGGGGGCGCGCAGGAGAATCCCCCCCCCCACCAGCCCCCAATGTTTCTCCTTGTGGGAGAGACTAGAATCAGGGGGACAAAGTTTAAAAATAATGGGTGACTCCCGTCTCTCAGGGGGCCCTGCGTCTCTGGGACTCTGTTCCACAGAGAGTGGTAGAGGCTGGGGGGGGGGTCATTGAATATCTTTTCAAGGCCGAGGTGTAGAGGTTGTTGACTAACGAGGGAGTCAAAGGGTACCGGGGGGGTGGATATTTGGAGTTGGGGGTCATGATCGGATCAGCCATAGTCCGGGGTTGAGTGGCGCAGCAGGCTCGAGGGGCCGAATGGCCTGTTCATGATTCATGCGTTCGATTCGCGGGTAGATTTTCGGAAGGAAAAGGACTGTTGGACGAAAGGAGTGGGGGGGGGGGGGGGGGCGGAGAGCGAGACAGGAATACGATTTGAAATGAGTTTGAAGATCTCCCGTTAATTAATATTCACCTCTCTCGCTGCTCTCCGTGTCCTGGTTGTGAACATATTCCCTGGAGGAGACCCAGCAAATCCGTGCCGAGAAATTGGCTTTTGAATCGTGATACCGAGATGGACATCTTTGAATTTCTAAAACAAGACGCTTCGATTCTTCAGCCTGACCACAGGCTTACTCCCGGATAGAAATTAATTAAATATAAATAATGGGGAGATGTGTGTTTGTAGATGGTATTGGCATTCTGTTCCTGGATTAATAGAATATAAAGGAGCACAGTCTTGCCAGTGAGTGTTTGTTGTCAAGGTTGTTGGAATGTTCCAATGTGTTGTCGCAATGTCACGGTGTAGAGTGTGGGTTATTGCTTTTGGTCCCTGCTCAAAACCCTATTCCCGTGTTACTGACACCACCCCTTTCCCTGGCAACATTCCGAGATTTGTAAAAACATTCATTCATGGGACATAGCATTTGTTGTCCAGCCCTAATTGCACCTTGAGAAGGTGGTGGTGAGCCACATTCTTGATCCGCTGCAGTCCATGTGGTGTAGGTACACCCACTGTGCTGTTAGGGAGAGTTCCAGGATTTTGCCCCAGCGACAGTGAAGGAACGGCCGATATATTTCCAAGTCAGGGTGGTGAGTGACTTGGAGGGGAACCTCCAGGTGGTGGGGTTCCCAGGTATCTGCTGCTCTTGTCCTTCTAGATGGTAGTGGTCGTGGGTTTGGAAGGTGCTGCCTAAGGAACCTTGGTTAGTTCCTGCAGTGCATCTTGTAGGTGGTGCACATGGCTGCCACTGTTCGTTGGTGGTGGAGGGAGTGAATGTTTGTGGAAGAGGGAGCAATTAAACGGGGCTGCTTTGTCCTGTATGGTGGCGAGCTACTTGAGTGTTGTTGGAGATGCGTTTGCAACTTTGGTGTCATATTTTATCCCAAGACGGGTTTCTGACCTCATATCCATGCCAGCATTCCGCCGTCAAGCTAACTCTAATCCCGTCTATTTTCACCCCCATAACATCATCCGGCTTTGCTCCTGTCACAGCTTCTCTGCTGTTGAAATCCTTCTTTATGCCTCTTTTGTTACCTCTAAGCTTGATCATTCCAATCCCCTCCTGGCTCTTCTCCCACATTCTACCCTTGATTACCTTGACTCTGTTGCCCGTTGTGGTGATCTTTGTGAGGGGTTTCCAGGATATTAGATGTAGTGATCACAGAGATACACAAAGCTCTTTTTAAAGAACTAAACTAATTTTATTTTATCACTACTAAATGTAAGTTCAACACTTATTTCAAATAGCAAACACACATATCAGAATTAAACTACACTCACTGACACTATCTGTATCTACTAACTATAACAATTATATTTAAACTAACTCTGCAATTACATTATGAATCTAATCTCCTCGAGCTCCAACCTAATCAGCCCCAGAAGCCCAAGGGTCTGTGCAATATATAGCACTGTCCCTTGTCTCTTCTCTACATCACAGAATTTACAGTGCAGAAGGAGGCCATTCGGCCCATCGAGTCTGCACCGGCTCTTCGAAAGAGCACTCCCACCTAAGCCCACACCTCCACCCTAGCCCCGTGAACCAGTAACCCCATCTGAGCTAAAGGCAATTTAGCGTGGCCAATCCACCTAACCTGCACGTCTTTGGACTGTGGGAGGAAACAGGAGCACCCGGAGGAAACCCACGCAGACACGGGGAGAACGTGCAGACTCCGCACAGGGAGAACGTACAGATTCCGCACAGACAGTGACCCAAGCCGAAAATCGAACCTGGGACCCTGGAGCGCTGTGAAGCAACTGTGCTAACCACTATGCTACCGTGCTGCCCCTCTAGTGTCTAGGCTTTGGTGTCCCCTCTAGCTCCCTCTAGTGTCTAGGCTTAACATAACAATAACTCTTTACATGCTGTACATTTGTATAATGTCACATCCCCCTTTCTTTGAAAAAAAACCTGTCTACACATTTTCTCATTTACAATATTATACAGCACATCAACAGTGATAGAACTAATGTTATTTTACAAATTCACAAATTTAATTTATCTGGAGGTTTCCTACGTCTTGTAGATCTTCTTAATGTTACTACAGTGTTCTGTGAATTGTCTGGTACATTTGGCAATATAGCTTTTGGAACATTTGTAGGAAATCTGAGTTTTTGACTCGTAGTAGCTGATTCTGTGAATGTAATAGGTTGTTTAAGTTTCAGGAAATCTCTTCTGTTTCTTCTAAAAGTCTTTCCAGATTGTGTTCTGATGACGTATGATCTCGGTGTGAGCTCATTGAGTACTTTTGCAATGTCCATCCATCCGACCTTCAGGATTATGAATGCGTACAATATCACCTTCTTTGAGTGCAGGCAGTGGTTTGGAGTTTTTATCATAGTATTTCTTTTGTTTGGGTCTTCAGTTACTGCATTTTTTGATGCACGACTTGTTGATCTTCGTTTGGAATAATGAGAGTTGGTAACATAGTACGGATTTTTCGTCTCATCAATAGTTGCGCTGGAGAAAGCCCAGATGACAGTGGTGTAGCCCTGTATGTTAACAGTGCTAAGTCCTTTTTGTCCTCCATAGCTTTTTTGAGAAGCTGCTTCACAATTCCTACTCCTTTCTCAGCTCTCCCGTTCGCCTGTGGGTATAGTGGGATAGAAGTTACATGTGAAGTTATACTGATTAGTAAATTGTAAGCACTCTAGGCTGCTAAAACATGTTCCTATGTCTGTGACAACAGTAATTGGTATGCCATGTCTGGCAAATGCATTCTTTGCTGCCTTGACAACTGAATGCGTTGTTGAGTCGGATAACTTGATAACTTCCGGAAAATTTGAGTAATAGTCAATGATTATCAAATAATCACAGCCTTGAAAGTAAAATATGTCCATTGCGACTTTAGTCCATGGTTGAGTAACTAGTTCGCTTTCCACTAAGGTCTGCTTACATTGTGCCGGCTGGTGTGTTTAACACTGTTGAATGTGATTGTCTCTATCCTTATTGGCCACCGATCGCTGTGCTCATCTTCTACGTTTCTCAATGCCTTGATGTCCTTCCTAGATTTGTGCGAGAATGTCTTGTCGAAGACATGATGGAATTACTATATGGTCGCCTTACAATAGAAAGTCGTCTATGATTGTCAAGTCCTCTCTAATGTTGCGAAAGTTTGCACAATTTCCTTTGGGACAGTCAGTACGCAGATATTGTACCACTTGCTGAAGTGTCGGATCTCGTAGAGTTTCTGTCTTGATTATTTGTAGTTTAGCATCTGTGATGGGTAACATTGCTCTGATGAAGCTGTGCTTCATTACTGAGTACAACGTCACCAACTTTGTCATCCTCGTGCATTGTGGATCTGGATAACGTATCCGCCAGTACTAAATTTTTCTTTGCATCTTCATGCTGAGATGCTTTGACATGCTTAGTTAATTTCAGCAAGTTTAATTTTAGACATGCCTCTGCTCCAATAAGTGAGGATTTTGTGTCATCCACAATTTCAAAATCAAGTGGAATTTTGATGTTACCACTCTGAACTATGAGAAGCATGAACCTTTTGTTGCTATATCATTTCCATTGGAGTCTGTTAATCTACAAAGTGTCTTTTTACATTTTGGATGGGTCTCCACTTTGCCCAAATCCGATTCTGTGATCAGATTGGCGTGTGCGTCAGTGCCCAATTTAAATTGTACCTCTGATACATTTATGATCAATGTCTCTATCCAATGTCTAGTTCTATCAGATAGCTGCCTGATTAGTTTTTCAGCAGCATTGTTTCCATTTGTTTTAGTGATGACTTCTATTATGAAGTTGTCCAGTGAAGTCGGCATAGTAAAATCAATCTTTGATTTGAAATTGTTTTCTTATTATTCTTTGTCTTGTATGGTGTTGACTCTTTTATACTGTTGAAATGCCTTTTTAAATTGATTCTGTTGTTAAGAGGAAGAAGGAGGCCTATGTGAAGATGAGGTGTGAAGTTTCAGTTGGGGCGATGGATAGTTACAAGGTAGCGAGGAAGGATCTAAAGAGAGAGCTAAGACGAGCAAGGAGAGGACATGAGAAGTATTTGGCAGGTAGGATCAAGGAAAACCCAAAAGCTTTCTATAGGAATGTCAGGAATAAGCGAATGACTAGGGAAAGAGTAGGACCAGTCAAGGACAGGGATGGGAAGTTGTGTGTGGAGTCTGAAGAGATAGGCGAGATACTAAATGAATATTTTTTGTCAGTATTCACTCAGGAAAAAGATAATGTTGTGGAGGAGAATGCTGAGACCCAGGCTAATAGAATAGATGGCATTGAGGTACGTAGGGAAGAGGTGTTGGCAATTCTGGACAGGCTGAAAATAGATAAGTCCCCGGGTCCTGATGGGATTTATCCTAGGATTCTCTGGGAGGCCAGGGAAGAGATTGCTGGACCTTTGGCTTTGATTTTTATGTCATCATTGGCTACAGGAATAGTGCCAGAGGACTGGAGGATAGCAAATGTGGTCCCTTTGTTCAAAAAGGGGAGCAGAGACAACCCCGGCAACTATAGACCGGTGAGCCTCATGTCTGTAGTGGGTAAAGTCTTGGAGGGGATTATAAGAGACAAGATTTATAATCATCTAGATAGGAATAATATGATCAGGGATAGTCAGCATGGCTTTGTGAAGGGTAGGTCATGCCTCACAAACCTTATCGAGTTCTTTGAGAAGGTGACTGAACAGATAGACGAGAGTAGAGCAGTTGATGTGGTGTATATGGATTTCAGCAAAGCATTTGATAAGGTTCCCCACGGTAGGCTATTGCAGAAAATACGGAGGCTGGGGATTGAGGGTGATTTAGAGATGTGGATCAGAAATTGGCTAGCTGAAAGAAGACAGTGGGTGGTGGTTGATGGGAAATGTTCAGAATGGAGTTCAGTTACAAGTGGAGTACCACAAGGATCTGTTCTGGGGCCGTTGCTGTTTGTCATTTTTATCAATGACCTAGAGGAAGGCGCAGAAGGGTGGGTGAGTAAATTTGCAGACGATACTAAAGTCGGTGGTGTTGTCGATAGTGTGGAAGGATGTAGCAGGATACAGAGGGATATAGATAAGCTGCAGAGCTGGGCTGAGAGGTGGCAAATGGAGTTTAATGTAGAGAAGTGTGAGGTGATTCACTTTGGAAGGAATAACAGGAATGCGGAATATTTGGCTAATGGTAAAGTTCTTGGAAGTGTGGATGAGCAGAGGGATCTAGGTGTCCATGTACATAGATCCCTGAAAGTTGCCACCCAGGTTGATAGGGTTGTGAAGAAGGCCTATGGAGTGTTGGCCTTTATTGGTAGAGGGATTGAGTTCCGGAGTCAGGAGGTCATGTTGCAGCTGTACAGAACTCTGGTACGGCCGCATTTGGAGTATTGCGTACAGTTCTGGTCACCGCATTATAGGAAGGACGTGGAGGCTTTGGAGCGGGTGCAGAGGAGATTTACCAGGATGTTGCCTGGTATGGAGGGAAAATCTTATGAGGAAAGGCTGATGGACTTGAGGTTGTTTTCGTTGGAGAGAAGAAGGTTAAGAGGAGGCTTAATAGAGGCATACAAAATGATCAGGGGGTTGGATAGGGTGGACAGTGAGAGCCTTCTCCCGCGGATGGAAATGGCTGGCACGAGGGGACATAGCTTTAAACTGAGGGGTAATAGATATAGGACAGAGGTCAGAGGTAGGTTCTTTACGCAAAGAGTAGTGAGGCCGTGGAATGCCCTACCTGATACAGTAGTGAACTCGCCAACATTGAGGGCATTTAAAAGTTTATTAGATAAACATATGGATGATAATGGCATAGTGTAGGTTAGATGGCTTTTGTTTCGGTGCAACATCGTGGGCCGAAGGGCCTGTACTGCGCTGTATCGTTCTATGTTCCATGTTCTATGTTGTGTTGTTGTGTAAAATCTGCATTGTGTGGCAAAATAATTGAATTTATTACATGTTGTACACCTTTTTCCAAATGCAGGACAGTGTTGCTTTAAGTGGGAGTGTCCATAGCGTGTACATGTAATCATATTGGTGACGTCATGCGTAAACCTCTCGTGTGCATGCGCAAATCGGTCAACTTCCGGTTCGCATCCTTTTTCCAAAGTGCGCAAGTACAATCTCATCTAGCACATGTGCAGAACGTCAAAAGTCCGTTTCGCGTTTTTTTTTCACCCACGCCTGCGCAAAACGGCTACCTGCTGCAACGCAATTCGTTTTAAGCTGCGTCCCACAAGCACATTGCTGAAGTTCGCGCCTCTTTCCCGGGATATGAATTCAGCATGTTCATTGGTGGCTTGTTCACTCGTTTTACAGACGTTGACAGCTTCATCCAAAGTTAATTTTGATTTTCTGAGGAAACGTTCCCGTATTTGCTCTTCATAGATGCCAAAAAACAATTTGGTCACGCAGGATTGATTCAATAATTGAGGAAAAATTGCAGGATTGCGCTCGGAGCCTCAAATAAGACAGAAAAGAGTCAAGAGATTGTCCTTTTAGCTGCACCCTATTTCTAAACATGGGTGGGTTTCCTCCCACAGTCCAAAGATGTGCAGGTTAGGTGGATTGGCCGTGGTAAATTGCCCTTAGTGTCCAAAAAGGTTAGATGTGGTTACTGGGGTACGGGGATAGGGTGGAGGTGTGAGCTTAGACCGGGTGATCTTTCCAAGAGCCAGTGCAGACTCGATGGGCTGAATGGCCTCCTTCTGCACTGTAAATCCTATATCTATCTTTCATACATCGCTTTGACGTGCTTTTTGCAATGAGATTCAAATTTCTCCATTCCTGTTTCATATTGATTTTTGCCTTCATTTTCTGAAAGCTTTAATGAATTAAAGAGTTCAAATGCCTGCGGACCGGCCAGGTTTCGTAGGTGAGCTATTTTTCTCGTGTTAGGAGCTGACTCAAGCGCAGAAGCAGAAAGAAAGACCGCAAACTGCTGCTTGAAGTTTTTCCAATTGAAACTTAATTTACCGGCCATCTGGAAGAAATGAGGCTTTTGCAAAGCATCCATGTTGGTCTCGGGTTTTCCAATTTTCTCTTTGTAGATTTTCTAGATGTGTAGCGATGCACTTATTTATTTTCTTTCTTCTTTCCAACTGCTTGCTTTTCTGGAACACATAACCTGGTACCATTTGGTGATCTTTGTGAGGGGTTTCCAGGATGGTCGACGTAGTGATCACAAAGATACATAAAGCTCTTTTTAAAGAACTGAATGTGGAGATGCCGGCGTTGGACTGGGGTGGGCACAGTGAGAAGTCTTACAACACCAGGTTAAAGACCAACAGGTTTGTTTCAAAGACTAGCTTTCGGAGCGCAGCTCCTTCCGAGGAAGGAGCAGCGCTCCGAAAGCTAGTGTTTGAAACAAACCTGTTGGTCATTAACGTGGGGTTGTAAGACTTCTGAAAGAACTAACCTAATTTAATTTTAACACTATTAAATGTGAGTTTGACACTTATTCCAAATAGCAAACATACATATAAGAATTAAACTAGTCACTAATACTATCTGTATCTACTAACTTGAACAATTATATTTTAACTAACTCTGCAATCTAATCTCCTCGGGCTCCAACCCCAGAAGTCCAAAGTCTGTGTAATATATAGCACTGTCCCATAGCTCCCTCTAGTGGCTAGGCTTAACATAACATTAACTCTTTACATGCTGTACATTGGTACAATGTCACTCGCAGTCTGTCCCCTTCCCCAACACCCCCACTCCCAAGCTAGCTGAGTGACATTGACTCCCGGTCAAGCAACTATCTTGATTTTAAAATTCTCATCCATGTTTTCAAATGCATTCGGTGCCCCTCTCTGTCTCTGTGATCTCCTCTGACCCCATAACCCCCCCAGCCCCCAGGGATATCTGTGCTCCTCCAATTCTGGCCTCTTGTGAATCCTCAAATCTTTAGTCGCTTCACCATTGTTTGTCGCCCCTACAGTTGCCTAGGCTTCAGGCTCTGGGATACCCTCCCCCAACCCCCTCAGATCTACTTAACGATGCTCATTGAAACTCGTCTTGTTGACCACGCCTTTGATCAACTGACCTAATATCTCCTTACGTGGCTGGGTGAGATCTGTCGTTATATGACGCTCCTGTGAAGCGTCTTGGGGACGTTCCATTACATTGAAGGTGTAAATGTAAGTTGTTGTATGTGACTGGTTGGAGTAGTGACCCTGCATGTTATTCCTGTCCCCTCTGGTGAAGTTAGTGCCTGTTTAACAGCCTGCAAGCCTCTTTGACTTCATTCTAATCACCTTCCCGGGACTGAGTGAAGGATCTTACAAAGAGTTTCAGCTGCTTCTCCAGCTATGATCCAAATTTCTATAGGGATGGGGGGGGGCGCGGTGTCTGCACTTCCTCCCCGTGTCTGCGTGGGTTTCCTCCGGGTGCTCCGCGCTTCCTCCCACAGTCCAAAGATGTGCAGGTTAGGTGGGTTGGCTATGCTAAATTGCCCCTTAGTGTCCAAAGGTGAGGTGGGGTTATGGGGATAGGAAGGTGGTGTGGGCCTAGGCACGCTGTTCTTTCAGAGGGTACGGTGCAGACTCGATGGATCGAATGTCCTCATTGTGCCCTGCAGGGACTCGATGATTGCATGAAACATACAAGATTCTTAAGGAGTTTTACAGGCGGATACTGGCCTTTGGCTGGATAGTCCAGAACTAGGAATGGAATTTAATCCCCCTCCCCCATGGCAGGTTCAGTCACCGTGGGCATTTAGTCAGGTGGAGATTCTGTGTTCCACCCCCATTTGCTCCGTACAGGAAGGCTAATGGACAGCCAGGGCAGTGGAGGGCTCGCCAGAAAATCCATCTGTCTGCCTGCATGGGCCCCTTCTGTGATCGTGGGCCTTGGGTGGGGGCTGACCCTGCCTCTTCACGTGCTCCCTGTCCAGGGACACCTGCCAGCGAACATAGCGGCGGAAGGGGGCAGACAGTCTGGACGAATGACCCCCATTGACTGCCCGCTGTCTGGACCTATCAACAGTCAGATGGGAAGGCCCAGGAGCCGGCCAATGAGGAGTTCTGGCCCAGATGGCTTGCAATTCACTCAATGTGGTTTACATTAATACTATTATCCAACATTGTTTTAAATGTAAGTGCGGGCGTTAAGTTATTGGCATTTCCAAACATTTCAGAAACGCACAAATTTGATTTCAATCCAAGCTCCTCGATAAAACCATGCTGCCTCTCGCTAATACATCCACTTGTTTCCAAATGGGAGTAAATCGTGTCTCGAAGAATCCTCTCCAATAATTTCCCGACCACTGACGTAAGACTCACTGGCCTGTAATTTCCTGGATTTTCCTTTCTTCCCTTTTAAACAAAGGGTATTTGTTAACGAGGAATACTGGGCTGGATTCTCCATTATTGGGACGATGTCCCACGCCAGCATCAAAACAGTGGAGTTTTACGCCAGAAAAACTGGCATCAAAGGGACATGAATTCTTTGCCCTGCAGGGGGCGAGCAAGGACCCGGAGTAGATCTTGCAGCTTTTGCTACAGATACGGGCCCCCACACTTCCGGGTCGGGGGCCATGTATGCGCAAGGCCGCACCGTGCTGTATGACGGACTCGGACCGCGGAGCTGGACCCAAAAAAGAACCCCCCATATCGGCCACGCGCAAGCATTTACCGCCCGCCTATAAGGCCCCCACCCGCTCTCCGATCGACCCACCCCCGACCGAGTCCGCATCTGCCACGCGAATATCCCGACCGGCTGGAGCACATTGGTTCCACGCTGTCGGGACTTCGGCCGGTCGGGGGCAGAGAATGGTGGAGCGGGCCTCCAGCAATGGCCCCAGGAAGGTCCCAGGCGGCGTGGCGGAGTCCCTGAGCACGTCGCTTTTCGGGGCCCGCAGAATCGGTGAATCGGCGCCGGTCACGAATTCTTGCGGGAACATGGATTCTCCGCCCCCCCCCCCGCTGGCCGCGATTTCAGCGTCGGGGTGCGAGAGAATCAAGCCCACTGTATTTCTACAACGTATTAAATTAGATGGTTAGATATTTGTGATGTTAAGTGGATTTTACACCAGTGTAAACAAATCTTCATGATTATGAAGATTTCTTTCTTTCAAATGAAAATAAAGGTTGTTTTAGGGGAGTTATAATTGTGTTGGTAAACATTTGAAATAAGATATAGTCTCTGTGCCTGGAAGGGTAAAACCTATAGTTAGATTCATGCTGGATAAAGGTGAGGAGGTTGGTTTCAATTCCAACTGTGGCTCTCTTATGCTTAGAGAGGGCTACGGTGCAAAGAGTAAATCAACCAGTAGTGATTGCTTAGCAACTGGGGTCGTGTAAGGTAGAGAAGATTTAGCTTAGCTAATTTGATTGTAGTTGGTGATAGGTAGCAAGAGTTGGCTTGTTGGCTTTAGAAGGCTAAAGAGGGAACATCTCTCTCAGCCTTTCTAGAAGAAAAGCCATACCATGGAGTGATGGTTAAGAAAACAGCTGCTGTAAATCCAAAGTCCAACTAGTTAAGGAAACTAGAGAAATGAAAAGAAGTTTCCAAGAAGTCTGGAGTTAACGGAACAGAGGTAACTGGGAACGTGAACAGATTACTGTTCAGTAAAGTCGCAGAGAGCTGTAAAGCCTTTGGATCGTGAGAGGCCAGAATGATATCTGCAGTAGTGCTAAGGTTTGTGAGAAATTACTACAGATTGGGAGACATTATTTGAAATAATTGTGGAAATTGGTGGTTATACCTTGGAATTTGTGTAAAAGTCTTCCAGGCAAAGGAAACCTGAAGGGAGAGGTTTAAACCTGAGAGTGAAACCTTGATGGAAGCAGTGGAGGGAGAGCATAATTGAAAAGAAGATTTGAGAATGTGACTTTTGAAAGTGGAATTTGAAATCACTGGTGTGGAAGCTGGAGTTCAGTGAGACAGGGTGGCTCAAGGGATAAGAATCACCTTTGAGGATTTTGACATTCCACTTGGGGCCAGAGATGAGTGCGTCCTACCACAGCCATCTTGTGCGCTTAGAAGAGACTTTGTGTGTTAATGAGACCATTGTAGCTTAAGATGTACTTTAGAACCTATGTAACTCTTAAATCCTGTGTGTAATTGTTAAACTAAAGGGGGAGTAAAGGAGTATTGTATCATAATGCCGTTTTTTCATGATTAATAATACTTTTTTCTTATTTTTAAAACTAATTAGTGATCCCGTGACTCTGTTTCTTCACGTCTTATAAACAAAACGTCATGCTGCGGGATTCTCCGGCGGCGGGATCCTCTGCTTCGCCGGCAGCGCACCCACTACCAAGGATTTCCAACAGCGTGGGGGTGACCACAATTGGCCAGCTGCCGGGACGGGGAATCCCGCTGCTGTCGGGGGCGCGCCACCCGTTAAAACGTGGCTGGCGGGCCGGAGAATGCGCCCATAGACTCCTGAGCCAAGGTTCCATTATGGGATCTTCCCGCTCAGTTGTAACACCAACTGGGATCGTAACAAAAGCGATATTAGTTGAGAGTTGAATATTATCATAGAATTTACAGTGCAGAAGGAGGCCATTCGGCCCATCGAGCCTGCACCACCCCTTGGAAAGAGCACCCTACCCAAGCCCACACCTCCACCCTATCCCCTTAACCCAGTACCCCCACCTAACTTTTCTGGACACTAAGGGCAATTTAACACAGCCAATCCACCTAGTCTGCACATCTTTGGACTGTGGGAGGAAACCGGAGGAAACCCACGCAGACACGGGGAAAACGTGCAGACTCCGCACAGACAGTGACGCAAGCCGGGAATCGAACCCGGGTTCCTGGAGCTGTGAAGCAACAGTGCTAACCACTGTGCTACCGTGCCGCCCAGAGAGGACACTGGAGGGAACTCCTCTGCCCATCACCCGATCTACGTGAAAGGGCAGGCAGCCTCTTGATTCAATGACTTTGATTCTCCGTTCCTTCACCCCAAATTCTCAGTCCTCGCTGGGAGCGGTAAGCGGGGGCGGACTCGCAGCAGAGAATCCCGCCCAATATCTTAACCGAATATCAGCACCACTGGCAGTGCAGCACACCCTCAGTCCTACACAAGGGGAGGCCTATCAGCCTCGGGGGCGTGGGTCATGGACCTTCGAACTCAGAGACACAGGTGTTGACCACCTGTACACGGGTAAGAGGGTGGTCACCAGGACCATGAGATGGGCTCATTCAACCCAATGTGCTATCCTTGTTCCCATCCAAGCTCAGCCAGCGGAAGCTCACTTATCCATCAAGCTCCATGATCAGTGAGAGAGTGCGGGTGTTTGCGTTGAAACTGCTCCCCCTCGTGCCTCAGTACACACGCAGGCCTCGCGGGACACACTCGATGGAGTGTGAAGTAATTATAAAAATTAAAAGTAATGGCCACTTCAGATGCCATCGACTTTAAATGCAGCAACCCTATAATTTGTTTGAATAGAAACACTCCACTTTCCCATGCATTGTATTTTTTTCACCAGAACTTAAGTGAGTGTACGCTTGATAGATTTTTAATAGAATTACTATATTCTCTGCGAATCTGTCATTCCCCCACCTGAGCAACTGTGCTCTTTCTCCGACGCATCAATGTCGATTTCTTGCAGTTGGCGATGTTAAAGGTTTGATGAGCTGTTGGATAAGGTGACTGAAATTAGAACAATTTCTTTGTCATTTATTTTAGACTCGCGGCTTGCATTTCAATTTTGTTTCTTCCCAATGAATTATAAACACGGCGAGGAGTTAAGCTCGAGTAGAAATGTCAAAGGAACTGCCTGGGAGGCAGCAGTAACTTCTGAATAATTTGTCCCTACAATGCTGCTTTCCTATTTACTGACCACCTCTCACGCACTCTGGGCAATCACCCTTTCTGACCAGGTTTCCGTCCACCTGTCTTGACATCTCCTTATCAAGCCCCAATTTTGTCTGGTTCCCTGTACTTATGAAAGCCCGTTGGGGGTGTTAAAGGCGTCATATCAAAGCAATTTGCCGCGCGTGACTTTGTACAAATAATTCTTGGGTCCATGGTCGAGGCACTGCAGTAATTCTCAGGCCTATGGAAAAGGATGGAGCAGCGTTCCTGTCCCAATCGTTAGCCAATCAGTGGATGTTGGGCAGGAGCCGATGCCCTCACAGCCGAACAGCCAGCTTACTCGGTGTTGCTCCTGATGGTGAAGCGGGTAAGTGCTTTATGTTGGGGAATGCTCCTGCCTTGAGTTTACTTTTTGCCCCCGCTGGTATGGGCTTCCCTCAGTCAGGGTTTTCTATTTGGGTGGCACGTTGGCACAGTGGTTAGCACCGTTACCTCACAGCCCCAGGGACATGGGTTCGATTCCGGCCTCGGGTGACAGTCTGTGTAGTGACTTTCTCCCCGTGTCTGCGTGAATTTCCTCCGGGTGCTCCGGTTTCCTCCCACACTCCAAAGATAGACAGGCTAGGTGGATTGGCCATGCTAAATTGCTCTTAGTGTCTAAAAGGTTAGATAGGGTTATTGGGGTCTGGGGATAGGGTGGAGGCTTGAGTTTAAGTAGGGTACTCATTACAAGGACCGGTGTAGACTCGATAGGCCGAATGGCCTCCTTCTGCACTGTAGGGATTCTTTGATTCTATGATTTAGGTTTGTTTATGGGATGTGGGCGTTGCTGGCTCAGGCCACCAGGAGGTGGTGGTGAGCTTTCTTGAGCTTCTGCAGTCCATGTGGCGTGTGCACGCACTGTGCTATTAGGGAGGGAGTTTGACCCAGCAACAGCGAAGGAACAGCGATATATTTCCAAGTCAGGGTGGCGTGTGGCTTTGAGGGGAGCCTCCAAGTGGGGGGTTCCCATGTATCTGCTGCCCCTTGTCCTTCTAGATGGTAGCAGTCATGGGGTTGGAAGGTGCTCCCCAAGGAGTCTTGGCGGGTTCCTGCTGTGCATCTTGGAGATGGTGCACACAGCTGCTACTGCTGCCATGAGACTTCATTGGGTCCAGAGTGGATGTTGAGAACTCCCAGGGTGACTCCCTCCCGGCTGTACACCACTGTGCCGCCCGCCACCTCTGCTGGGTCTGTCCTGCCGGCGGTAATGGTGGTGTCCGGGACATTGTCAGCAAGTTGCGAGTCTGTGAGTATGGCAATGTCAGGTTGTTGTTGAGCTAGTCTGTTAGGGAAGGCAGCGGCGCAATGGTATTGTTGTTGGACGAGTAGTTCAGAGACCCAGGGTCAGGCTTCGGTGACCTGGGTTCCAATCCCACCAGGGCCGATGGTGAAAGTTGAACTCAATAAAAATCTGGAATTAAAAGCCTGAAGGTGATCATAAAACCATTGGCGATTGTCGTAAAAACCCATCTGGTTCATTAATGTCCTTTAGGGAAGGAAATCTGCCGTCCTTACCTGGTCTGGTCTACGTGTGACTCCAGACCCACAGCAAAGTGGTTGATTCTTAACTGCCCTGAGGGATGGGCAATAAATGCTGATCCAGCCAGCGTCGCCCACATCCCATGAGCGAATTTTAAAAAAGCAACTCTCCTGATTTTGGCACAAGCCCCCAGATATTAATAAAGTGTTGTAAAGGCAGTCTGGTAGCACTCTTGCTTCACAGCGCCAGGGAACTGGGTTCGATTCCCGGCTTAGGTCACTGTCTGTGCGGAGTCTGCATGTTCCCCCCGTGTCTGTGTGGGTTTCCTCCGGGCGCTCCGGTTTCTATCCACAAGTTCCGAAAGACGTGCTGTTAGGTGAATTGGACATTCTGAATTCTCCCTCCGTGTACCCGAACAGGCGCCGGAGTGTGGCGACTAGGGGCTTTTCACAATAACTTCATTAATGTAAGCCTACTTGTGACAATAATGAAAGATTATTATTATTAAGTCCTCCCAGTGCTCTCTAACTTCAATGTGAGCCAAGGAGGTTCCCCTTCCTGGTTGGTAACAGCGAAAGTTTGGCAATGATTTATTACTGAGTGAGGTGGTAATTTGGATTGGTTTTGATTACACCCTTTGTGTTAATAGCCGTTTGTAACCTGTCATTACCTCAAAAGCAGGACGCACTGCCAGAAAGGAGAGGTCAGAAGTGAAAGAAGCGAGTCCATTGCATCGTCCTGCCAATCACGTGAAGAATATTGCTGCACAGTGGTTAGCACTGCTGCCTCACAGCGTAAGGGACCCGGGTTCGATTCAGGCCTCGGCTGACCATATGTGTGGAGTTTGGGTTTCCTCCGGGTGCTCCGGTTTCTGTGTGGAAATCTTGTTTTCCTCATTAGCTGCCGTGCAAGCATTAGATGAATTAGTGAATAAATAAGTTCTACAATTTATTCTATACAACACTAACCTCACATTGCAAAATATATGTGATTACAATTACTGTTCTTAAACTATAATTTGATAACTAATTTCTATATGCTTTAAAAACAAATGATTCCTTCATGGAATGTGGGCGTCGCTGTGCAGCTCAGCGTTTATAACCCAATCCCTGATTGCCCCTTGAGAAGGTGGTGGTGAGCCATCTTCTTGAACTGCTGCAGTCCGTGGCGTAGGTGTGGTATTATAGGTATTACGGTACCTGATAGGCTGAAGCACTATTGGTGGAAACTGTACGCTTTCTATTGGTTAGGATGTATGGTAGCTCCGCCCTGCTAGGCGGGGCATAAGAGCCCGTGCCGCCCCAGCAGCCTCCATTCCATACCTGAGTTGCTGGGGGAAACATCTAGCTTATTAAAGCCTTCAGTTGGACTACAACCTCGCTTTAGTGGTCATTGATCGTGCATCAATTTAATCAGCTAGTTTTGAAAAAAGGATGGAGCTCCGAATCAAGCCGGAGTGTCTGCAACTCAGCCCCCACGCGGCGAACTCAGCGGCAATCTTCAAACACTGGCTGGCGTGCTTTAAAGGGTATCTCGGGACGGCTGAAAACACATCCACGGGAGAGCAGAAACTGCAAGTCCTGCACTCAAGGGTGAGCCCGGAGATTTACACTCTCGTCGAGGAAGCGGAAGACTTCGATGCGGCAATAGAGCTGCTAAAAGGACACTATATTCGCCCGGTAAACCAGGTCTACGCCCGGCACCTGCCCTGGGGAATCACTGAAAGAATTCTACCGTGCACTCCTGGTGTTGGGGAGAAACTGCTGCTACCCGCAAGTTTTGGCGCGCGAACACACTGACCTCTTGGTCCGGGACGCTTTCGTGGCAGGTATGCTATCCTCACAAATTCGCCAGCGACTGCTAGAAAAAGACACTCTGGGTCTCAGGGAGGCACGGGCACTTGCCGGCTCGCTGGACGAGGCCTCCAGGAACGCCCGCGCTTACATTCCCGACCGCGCGGCAGCCCCCGGGCAACGTGGAACCGCTCCGCGGCCGACCCTGAGACTTCCCCCATCCCCCCCACAAGCCTGTGCTGCAAGGCAGCCTGGCAACCCCGGGGGGCCCCGCTGCTACTTTTGCGGGCAGGCCAAGCACCCCCGCCAGCGCTGCCCGGCCCGCGCATCCACCTGCAAGGGATGCGGCGAAAAGGGCCATTTTGTGGGGGTATGTCAGGCCCGTGCGGTTGCCGTGGTCGCCGGCGGCGAATGCGGACCGCAACCACAAACATCTCAACGGTCCCCGTGCACCATCTTCCTACTCCAGGGCCACGTGCGGACCCCGGGCGCTGCCATCTTGTTCCGCGGACGCCACGCTGGAGGGATGGGCGCCGCCATTTTGTGCACCCCAAGCCATGTGCGACCAATGGGAGCCGCCATCTTGGATGAACCCCAAGGACCCCAGCTCGGCTGACCACGCACTGCCTGAAGATAACTCTCAACTGCTGCGATTAGCCTCGGTGACCCTGGATCAGTCTCGGCCTCGAACACTCTCAACTGCTACAACGACTGTATTCATCAACGGGCACGAGAGGTCCTGCCTAATCTACTCTGGGAGCACGGAGAGCTTCATACACCCTGACACGGTAAGGCGCTGTTCTCTCCTCACCCACCCTGTGGGATTCATCAAAAAATCTCCCTGGCCTCCGGTTCCCACTCAGTGGAGATAAAGGGGTTTTGTGTAGCAAACCTCACAGTCCAGGGAAGGGAGTTTAAAAATTTCCGTCTCTACGTCCTTCCCCACCCCTGCGTGGCTACGCTCCTGGGTTTAGACTTCCAGTGTAACCTCCAAAGTCTAACCTTAAAATTCGGCGGCCCTATACCCCCCCTTACTGTCTGCGGCCTCGCGACCCTTAAGGGCGACCCACCTTCCCTGTTTGCGAACCTCACCCCGGATTGCAAACCCGTCGCCATCAGGAGCAGACGATACAGTGCCCAGGACCGGATCTTTATTAGAGTTGTATGACACCAAGATTGGTGGCACAGTGGATAGTGAAGAAGGTTATCTAGGATTGCAACGGGATCTTGATCAATTAGGCCAGTGGGCCGACGAATGGCAGATGGAGTTTAATTTAGATAAATGTGAGGTGATGCATTTTGGCAGATCGAATCAGGCCAGGACCTACTCAGTTAATGGTATGGCGTTGGGGAGAGTTATAGAACAAAGAGATCTAGGAGTACAGGTTCATAGCTCCTTGAAGGTGGAGTCGCAGGTGGACAGGGTGGTGAAGAAGGCATTCGGCATGCTTGGTTTCATTGGTCAGAACATTGAATATAGGAGTTGGGACGTCTTGTTGAAGTTGTACAAGACATTGGTACGGCCACACTTGGAATACTGTGTGCAGTTCTGGTCACCCTATTATAGAAAGGATATTATTAAACTAGAAAGAGTGCAGAAAAGATTTACTAGGATGTTGCCGGGACTTGATGGTTTGAGTTATAAGGAGAGGCTGGATAGACTGGGACTTTTTTCCCTGGAGCGTAGGAGGCTTAGGGGTGATCTTATAGAGGTCTATAAAATAATGAGGGGCATAGATAAGGTAGATAGTCAACATCTTTTCCCAAAGGTAGGGGAGTCTAAAACTAGAGGGCATAGGTTTAAGGTGAGAGGGGAGAGATTCAGAAGGGCCCAGAGGGGCAATTTCTTCACTCAGAGGGTAGTGAGTGTCTGGAATGGGCTGCCAGAGGTAGTAGTAGAGGCGGGTACAATTGTGTCTTTCAAAAAGCATTTAGATGGTTACATGGGTAAGATGGGTATAGAGGGTTATGGGCCAAGTGCGGGCAACTGGGACTAGCTTAATGGTAAAAACTGGGCGGCATGGACTGGTTGGGCCAAAGGGCCTGTTTCCATGCTGTAAACTTCTATGATTCTATGATTCTATGAGGTCAGAGATCCAAAGGCTACTGAGGGAAGGGGGTCATTGAAGCCAGTAACAGCCCCTGGAGAGCTCAAGTAGTGGTGGTAAAGACCGGGGAGAAGCACAGGATGGTCATCGACAACAGTCAGACCATCAACAGGTTTACTCAGCTGGACGCGTACCCTCTCCCCCGCATATCCGACCTGGTAAACAGGATCGCGCATTATAAGGTCCTCTCCACGGTGGATCTCATGTCCGCCTACCACCATCTCCCCATCCGCACTAGTGACCGCAAATACACTGCCTTCGAGGCAGATGGGCGGTTCTACCACTTCGTAAGGGTTCCCTTCGGTGTCACCAACGGGGTCTCGGTCTTCCAGCGCGAGATGGACCGAATGGTTGACCGGTACAGTTTGCGGGCAACATTCCCGTATCTCGATAATGTCACCATCTGCGGCCAGGACCAGCAGGATCACGACACCAACCTCCGAAAATTCCTCCAGACCGCAAAAATCCTTAACCTTACATACAACAAGGATAAATGCGTGTTTAGCACCGACCGTCTAGCCATCCTCGGCTATGTAGTGCGAAATGGAGTTATAGGCCCCGACACTGAACACATGCGCCCCCTTATGGAGTTCCCCCTCCCTCACTGCCCCAAGGCCCTGAAGCGCTGCCTCAGGTTTTTCAGCTACTACGCCCAGTGGGTCCCCAACTATGCGGACAAGGCACGTCCCCTGATCCAATCCACAGCTTTTCCCGTCGATAGAGGCCCGCCAGGCCTTCAGCCGCATCAAAGCAGACATTGCAAAGGCCACGATGCACGCCATCGATGAGTCCCTCCCCTTCCAGGTGGAGAGCGACGCGTCCGACGTAGCTCTGGCGACCACCCTCAACCAAGCGGGCAGACCCGTAGCCTTCTTGTCCCGTACCCTCCATGCTTCCGAAATCCACCACTCCTCAGTCGAAAAGGAGGCCCTGGCCATAGTAGAAGCTGTGCGACATAAAAGGAATTACCTGGCCGGTAGGAGATTCACTCTCCTCATTGACCAACGGTCGGTTGCTTTCATGTTTGATAATGCACAGCGGGGCAAGATAAAAAACGACAAGATCTTGCGGTGGAGGATCAAACTCTCCACCTACAACTACGAGATTTTGTATCGTCCCAGGAAGCTAAATGAGCCTCCTGACGCCCTGTCCCGCGGCACATGTGCCACAGCACAAGTGGACCGCCTCCGAGCCCTCCACGAGGACCTCTGCCACCCGGGTGCCACTCGCTTTTTCCATTTTGTCAAGACCCGCAACCTGCCCTACTCCATCGAGGAGGTCAGGACAGTCACCAGGGACTGCCAATCCTGCGCGGAGTGCAAACCGCACTTCTACCGGCCAGAGAAAGCGCACTTGATAAAGGCTTCTCGTCCCTTTGAACGCCTCAGCATGGACTTCAAAGGGCCCCTCCCCTCCACCGACCGCAACACGTACTTCCTGAACGTGATTGATGAGTACTCCCGGTTCCCATTCGCCATCCCCTGCCCCGACATGACCGCAACCACCGTCATCAAGGCCCTCCACAGCATCTTTGCACTGTTCGGGTTCCTCTTACATACACAGTGATAGGGGGCCCTCTTTTATGAGCGACGAATTGCGTCAATTCCTGCTCAGCAAGAGCATTGCCTCGAGCAGGTCGACCAGTTACAACCCCCGGGGTAACAGACAGGTAGAGAGGGAGAACAGAACGGTCTGGAAGACCGTCCTACTGGCCCTACTGTCCAGGAATCTCCCAGTCTCCCGCTGGCAGGAAGTCCTCCCGGATGCCCTCCACTCCATCCGATCACTGCTTTGTACCACAACCAACCAAACACCTCACGATCCTCTCCTTGTCTTCCCCAGGAAGTCCTCCTCCGGGACCTTGCTCCCGACCTGGCTGCAGCACACGGACCCATCCTGCTCTGAAAACAGGTGCGGGCGCACAAGTCGGACCCGTTGGTCGAGAGGGTCCATCTGCTCCATCCTAACTCCCAGTACGCCTACGTGGCGTACCCCGACGGCTGAAAATATACGGTCTCCCTACGAGACCTGGCGCCCGCCGGAGCGCCACGCACACCCCAGCCACCAGTCCCGCCCTCCCCTCCACCGGGACACCTTACAGGAGGATCGGTCCTTCCGCCGGCCCCGTCTAGGCCCCCCCACCCCCCACCCACCGACGCTCCCCGCAGGCGCTCCCTTCCCAGGTCAACCGTTTCCCCCACCAGCGCCGTCTAGGAGTGTCGAAGCTGCCATGGAGATCAAAGCCACGCTCCTGGGGTTACAGACGCCCGAGCCCCCACCGCAGTCACCACCGAAGCTCCGACGATCACAGAGGACGACCAGGGCCCCCGATCGACTGATTGCTTCATTTTAAACTGTAAATGTAAATCATCAAATGTACATAGCTATCAGAATTGTAAATAGTTACAAAACACTGTACGGAGGTATTACGGTACCTTCATAACTAACTCTACCACGTTGCCATGGTTGTAGTATCAGGCCACCACCCCCGCCAGGCTCTTTTTTAACAGGGGTGAATGTGGTATTATAGGTATTACGGTACCTGATAGGCTGGAGCACCATTGGTGGAAACTGTACGCTTTCTATTGGTTAGGATGTATGGTAGCTCCGCCCTGCTAGGCGGGGTATAAGAGCCCGTGCCGCCCCAGCAGCCTTCATTCTGTACCTGAGCTGCTGCGGGGAAACATCTAGCTTTTTAAAGCCTTCAGTTGGAATACAACCTCGCTTTAGTGGTCATTGATCGTGCATCAGTAGGTACATGCACTGTGCTGTTAGGAAGGGAGTTCCAGGATTTTGCCCCAGTGACAATAGAGGGACTGCGACATATTTCCGTTGTGTTTTATGGGGTTTTTCTTTTACTTCACAGCAGAAAGTTGTCGGAGTTTATTTACAGGGTTGTTGCTCTGCTTCCAGGAGAAGGAAAAATCTCCCAAGTGCCTCTGATGATGCCACCACGTAATCATGTGACATACTATACAGAAGGGCATTGGTTGCAATACGTAGCATCTGCCAAGTCAGGGGGGTGCGTGGCTTGCAAATGGCGAGGTTCCCATTCGCCTGCTACCCCTGTCCTTGAGGTTATCGGTTTCGAGGGTGCTGTCGAAAGGGACTTGCCCACAGACATAATGAAGGTGACTTTGCATTTTTATCACGTATGGACTCTACCCTATCTGTTTCCTCGCGGTTCCATCCTGACTCTTCTGCGCTGTTTAATGTCTCATTTGATGCCCTTGTGGCAGTGTAGCACTCCCGCAGCGCTGCAGAGGGGAGGATCATCCTCGATTGTACTCCAGCAGTGGGTCTGACCTACTAACTCTCTGATTCCGAGTTGGGAGTGTCCTCCATTGAGCCACAGCGGACGCGCCTCGCCATCAGCAAACCAAAAATGTGTCCTTATTGTCGAATGTTTGTCTTGACGCATTTGAAACCACAGGATTAATCAACCTGTGTCGCTCACATTCTCAAATATCATAGAATATTTCATAGAATTTACAGTGCAGAAGGAGGCCATTCGGCCCATTGAGTCTGCACTGGCTCTTGGAAAGAGAACCATATCACAAAGCTTTTTCTTCCTAAGCAGGGTAGGAGAAAGAGAGCCAGCCCGTGTAGCAAAGTAATATTTTTTAAAGTCATTTTTAGCCATAGGTTCCATAAATAATAGTGCAATTATGGCAGAATAAATGTTTTATTAATTCGAGTTTTGCCTTCACTATTACATTAACGCATTAATAACTCTCAGGAATGTGGTTAGTCATGAAACATCATAGAACAGGTGGCAAGGCGGCACAGTGGTTAGCACTGCCGTCTCACAGCGCCAGGGACCCGGGTTCGATTCCAGTCTTGGGTGACTGTCTGTGTGGAGTCTGCACGTTCTCCACGTTTCTGCGTGCAGGTTAGGTCATCGGGTTACGGGGATAGGGTGGTGTGGATTGGGGAGTGGACATGGGTAGAGCGCTCTTTCGGAGAGTCGGTGCACACCAGTTTGTCATTGTAGCTGAGGGTTAACGCCAGGGACCCGGGTTCGATTCCGACCTCAGGTCTATGCGGAGTCTGCACGTTCTCCCCGTGTCTGCGTGGGTTTCCTCCGGGTGCTCCGGTTTCCTCCCACAGTCCAAAGATGTGCAGGTTAGGTGGGTTGGCCGTGATAAATTGCCCCATAGTGTCCAAAGATGAGGTAGGGCTGGGATTTGGGTCGAGGTAGAGTGCACGTTTGGAGGGGCGGAGCAGATCTCACTCCCTCTCTCACTCTCTTTCTCTGTCTCTCTCACTCTCTTCCTTTCTGTCTCTCTTACTCTCTCTGCCTCTCTCTCCCTCTATTTCACTCTCACCCTCTCTTACTCTCACTCAGTTTCAAAGCCCCTGGCATTATTTATTTTTCTCAACTATTTTCCACCTTCTCCTGCCAAATTCTTTCCAATTGATTTCCAAAATGTTTTAAGGCCGTAAAGTTGGTGTAAGATTTTGATTTTTGATGTGGGGCCTACAGCTTCGCCTCAAAAGCTTTGGGGCGTGCCTCGATTGCTGAAGCATTGCGAAAAGGTTTCAGGATGCAGCTAGCCCAGTGCAGGCCCCAGTTGATGTACATGGGTGTCACCTTTCAGTCAATTCCTACGTTCAACAAAACCAACTTAATCTTACCAAAGCTCCATAACTTTTTCACTGTTTTCAACTGATCCAAGAACTGGCACATGAGGGATGGATCGTTCTGAATCACAGGCTTCTGAGTGGAAAGTAAGCTCCGTATTTAACCACCTCTGGCATCTTGATTCCTTCTTTGAACGCGTTAGCAAGGCTGGTGTTAGCAAAGCCCAATCTCTAACAGCTGATTGGCTCACTCGGCATCTTCGGAGCTCCGGTATGAGACTAGAATCACATATTCATAGAATTCCGCCAGTGCAGAAGGGGGCCATTCGGCCCATTGAGTCTGCACCGACCCTCTGAAAGAGAACCCTAATTCACCCCACTCCCCTATCCTACCCTTCTGACCCCACCCAACCCCAGCCTGCGCATCTTTGGATACTGTGGGGTAATTTATCATGGCCAATCCACCTAACCTGCCCGCCTTTGGACTGTGGGAGGAAACCGGAGCACCCGGAGGAAACCCACGCAGACACGGGGAGAACGTGCAGACTCCGCACAGTCACCCAAGGTTGGAATTGAACCTGGGTCCCTGGTGCTGTGATACAGCAGTGCTAATCACCATGCTGCCCTATTGCCCAGATCAGGTTTCCATTCCTGAAGTGAACCAATTGGGCTTTTGTGACAATCTAACAGCTTCACAGACACCTTTCGCTGTGGTAATTAAAAAAAAAAAATCCTATTTTTGAAATGAATGAAAATGAAATGAAATGAAAATCGCTTATTGTCACAAGTAGGCTTCAATGAAGTTACTGTGAAAAGCCCGTAGTCGCCACATTCCGGCGCCTGTTCGGGGAGGCTGGTACGGGAATTGAACCGTGCTGCTGGCCTGCCTTGGTCTGCTTTAAAAGCCAGCAATTTAGCCCAGTGTGCTAAACCAGCCCCTTGAATCTTGAAGATTCAATCAAATTGTCTGGCTGTCACGGTGGGACTTAAACTCATATTTCTCAGGATAGTGAATGCAGGACTCTATAGTTTCTGTTGTAATGTGTCTTTAAGGGATTGCAGCATGCCATCACCAGAGGGGACGTGTCTCATGCGATCCAGTTATAGTTTCACTTTGCTTTTCAGCAGAGCACACGCGCACAGCTCTGCTGCTGGTCTCTTCCAGCTTTCTATCCAAGTATATCTATTCTCATGTGTCGAGGCTTAATAAATGAACCCACAGCGTGTTTACACAATCCCTTATGGGCGAATGGTACCTTTATAACATTACAAAAACATGACAATCCCCTACCCTCGCCATTAATGAATGAAAATTAGAATAGAATGGGGGAGGGGTGGGAAATCCTGCCCAAAGTCAAAAATGTGGAATCCGATCTCTCAGGGGTGAAGCTCGGCACCATTTTGACACATAAACGGTGGGCCATGTTTAGAACTCTCTCCCATAAAGAGTAACTGATGCTGGGTCTATGATTAATTTCAAATATGCGATTGATGCTTTTTGCTATCCAAAGGTATTAAGGGATGGGGTCAGGCCATAGATCAGCCTCGATCTCATTGAGTGCTGGAATAGGTAAGTGGGGCTGAATGGCCTCCTCCTGTGCCTATGTTACTCCGCTACCACCAGCGCCAGCCGTGCCATATCGCATCGGTCAACAAAAGTCTGCCAATCTGAGTTCCTATCAGCATACCATTTCCCTGTCTTTCCTTTCTCTGTCAACCAAACGCAGACGGGATGGGCCGAAGGGCCTTTTCTGCTGCAGACCTCTCTGACCGCAAGACATATTCACCGATCCCATGCACTTTGAGGGAACAGGGGGCGGATGGGAATAGAATACAGTCGCACAAATTCTCCCACCAGTGTTCTCAACGAGACGCTGCACCTCAGCTGTCGGGTAATTGAGCGAGGTGGCCACATCGAAACATCACCTGGTTGGCGCACCAGACGGCAACACTGCCACTTTAAGCAATAAAGGGCCAGGCCAGACATAAATGGACCATCTCCCGCTCCCCAACCCCCCCCCCCCCCCCCCCCAAAAGAAAACATTGCGGCAGTTACGTACGTTTTTACACAGCCGACTTCCAGCTTAATTAAATTGCTAACGTCTGGAAGCGGAGGCTCTCACTGACTGTCAGCGAGATGAATAGATGTTAATTCTTGGGAAGACAAATGCATCTCCGCAATTTCTCGCTGTCTGTTCATCGCCAGATCATTTACAAGCGTCTCGGTATAATGCCTACCGTGGGGTCGATTCCAGGAAATGTGACGTTATTACACCGAGAGGGTGAAAATCTTATAATCCCACCCCCCCCCACCTCTTTTTGGTTTCGTTTTGTGCAGTATGATTCATTCAATGTGGCTTTTTGAAAACATTATCCAAATGGTCCCACTGACCCCCCTCTGCACTCGCCACAAAGGCCCTGCCAATGTCTGGGAAGTATTTATCCAGGATGTGGAGATGCCGGCGTTGGACTGGGGGGGGGCACAGTACGAAGTCTTACAACACCGGGTTAAAGTCCAACAGGTTTATTTGGAATCACTAGCTTTCGGAGCGCTGCTCCTTCCCCAGGTGATTCCAAATTAACCCGTTGGACTTTAACCTGGTGTTGTAAGTATTTGTCCAATTCCCTTTCGGAAAAGTTACTGCTGCTCCCCCCCCCCCCCCCCCCCATATCCCCCCCCCCCCCCCTTCCCATTCAGGGCGCTCCCGCTCGCAACAACCCGCTGTAATGTTCTTGTCGGATGGCCTGATTTATATTTCAAGAACACCTGTAGCCAAAGCTATAAACGATTTATTAACATTAACTGTGGGTCAAATATATACAAAACAACAGATGAATGACAGTAAGGTCAAGCACAAGCGACCTCTCTCCAGCTTCCTCCCGCCAGTCGGAGGGATCACCCGACTCTGACATTCGCTTATATAGTAGTGAGACTCCTAGTGGTCAGTCGATCAATTACAACACAACCATGATATCACTACACTCGCTGCTTTTTCAGCCAGTGTCGGGGCAGCGAGCTCCAATCGAACATTGAGGCTGGGGTTTCTCTAGGAAGGCAGGTTGGAGGGAGATTGGATGGAGTTTGGGTGGAAAGTAGGGTTGCCAACTGTGTTTAAACGAATTCCTGGAGGTTTTGTCGCATGATTTGCCCCCACGCTCCAGCCATTAGTCGGTCAACACGTCCAGCCTCGTGACACCAACCTTCCCACGCCAATCGTGGTCGAGCAAGGGAACCGTGGTGTCAAAACACTTGTCAAGAGGAAGAAAGAGGCTGATGTAAAGATGAGACATGAAGGTTCAGTTAGAGCGCTCGAGAGTTACAAGTTAGCTAGGAAGGACCTAAAGAGAGAGCTAAGAAGAGCCAGGAGCGCACATGAGAAGTCTTTGGCAGGTAGGATCAAGGATAACCCTAAAGCTTTCTATAGATATGTCAGGAATAAAAGAATGACTAGGGTAAGAGTAGGGCCAGTCAAGGACAGTAGTGGGAAGTTGTGCGTGGAGTCCGAGGAGATAGGAGAGATGCTAAATGAATATTTTTCATCAGTATTCACACAGGAAAAAGACAACATTGTCGAGGAGAATACTGAGATTCAGGCTATTAGATTAGAAGGGCTTGAGGTTCATCAGGAGGAGGTGTTAGCAATTCTGGAAAGTGTGAAAATAGATAAGTCCCCTGGGCCGGATGGGATTTATCCTAGGATTCTCTGGGAAGCTAGGGAGGAGATTGCTGAGCCTTTGGCTTTGATCTTTAAGTCATTTTTGTCTATAGGAATAGTGCCAGAAGACTGGAGGATAGCAAATGTTGTCCCCTTGTTCAATAAGGGGAGTAGAGACAACCCAGGTAACTATAGACCAGTGAGCCTTACTTCTGTTGTGGGCAAAATCTTGAAAAGGTTTATAAGAGATAGGATGTATAATCATCTGGAAAGGAATAATTTGATTAGAGATAGTCAACATGGTTTTGTGAAGGGTAGGTCATGCCTCACAAACCTTATTGAGTTCTTTGAGAAGGTGACCAAACAGGTGGATGAGGGTAAAGCAGTTGATGTGGTGTATATGGATTACAGTAAAGCGTTTGATAAGGTTCCCCATGGTAGGCTACTGCAGAAAATACGGAGGCATGGGATTCAGGGTGTTTTAGCAGTTTGGATCAGAAATTGGCGAGCTGGAAGAAGACAAAGGGTGGTGGTTGATGGGAAATGTTCAGCCTGGAGTCCAGTTACTCATGGTGTACCACAAGGATCTGTTTTGGGCCCACTGCTGTTTGTCATTTTTATAAATGACCTGGAGGAGGGCCTAGAAGGATGGGTGAGTAAATTTGCAGATGACACTAAAGTGGGTGGAGTTGCGGACAATGCGGAAGGATGTTACAAGTTACAGAGGGACATAGATAAGCTGCAGCGCTGGGCTGAGAGGTGGCAAATGGAGTTTAATTGCAGAAAAGTGTGAGGTGATTCATTTTGGAAGGAGTAACAGGAAGACAGAGTACTGGGCTAATGGTAAGATTCTTGTCAGTGTGGATGAGCAGAGAGATCTCGGTGTCCATGTACATAGATCCCTGAAAGTTGCCACCCAGGTTGACAGGGTTGTTAAGAAGGCGTACGGTGTGTTAGCTTTTATTGGTAGAGGGATTGAGTTTCGGAGCCATGAGGTCATGTTGCAGCTGTACAAAACTCTGGTGCGGCCGCATTTGGAGTATTGCGTGTAATTCTGGTCACCGCATTATAGGAAGGATGTGGAGGCATTGGAACGGAAGCAGAGGAGAATTACCAGAATGTTGCCTGGTATGGAGGGAAGATCTTATGAGGAAAGGCTGAGGGACTTGAGGCTGTTTTCGTTAGAGAGACGAAGGTTAAGAGGTGACTTAATTGAGGCATACAAGATGCTCAGAGGATTGAATAGGGTGGACAGTGAGAGCCTTTTTCCTCGGATGGTGATGTCTGGCACGAGGGGACATAGCTTTAAATTGAGGGGAGATAGATATAGGACAGATGTCAGAGATAGGTTCTTTACTCAGAGAGTAGTAAGGGCGTGGAATGCCCTGCCTGCAACAGTAGTGGACTCGCCAAAACTAAGGGCATTCAAATGGTCATTGGATAGACATATGGACGATAAGGGAATAGTGTAGATGGGCTTTAGAGTGGTTTCACAGGTCAGCGCAACATCGAGGGCCGAAGGGCCTGTACTGCGCTGTAATGTTCCATGTTCTATGTTCTAATCGGAAAGCAGACAGACTCGCTATCCAATTGGACGATGCTCGCCTGTCAGACAAACAGCCTTTTTATTCCCCCATTTTCAATATTTTCCACGTGGTGAAGAGGAATGGTCAAAGAAAATTTCCCTCGCTTTCATTGTCCTGATGCTATTCCTCCTGCCTTGGGCACGGCCGTGTCCCGGAGATCGATCTCCAATTCTCGGGAACCCCAGGTCTATCCCGGAGAGCCGGCAGCTCAAATAGAAGCTGGATGGAGGTGAATAAGCCTGAAGGTTAAAGGTCGGTGGGAGGGAGGTTGGAGGTTATAGGTGAGGTGAGGTTCACCAATCAGATAAAGGCAAAGTCTCTCGCGATGGTGCCCAATGAAACAGTGCAATATTACAAAGGACGGTTCATCCCCACCAAACACAAGAGCTGAATAATGATCCAAATCAAACCTTGTAAATCTCAAAGTACACCCGCTGATAGATCAGGAAGGTGACTGCACAGGCTTATGGAGAACACAACGTGCAAAAATAAAATTAACTCTGGTTATTTATGATTGTTGATGTTTTTACTGCTCTCTACAATGAGGAAACACAGCAGTAAAATATACTGCAAGTGTACTCGGACATCCTGGCCATCGAACCTACCATCTCTCTCTCTCTCTCTGACATTTCCCACTTGTTTCATTCTGTTTTCTCCCTCGTTCACTCCTTCCCTTCATTTCATAGAATTCAGAGAATTAACAGTACAGAAGGAGGCCATTCGGCCCATCGAGTCTGCACCGGCTCTTGGAAAGAGCACCCTATCCAGGCCCACATCTCTACCCTATCCCAATAACCCCGTAACCCCACCCAACACTAAGGGCAATTTTGGACAATAAGGACAATTTAGCGCGGTCAATCTACCTAACCTGCACGTCTTTGGACTGTGGGAGGAAACCGGAGCACCCGGAGGAAACCCACGCACACACGGGGAGGATGTGCAGACTCCGCACAGACAGTGACCCAAGCCGGGAATCGAACCTGGGACCCTGGAGCTGTGAAGCGATTGTACTAACCACCATGCTCCCGTGCTGCCCATTTCTCGTTCATTTGCCATTAGACCTGCCCCTCCTCCGCCCCTCATTGAAACTGCCCTTTGGCGCGTGTCTCCCTCTTTGCCTTCCTTCACATCCGGAGTTTCCCTCCGAACACCCGCTCCCCCGCCCCGACACATTCCCACCCCTTGCAGCCGACCCGCTTCATCAATCTCTTGGTCGTCCTTGCTGATATCGCCTTCCTTGGTCAGTGTCACCATTTTGTTGTTCACATCAAGTGCTTTAAGCCTTTTTAAAAAGGTTAAACGCAAATGATTATTTCCCCATTCCTTCAATTTATTTGCTTTTCCTTGCCGCGGTTGGAGAGCTTTGACGTTCCATTGATCCCGAGAGCGTTGTCATCGGGAGCCTTGAGCTCCTGGTGGGGTCACTCATGACGGTAAGGTCGGAGGGGAGGAACCAAACAAATCGCATTCCAAAACAGCCCTCGGAGATGGGGCAGGCGAGAGAAACTCATCTGGTATCAATGGCTGCGATGGTGGATGAAGGCGGCAGCTGTAGGGAGGTCCCAATCGTCGAGGTCCCCTGGCCACTAGAATGGACCTACCCTCTGTCAAGGACCATGCTAACGTGCAACAGCATTCCCACGTTAAAAGATGTCCCGCCCCAGGCATCTACCGAGAGGGAACCAACACATCCCCCACTCAGACAAGGCCGGTGGCAATCAGCGAGAGGTGACGGGGGCAGGACCATGAGATCTGGAAATTCCTAGCTTCTGACCGGTGGAGTTCGATTCAGCCGTCTCGCTCTTGGAATAGGAACAGGGGAGGGTTTTGGCAGCTTTTTTAATGATCGAGCTGCCCTCTCCAGGATCCGCTCTCCTCACCCAGTATGGGGAAAGTAGCACGGTAGCACAGTGGTTAGCACTGTTGCTTCACAGCTCCAGGGTCCCGGGTTTGATTCCCGACTTGGGGATTCTCCCCGTGTCTGCGTGGGTTTCCTCCAGGTGCTCCGGTTTCCTCCCACAAGTCCCGAAAGACGGGCTGTTGGGTAATTTGGACATTCTGAATTCTCCCTCTGTGTACCCGAACAGGCGCCGGAGTGTGGCGACTAGGGGATTTTCACAGTAACTTCATTGCAGTGTTAGTGTAACCCTACTTGTGAAAATAAAGATTATTATTTATAAGAGTTGGAAAAGGTGTCCTAAAAATAGCCCGTTCCGTCCCCAACCTGGCTGGTAACCACATCTAGCAGCTCATTTGCCTGCAGTCACAAAATCAAAGTTCGACTAAATTTCAGAATCTGGAATGTACGAACCTTCATGGATAACGTACCAAACAATCGACTGGAACAGAGAACTACCCTTGTTGCCGTGAACTCAGACACTTCAACCTTGACGTCACTGCCCTGCAAGAGACCCGAAGAGCAGGCAAAGGGCAGCTGAGGGAAGGAGGGGGTGGTTACACCTTCTTCTGGAGAACAAAAGCTGAGGAACAGCCCAGGGTGCATGGAATTGGATTCATCATCAAGAACAAACTCGTCAACCGGCTCTCGGAGGTGCGTCGGCATCAACAAGCGCCTCATGACCCTCCGTCTACAACTTGCCAGAGGGCAACAGCTGTGAGTGCCTGTGACCAGCACTTAATGCCAATGGTCCGTCTACAGGAGGCTTCTACTCCACCCTGGACACCGCACTCTCCAACATTCCGAAGGAAGGGAAGACCATTTCCCGCGATGACTTCAACACCGTTGTTGGAAAGCACTCCTAACACTGGGAAGGAACTATCAGAAAGGAAGTAGTTGGGGATTGTAACTCCAATGGGGTTCTCCTGCTCACCAAATGCGCGGAACACCAACTTGTAATCACTGACGCACTCTTCCACCAAGAAGACTTCCTGGAGACATCCGCGATCAAAGCACTGGCACGTGGTCGATTTCATAATCGGCCGATTCCTGGAAAGAGGTGAAGACAACCATCATCTCAAGCTGCGAAGAAACCATCGGCCCCAAGACCAGGAGACACCAAGACCGGTTCGACGAGAACGACCGCACCATCCAAGACCTCATCGGCAAGACGAGGAAAGCTCTCCACACCTGGAACAACGATACACCCAGCAAGGCAAAGAGGAGAGCTCAACAATTAGTCAAGGCGGAGATAAAAATAAAAAGTTGGGAAATTAAGAGCTAATGGTGGACTGAGAAAGCTAAGGATCTGCAACTCCTCACTGATAACAATGACATCTGGGCTTCTTCAGTGCCGCCACGTTACTGGGCCCAACACTCTAGGCCTCGAAATTCCAGCGGAGATTTTCAAACTTGGAGGAGAAGGAATCACCCGTCATCCCCATCAGCTACTGGAAATCTGGGACAGAGAAGAAATTTCTGCCGACTCCATTCTCTCACGTTGCACTCAATTCTCTAACATTCCACTCCACTCTCTAACCTTCCCCTCCATTCTCAAAGGTTCCACTCCACTCTCTAACGTTCCATTCCATTCTCTTACGCTCCACTCCTTTCTCTAACCTTCCCCTCCGTTCTCTAACCTTCCCCTCCATTCTCTAACGTTCCATTCCATTCTCTAACACTCCACTCCGTTCTCTAACGTTCCCCTCCAATCTCTAACGTTTCACTCCGTTCTCTAACGTTCACCTCCGTTCTCTAACGTTCTCCTCCATTCTCTAACGTTTCACTCCGTTCTCTAATGTTCCACTCCGTTCTCTAACGTTCCCCTCCATTCTCTAACGTTTCACTCCGTTCTCTAACGTTTCACTCCGTTCTCTCACGTTCTCCTCCATTCTCTAACGTTTCACTCCGTTCTCTAACATTCCCCTCCATTCACTAACGTTCCCCTCCATTCTCTAATGTTCCACTCCGTTCTCTAACGCTCCACTCCATTCTCTAACGTTCCCCTCCATCTCTAACGTTCCCCACCGTTGTCTAATGTTCCACTCCGTTCTCTAACATTCCCCTCCGTTCTCTAACGTTCCCCTCCATTCTCTTACGTTCCCCTCCATTCTCTTACGTTCCCCTCCGTTCTCTAACGTTCCCCTCCGTTCCCTAACGCACCACTCCATACTCTAACGTTTCACTCCGTTCTCTAACTTTCCACTCCGTTCTCTAACGTTCCCCTCCATTCTCTAACGTTCCCCTCCATTCTCTAACGTTCCCCTCCGTTGTCTAATGTTCCACTCCGTTCTCTAACATTCCCCTCCGTTCTCTAACGTTCCCCTCCATTCTCTTACGTTCCCCTCTATTCTCTTACGTTCCCCTCCGTTCTCTAACGTTCCCCTCCGTTCTCGAATGCTCCACTCCATTCTCTAACGTTCCCCTCCGTTCTCTAACGTTCCCCTCCGTTCTCGAATGCTCCACTCCATTCTCTAACGCTCCACTCCATTCTCTAACGTTTGACTCCGTTCTCTAACGTTTCACTCCGTTCTCTAACGCTCCACTCCATTCTCTAACGTTCCCATCCATTCTCTAACGTTTCACTCCGTTCTCTAACGTTCCCCTCCGTTCTCTAACGTTCCCCTCCGTTCTCGAATGCTCCACTCCATTCTCTAACGCTCCACTCCATTCTCTAACGTTCCCATCCATTCTCTAACGCTCCACTCCGTTCTCTAACGTTCCCCTCCGTTCTCTAACGTTCCACTCCATTCTCTAACGCTCCACTCCATTCTCTAACGTTCCCATCCGTTCTCTAACGTTTCACTCCGTTCTCTAACGTTCCCCTCCGTTCTCTAACGTGCTCCTCCATTCTCTAACGTTCCCCTCCATTCTCTTACGTTCCACTCCATTCTCTTACGTTCCACTCCATTCTCTAACGTTCCCCTCCATTCTCTAACGTTCCACTCCATTCTCTAACGTTCCCCTCGGTTCTCTAACGTTCTCCTCCATTCTCTAACGTTCCCCTCCGTTCTCTAACGTTCTCCTCCGTTCTCTAACGTTTCACTCCGTTCTCTAAAGTTCCACTCCGTTGTCTAATGTTCCCCTCCGTTCTCTAACGTTTCACTCCATTCTCTAACGCTCCACTCCATTCTCTAACGTTCCACTCCATTGTCTAACGTTCCCCTCCGTTCTCTAACGGTTCACTCCATTCTCTTACGCTCCACTCCATTCTCTAACCTTCCCCTCCATTCTCTAACGCTCCACTCCATCCTCTAACGTTCCCCTCCATTCTCTAACGCTCCACTCCGTTCTCTAACGTTCCACTCCGTTCTCTAACGTTCCCCTCCATTCTCTTACGCTCCACTCCGTTCTCTAACGTTTCACTCCATTCTCTTACGCTCCACTCCATTCTCTAACCTTCCCCTCCATTCTCTAACGCTCCACTCCATCCTCTAACGCACCACTCTGTTCTCTAACGTTCCCCTCCATTCTCTAACGTTCCCCTCCGTTCTCTAACGCACCACTCTGTTCTCTAACGCTCCACTCTGTTCTCTAACGCACCACTCCGTTCTCTAATGCTCCATTCCATTCTCTAACGCTCCACTCCATTCTCTAACGTTCCCCTCCATTCTCTAACGCTCCACTACGTTCTCTAACGTTCCCCTCCATTCTCTAACGTTCCCCTCCATTCTCTAACGTTCCCCTCCATTCCTAACGTTCCCCTCCATTCTCTAACGCTCCACTCCATTCTCTAACGTTTCACTCCGTTGTCTAACGTTCCACTCCGTTCTCTAACGCTCCACTCCGTTCTCTAACGTTCCCCTCCATTCTCTAACGTTCCCCTCCATTCTCTAACGTTCCCCTCCATTCTCTAACGCTCCACTCCGTTGTCTAACGTTCCCCTCCGTTCTCTAACGTTCCCCTCCGTTCTCTAACGCTCCACTCCATTCTCTAACGTTCCCCTCCATTCTCTAACGTTCCCCTCCGTTGTCTAACGTTCCCCTCCGTTCTCTAACGCTCCACTCCGTTCTCTAACGCTCCACTCCATTCTCTAACGTTCCACTCCATTCTCTAACGTTCCCCTCCGTTCTCTAACGTTTCACTCCGTTCTCTAACGTTCCACTCCATTGTCTAACGTTCCCCTCCGTTCTCTAACGTTTCACTCCGTTCTCTAACGTTCCCCTCCGTTCTCTAATGTTCTCCTCCATTCTCTAACATTCCCCTCCATTCTCTAACGTTTCACTCCGTTCTCTAACGTTCCACTCCGTTCTCTAACGTTCCCCTCCATTCTCTAACGTTTCACTCCGTTCTCTAACGTTTCACTCCGTTCTCTAACGTTCCCCTCCGTTCTCTAATGTTCTCCTCCATTCTCTAACATTCCCCTCCGTTCTCTAACGTTCCCCTCCATTCACTAACGTTCCCCTCCATTCTCTAACGTTCCCCTCCGTTGTCTAACGTTCCACTCCATTCTCTAACATTCCCCTCCGTTCTCTAACGTTCCCCTCCATTCTCTTACGTTCCCCTCCATTCTCTTACGTTCCCCTCCGTTCTCTAACGCTCCACTCCGTTCTCTAACGTTTCACTCCGTTCTCTAACGTTCCACTCCGTTCTCTAACGTTCCCCTCCATTCTCTAACGTTCCCCTCCATTCTCTAACGTTCCCCTCCGTTGTCTAACGTTCCACTCCGTTCGCTAACATTCCCCTCCGTTCTCTAACGTTCCCCTCCATTCTCTTACGTTCCCCTCTATTCTCTTACGTTCCCCTCCGTTCTCTAACGTTCCCCTCCATTCTCTAACGCTCCACTCCGTTCTCTAACGCTCCACTCCATTCTCTAACGTTCCCCTCCATTCTCTAACGCTCCACTCCATTCTCTAAAGTTCCCCTCCATTCTCTAACGCTCCACTCCGTTGTCTAATGTTCCCCAACATTCTCTAACATTCCCCTCCATTCTCTTACGTTCCCCTCCGTTCTCTAACGTTCCCCTCCGTTCTCTGACGTTCCCCTCCATTCTCTTACGCTCCCCTCCGTTCTCTAACGTTCCCCTCCATTCTCTAACGTTCCCCTCCGTTCGCTAACGTTCCCCTCCGTTCTCAAACGTTCTCCTCCATTCTCTAACGTTCCCCTCCGTTCTCTAACGTTCTCCTCCATTCTCTAACATTCCCCTCCATTCTCTAACGTTTCACTCCGTTCTCTAACGTTCCACTCCGTTCTCTAACGTTCCACTCCGTTCTCTAACGTTTCACTCCGTTCTCTAACGTTTCACTCCGTTCTCTAACGTTCCCCTCCGTTCTCTAACGTTCTCCTCCGTTCTCTAACGTTCCCCTCCGTTCTCTACCGTTCTCCTCCATTCTCTAACGTTTCACTCTGTTTTCTAACGTTCCACTCCGTTCTCTCACGTTCCCCTCCATTCACTAACGTTCCCCTCCATTCTCTAACGTTCCCCTCCGTTGTCTAACGTTCCACTCCGTTCTCTAACATTCCCCTCCGTTCTCTAACGTTCCCCTCCATTCTCTTACGTTCCCCTCCATTCTCTTACGTTCCCTCCGTTCTCTAACGCTCCACTCCGTTCTCTAACGTTCCACTCCGTTCTCTAACATTCCCCTCCGTTGTCTAACGTTCCACTCCGTTCTCTAACATTCCCCTCCGTTCTCTAACGTTCCCCTCCATTCTCTTACGTTCCCCTCCGTTCTCTAACGTTCCCCTCCATTCTCTAACGCTCCACTCCATTCTCTAACGTTCCCCTCCATTCTCTAACGTTTCACTCCGTTCTCTAACGTTTCACTCCGTTCTCTAACGTTCCCCTCCGTACTCTAACGTTCTCCTCCATTCTCTAACGTTCCCCTCCATTCTCTAACGTTCCCCTCCGTTGTCTAACGTTCCACTCCGTTCTCTAACATTCCCCTCCGTTCTCTAACGTTCCCCTCCATTCTCTTACGTTCCCCTCCATTCTCTTAAGTTCCCCTCCATTCTCTAACGTTCCCCTCCATTCTCTAACGCTCCACTCCATTCTCTAACGTTCCACTCCGTTCTATAACGCTCCACTACGTTCTCTAACATTCCCCTCCATTCTCTAACGCTCCACCCCGTTCTCTAACGCTCCACTCCATTCTCTAACGTTTCACTCCGTTCTGTAACGTTTCACTCCGTTCTCTAACGTTCCCCTCCGTTCTCTAACGTTCTCCTCCATTCTCTAACGTTCCCCTCCATTCTCTAACGTTCCCCTCCATTCTCTAACGTTCCCCTCCGTTCTCTAACGTTCTCCTCCATTCTCTAACGTTTCACTCCGTTCTCTAATGTTCCACTCCGTTCTCTAACGTTCCCCTCCATTCTCTAACGTTCCCCTCCATTCTCTAACGTTCCCCTCCGTTGTCTAACGTTCCCCTCCATTCTCTTACGTTCCCCTCCGTTCTCTAACGTTCCCCTCCGTTCTCTAACGCTCCACTCCGTTCTCTAACGCTCCCCTCCATTCTCTAACGTTCCCCTCCATTCTCTAACGCTCCACTCCATTCTCTAATGTTCCCCTCCATTCTCTAACGTTCCCCTCCATTCTCTAACGCTCCACTCCATTCTCTTACGTTCCCCTCCGTTCTCTAACGTTCCCCTCCATTCTCTAACGCTCCACTCCGTTCTCTAACGCTCCCCTCCATTCTCTAACGTTCCCCTCCATTCTCTAACGCTCCACTCCATTCTCTAATGTTCCCCTCCATTCTCTAACGTTCCCCTCCATTCTCTAACGCTCCACTCCATTCTCTAACGCTCCACTCCATTCTCTAACGTTTCACTCCGTTGTCTAACGTTCCACTCCGTTCTCTAATGCTCCACTCCGTTCTCTAACGTTCCCCTCCATTCTCTAACGTTCCCCTCCATTCTCTAACGTTCCCCTCCATTCTCTAACGCTCCACTCCGTTGTCTAACGTTCCCCTCCATTCTCTAACGTTCCCCTCCATTCTCTTACGTTCCCCTCCGATCTCTAACGTTCCTCTCCGTTCTCTAACGTTCCCCTCCATTCTCTTACGTTCCCCTCCGTTCTCTAACGTTCCCCTCCATTCTCTAACGCTCCACTCCGTTCTCTAACGTTCCCCTCCGTTCTCTAACGCTCCACTCCATTCTCTAACGTTCCACTCCATTCTCTAACGTTTCACTCCGTTCTCTAACGTTCACCTCCGTTCTCTAACGTTCTCCTCCATTCTCTAACGTTTCACTCCGTTCTCTAACGTTCCACTCCGTTCTCTAACGTTCCCCTCCATTCTCTAATGTTTCACTCCGTTCTCTAACGTTTCACTCCGTTCTCTCACGTTCTCCTCCATTCTCTAACGTTTCACTCCGTTCTCTAACATTCCCCTCCATTCACTAACGTTCCCCTCCATTCTCTAATGTTCCACTCCGTTCTCTAACGCTCCACTCCATTCTCTAACGTTCCCCTCCATCTCTAACGTTCCCCACCGTTGTCTAATGTTCCACTCCGTTCTCTAACATTCCCCTCTGTTCTCTAACGTTCCCCTCCATTCTCTTACGTTCCCCTCCATTCTCTTACGTTCCCCTCCGTTCTCTAACGTTCCCCTCCGTTCCATAACGCACCACTCCATACTCTAACGTTTCACTCCGTTCTCTAACTTTCCACTCCGTTCTCTAACGTTCCCCTCCATTCTCTAACGTTCCCCTCCATTCTCTAACGTTCCCCTCCGTTGTCTAATGTTCCACTCCGTTCTCTAACATTCCCCTCCGTTCTCTAACGTTCCCCTCCATTCTCTTACGTTCCCCTCTATTCTCTTACGTTCCCCTCCGTTCTCTAACGTTCCCCTCCGTTCTCGAATGCTCCACTCCATTCTCTAACGTTCCCCTCCGTTCTCTAACGTTCCCCTCCGTTCTCGAATGCTCCACTCCATTCTCTAACGCTCCACTCCATTCTCTAACGTTTGACTCCGTTCTCTAACGTTTCACTCCGTTCTCTAACGCTCCACTCCATTCTCTAACGTTCCCATCCATTCTCTAACGTTTCACTCCGTTCTCTAACGTTCCCCTCCGTTCTCTAACGTTCCCCTCCGTTCTCGAATGCTCCACTCCATTCTCTAACGCTCCACTCCATTCTCTAACGTTCCCATCCATTCTCTAACGCTCCACTCCGTTCTCTAACGTTCCCCTCCGTTCTCTAACGTTCCACTCCATTCTCTAACGCTCCACTCCATTCTCTAACGTTCCCATCCGTTCTCTAACGTTTCACTCCGTTCTCTAACGTTCCCCTCCGTTCTCTAACGTGCTCCTCCATTCTCTAACGTTCCCCTCCATTCTCTTACGTTCCACTCCATTCTCTTACGTTCCACTCCATTCTCTAACGTTCCCCTCCATTCTCTAACGTTCCACTCCATTCTCTAACGTTCCCCTCGGTTCTCTAACGTTCTCCTCCATTCTCTAACGTTCCCCTCCGTTCTCTAACGTTCTCCTCCGTTCTCTAACGTTTCACTCCGTTCTCTAAAGTTCCACTCCGTTGTCTAATGTTCCCCTCCGTCCTCTAACGTTTCACTCCATTCTCTAACGCTCCACTCCATTCTCTAACATTCCACTCCATTGTCTAACGTTCCCCTCCGTTCTCTAACGGTTCACTCCATTTTCTTACGCTCCACTCCATTCTCTAACCTTCCCCTCCATTCTCTAACGCTCCACTCCATCCTCTAACGTTCCCCTCCATTCTCTAACGCTCCACTCCGTTCTCTAACGTTCCACTCCGTTCTCTAACGTTCCCCTCCATTCTCTTACGCTCCACTCCGTTCTCTAACGTTTCACTGCATTCTCTTACGCTCCACTCCATTCTCTAACCTTCCCCTCCATTCTCTAACGCTCCACTCCATCCTCTAACGCACCACTCTGTTCTCTAACGTTCCCCTCCATTCTCTAACGTTCCCCTCCGTTCTCTAACGCACCACTCTGTTCTCTAACGCTCCACTCTGTTCTCTAACGCACCACTCCGTTCTCTAATGCTCCATTCCATTCTCTAACGCTCCACTCCATTCTCTAACGTTCCCCTCCATTCTCTAACGCTCCACTACGTTCTCTAACGTTCCCCTCCATTCTCTAACGTTCCCCTCCATTCTCTAACGTTCCCCTCCATTCCTAACGTTCCCCTCCATTCTCTAACGCTCCACTCCATTCTCTAACGTTTCACTCCGTTGTCTAACGTTCCACTCCGTTCTCTAACGCTCCACTCCGTTCTCTAACGTTCCCCTCCATTCTCTAACGTTCCCCTCCATTCTCTAACGTTCCCCTCCATTCTCTAACGCTCCACTCCGTTGTCTAACGTTCCCCTCCGTTCTCTAACGTTCCCCTCCGTTCTCTAACGCTCCACTCCATTCTCTAACGTTCCCCTCCATTCTCTAACGTTCCCCTCCGTTGTCTAACGTTCCCCTCCGTTCTCTAACGCTCCACTCCGTTCTCTAACGCTCCACTCCATTCTCTAACGTTCCACTCCATTCTCTAACGTTCCCCTCCGTTCTCTAACGTTTCACTCCGTTCTCTAACGTTCCACTCCATTGTCTAACGTTCCCCTCCGTTCTCTAACGTTTCACTCCGTTCTCTAACGTTCCCCTCCGTTCTCTAATGTTCTCCTCCATTCTCTAACATTCCCCTCCATTCTCTAACGTTTCACTCCGTTCTCTAACGTTCCACTCCGTTCTCTAACGTTCCCCTCCATTCTCTAACGTTTCACTCCGTTCTCTAACGTTTCACTCCGTTCTCTAACGTTCCCCTCCGTTCTCTAATGTTCTCCTCCATTCTCTAACATTCCCCTCCGTTCTCTAACGTTCCCCTCCATTCACTAACGTTCCCCTCCATTCTCTAACGTTCCCCTCCGTTGTCTAACGTTCCACTCCATTCTCTAACATTCCCCTCCGTTCTCTAACGTTCCCCTCCATTCTCTTACGTTCCCCTCCATTCTCTTACGTTCCCCTCCGTTCTCTAACGCTCCACTCCGTTCTCTAACGCTCCACTCCATTCTCTAACGTTCCCCTCCATTCTCTAACGCTCCACTCCATTCTCTAAAGTTCCCCTCCATTCTCTAACGCTCCACTCCATTCTCTAACGTTTCACTCCGTTGTCTAATGTTCCCCTCCATTCTCTAACGCTCCACTCCGTTGTCTAACGTTCCCCTCCGTTCTCGAACGTTCCCCTCCATTCTCTAAAGTTCCCCTCCATTCCCTAACATTCCCCTCCATTCTCTAACGCTCCACTCCGTTGTCTAACGTTCCCCTCCATTCTCTAACATTCCCCTCCATTCTCTTACGTTCCCCTCCGTTCTCTAACGTTCCCCTCCGTTCTCTGACGTTCCCCTCCATTCTCTTACGCTCCCCTCCGTTCTCTAACGTTCCCCTCCATTCTCTAACGTTCCCCTCCGTTCGCTAACGTTCCCCTCCGTTCTCAAACGTTCTCCTCCATTCTCTAACGTTCCCCTCCGTTCTCTAACGTTCTCCTCCATTCTCTAACATTCCCCTCCATTCTCTAACGTTTCACTCCGTTCTCTAACGTTCCACTCCGTTCTCTAACGTTCCACTCCGTTCTCTAACGTTTCACTCCGTTCTCTAACGTTCCCCTCCGTTCTCTAACGTTCTCCTCCGTTCTCTAACGTTCCCCTCCGTTCTCTACCGTTCTCCTCCATTCTCTAACGTTTCACTCTGTTTTCTAACGTTCCACTCCGTTCTCTCACGTTCCCCTCCATTCACTAACGTTCCCCTCCATTCTCTAACGTTCCCCTCCGTTGTCTAACGTTCCACTCCGTTCTCTAACATTCCCCTCCGTTCTCTAACGTTCCCCTCCATTCTCTTACGTTCCCCTCCATTCTCTTACGTTCCCTCCGTTCTCTAACGCTCCACTCCGTTCTCTAACGTTCCACTCCGTTCTCTAACATTCCCCTCCGTTGTCTAACGTTCCACTCCGTTCTCTAACATTCCCCTCCGTTCTCTAACGTTCCCCTCCATTCTCTTACGTTCCCCTCCGTTCTCTAACGTTCCCCTCCATTCTCTAACGCTCCACTCCATTCTCTAACGTTCCCCTCCATTCTCTAACGTTTCACTCCGTTCTCTAACGTTTCACTCCGTTCTCTAACGTTCCCCTCCGTACTCTAACGTTCTCCTCCATTCTCTAACGTTCCCCTCCATTCTCTAACGTTCCCCTCCGTTGTCTAACGTTCCACTCCGTTCTCTAACATTCCCCTCCGTTCTCTAACGTTCCCCTCCATTCTCTTACGTTCCCCTCCATTCTCTTAAGTTCCCCTCCATTCTCTAACGTTCCCCTCCATTCTCTAACGCTCCACTCCATTCTCTAACGTTCCACTCCGTTCTATAACGCTCCACTACGTTCTCTAACATTCCCCTCCATTCTCTAACGCTCCACCCCGTTCTCTAACGCTCCACTCCATTCTCTAACGTTTCACTCCGTTCTGTAACGTTTCACTCCGTTCTCTAACGTTCCCCTCCGTTCTCTAACGTTCTCCTCCATTCTCTAACGTTCCCCTCCATTCTCTAACGTTCCCCTCCATTCTCTAACGTTCCCCTCCGTTCTCTAACGTTCTCCTCCATTCTCTAACGTTTCACTCCGTTCTCTAACGTTCCACTCCGTTCTCTAACGTTCCCCTCCATTCTCTAACGTTCCCCTCCATTCTCTAACGTTCCCCTCCGTTGTCTAACGTTCCCCTCCATTCTCTTACGTTCCCCTCCGTTCTCTAACGTTCCCCTCCGTTCTCTAACGCTCCACTCCGTTCTCTAACGCTCCCCTCCATTCTCTAACGTTCCCCTCCATTCTCTAACGCTCCACTCCATTCTCTAATGTTCCCCTCCATTCTCTAACGTTCCCCTCCATTCTCTAACGCTCCACTCCATTCTCTAACGTTCCACTCCGTTCTATAACGCTCTACTACGTTCTCTAACGTTCCCCTCCATTCTCTAACGCTCCACTCCATTCTCTAACGTTCCCCTCCATTCTCTAACGCTCCACTCCATTCTCTAACGCTCCACTCCATTCTCTAACGTTTCACTCCGTTGTCTAACGTTCCACTCCGTTCTCTAATGCTCCACTCCGTTCTCTAACGTTCCCCTCCATTCTCTAACGTTCCCCTCCATTCTCTAACGTTCCCCTCCATTCTCTAACGCTCCACTCCGTTGTCTAACGTTCCCCTCCATTCTCTAACGTTCCCCTCCATTCTCTTACGTTCCCCTCCGATCTCTAACGTTCCCCTCCGTTCTCTAACGTTCCCCTCCATTCTCTTACGTTCCCCTCCGTTCTCTAACATTCCCCTCCATTCTCTAACGCTCCACTCCGTTCTCTAACGTTCCCCTCCGTTCTCTAACGCTCCACTCCATTCTCTAACGTTCCACTCCATTCTCTAACGTTCCCCTCCGTTGTCTAACGTTCCCCTCCCTTCTCTAACGTTCCACTCCGTTCTCTAACGCTCCACTCCATTCTCTAACGTTCCACTCCATTCTCTAACATTCCCCTCCGTTCTCTAACGTTCTCCTCCATTCTCTAACGTTCCCCTCCGTTCTCTAACGTTCTCCTCCATTCTCTAACGTTTCACTCCGTTGTCTAACGTTCCACTCCGTTCTCTAACGCTCCACTCCGTTCTCTAACGTTCCCCTCCATTCTCTAACGTTCCCCTCCATTCTCTAACGTTCCCCTCCATTCTCTAACGCTCCACTCCGTTGTCTAACGTTCCCCTCCATTCTCTAACATTCCCCTCCATTCTCTTACGTTCCCCTCCGTTCTCTAACGTTCCCCTCCGTTCTCTAACGTTCCCCTCCATTCTCTTACGTTCCCCTCCGTTCTCTAACGTTCCCCTCCATTCTCTAACGTTCCCCTCCATTCTCTAACGTTCCCCTCCGTTCTCTAACGTTCCCCTCCGTTCTCTAACGCTCCACTCCATTCTCTAACGTTCCCGTCCATTCTCTAACGTTCCCCTCCGTTGTCTAGCGTTCCCCTCCGTTCTCTAACGCTCCACTCCGTTCTCTAACGCTCCACTCCATTCTCTAACATTCCACTCCATTCTCTAACGTTCCCCTCCGTTCTCTAACGTTCTCCTCCATTCTCTAACGTTCTCCTCCATTCTCTAACGTTTCACTCCGTTCTCTAACGTTCCACTCCGTTCTCTAACGTTCCACTCCGTTGTCTAACGTTCCCCTCCGTTCTCTAACGTTTCACTCCGTTCTCTAACGTTCCCCTCCGTTCTCAAACGTTCTCCTCCATTCTCTAACGTTCCCCTCCATTCTCTAACGTTCTCCTCCATTCTCTAACATACCCCTCCATTCTCTAACCTTTCACTCCGTTCTCTAACGTTCCACTCCGTTCTCTAACGTTCCCCTCCATTCTCTAACGTTTCACTCCGTTCTCTAATGTTTCACTCCGTTCTCTAACGTTCCCCTCCGTTCTCTAACGTTCTCCTCCATTCTCTAACGTCCTCCTCCATTCTCTAACGTTTCACTCCGTTCTCTAACGTTCCACTCCGTTCTCTAACGTTCCACTCCGTTGTCTAACGTTCCACTCCGTTCTCTAACGTTTCACTCCGTTCTCTAACGTTCCCCTCCGTTCTCAAACGTTCTCCTCCATTCTCTAACGTTCCCCTCCATTCTCTAACGTTCTCCTCCATTCTCTAACATACCCCTCCATTCTCTAACATTTCACTCCGTTCTCTAACGTTCCACTCCGTTCTCTAACGTTCCCCTCCATTCTCTAACGTTTCACTCCGTTCTCTAACGTTTCACTCCGTTCTCTAACGTTCCCCTCCGTTCTCTAACGTTCTCCTCCGTTCTCTAACATTCCCCTCCGTTCTCTAACGTTCTCCTCCATTCTCTAACGTTTCACTCCGTTTTCTAACGTTCCACTCCGTTCTCTAACGTTCCCCTCCATTCACTAACGTTCCACTCCATTCTCTAACGTTCCCCTCCGTTGTCTAACGTTCCACTCCGTTCTCTAACGTTCCCCTCCGTTCTCTAACGTTCCCCTCCATTCTCTTACGTTCCCCTCCATTTTCTTACGTTCCCCTCCGTTCTCTAACGCTCCACTCCGTTCTCTAACGTTTCACTCCGTTCTCTAACGTTCCACTCCGTTCTCTAACGTTCCCCTCCATTCTCTAACGTTCCCCTCCATTCTCTAACGTTCCCCTCCGTTGTCTAACGTTCCACTCCGTTCGCTAACATTCCCCTCCGTTCTCTAACGTTCCCCTCCATTCTCTTACGTTCCCCTCTATTCTCTTACGTTCCCCTCCGTTCTCTAACGTTCCCCTCCATTCTCTAACGCTCCACTCCATTCTCTAACGTTCCCCTCCATTCTCCAACGTTCCCCTCCATTCTCTAACGCTCCACTCCATTCTCTAACGTTCCCCTCCATTCTCTAACGCTCCACTCCATTCTCTAACGTTCCCCTCCATTCTGTAACGTTCCCCTCCATTCCTAACGTTCCCCTCCATTCTCTAACGCTCCACTCCATTCTCTAACGTTTCACTCCGTTGTCTAACGTTCCACTCCGTTCTCTAACGCTCCACTCCGTTCTCTAACGTTCCCCTCCATTCTCTAACGTTCCCCTCCATTCTCTAACGTTCCCCTCCATTCTCTAACGCTCCACTCCGTTGTCTAACGTTCCCCTCCGTTGTCTAGCGTTCCCCTCCGTTCTCTAACGCTCCACTCCGTTCTCTAACGCTCCACTCCATTCTCTAACATTCCACTCCATTCTCTAACGTTCCCCTCCGTTCTCTAACGTTCTCCTCCATTCTCTAACGTTCTCCTCCATTCTCTAACGTTTCACTCCGTTCTCTAACGTTCCACTCCGTTCTCTAACGTTCCACTCCGTTGTCTAACGTTCCCCTCCGTTCTCTAACGTTTCACTCCGTTCTCTAACGTTCCCCTCCGTTCTCAAACGTTCTCCTCCATTCTCTAACGTTCCCCTCCATTCTCTAACGTTCTCCTCCATTCTCTAACATACCCCTCCATTCTCTAACCTTTCACTCCGTTCTCTAACGTTCCACTCCGTTCTCTAACGTTCCCCTCCATTCTCTAACGTTTCACTCCGTTCTCTAACGTTTCACTCCGTTCTCTAACGTTCCCCTCCGTTCTCTAACGTTCTCCTCCATTCTCTAACGTCCTCCTCCATTCTCTAACGTTTCACTCCGTTCTCTAACGTTCCACTCCGTTCTCTAACGTTCCACTCCGTTGTCTAACGTTCCACTCCGTTCTCTAACGTTTCACTCCGTTCTCTAACGTTCCCCTCCGTTCTCAAACGTTCTCCTCCATTCTCTAACGTTCCCCTCCATTCTCTAACGTTCTCCTCCATTCTCTAACATACCCCTCCATTCTCTAACATTTCACTCCGTTCTCTAACGTTCCACTCCGTTCTCTAACGTTCCCCTCCATTCTCTAACGTTTCACTCCGTTCTCTAACGTTTCACTCCGTTCTCTAACGTTCCCCTCCGTTCTCTAACGTTCTCCTCCGTTCTCTAACATTCCCCTCCGTTCTCTAACGTTCTCCTCCATTCTCTAACGTTTCACTCCGTTTTCTAACGTTCCACTCCGTTCTCTAACGTTCCCCTCCATTCACTAACGTTCCGCTCCATTCTCTAACGTTCCCCTCCGTTGTCTAACGTTCCACTCCGTTCTCTAACGTTCCCCTCCGTTCTCTAACGTTCCCCTCCATTCTCTTACGTTCCCCTCCATTTTCTTACGTTCCCCTCCGTTCTCTAACGCTCCACTCCGTTCTCTAACGTTTCACTCCGTTCTCTAACGTTCCACTCCGTTCTCTAACGTTCCCCTCCATTCTCTAACGTTCCCCTCCATTCTCTAACGTTCCCCTCCGTTGTCTAACGTTCCACTCCGTTCGCTAACATTCCCCTCCGTTCTCTAACGTTCCCCTCCATTCTCTTACGTTCCCCTCTATTCTCTTACGTTCCCCTCCGTTCTCTAACGTTCCCCTCCATTCTCTAACGCTCCACTCCATTCTCTAACGTTCCCCTCCATTCTCCAACGTTCCCCTCCATTCTCTAACGCTCCACTCCATTCTCTAACGTTCCCCTCCATTCTCTAACGCTCCACTCCATTCTCTAACGTTCCCCTCCATTCTGTAACGTTCCCCTCCATTCCTAACGTTCCCCTCCATTCTCTAACGCTCCACTCCATTCTCTAACGTTTCACTCCGTTGTCTAACGTTCCACTCCGTTCTCTAACGCTCCACTCCGTTCTCTAACGTTCCCCTCCATTCTCTAACGTTCCCCTCCATTCTCTAACGTTCCCCTCCATTCTCTAACGCTCCACTCCGTTGTCTAACGTTCCCCTCCATTCTCTAGCGTTCCCCTCCATTCTCTTACGTTCCCCTCCGTTCTCTAACGTTCCTCTCCGTTCTCTGACGTTCCCCTCCATTCTCTTACGCTCCCCTCCGTTCTCTAACGTTCCCCTCCATTCTCTAACGTTCCCCTCCATTCTCTAACGTTCCCCTCCGTTCTCTAATGCTCCACTCCATTCTCTAACGTTCCCCTCCATTCTCTAACGTTCCCCTCCGTTGTCTAACGTTCCCCTCCGTTCTCTAACGCTCCACTCCGTTCTCTAACGCTCCACTCCATTCTCTAACGTTCCACTCCATTCTCTAACGTTCCCCTCCGTTCTCTAACGTTCTCCTCCATTCTCTAACGTTCTCCTCCATTCTCTAACGTTTCACTCCGTTCTCTAACGTTCCACTCCGTTGTCTAACGTTCCCCTCCATTCTCTAACATTTCACTCCGTTCTCTAACGTTCCCCTCCGTTCTCAAACGTTCTCCTCCATTCTCTAACGTTCCCCTCCGTTCTCTAACGTTCTCCTCCATTCTCTAACATTCCCCTCCATTCTCTAACGTTTCACTCCGTTCTCTAACGTTCCCCTCCATTCTCTAACGTTTCACTCCGTTCTCTAACGTTCCCCTCCGTTCTCTAACGTTCTCCTCCATTCTCTAACGTTCCCCTCCGTTCTCTAACGTTCTCCTCCATTCTCTAACGTTTCACTCCGTTCTCTAACGTTCCCCTCCATTCTCTTACGTTCCCCTCCATTCTCTTACGTTCCCTCCGTTCTCTAACGCTCCACTCCGTTCTCTAACGTTCCACTCCGTTCTCTAACGTTCCCCTCCGTTGTCTAACGTTCCACTCCGTTCTCTAACATTCCCCTCCGTTCTCTAACGTTCCCCTCCATTCTCTTACGTTCCCCTCCGTTCTCTAACGTTCCCCTCCATTCTCTAACGCTCCACTCCATTCTCTAACGTTCCCCTCCATTCTCTAACGTTTCACTCCGTTCTCTAACGTTTCACTCCGTTCTCTAACGTTCCCCTCCGTACTCTAACGTTCTCCTCCATTCTCTAACGTTCCCCTCCATTCTCTAACGTTCCCCTCCGTTGTCTAACGTTCCACTCCGTTCTCTAACATTCCCCTCCGTTCTCTAACGTTCCCCTCCATTCTCTTACGTTCCCCTCCATTCTCTTAAGTTCCCCTCCATTCTCTAACGTTCCCCTCCATTCTCTAACGCTCCACTCCATTCTCTAACGTTCCACTCCGTTCTATAACGCTCCACTACGTTCTCTAACATTCCCCTCCATTCTCTAACGCTCCACCCCGTTCTCTAACGCTCCACTCCATTCTCTAACGTTTCACTCCGTTCTGTAACGTTTCACTCCGTTCTCTAACGTTCCCCTCCGTTCTCTAACGTTCTCCTCCATTCTCTAACGTTCCCCTCCATTCTCTAACGTTCCCCTCCATTCTCTAACGTTCCCCTCCGTTCTCTAACGTTCTCCTCCATTCTCTAACGTTTCACTCCGTTCTCTAACGTTCCACTCCGTTCTCTAACGTTCCCCTCCATTCTCTAACGTTCCCCTCCATTCTCTAACGTTCCCCTCCGTTGTCTAACGTTCCCCTCCATTCTCTTACGTTCCCCTCCGTTCTCTAACGTTCCCCTCCGTTCTCTAACGCTCCACTCCGTTCTCTAACGCTCCCCTCCATTCTCTAACGTTCCCCTCCATTCTCTAACGCTCCACTCCATTCTCTAATGTTCCCCTCCATTCTCTAACGTTCCCCTCCATTCTCTAACGCTCCACTCCATTCTCTAACGTTCCACTCCGTTCTATAACGCTCTACTACGTTCTCTAACGTTCCCCTCCATTCTCTAACGCTCCACTCCATTCTCTAACGTTCCCCTCCATTCTCTAACGCTCCACTCCATTCTCTAACGCTCCACTCCATTCTCTAACGTTTCACTCCGTTGTCTAACGTTCCACTCCGTTCTCTAATGCTCCACTCCGTTCTCTAACGTTCCCCTCCATTCTCTAACGTTCCCCTCCATTCTCTAACGTTCCCCTCCATTCTCTAACGCTCCACTCCGTTGTCTAACGTTCCCCTCCATTCTCTAACGTTCCCCTCCATTCTCTTACGTTCCCCTCCGATCTCTAACGTTCCCCTCCGTTCTCTAACGTTCCCCTCCATTCTCTTACGTTCCCCTCCGTTCTCTAACATTCCCCTCCATTCTCTAACGCTCCACTCCGTTCTCTAACGTTCCCCTCCGTTCTCTAACGCTCCACTCCATTCTCTAACGTTCCACTCCATTCTCTAACGTTCCCCTCCGTTGTCTAACGTTCCCCTCCCTTCTCTAACGTTCCACTCCGTTCTCTAACGCTCCACTCCATTCTCTAACGTTCCACTCCATTCTCTAACATTCCCCTCCGTTCTCTAACGTTCTCCTCCATTCTCTAACGTTCCCCTCCGTTCTCTAACGTTCTCCTCCATTCTCTAACGTTTCACTCCGTTGTCTAACGTTCCACTCCGTTCTCTAACGCTCCACTCCGTTCTCTAACGTTCCCCTCCATTCTCTAACGTTCCCCTCCATTCTCTAACGTTCCCCTCCATTCTCTAACGCTCCACTCCGTTGTCTAACGTTCCCCTCCATTCTCTAACATTCCCCTCCATTCTCTTACGTTCCCCTCCGTTCTCTAACGTTCCCCTCCGTTCTCTAACGTTCCCCTCCATTCTCTTACGTTCCCCTCCGTTCTCTAACGTTCCCCTCCATTCTCTAACGTTCCCCTCCATTCTCTAACGTTCCCCTCCGTTCTCTAACGTTCCCCTCCGTTCTCTAACGCTCCACTCCATTCTCTAACGTTCCCGTCCATTCTCTAACGTTCCCCTCCGTTGTCTAGCGTTCCCCTCCGTTCTCTAACGCTCCACTCCGTTCTCTAACGCTCCACTCCATTCTCTAACATTCCACTCCATTCTCTAACGTTCCCCTCCGTTCTCTAACGTTCTCCTCCATTCTCTCACGTTCTCCTCCATTCTCTAACGTTTCACTCCGTTCTCTAACGTTCCACTCCGTTCTCTAACGTTCCACTCCGTTGTCTAACGTTCCCCTCCGTTCTCTAACGTTTCACTCCGTTCTCTAACGTTCCCCTCCGTTCTCAAACGTTCTCCTCCATTCTCTAACGTTCCCCTCCATTCTCTAACGTTCTCCTCCATTCTCTAACATACCCCTCCATTCTCTAACCTTTCACTCCGTTCTCTAACGTTCCACTCCGTTCTCTAACGTTCCCCTCCATTCTCTAACGTTTCACTCCGTTCTCTAACGTTTCACTCCGTTCTCTAACGTTCCCCTCCGTTCTCTAACGTTCTCCTCCATTCTCTAACGTCCTCCTCCATTCTCTAACGTTTCACTCCGTTCTCTAACGTTCCACTCCGTTCTCTAACGTTCCACTCCGTTGTCTAACGTTCCACTCCGTTCTCTAACGTTTCACTCCGTTCTCTAACGTTCCCCTCCGTTCTCAAACGTTCTCCTCCATTCTCTAACGTTCCCCTCCATTCTCTAACGTTCTCCTCCATTCTCTAACATACCCCTCCATTCTCTAACATTTCACTCCGTTCTCTAACGTTCCACTCCGTTCTCTAACGTTCCCCTCCATTCTCTAACGTTTCACTCCGTTCTCTAACGTTTCACTCCGTTCTCTAACGTTCCCCTCCGTTCTCTAACGTTCTCCTCCGTTCTCTAACATTCCCCTCCGTTCTCTAACGTTCTCCTCCATTCTCTAACGTTTCACTCCGTTTTCTAACGTTCCACTCCGTTCTCTAACGTTCCCCTCCATTCACTAACGTTCCGCTCCATTCTCTAACGTTCCCCTCCATTGTCTAACGTTCCACTCCGTTCTCTAACGTTCCCCTCCGTTCTCTAACGTTCCCCTCCATTCTCTTACGTTCCCCTCCATTTTCTTACGTTCCCCTCCGTTCTCTAACGCTCCACTCCGTTCTCTAACGTTTCACTCCGTTCTCTAACGTTCCACTCCGTTCTCTAACGTTCCCCTCCATTCTCTAACGTTCCCCTCCATTCTCTAACGTTCCCCTCCGTTGTCTAACGTTCCACTCCGTTCGCTAACATTCCCCTCCGTTCTCTAACGTTCCCCTCCATTCTCTTACGTTCCCCTCTATTCTCTTACGTTCCCCTCCGTTCTCTAACGTTCCCCTCCATTCTCTAACGCTCCACTCCATTCTCTAACGTTCCCCTCCATTCTCCAACGTTCCCCTCCATTCTCTAACGCTCCACTCCATTCTCTAACGTTCCCCTCCATTCTCTAACGCTCCACTCCATTCTCTAACGTTCCCCTCCATTCTGTAACGTTCCCCTCCATTCCTAACGTTCCCCTCCATTCTCTAACGCTCCACTCCATTCTCTAACGTTTCACTCCGTTGTCTAACGTTCCACTCCGTTTTCTAACGCTCCACTCCGTTCTCTAACGTTCCCCTCCATTCTCTAACGTTCCCCTCCATTCTCTAACGTTCCCCTCCATTCTCTAACGCTCCACTCCGTTGTCTAACGTTCCCCTCCATTCTCTAACGTTCCCCTCCATTCTCTTACGTTCCCCTCCGTTCTCTAACGTTCCTCTCCGTTCTCTGACGTTCCCCTCCATTCTCTTACGCTCCCCTCCGTTCTCTAACGTTCCCCTCCATTCTCTAACGTTCCCCTCCATTCTCTAACGTTCCCCTCCGTTCTCTAATGCTCCACTCCATTCTCTAACGTTCCCCTCCATTCTCTAACGTTCCCCTCCGTTGTCTAACGTTCCCCTCCGTTCTCTAACGCTCCACTCCGTTCTCTAACGCTCCACTCCATTCTCTAACGTTCCACTCCATTCTCTAACGTTCCCCTCCGTTCTCTAACGTTCTCCTCCATTCTCTAACGTTCCCCTCCATTCTCTAACGTTCCCCTCCGTTGTCTAACGTTCCCCTCCGTTCTCTAACGCTCCACTCCGTTCTCTAACGCTCCACTCCATTCTCTAACGTTCCACTCCATTCTCTAACGTTCCCCTCCGTTCTCTAACGTTCTCCTCCATTCTCTAACGTTCCCCTCCATTCTCTAACGTTTCACTCCGTTCTCTAACGTTCCCTTCCGTTCTCAAACGTTCTCCTCCATTCTCTAACGTTCCCCTCCGTTCTCTAACGTTCTCCTCCATTCTCTAACATTCCCCTCCATTCTCTAACGTTTCACTCCGTTCTCTAACGTTCCCCTCCATTCTCTAACGTTCCCCTCCGTTCTCTAACGTTCCCCTCCATTCTCTAACGTTTCACTCCGTTCTCTAACGTTTCACTCCGTTCTCTAACGTTCCCCTCCGTTCTCTAACGTTCTCCTCCATTCTCTAACGTTCCCCTCCGTTCTCTAACGTTCTCCTCCATTCTCTAACGTTTCACTCCGTTTTCTAACGTTCCACTCCGTTCTCTAACGTTCCCCTCCATTCACTAACGTTCCCCTCCATTCTCTAACGTTCCCCTCCGTTGTCTAACGTTCCACTCCGTTCTCTAACATTCCCCTCCGTTCTCTAACGTTCCCCTCCATTCTCTTACGTTCCCCTCCATTCTCTTACGTTCCCTCCGTTCTCTAACGCTCCACTCCGTTCTCTAACGTTTCACTCCGTTCTCTAACGTTCCACTCCGTTCTCTAACGTTCCCCTCCATTCTCTAACGTTCCACTCCGTTCTCTAACATTCCCCTCCGTTCTCTAACGTTCCCCTCCATTCTCTTACGTTCCCCTCTATTCTCTTACGTTCCCCTCCGTTCTCTAACGTTCCCCTACATTCTCTAACGCTCCACTCCATTCTCTAACGTTCCCCTCCATTCTCTAACGTTCCCCTCCATTCTCTAACGCTCCACTCCATTCTCTAACGTTCCCCTCCATTCTCTAACGTTTCACTCCGTTCTCTAACGTTTCACTCCGTTCTCTAACGTTCCCCTCCGTTCTCTAACGTTCTCCTCCATTCTCTAACGTTCCCCTCCATTCTCTAACGTTCCCCTCCGTTGTCTAACGTTCCACTCCGTTCTCTAACATTCCCCTCCGTTCTCTAACGTTCCCCTCCATTCTCTTACGTTCCCCTCCATTCTCTTAAGTTCACCTCCATTCTCTAACGGTCCCCTCCATTCTCTAACGCTCCACTCCATTCTCTAACGTTCCCCTCCATTCTCTAACGTTCCCCTCCATTCTCTAATGCTCCACTCCATTCTCTAACGTTCCACTCCGTTCTATAACGCTCCACTACGTTCTCTAACGTTCCCCTCCATTCTCTAACGCTCCACTCCATTCTCTAACGTTCCCCTCCATTCTCTAACGTTCCCCTCCATTCTCTAACGTTTCACTCCGTTCTCTAACGTTCCACTCCGTTCTCTAACGTTCCCCTCCATTCTCTAACGTTGCACTCCGTTCTCTAACGTTTCACTCCATTCTCTAACGTTCCCCTCCGTTCTCTAACGTTCTCCTCCATTCTGAAACGTTCCCCTCCGTTGTCTAACGTTCCACTCCGTTCTCTAACATTCCCCTCCGTTCTCTAACGTTCCCCTCCATTCTCTTACGTTCCCCTCCATTCTCTTACGTTCCCCTCCGTTCTCTAACGTTCCACTCCATTCTCTTACGTTCCCCTCCATTCTCTAACGTTTCACTCCGTTCTCTAACGTTTCACTCCATTCTCTAACGTTCCCCTCCGTTCTCTAACGTTCTCCTCCATTCTGAAACGTTCCCCTCCGTTCTCTAACGTTCTCCTCCATTCTGAAACGTTCCCCTCCGTTCTCTAACGTTCTCCTCCATTCTCTAACGTTTCACTCCGTTCTCTAACGTTCCACTCCATTTTCTAACGTTCCCCTCCATTCTCTAACGTTCTCCTCCATTCTCTAACGTTCCCCTCCGTTCTCTAACATTCCACTCCGTTCTCTAATGTTCCCCTCCATTCTCTTACGTTCCCCTCCATTCTCTTACGTTCCCCTCCGTTCTCTAACGTTCCACTCCATTCTCTTACGTTCCCCTCCATTCTCTTACGTTCCCCTCCGTTCTCTAACGTTCCCCTCCGTTGTCTAACGTTCCCCTCCGTTCTCTAACATTCCACTCCGTTCTCTAACGTTCCCCTCCATTCTCTTACGTTCCCCTCCATTCTCTTACGTTTCCCTCCGTTCTCTAACGTTCCACTCCATTCTCTTACGTTCCCCTCCATTCTCTAACGTTCCCCTCCATTCTCTAACGTTCTCCTCCATTCTCTAACGTTCCCCTCCGTTCTCTAACATTCCACTCCGTTCTCTAACGTTCCCCTCCATTCTCTAACATTCCCCTCCATTCTCTTACGTTCCCCTCCGTTCTCTAACGTTCCCCTCCGTTCTCTGACGTTCCCCTCCATTCTCTTACGCTCCCCTCCGTTCTCTAACGTTCCCCTCCATTCTCTAACGTTCCCCTCCATTCTCTAACGTTCCCCTCCGTTCTCTAATGCTCCACTCCATTCTCTAACGTTCCCCTCCATTCTCTAACGTTCCCCTCCGTTGTCTAACGTTCCCCTCCGTTCTCTAACGCTCCACTCCGTTCTCTAACGCTCCACTCCATTCTCTAACGTTCCACTCCATTCTCTAACGTTCCCCTCCGTTCTCTAACGTTCTCCTCCATTCTCTAACGTTCTCCTCCATTCTCTAACGTTTCACTTCGTTCTCTAACGATCCACTCCGTTGTCTAACGTTCCCCTCCATTCTCTAACGTTTCACTCCGTTCTCTAACGTTCCCCTCCGTTCTCAAACGTTCTCCTCCATTCTCTAACGTTCCCCTCCGTTCTCTAACGTTCTCCTCCATTCTCTAACATTCCCCTCCATTCTCTAACGTTTCACTCCGTTCTCTAACGTTCCTCTCCATTCTCTAACGTTCCCCTCCGTTCTCTAACGTTCCCCTCCATTCTCTAACGTTTCACTCCGTTCTCTAACGTTTCACTCCGTTCTCTAACGTTCCCCTCCGTTCTCTAACGTTCTCCTCCATTCTCTAACGTTCCCCTCCGTTCTCTAACGTTCTCCTCCATTCTCTAACGTTTCACTCCGTTTTCTAACGTTCCACTCCGTTCTCTAACGTTCCCCTCCATTCTCTAACGTTCCCCTCCGTTGTCTAATGTTCCACTCCGTTCTCTAACATTCCCCTCCGTTCTCTAACGTTCCCCTCCATTCTCTTACGTTCCCCTCTATTCTCTTACGTTCCCCTCCGTTCTCTAACGTTCCCCTCCATTCTCTAACGCTCCACTCCATTCTCTAACGTTCCCCTCCATTCTCTAACGTTCCCCTCCATTCTCTAACGCTCCACTCCATTCTCTAACGTTCCCCTCCATTCCCTAACGTTTCACTCCGTTCACTAACGTTTCACTCCGTTCTCTAACGTTCCCCTCCGTTCTCTAACGTTCTCCTCCATTCTCTAACGTTCCCCTCCATTCTCTAACGTTCCCCTCCGTTGTCTAACGTTCCACTCCGTTCTCTAACATTCCCCTCCGTTCTCTAACGTTCCCCTCCATTCTCTTACGTTCCCCTCCATTCTCTTAAGTTCACCTCCATTCTCTAACGTTCCCCTCCATTCTCTAACGCTCCACTCCATTCTCTAACGTTCCCCTCCATTCTCTAACGTTCCCCTCCATTCTCTAACGTTCCCCTCCATTCTCTAACGCTCCACTCCATTCTCTAACGTTCCACTCCGTTCTATAACGCTCCACTACGTTCTCTAACGTTCCCCTCCATTCTCTAACGCTCCACTCCATTCTCTAACGTTCCCCTCCATTCTCTAACGTTCCCCTCCATTCTCTAACGTTTCACTCCGTTCTCTAACGTTCCACTCCGTTCTCTAACGTTCCCCTCCATTCTCTAACGTTGCACTCCGTTCTCTAAAGTTTCACTCCATTCTCTAACGTTCCCCTCCGTTCTCTAACGTTCTCCTCCATTCTGAAACGTTCCCCTCCGTTGTCTAACGTTCCACTCCGTTCTCTAACATTCCCCTCCGTTCTCTAACGTTCCCCTCCATTCTCTTACGTTCCCCTCCATTCTCTTACGTTCCCCTCCGTTCTCCAACGTTCCACTCCATTCTCTTACGTTCCCCTCCATTCTCTAACGTTTCACTCCGTTCTCTAACGTTTCACTCCATTCTCTAACGTTCCCCTCCGTTCTCTAACGTTCTCCTCCATTCTGAAACGTTCCCCTCCGTTCTCTAACGTTCTCCTCCATTCTGAAACGTTCCCCTCCGTTCTCTAACGTTCTCCTCCATTCTCTAACGTTTCACTCCGTTCTCTAACGTTCCACTCCATTTTCTAACGTTCCCCTCCATTCTCTAACGTTCTCCTCCATTCTCTAACGTTCCCCTCCGTTCTCTAACATTCCACTCCGTTCTCTAACGTTCCCCTCCATTCTCTTACGTTCCCCTCCATTCTCTTACGTTCCCCTCCGTTCTCTAACGTTCCACTCCATTCTCTTACGTTCCCCTCCATTCTCTTACGTTCCCCTCCGTTCTCTAACGTTCCCCTCCGTTGTCTAACGTTCCCCTCCGTTCTCTAACATTCCACTCCGTTCTCTAACGTTCCCCTCCATTCTCTTACGTTCCCCTCCATTCTCTTACGTTCCCCTCCGTTCTCTAACGTTCCACTCCATTCTCTTACGTTCCCCTCCATTCTCTAACGTTCCCCTCCATTCTCTAACGTTCTCCTCCATTCCCAACGTTCCCCTCCGTTCTCTAACATTCCACTCCGTTCTCTAACGTTCCCCTCCATTCTCTTACGTTCCCCTCCATTCTCGTACGTTCCCCTCCGTTCTCTAACGTTCCACTCCATTCTCTTACGTTCCCCTCCATTCTCTTACGTTCCCCTCCGTTCTCTAACGTTCCCCTCCGTTGTCTAACGTTCCCCTCCGTTCTCTAACATTCCACTCCGTTCTCTAACGTTCCCCTCCATTCTCTTACGTACCCCTCCATTCTCTTACGTTCCCCTCCGTTCTCTAACTTTCCACTCCATTCTCTTACGTTCCCCTCCATTCTCTTACGTTCCCCTCCGTTCTCTAACGTTCCCCTCCGTTGTCTAACGTTCCCCTCCGTTCTCTAACATTCCACTCCGTTCTCTAACGTTCCCCTCCATTCTCTTACGTTCCCCTCCATTCTCTTACGTTCCCCTCCGTTCTCTAACGTTCCACTCCATTCTCTTACGTTCCCCTCCATTCTCTTACGTTCCCCTCCGTTCTCTAACGTTCCCCTCCGTTGTCTAACGTTCCCCTCCGTTCTCTAACATTCCACTCCGTTCTCTAACGTTCCCCTCCATTCTCTTACGTTCCCCTCCATTCTCTTACGTTCCCCTCCGTTCTCTAACGTTCCCCTCCATTCTCTAACGTTCCCCTCCATTCTCTAACACTCCACTCCATTCTCTTACGTTCCCCTCCATTCCCTAACGTTCCCCTCCGTTCCCTAACGATCCCCTCCATTCTCTAACGCTCCACTCCGTTCTCTAACGTTCCCCTCCATTCTCTAACGTTCCCCTCCATTCTCTAACGTGCCCCTCCATTCTCTAACGTGCCCCTCCATTCTCTTACGTTCCCCTCCATTCTCTAACGCTCCACTACATTCTCTAACGCTCCACTCCATTCTCTAACGTTCCCCTCCATTCTCTAACGTGCCCCTCCATGCTCTAACGTTCCCCTCCATTCTCTAACGTTCCACTCCATTCTCTAACGCTCCACCCCGTTCTCTAACGTTCCCCTCCATTCTCTAACGTTTCACTCCGTTCTCTAACGTTCCCCTCCGTTCTCTAACGTTCTCCTCCATTCTCTAACGTTCCACTCCATTCTCTAACATTCCCCTCCATTCTCTAACGTTCCCCTCCATTCTCTAATGTTCCCCTCCGTTCTCTAACGTTCCACTCCATTCTCTTACGTTCCCCTCCATTCTCTTAAGTTCACCTCCATTCTCTAACGTTCCCCTCCATTCTCTTACGTTCCCCTCTATTCTCTTACGTTCCCCTCCGTTCTCTAACGTTCCCCTCCATTCTCTAACGCTCCACTCCATTCTCTAACGTTCCCCTCCATTCTCCAACGTTCCCCTCCATTCTCTAACGCTCCACTCCATTCTCTAACGTTCCCCTCCATTCTCTAACGCTCCACTCCATTCTCTAACGTTCCCCTCCATTCTGTAACGTTCCCCTCCATTCCTAACGTTCCCCTCCATTCTCTAACGCTCCACTCCATTCTCTAACGTTTCACTCCGTTGTCTAACGTTCCACTCCGTTCTCTAACGCTCCACTCCGTTCTCTAACGTTCCCCTCCACTCTCTAACGTTCCCCTCCATTCTCTAACGTTCCCCTCCATTCTCTAACGCTCCACTCCGTTGTCTAACGTTCCCCTCCATTCTCTAACATTCCCCTCCATTCTCTTACGTTCCCCTCCGTTCTCTAACGTTCCCCTCCGTTCTCTGACGTTCCCCTCCATTCTCTTACGCTCCCCTCCGTTCTCTAACGTTCCCCTCCATTCTCTAACGTTCCCCTCCATTCTCTAACGTTCCCCTCCGTTCTCTAATGCTCCACTCCATTCTCTAACGTTCCCCTCCATTCTCTAACGTTCCCCTCCGTTGTCTAACGTTCCCCTCCGTTCTCTAACGCTCCACTCCGTTCTCTAACGCTCCACTCCATTCTCTAACGTTCCACTCCATTCTCTAACGTTCCCCTCCGTTCTCTAACGTTCTCCTCCATTCTCTAACGTTCTCCTCCATTCTCTAACGTTTCACTCCGTTCTCTAACGTTCCACTCCGTTGTCTAACGTTCCCCTCCATTCTCTAACGTTTCACTCCGTTCTCTAACGTTCCCCTCCGTTCTCAAACGTTCTCCTCCATTCTCTAACGTTCCCCTCCGTTCTCTAACGTTCTCCTCCATTCTCTAACATTCCCCTCCATTCTCTAACGTTTCACTCCGTTCTCTAACGTTCCCCTCCATTCTCTAACGTTCCCCTCCGTTCTCTAACGTTCCCCTCCATTCTCTAACGTTTCACTCCGTTCTCTAACGTTTCACTCCGTTCTCTAACGTTCCCCTCCGTTCTCTAACGTTCTCCTCCGTTCTCTAACGTTCGCCTCCGTTCTCTAACGTTCTCCTCCATTCTCTAACGTTTCACTCCGTTTTCTAACGTTCCACTCCGTTCTCTAACGTTCCCCTCCATTCACTAACGTTCCCCTGCATTCTCTAACGTTCCCCTCCGTTGTCTAACGTTCCACTCCGTTCTCTAACATTCCCCTCCGTTCTCTAACGTTCCCCTCCATTCTCTTACGTTCCCCTCCATTCTCTTACGTTCCCTCCGTTCTCTAACGCTCCACTCCGTTCTCTAACGTTTCACTCCGTTCTCTAACGTTCCACTCCGTTCTCTAACGTTCCCCTCCATTCTCTAACGTTCCCCTCCGTTGTCTAATGTTCCACTCCGTTCTCTAACATTCCCCTCCGTTCTCTAACGTTCCCCTCCATTCTCTTACGTTCCCCTCTATTCTCTTACGTTCCCCTCCGTTCTCTAACGTTCCCCTCCATTCTCTAACGCTCCACTCCATTCTCTAACGTTCCCCTCCATTCTCTAACGTTCCCCTCCATTCTCTAACGCTCCACTCCATTCTCTAACGTTCCCCTCCATTCTCTAACGTTTCACTCCGTTCTCTAACGTTTCACTCCGTTCTCTAACGTTCCCCTCCGTTCTCTAACGTTCCCCTCCGTTGTCTAATGTTCCCCTCCGTTCTCTAACATTCCACTCCGTTCTCTAACGTTCCCCTCCATTCTCTTACGTTCCCCTCCATTCTCTTACGTTTCCCTCCGTTCTCTAACGTTCCACTCCATTCTCTTACGTTCCCCTCCATTCTCTAACGTTCCCCTCCATTCTCTAACGTTCTCCTCCATTCTCTAACGTTCCCCTCCGTTCTCTAACATTCCACTCCGTTCTCTAACGTTCCCCTCCATTCTCTAACATTCCCCTCCATTCTCTTACGTTCCCCTCCGTTCTCTAACGTTCCCCTCCGTTCTCTGACGTTCCCCTCCATTCTCTTACGCTCCCCTCCGTTCTCTAACGTTCCCCTCCATTCTCTAACGCTCCACTCCGTTCTCTAACGTTCCCCTCCGTTCTCTAATGCTCCACTCCATTCTCTAACGTTCCCCTCCGTTCTCTAACGTTCTCCTCCATTCTCTAACGTTCTCCTCCATTCTCTAACGTTTCACTTCGTTCTCTAACGATCCACTCCGTTGTCTAACGTTCCCCTCCATTCTCTAACGTTTCACTCCGTTCTCTAACGTTCCCCTCCGTTCTCAAACGTTCTCCTCCATTCTCTAACGTTCCCCTCCGTTCTCTAACGTTCTCCTCCATTCTCTAACATTCCCCTCCATTCTCTAACGTTTCACTCCGTTCTCTAACGTTCCCCTCCATTCTCTAACGTTCCCCTCCGTTCTCTAACGTTCCCCTCCATTCTCTAACGTTTCACTCCGTTCTCTAACGTTTCACTCCGTTCTCTAACGTTCCCCTCCGTTCTCTAACGTTCTCCTCCATTCTCTAACGTTCCCCTCCGTTCTCTAACGTTCTCCTCCATTCTCTAACGTTTCACTCCGTTTTCTAACGTTCCACTCCGTTCTCTAACGTTCCCCTCCATTCTCTAACGTTCCCCTCCGTTGTCTAATGTTCCACTCCGTTCTCTAACATTCCCCTCCGTTCTCTAACGTTCCCCTCCATTCTCTTACGTTCCCCTCTATTCTCTTACGTTCCCCTCCGTTCTCTAACGTTCCCCTCCATTCTCTAACGCTCCACTCCATTCTCTAACGTTCCCCTCCATTCTCTAACGTTCCCCTCCATTCTCTAACGCTCCACTCCATTCTCTAACGTTCCCCTCCATTCTCTAACGTTTCACTCCGTTCTCTAACGTTTCACTCCGTTCTCTAACGTTCCCCTCCGTTCTCTAACGTTCTCCTCCATTCTCTAACGTTCCCCTCCATTCTCTAACGTTCCCCTCCGTTGTCTAACGTTCCACTCCGTTCTCTAACATTCCCCTCCGTTCTCTAACGTTCCCCTCCATTCTCTTACGTTCCCCTCCATTCTCTTAAGTTCACCTCCATTCTCTAACGTTCCCCTCCATTCTCTAACGCTCCACTCCATTCTCTAACGTTCCCCTCCATTCTCTAACGTTCCCCTCCATTCTCTAACGTTCCCCTCCATTCTCTAACGCTCCACTCCATTCTCCAACGTTCCACTCCGTTCTCTAACGTTCCACTCCGTTCTCTAACGTTTCACTCCATTCTCTAACGTTCCCCTCCGTTCTCTAACGTTCTCCTCCATTCTGAAACGTTCCCCTCCGTTGTCTAACGTTCCACTCCGTTCTCTAATATTCCCCTCCGTTCTCTAACGTTCCCCTCCATTCTCTAACGTTCCCCTCCATTCTCTTACGTTCCCCTCCGTTCTCCAACGTTCCACTCCATTCTCTTACGTTCCCCTCCATTCTCTAACGTTTCACTCCGTTCTCTAACGTTTCACTCCATTCTCTAACGTTCCCCTCCGTTCTCTAACGTTCTCCTCCATTCTGAAACGTTCCCCTCCGTTCTCTAACGTTCTCCTCCATTCTGAAACGTTCCCCTCCGTTCTCTAACGTTCTCCTCCATTCTCTAACGTTTCACTCCGTTCTCTAACGTTCCACTCCATTTTCTAACGTTCCCCTCCATTCTCTAACGTTCTCCTCCATTCTCTAACGTTCCCCTCCGTTCTCTAACATTCCACTCCGTTCTCTAACGTTCCCCTCCATTCTCTTACGTTCCCCTCCATTCTCTTACGTTCCCCTCCGTTCTCTAACGTTCCACTCCATTCTCTTACGTTCCCCTCCATTCTCTTACGTTCCCCTCCGTTCTCTAACGTTCCCCTCCGTTGTCTAACGTTCCCCTCCGTTCTCTAACATTCCACTCCGTTCTCTAACGTTCCCCTCCATTCTCTTACGTTCCCCTCCATTCTCTTACGTTCCCCTCCGTTCTCTAACGTTCCACTCCATTCTCTTACGTTCCCCTCCATTCTCTAACGTTCCCCTCCATTCTCTAACGTTTTCCTCCATTCTCTAACGTTCCCCTCCGTTCTCTAACATTCCACTCCGTTCTCTAACGTTCCCCTCCATTCTCTTACGTTCCCCTCCATTCTCGTACGTTCCCCTCCATTCTCTAACGTTCCACTCCATTCTCTTACGTTCCCCTCCATTCTCTTACGTTCGCCTCCGTTCTCTAACGTTCCCCTCCGTTGTCTAACGTTCCCCTCCGTTCTCTAACATTCCACTCCGTTCTCTAACGTTCCCCTCCATTCTCTTACGTACCCCTCCATTCTCTTACGTTCCCCTCCGTTCTCTAACGTTCCACTCCATTCTCTTACGTTCCCCTCCATTCTCTTACGTTTCCCCTCCGTTCTCTAACGTTCCCCTCCGTTGTCTAACGTTCCCCTCCGTTCTCTAACATTCCACTCCGTTCTCTAACGTTCCCCTCCATTCTCTTACGTTCCCCTCCATTCTCTTACGTTCCCCTCCGTTCTCTAACGTTCCACTCCATTCTCTTACGTTCCCCTCCATTCTCTTACGTTCCCCTCGGTTCTCTAACGTTCCCCTCCGTTGTCTAACGTTCCCCTCCGTTCTCTAACATTCCACTCCGTTCTCTAACATTCCCCTCCATTCTCTTACGTTCCCCTCCATTCTCTTACGTTCCCCTCCGTTCTCTAACGTTCCCCTCCATTCTCTAACGTTCCCCTCCATTCTCTAACACTCCACTCCATTCTCTTACGTTCTCCTCCGTTCCCTAACGTTCCCCTCCGTTCCCTAACGATCCCCTCCATTCTCTAACGCTCCACTCCGTTCTCTAACGTTCCCCTCCATTCTCTAACGTTCCCCTCCATTCTCTAACGTGCCCCTCCATTCTCTAACGTGCCCCTCCATTCTCTTACGTTCCCCTCCGTTCTCTAACGCTCCACTACATTCTCTAACGCTCCACTCCATTCTCTAACGTTCCCCTCCATTCTCTAACGTGCCCCTCCATTCTCTAACTTTCCCCTCCATTCTCTAACGTTCCACTCCATTCTCTAACGCTCCACCCCGTTCTCTAACGTTCCCCTCCATTCTCTAACGTTTCACTCCGTTCTCTAACGTTCCCCTCCGTTCTCTAACGTTCTCCTCCATTCTCTAACGTTCCATTCGATTCTCTAACATTCCCCTCTATTCTCTAACGTTCCCCTCCATTCTCTAATGTTCCCCTCCGTTCTCTAACGTTCCACTCCATTCTCTTACGTTCCCCTCCATTCTCTTAAGTTCACCTCCATTCTCTAACGTTCCCCTCCATTCTCTAACGCTCCACTCCATTCTCTAACGTTCCCCTCCATTCTCTAACGTTCCCCTCCATTCTCTAACGCTCCACTCCATTCTCTAACGTTCCACTCCGTTCTATAACGCTCCACTACGTTCTCTAACGTTCCCCTCCATTCTCTAACGTTCCCCTCCATTCTCTAACGTTCCCCTCCATTCTCTAACGTTTCACTCCGTTCTCTAACGTTCCACTCCGTTCTCTAACGTTCCCCTCCATTCTCTAACGTTTCACTCCGTTCTCTAACGTTTCACTCCATTCTCTAACGTTCCCCTCCGTTCTCTAACGTTCTCCTCCATTCTGAAACGTTCCCCTCCGTTGTCTAACGTTCCACTCCGTTCTCTAACATTCCCCTCCGTTCTCTAACGTTCCCCTCCATTCTCTAACGTTCCCCTCCATTCTCTTACGTTCCCCTCCATTCTCTAACGTTCCCCTCCATTCTCTTACGTTCCCCTCCATTCTCTTACGTTCCCCTCCGTTCTCTTACGTTCCCCTCCATTCTCTTACGTTCCCCTCCATTCTCTAACGTTCCCCTCCATTCTCTAACGCTCCACTCCGTTCTCTAACGTTCCCCTCCATTCTCTTACGTTCCCCTCCATTCTCTTATGTTCCCCTCCGTTCTCTAACGTTCCACTCCATTCTCTTACGTTCCCCTCCATTCTCTAACGTTTCATTCCGTTCTCTAACGTTTCACTCCATTCTCTAACGTTCCCCTCCGTTCTCTAACGTTCTCCTCCATTCTGAAACGTTCCCCTTCGTTCTCTAACGTTCTCCTCCATTCTGAAACGTTCCCCTCCGTTCTCTAACGTTCTCCTCCATTCTCTAACGTTTCACTCCGTTCTCTAACGTTCCACTCCATTTTCTAACGTTCCCCTCCATTCTCTAACGTTCTCCTCCATTCTCTAACGTTCCACTCCGTTCTCTAACGTTCCCCTCCATTCTCTAACGTTCCACTCCATTCTCAAACGCTCCACTCCGTTCTCTAACATTCCACTCCGTTCTCTAACGTTCCCCTCCATTCTCTTACGTTCCCCTCCATTCTCTTACGTTCCCCTCCGTTCTCTAACCTTCCCCTCCGTTCCCTAACGTTCCCCTCCGTTCTCTAACGTTCCCCTCCATTCTCTAACGTTCCCCTATATTCTCTAACGTTCCAATCCGTTCTCTAACGTTCCCCTCCATTCTCTAACGTTCCCCTCCGTTCTGTAACGTTTCACTCCATTCTCTAACGTTCCCCTCCATTCTCTAACGTTCCCCTCCATTCTCTAACGCTCCACTCCATTCTCTAACGTTCCCCTCCATTCTCTAACGTTCCACTCCATTCTATAACGCTCCACCCCGTTCTCTAACGCTCCACTCCATTCTCTAACGTTTCACTCCGTTCTGTAACGTTTCACTCCGTTCTCTAACGTTCCCCTCCGTTCTCTAACGTTCCACTCCATTCTCTAACATTCCCCTCCATTCTCTAACGTTCCCCTCCGTTCTCTAACGTTCCCCTCCATTCTCTAACGTTCCCCTCCGTTGTCTAACGTTCCACTCCGTTCTCTAACATTCCCCTCCGTTCTCTAACGTTCCCCTCCATTCTCTTAAGTTCCCCTCCATTCTCTTAAGTTCACCTCCATTCTCTAACGTTCCCCTCCGTTCTCTAACGTTCCCCTCCATTCTCTAACGTTCCACTCCATTCTCTAACGTTCCCCTCCATTCTCTAACGTTCCCCTCCTTTCTCTAACGCTCCGCTCCATTCTCTAACGTTCCACTCCGTTCTATAACGCTCCACTACGTTCTCTAACGTTCCCCTCCATTCTCTAACGCTCCACTCCATTCTCTAACGTTCCCCTCCATTCTCTATCGTTCCCCTCCATTCTCTAACGTTTCACTCCGTTCTCTAACGTTCCACTCCGTTCTCTAACGTTCCACTCCGTTCTCTAACGTTCCCCTCCATTCTCTAACGTTTCACTCCGTTCTCTAACGTTTCACTCCATTCTCTAACGTTCCCCTCCGTTCTCTAACGTTCTCCTCCATTCTGAAACGTTCCCCTCCGTTGTCTAACGTTCCACTCCGTTCTCTAACATTCCCCTCCGTTCTCTAACGTTCCCCTCCATTCTCTTACGTTCCCCTCCATTCTCTTACGTTCCCCTCCGTTCTCTAACGTTCCACTCCATTCTCTTACGTTCCCCTCCATTCTCTAACGTTTCACTCCGTTCTCTAACGTTTCACTCCATTCTCTAACGTTCCCCTCCGTTCTCTAACGTTCCGCTCCATTCTCTAACGTTCCACTCCATTCTCTAACGTTTCACTCCGTTCTGTAACGTTTCACTCCATTCTCTAACGTTCCCCTCCATTCTCTAATGTTCCCCTCCGTTCTCTAACGCTCCACCCCGTTCTCTAACGCTCCACTCCATTCTCTAACGTTTCACTCCGTTCTGTAACGTTTCACTCCATTCTCTAACGTTCCCCTCCATTCTCTAACGTTCCCCTCCGTTCTCTAACGCTCCACTCCATTCTCTAACGTTTCACTCCGTTCTGTAACGTTTCACTCCGTTCTCTAACGTTGTCCTCCATTCTCTAACGTTCCCCTCCATTCTCTAACATTCCCCTCCATTCTCTAACGTTCCCCTCCATTCTCTAACGTTCCCCTCCATTCTCTTACGTTCCCCTCCGTTCTCTAACGTTCCCCTCCATTCTCTAACGTTCCCCTCCATTCTCTAACGTTTCACTCCGTTCTCTAACATTCCACTCCGTTCTCTAACGTTCCCCTCCATTCTCTAACGTTTCACTCCGTTCTCTAACATTCCACTCCGTTCTCTAACGTTCCCCTCCATTCTCTAACGTTTCACTCCGTTCTCTAACATTCCACTCCGTTCTCTAACGTTCCCCTCCATTCTCTTACGTTCCCCTCCGTTCTCTAACGTTCTCCTCCATTCTCTAACGTTCTCCTCCATTCTGAAACGTTCCCCTCCGTTCTCTAATGTTCTCCTCCATTCTCTAACGCTTCACTCCGTTCTCTAACGTTCCCCTCCATTCTCTAACGTTCCCCTCCATTCTCTAACGTTCTCCTCCATTCTCTAACACTCCACTCCATACTCTAACGTTCCACTCCGTTCTCTAACGTTCCCCTCCATTCTCTAACGTTCCCCTCCATTCTCTAACGTTCCCCTCCATTCTCTAACGTTCTCCTCCATTCTGAAATGTTCCCCTCCGTTCTCTAACGTTCTCCTCCATTCTCTAACGTTTCACTCCGTTCTCTAACGTTCCCCTCCATTCTCTAACGTTCCCCTCCATTCTCTAACGTTCTCCTCCATTCTCTAACGCTCCACTCCGTTCTCTAACGTTCCCCTCCGTTCTCTTACGTTCTCCTCCATTCTCTAACGCTCCACTCCGTTCTCTAACGTTCCCCTCCATTCTCTAACGTTCTCCTCCATTCTGAAACGTTCCCCTCCGTTCTCTAATGTTCTCCTCCATTCTCTAACGTTTCACTCCGTTCTCTAACGTTCCCCTCCATTCTCTAACGTTCCCCTCCATTCTCTAACGTTCCCCTCCATTCTCTAACGTTCCCCTCCATTCTCTAACGTTCCACTCCGTTCTCTAACATTCCACTCCGTTCTCTTACGTTCTCCTCCATTCTCTCACGCTCCACTCCGTTCTCTAACATTCCACTCCGTTCTCTTACGTTCTCCTCCATTCTCTAACATTCCACTCCGTTCTCTAACGTTCCCCTCCGTTCTCTTACGTTCTCCTCCATTCTCTAACGCTCCACTCCGTTCTCTAACGTTCCCCTCCATTCTCTAACGTTCCCCTCCATTCTCTAACGTTCTCCTCCATTCTCTAACGCTCCACTCCATTCTCTAACGTTCCCCTCCATTCTCTTACGTTCTCCTCCATTCTCTAACGTTCCCCTCCGTTCTCTAACGTTCCCCTCCATTCTCTTACGTTCTCCTCCATTCTCTAACGTTCCCCTCCGTTCTCTTACGTTCTCCTCCATTCTCTAACGTTTCACTCCGTTCTCTAACGCTCCACTCCGTTCTCTAACGTTCCCCTCCATTCTCCTCCGTTCTCCTCCATTCTCTAACGTTCCCGTCCATTCTCTAACGCTCCACTCCGTTCTCTAACGCTCCACTCCGTTCTCTAACGTTCCATTCCATTCTCTTACGTTCCCCTCCGTTCTCTAACATTCCCCTCCATTCTCTTACGTTCTCCTCCATTCTCTAACGCTCCACTCCGTTCTCTAACGTTCCACTCCATTCTCTAACGTTCCACTCCATTCTCTAACGTTCCCCTCCATTCTCTTACGTTCCCCTCCGTTCTCTAACATTCCCCTCCATTCTCTTACGTTCTCCTCCATTCTCTAACGCTCCACTCCGTTCTCTAACGTTCCACTCCATTCTCTAACGCTCCACTCCGTTCTCTAACGTTCTCCTCCATTCTCTAACGCTCCACTCCGTTCTCTAACGTTCCACTCCATTCTCTAACGCTCCACTCCGTTCTCTAACGTTCCCCTCCATTCTCTAACGTTCCACTCCGTTCTCTAACGTTCCACTCCATTCTCTAACGCTCCACTCCATTCTCTAACGTTCCACTCCATTCTCTAACGCTCCACTCCGTTCTCTAACATTCCCCTCCGTTCTCTAACGTTCCCCTCCATTCTCTTAAGTTCCCCTCCATTCTCTTAAGTTCACCTCCATTCTCTAACGTTCCCCTCCGTTCTCTAACGTTCCCCTCCATTCTCTAACGTTCCACTCCATTCTCTAACGTTCCCCTCCATTCTCTAACGTTCCCCTCCTTTCTCTAACGCTCCACTCCATTCTCTAACGTTCCACTCCGTTCTATAACGCTCCACTACATTCTCTAACGTTCCCCTCCATTCTCTAACGCTCCACTCCATTCTCTAACGTTCCCCTCCATTTTCTAACGTTCCCCTCCATTCTCTAACGTTTCACTCCGTTCTCTAACGTTCCACTCCGTTCTCTAACGTTCCCCTCCATTCTCTAACGTTTCACTCCGTTCTCTAACGTTTCACTCCATTCTCTAACGTTCCCCTCCGTTCTCTAACGTTCTCCTCCATTCTGAAACGTTCCCCTCCGTTGTCTAACGTTCCACTCCGTTCTCTAACATTCCCCTCCGTTCTCTAACGTTCCCCTCCATTCTCTTACGTTCCCCTCCATTCTCTTACGTTCCCCTCCGTTCTCTAACGTTCCACTCCATTCTCTTACGTTCCCCTCCATTCTCTAACGTTTCACTCCGTTCTCTAACGTTTCACTCCATTCTCTAACGTTCCCCTCCGTTCTCTAACGTTCCGCTCCATTCTCTAACGTTCCACTCCATTCTCTAACGTTTCACTCCGTTCTGTAACGTTTCACTCCATTCTCTAACGTTCCCCTCCATTCTCTAATGTTCCCCTCCGTTCTCTAACGCTCCACCCCGTTCTCTAACGCTCCACTCCATTCTCTAACGTTTCACTCCGTTCTGTAACGTTTCACTCCATTCTCTAACGTTCCCCTCCATTCTCTAACGTTCCCCTCCGTTCTCTAACGCTCCACTCCATTCTCTAACGTTTCACTCCGTTCTGTAACGTTTCACTCCGTTCTCTAACGTTCTCCTCCATTCTCTAACGTTCCCCTCCATTCTCTAACATTCCCCTCCATTCTCTAACGTTCCCCTCCATTCTCTAACGTTCCCCTCCATTCTCTTACGTTCCCCTCCGTTCTCTAACGTTCCCCTCCATTCTCTAACGTTCCCCTCCATTCTCTAACGTTTCACTCCGTTCTCTAACATTCCACTCCGTTCTCTAACGTTCCCCTCCATTCTCTAACGTTTCACTACATTCTCTAACATTCCACTCCGTTCTCTAACGTTCCCCTCCATTCTCTAACGTTTCACTCCGTTCTCTAACATTCCACTCCGTTCTCTAACGTTCCCCTCCATTCTCTTACGTTCCCCTCCGTTCTCTAACGTTCTCCTCCATTCTCTAACGTTCTCCTCCATTCTGAAACGTTCCCCTCCGTTCTCTAATGTTCTCCTCCATTCTCTAACGTTTCACTCCGTTCTCTAACGTTCCCCTCCATTCTCTAACGTTCCCCTCCATTCTCTAACGTTCTCCTCCATTCTCTAACACTCCACTCCATACTCTAACGTTCCACTCCGTTCTCTAACGTTCCCCTCCATTCTCTAACGTTCCCCTCCATTCTCTAACGTTCCCCTCCATTCTCTAACGTTCTCCTCCATTCTGAAATGTTCCCCTCCGTTCTCTAACGTTCTCCTCCATTCTCTAACGTTTCACTCCGTTCTCTAACGTTCCCCTCCATTCTCTAACGTTCCCCTCCATTCTCTAACGTTCTCCTCCATTCTCTAACGCTCCACTCCGTTCTCTAACGTTCCCCTCCGTTCTCTTACGTTCTCCTCCATTCTCTAACGCTCCACTCCGTTCTCTAACGTTCCCCTCCATTCTCTTACGTTCTCCTCCATTCTCTAACGTTCCCCTCCATTCTCTAACGTTCCCCTCCATTCTCTAACGTTCCACTCCGTTCTCTAACATTCCACTCCGTTCTCTTACGTTCTCCTCCATTCTCTCACGCTCCACTCCGTTCTCTAACATTCCACTCCGTTCTCTTACGTTCTCCTCCATTCTCTAACATTCCACTCCGTTCTCTAACGTTCCCCTCCGTTCTCTAACATTCCACTCCGTTCTCTAACGTTCCCCTCCGTTCTCTTACGTTCTCCTCCATTCTCTAACGCTCCACTCCGTTCTCTAACGTTCCCCTCCATTCTCTAACGTTCCCCTCCATTCTCTAACGTTCTCCTCCATTCTCTAACGCTCCACTCCATTCTCTAACGTTCCCTTCCATTCTCTTACGTTCTCCTCCATTCTCTAACGTTCCCCTCCGTTCTCTAACGTTCCCCTCCATTCTCTTACGTTCTCCTCCATTCTCTAACGTTCCCCTCCGTTCTCTTACGTTCTCCTCCATTCTCTAACGTTTCACTCCGTTCTCTAACGCTCCACTCCGTTCTCTAACGTTCCCCTCCATTCTCCTCCGTTCTCCTCCATTCTCTAACGTTCCCGTCCATTCTCTAACGCTCCACTCCGTTCTCTAACGCTCCACTCCGTTCTCTAACGTTCCATTCCATTCTCTTACGTTCCCCTCCGTTCTCTAACATTCCCCTCCATTCTCTTACGTTCTCCTCCATTCTCTAACGCTCCACTCCGTTCTCTAACGTTCCACTCCATTCTCTAACGTTCCACTCCATTCTCTAACGTTCCCCTCCATTCTCTTACGTTCCCCTCCGTTCTCTAACATTCCCCTCCATTCTCTTACGTTCTCCTCCATTCTCTAACGCTCCACTCCGTTCTCTAACGTTCCACTCCATTCTCTAACGCTCCACTCCGTTCTCTAACGTTCTCCTCCATTCTCTAACGCTCCACTCCGTTCTCTAACGTTCCACTCCATTCTCTAACGCTCCACTCCGTTCTCTAACGTTCCCCTCCATTCTCTAACGTTCCACTCCGTTCTCTAACGTTCCACTCCATTCTCTAACGCTCCACTCCATTCTCTAACGTTCCACTCCATTCTCTAACGCTCCACTCCGTTCTCTAACGCTCCACTCCATTCTCTAACGCTCCACTCCGTTCTCTAACGTTCCCCTCCATTCTCTAACGTTCCACTCCGTTCTCTAACGTTCTCCTCCGTTCTCTAACGTTCCCCTCCATTCTCTAACGCTCCACTCCGTTCTCTAACGCTCCACTCCGTTCTCTAACGTTCCCCTCCATTCTCTAACGTTCCACTCCGTTATCTAACGTTCTCCTCCGTTCTCTAACGTTCCCCTCCATTCTCTAACGCTCCACTCCGTTCTCTAACGTTCCCCTCCATTCTCTAACGTTCCCCTCCATTCTCTAACGTTCCCCTCCATTCTCTAACGTTCTCCTCCATTCTGAAATGTTCCCCTCCGTTCTCTAACGTTCTCCTCCATTCTCTAACGTTTCACTCCGTTCTCTAACGTTCCCCTCCATTCTCTAACGTTCCCCTCCATTCTCTAACGTTCTCCTCCATTCTCTAACGCTCCACTCCGTTCTCTAACGTTCCCCTCCGTTCTCTTACGTTCTCCTCCATTCTCTAACGCTCCACTCCGTTCTCTAACGTTCCCCTCCATTCTCTTACGTTCTCCTCCATTCTCTAACGTTCCCCTCCATTCTCTAACGTTCCCCTCCATTCTCTAACGTTCCACTCCGTTCTCTAACATTCCACTCCGTTCTCTTACGTTCTCCTCCGTTCTCTAACATTCCACTCCGTTCTCTTACGTTCTCCTCCATTCTCTAACATTCCACTCCGTTCTCTAACGTTCCCCTCCGTTCTCTAACATTCCACACCGTTCTCTAACGTTCCCCTCCGTTCTCTTACGTTCTCCTCCATTCTCTAACGCTCCACTCCGTTCTCTAACGTTCCCCTCCATTCTCTAACGTTCCCCTCCATTCTCTAACGTTCTCCTCCATTCTCTAACGCTCCACTCCATTCTCTAACGTTCCCTTCCATTCTCTTACGTTCTCCTCCATTCTCTAACGTTCCCCTCCGTTCTCTAACGTTCCCCTCCATTCTCTTACGTTCTCCTCCATTCTCTAACGTTCCCCTCCGTTCTCTTACGTTCTCCTCCATTCTCTAACGTTTCACTCCGTTCTCTAACGCTCCACTCCGTTCTCTAACGTTCCCCTCCATTCTCCTCCGTTCTCCTCCATTCTCTAACGTTCCCGTCCATTCTCTAACGCTCCACTCCGTTCTCTAACGCTCCACTCCGTTCTCTAACGTTCCATTCCATTCTCTTACGTTCCCCTCCGTTCTCTAACATTCCCCTCCATTCTCTTACGTTCTCCTCCATTCTCTAACGCTCCACTCCGTTCTCTAACGTTCCACTCCATTCTCTAACGTTCCACTCCATTCTCTAACGTTCCCCTCCATTCTCTTACGTTCCCCTCCGTTCTCTAACATTCCCCTCCATTCTCTTACGTTCTCCTCCATTCTCTAACGCTCCACTCCGTTCTCTAACGTTCCACTCCATTCTCTAACGCTCCACTCCGTTCTCTAACGTTCTCCTCCATTCTCTAACGCTCCACTCCATTCTCTAACGTTTCACTCCGTTCTCTAATGCTCCACTCCGTTCTCTAACGTTCCCCTCCATTCTCTAACGTTCCACTCCGTTCTCTAACGTTCCACTCCATTCTCTAACGCTCCACTCCATTCTCTAACGTTCCCCTCCATTCTCTAACGTTTCACTCCGTTCTCTAACGTTCCACTCCGTTCTCTAACGTTCCCCTCCATTCTCTAACGTTTCACTCCGTTCTCTAACGTTTCACTCCATTCTCTAACGTTCCCCTCCGTTCTCTAACGTTCTCCTCCATTCTGAAACGTTCCCCTCCGTTGTCTAACGTTCCACTCCGTTCTCTAACATTCCCCTCCGTTCTCTAACGTTCCCCTCCATTCTCTTACGTTCCCCTCCATTCTCTTACGTTCCCCTCCGTTCTCTAACGTTCCACTCCATTCTCTTACGTTCCCCTCCATTCTCTAACGTTTCAATCCGTTCTCTAACGTTTCACTCCATTCTCTAACGTTCCCCTCCGTTCTCTAACGTTCCGCTCCATTCTCTAACGTTCCACTCCATTCTCTAACGTTTCACTCCGTTCTGTAACGTTTCACTCCATTCTCTAACGTTCCCCTCCATTCTCTAATGTTCCCCTCCGTTCTCTAACGCTCCACCCCGTTCTCTAACGCTCCACTCCATTCTCTAACGTTTCACTCCGTTCTGTAACGTTTCACTCCATTCTCTAACGTTCCCCTCCATTCTCTAACGTTCCCCTCCGTTCTCTAACGCTCCACTCCATTCTCTAACGTTTCACTCCGTTCTGTAACGTTTCACTCCGTTCTCTAACGTTCTCCTCCATTCTCTAACGTTCCCCTCCATTCTCTAACATTCCCCTCCATTCTCTAACGTTCCCCTCCATTCTCTAACGTTCCCCTCCATTCTCTTACGTTCCCCTCCGTTCTCTAACGTTCCCCTCCATTCTCTAACGTTCCCCTCCATTCTCTAACGTTTCACTCCGTTCTCTAACATTCCACTCCGTTCTCTAACGTTCCCCTCCATTCTCTAACGTTTCACTCCATTCTCTAACATTCCACTCCGTTCTCTAACGTTCCCCTCCATTCTCTAACGTTTCACTCCGTTCTCTAACATTCCACTCCGTTCTCTAACGTTCCCCTCCATTCTCTTACGTTCCCCTCCGTTCTCTAACGTTCTCCTCCATTCTCTAACGTTCTCCTCCATTCTGAAACGTTCCCCTCCGTTCTCTAATGTTCTCCTCCATTCTCTAACGTTTCACTCCGTTCTCTAACGTTCCCCTCCATTCTCTAACGTTCCCCTCCATTCTCTAACGTTCTCCTCCATTCTCTAACACTCCACTCCATACTCTAACGTTCCACTCCGTTCTCTAACGTTCCCCTCCATTCTCTAACGTTCCCCTCCATTCTCTAACGTTCCCCTCCATTCTCTAACGTTCTCCTCCATTCTGAAATGTTCCCCTCCGTTCTCTAACGTTCTCCTCCATTCTCTAACGTTTCACTCCGTTCTCTAACGTTCCCCTCCATTCTCTAACGTTCCCCTCCATTCTCTAACGTTCTCCTCCATTCTCTAACGCTCCACTCCGTTCTCTAACGTTCCCCTCCGTTCTCTTACGTTCTCCTCCATTCTCTAACGCTCCACTCCGTTCTCTAACGTTCCCCTCCATTCTCTTACGTTCTCCTCCATTCTCTAACGTTCCCCTCCATTCTCTAACGTTCCCCTCCATTCTCTAACGTTCCACTCCGTTCTCTAACATTCCACTCCGTTCTCTTACGTTCTCCTCCATTCTCTCACGCTCCACTCCGTTCTCTAACATTCCACTCCGTTCTCTTACGTTCTCCTCCATTCTCTAACATTCCACTCCGTTCTCTAACGTTCCCCTCCGTTCTCTAACATTCCACTCCGTTCTCTAACGTTCCCCTCCGTTCTCTTACGTTCTCCTCCATTCTCTAACGCTCCACTCCGTTCTCTAACGTTCCCCTCCATTCTCTAACGTTCCCCTCCATTCTCTAACGTTCTCCTCCATTCTCTAACGCTCCACTCCATTCTCTAACGTTCCCTTCCATTCTCTTACGTTCTCCTCCATTCTCTAACGTTCCCCTCCGTTCTCTAACGTTCCCCTCCATTCTCTTACGTTCTCCTCCATTCTCTAACGTTCCCCTCCGTTCTCTTACGTTCTCCTCCATTCTCTAACGTTTCACTCCGTTCTCTAACGCTCCACTCCGTTCTCTAACATTCCCCTCCATTCTCCTCCGTTCTCCTCCATTCTCTAACGTTCCCGTCCATTCTCTAACGCTCCACTCCGTTCTCTAACGCTCCACTCCGTTCTCTAACGTTCCATTCCATTCTCTTACGTTCCCCTCCGTTCTCTAACATTCCCCTCCATTCTCTTACGTTCTCCTCCATTCTCTAACGCTCCACTCCGTTCTCTAACGTTCCACTCCATTCTCTAACGTTCCACTCCATTCTCTAACGTTCCCCTCCATTCTCTTACGTTCCCCTCCGTTCTCTAACATTCCCCTCCATTCTCTTACGTTCTCCTCCATTCTCTAACGCTCCACTCCGTTCTCTAACGTTCCACTCCATTCTCTAACGCTCCACTCCGTTCTCTAACGTTCTCCTCCATTCTCTAACGCTCCACTCCGTTCTCTAACGTTCCACTCCATTCTCTAACGCTCCACTCCGTTCTCTAACGTTCCCCTCCATTCTCTAACGTTCCACTCCGTTCTCTAACGTTCCACTCCATTCTCTAACGCTCCACTCCATTCTCTAACGTTCCACTCCATTCTCTAACGCTCCACTCCGTTCTCTAACGCTCCACTCCATTCTCTAACGCTCCACTCCGTTCTCTAACGTTCCCCTCCATTCTCTAACGTTCCACTCCGTTCTCTAACGTTCTCCTCCGTTCTCTAACGTTCCCCTCCATTCTCTAACGCTCCACTCCGTTCTCTAACGCTCCACTCCGTTCTCTAACGTTCCCCTCCATTCTCTAACGTTCCCCTCCATTCTCTAACGTTCCCCTCCATTCTCTAACGTTCCCCTCCATTCTCTAACGTTCCCCTCCGTTCTGTAACGTTTCACTCCATTCTCTAACGTTCCCCTCCATTCTCTAACGTTCCCCTCCATTCTCTAACGCTCCACTCCATTCTCTAACGTTCCCCTCCGTTCTCTAACGTTCCCCTCCATTCTGTAACGTTCCCCTCCGTTCTCTAACGTTCTCCTCCATTCTGAAACGTTCCCCTCCGTTCTCTAACGTTCTCCTCCATTCTGAAACGTTCCCCTCCGTTCTCTAACGTTCTCCTCCATTCTCTAACGTTTCACTCCGTTCTCTAACGTTCCCCTCCATTCTCTAACGCTCCACTCCATTCTCTAACGTTTCACTCCATTCTCTAACGTTCCACTCCGTTCTCTAACGTTCCACTCTGTTCTCTAACGCTCCACTCCATTCTCTAACGTTCCCCTCCGTTCTCTAACGTTCTCCTCCATTCTCTAACGTTCCCCTCCGTTCTCTAACGTTCTCCTCCATTCTGAAACGTTCCCCTCCGTTCTCTAACGTTCTCCTCCATTCTCTAACGTTCCCCTCCGTTCTCTAACGTTCTCCTCCATTCTGAAACGTTCCCCTCCGTTCTCTAACGTTCTCCTCCATTCTCTAACGTTCCCCTCCGTTCTCTAACGTTCTCCTCCATTCTCTAACGTTCCCCTCCATTCTCTAACGTTCTCCTCCATTCTCTAACGCTCCACTCCATTCTCTAACGTTCCCCTCCGTTCTCTAACGTTCTCCTCCATTCTGAAACGTTCCCCTCCGTTCTCTAACGTTCTCCTCCATTCTCTAACGTTCCCCTCCGTTCTCTAACGTTCTCCTCCATTCTGAAACGTTCCCCTCCGTTCTCTAACGTTCTCCTCCATTCTCTAACGTTCCCCTCCGTTCTCTAACGTTCTCCTCCATTCTCTAACGTTCCCCTCCATTCTCTAACGTTCCACTCCATTCTCTAACGCTCCCCTCCGTTCTCTAACGTTCCCCTCCATTCTCTAACGTTCCACTCCATTCTCTTACGTTCTCCTCCATTCTCTTACGTTCTCCTCCATTCTCTTACGTTCCCCTCCATTCTCTGACGCTCCACTCCATTCTCTAACGTTCCCCTCCGTTCTCTTACGTTCTCCTCCATTCTCTAACGTTCCCCTCCGTTCTCTAACGTTCCACTCCATTCTCTAATGTTCCCCTCCATTCTCTAACGTTCCCCTCCGTTCTCTAACGTTCCCCTCCGTTCTCTAACGTTCCCCTCCGTTCTCTTACGTTCTCCTCCATTCTCTTACGTTCCCCTCCATTCTCTAACGTTCCACTCCATTCTCTAACGTTCCCCTCCATTCTCTAACGTTCCCCTCCGTTCTCTAACGTTCCCCTCCATTCTCTAACGTTCCCCTCCGTTCTCTAACGTTCCCCTCCATTCTCTAACGTTCCCCTCCGTTCTCTAACGTTCCCCTCCATTCTCTAACGTTCCCCTCCATTCTCTAACGTTCCACTCCATTCTCTAACGTTCCCCTCCATTCTCTAACGTTCCCCTCCGTTCTCTAACGTTCCCCTCCATTCTCTAACGTTCTCCTCCATTCTCTTACGTTCCCCTCCATTCTCTGACGCTCCACTCCATTCTCTAACGTTCCCCTCCGTTCTCTTACGTTCTCCTACATTCTCTAACGTTCCCCTCCGTTCTCTAACGTTCCCCTCCATTCTCTAACGTTCCCCTCCATTCTCTAACGTTCCCCTCCATTCTCTTACGTTCCCCTCCGTTCTCTAACGTTCCCCTCCATTCTCTAACGTTCCCCTCCATTCTCTAACGTTCCCCTCCATTCTCTAACGCTCCCCTCCATTCTCTAACGTTCCCCTCCATTCTCTAACGTTACCCTCCATTCTCTAACGTTCCCCTCCATTCTCTAACGTTCCACTCCGTTCTCTAACGTTCCCCTCCGTTCTCTAACGCTCCCCTCCATTCTCTAACGTTCCCCTCCGTTCTCTAACGTTCCCCTCCGTTCTCTAACGTTCCCCTCCGTTCTCTTACGTTCTCCTCCATTCTCTTACGTTCCCCTCCATTCTCTAACGTTCCACTCCATTCTCTAACGTTCCCCTCCATTCTCTAACGTTCCCCTCCGTTCTCTAACGTTCCCCTCCATTCTCTAACGTTCCCCTCCGTTCTCTAACGTTCCCCTCCATTCTCTAACGTTCCCCTCCGTTCTCTAACGTTCCCCTCCATTCTCTAACGTTCCCCTCCATTCTCTAACGTTCCACTCCATTCTCTAACGTTCCCCTCCATTCTCTAACGTTCCCCTCCGTTCTCTAACGTTCCCCTCCGTTCTCTAACGTTCCCCTCCATTCTCTAACGTTCCCCTCCATTCTCTAACGTTCCCCTCCATTCTCTTACGTTCCCCTCCGTTCTCTAACGTTCCCCTCCACTCTCTAACGTTCCCCTCCATTCTCTAACGCTCCCCTCCATTCTCTAACGTTCCCCTCCATTCTCTAACGTTCCCCTCCATTCTCTAACGTTCCCCTCCATTCTCTAACGTTCCCCTCCATTCTCTAACGCTCCCCTCCATTCTCTAACGTTCCCCTCCATTCTCTAACGTTCCCCTCCATTCTCTAACGTTCCCCTCCGTTCTCTAACGCTCCACTCAATGCTGCTCAATGGCTCTTGATTCAAGTTGACAAAATGCGTGTGTCTGCTGCCCCCTGCTGCCTGGAACCGGCACTCAGTGGCAAGTTATTTTCCCGAATGCGCAGCATCATTTGTCAGATCAGTTGCATGTCATAAATTGGGATGGGGCCAGGGAGCTCGGAGGTTTGTAGGGCGAGAGAGATGGGGGAGGGGAGGTGGTGGGGGTGCAGGGGGCAGACTTTCTATCCGAGGATGGAAATTTAAGGTGTGAGGCTTTGCCAGACAGTGTGGGCCCGAAGGCACTGGGGAAAGATTCCGTTTGCGGTCGTGTTCGGGGCACCCGAGGTTACAGAAGCTGGAGGCTGAGAGACCAGGTGACCCTTCTGCCCCTTCAAGTCCTGGGGCCTGGATTACCAAATTTTATTTAATCCGGATATTTTCTATGCCCCAAATGTCTTCTGCCTGTCTCAGCCCTGTGCCAGACAACGCTTGTGAGGTCCGGGGTTAATCGAGGTCACTGCCGGCCCGACTACACTTCACCCTGTTTCAAATTTTCAGCATCCCCCCCATGGCTTCACATCAGCGGTTAGCACTGCTGCCTCGCTGCGCCAGGGTCCCGGGTTCGATTCCGGCCTCGGGTCACTGTCTGTGCGGAGTCTGCACATCCTCCCCGTGTGTGCGTGGGTTTCCTCCGGGTGCTCCGGTTTCCTCCCACAGTCCAAAGATGTGCAGGTTAGGTGGATTGGCCATGCTAAATTGCCCTTAGTGTCCAAAGAGCTCAGTGGGTTAATGGGGATGGGGTGGGGGCGTGGGCCTACGTACAGTGCTCTTTCGATGGGCTGGTGCAGACTGGATGGGCTGAATGGCCTCCTCCTGCCCAATGGGGAATCTATGATTCTGTCACACAAAGAGGACACTGAAACAAGACTCGCATTCGACTTCGGCCATAACTGCGTCACGTGCTCCCTCCAGTGGTTACACAGGGAAAGACACCAAGTTTGGCTGAATAAATATCCCTTAAAGGGAATGTCCGTAAAGGGATTGTTAACGGGAAGGCTTTTGAGGGACAAGCTGCAGCGGAAGGAGGGGAGGGAGGGGCATGGGGGTGGGGGGAGTCAGTAATCAGAGAACATGGTATTTACGAGGGGCTGGTCACGGGGATTCTGCCGATGAAACTCATTGTGACTGCCAGGAAATCAGAAAGAGAAACTTTGCAGGAATAGGAGGTGGGGGGGGGGGGGGGGGGGGGGAGGGGGGGGGTAATTAATCTGCTGGATAATACTCGGTGGGGAGAGGGGGGCTACTGCAGTAGAGAGAGAGAATCAGCCATGGTCCTCACCCCCTGTTTGCCCAGCCTAGGTTGGAAACGGGACATTGGCTAAGATCAGGATGTGGCTCCCGCCCGATGCCCTACACAGCTGAATAGCAGGCTGAAGGGTCGGATGAGCGGGCTCCTTCCCTGCTGCGCTATTCCATTGTGATGTGAAGGAGATCTGCTGAAGGATAATTCTGACTGACTGTCTCCCGAGTCAGTGGAGGCAGAGGTGAGAGACGTTTGTCATATGAGGAGAGATTGAACAGTTTACGCCGATACTCCCTGGAGTTTAGAAGGATGAGGGGAATCAGATTGAGGTGTACAAGACGATAAAAGGTCTGGATAAAGTAGACGTGGAGGGGATGCTTCCTCTTGTGCGGCATTCTAAAACGAGAGGCCATCTTCGGATAAGAGGTAGCAAATTTCAAACCGAGTTGAGGAGAAACTACTTCTCCCAAAGGGTTGTGAATCTGTGGAATTCGCTCCCCCAGAGTGCGGTGCATGCTGGGACAGTGAGTCAATTTCAGGAGGAGATAGACAGATTTTCAATTGGTCATGGGTTGAAGGGTTATGGAGAACGGGCAGGACGGTGGAGTTAAGGCCAGGATGGGATCAGCCATGACCGAATAGCGTAACGTACTCGATGGGCAGAATGACCTAATTCTGCTCCTCTGTCTTATGAACCTTTGAACTTATGAGATGCAGTCCGACCCAGCTCAATGCTAACCTTTCGAAATAACTTAAACTGCCTGCGGCGACATTATATATTTTTAAAATCGGTGTTTAAATGTCAGCCAGTTTGTTTTGTTTCTCTGGATGTTGTTCACAGCTCACTGTCTGGCTACCATGCGCACACACTGTGTCAACGGGACATTCAGGCCGACGGAACCAACGGGCGGAAATTCATGCCGTCTCCTGTGGCGGGTTTAGTGGGGGGAGGGGGTTGGGTGGGGGGGGGGGGTTTAATTGGGCAGACGGTGGCCTACCTGCCCCGTCTCCGAGTGAGGCACGAAAGTGGGCAATTGACACCCATTGAAAAGCCCCATCCCAATCCCACGGGTATCGGCCCCGTGGCAGGCAGAGTTCTCAGCCACCGAAGCATCGCAAATAGGGGCAGGAGGGGGCCGTTCGGCCCCTCGAGCCTGCTCCGCCATTGAACATGATCGTGGCTGATCCTCTCCACTCAACACCACACTTCCCCTCTCGCCCCATGCCCTTTGACACCTGTCGAGTCTAGAAATCTATCCATTTCCTCATTAAATATATTCAGCGACTTGGCCTGCAGCCTCTGTGGGAGAGGGCTCCACAGGGTCACCATTCTCTGAGTGAAGAGATTTCTCCTCTTCTCAGTCCTAAATGACCCACCCCCTGTATCCTGAGACTGTGACCCCTGGATCTGGACCCTCCAGGCAGAGGAGGGTCCCTCCATCCAGCCTGAGTGGCCCTGCCAGAATTTTATACGTTTCAATGAGATCCCCTCTCATTCTTCCCGATGCCTGCTGGGAGCTCGTCCCTTCCCTTGCGGCCAATCCCAGTGCTAGCCACTGCGCCACCGTGCCGCCCTCCGCCAGCTGTCTCCTGTGGCCTGGGACCCAGCGACAGCGCTCAGGTCCTCAGCGGGGTTCCAACTTGACGCCGGGCGGCACAGCCTGGTGAGGCTCCCGTTCAGTACAGCTGCTGGCCTCTAATTGGCCAGCAGCTCTTGGTGGGCGGGATTTCTGCTCGATCAGCATTTATCGCCCATCCCTAATTGCCCTTCAGAAGGTGGGGGTGAGCTGCCTTCTTGAGCCGCTGCAATCCTTGTGATGCAGGTACACCCACTGTGCTGTTAGGGAGGGAGTTCCAGGATGTTGTCCCAGGGACAGTGAAGGAACGGCCGATATATTTCCAAGTCAGGGCGGTGAGTGACTTGGAGGGGAACCTCCAGGTGGTGGGGTTCCCAGGTATCTGCTGCTCTTGTCCTTCTAGATGGTGGTGGTCGTGGGTTTGGAAGGCGCTGGCTAAGGAGCGTTGGTGAGTTAGTGCAGTGCATCTTGTAGATGGTACACACGGCTGTTATTGTTTGTCGGTAGTGGAGGGTTTGACTGTTTGTGGAAGGAGGAGCAATCAAGCAGGGTTGCTTTGTCCTGGATGGTTTCGAGCTCCTTGAGTGTTGTTGGAGCTGCGCTCATCCAGGCAAGTGGAGAGTATCCCATCACACTCCTGACTTGGGCCTTGTAGATGATGGACAGGCTTTGGGGCGGGGGGGGGGGGGGGGGGGGGGTCAGGAGGTGAGTTACTCGCTGCAGGATTCCTAACCTTTGACCTGCTCTTGGAGCCACAGTGTTTATATGGCTCGTCCAGTTCAGTTTCTGGTCAATGGTAACCCCAGATGTTGATAGTGGGGTTTTCACTGATGGTAATGCCATTGAATGCCAAGGGGTGATGGTGAGATTCTCTCTTCTTCGAGATGATCTTTGCCTGAACCTTAGTGTAGCGAATGTTACGTAGCAGTGGGGCTTTCCCAGGATCAAGGCCTGTGGGGGCAAACGTCCTGCCCGCCAAGAGCTGCCAACTAGAGGTCATCACCACTAACTGGGATAAGACTCTTCCTCACATTGCGCCTGCTTTTCCTCCACAAAACCTTAAATCCATGTCCCCTTTGCGATGGGAAAAGTATTTCTTTGTCCCACCTCAGCTAAATGTGCCATAATCTTGTGCACCTCGGTCAAAACGCCCCCCTCAGTCCAAGGAGGAAAAACCCCAGCCTAACCTTGTATCCAAAACCCCTCAATCTGCTGGACCCCCCCCCCCCCCCCCCCCCCCCCCTCTGCGCCCTGCCAGGGCTTTCCCTGAGTGTGTTAACTCTCATTGTGGGGCTGCACTGCTACCGTTCAACAGCAGGTGGCAGCCCTCACCAGCTCACTGCTCCGGGAAAGTGCCAAGTCAGTTCATGGTTCTGTTTGACATGCGCTGTGCGTGAATCCGGGGTCACCAGCGTCGGGGACTGAGTCAGAGCCCTGGGGACACACAGTAAATTTCAACAACCTGACAAACTCTGGGAACGAGCTGAATCTGCCCCAGTGAAAAATATCCCTGAGACTGTAACAACACTCCCTTTAATATTTTCAAAATCATTCTTCCCCTCTCGTTGCCTTCACAGAAAATAGAAGCAGGAGGAGGCCATTCGGCCCTTCGAATTCCACAGATTCACCGCTCTCTGGGTGAAGAAATTTCTCCTCACCTCAGTCCGAAAAGGTTCACCCCTTATCCTCAAACTATGGCCCCTAGTCCTGGACTCCCTCACCATCGGGAACATTCTTTCTGAATCTATCCTGTCTAATCCTGTTAGAATTTTATAACTTTCTATGAGATCCTCTCTCACTCTTCTAAACTCCAATGAATATAATCCCAACTGACTTAGTCTCTTCCGATATGACAGTCCCGCCATCCCTGGAATCAGTCTGGTAAACCTTCGTTGCCCTCCCTCCACAGCAAGAACATCCTTCCTCAGATAAGGACACCAAAACTGCTCACAATACTCCAGGTGTGACCTCACCAACGCCCTGTACAATTGCAGTAAAACATCTCTACTCCGATACTCCAATCCTCTCGCTATGAAGGCCAACATACCATTTGCCTTCTTCGCTGCCGGCTGTACCTGCGCGCTTACTTTCAGCGACTGATGCACGAGGACACCAAGGTCTCGCTGAGTATCCACCCCTCTCAATTTACACCCATTCACATAATAATCTGCCTTCCTATTTTTGCTACTGTTTGCTGGAGTTAGATTCCAAATGCCCGGTGTTCTGCGCAGAAGCCTGGAAACTGAGCCTCAGTTCGCCTTCCAACTGTGTATAGCATCGCAATTGCACTGCTTTGTGGCCCCGAGTCCTGAGGTTAGCCTGCATAGATTGTGGGCTCGAATGCCCCAGCTGGTTCCCTCGCTCCCTGACGCACATCGTATCGCCTCAGCCAGATCTCGCCGAGGATGTGAGCGTACAACGGTACAACAAAAACTTCCATTTGAGTAGCACCTTCAAATGCACCACCAGCGGGTACTACCCGCTAGGACATAGAATCATAGAATTTACAGTGCAGAAGGAGGCCATTTGGCCCATCGAGTCTGCACCGGCTCTTGGAAAGAGCACCCTACCCCAAGGTCCACGCTTCCACCCTATCCCCATAACCCAGTAACCCCACCCAACACTAAGGGCAATTTTGGACACTAAGGGCAATTTAGCACGGCCAATCCACCTAACCTGCACATCTTTGGACTGTGGGAGGAAACCGGAGCACCCGGAGGAAACCCACGCAGACACGGGGAGGATGTGCAGACTCCGCACAGACAGTTACCCAAACTGGGAATTGAACCTGGAACCCTGGAGCTGTGAAGCAATTGTGCTATCCACAATGCTACCGTGCTGCCCGTGTACGCCGCAACTGGGTGAAAGAGGTGGGCTTTAAGGAGCGTCTCCGAGGAGGAGAGCGAGGGGGGGGGGGGGTGGGTTTAGGGTGGGAATCCCAGGTCTGAGGCCTCAGGCAGCTGAAGGCATGGCCAGCAACCTGGAAGTGATTAAAATCGGGCCTGTGTAACAGGCCAGAGCTGGAGGAGAGTAGATATGGATTTGGCCAAAGCAATGCACGGAATTCCGCATCTTTTTAAGTCGGAGGATGGGATGATGTTTTGGGCCAGGGTTTAGAGAACCCCAAAGTGTATCATGGAGTTCACCTGACCCACAACTTTTACTAGACTGTGGTATGGGGAGCACACGGCCCACTCTACAGGTGTGGGACAGCAGAAATGGAAAAGTATTTTTTAAAGCAAAACAATGTTTATTCTATGAACTCAAGTTAACCTTTTTAAAACATACAGTGAATATCTTAGCAACCATCAATTCAAATACAACCCCCAAAGACTACAACACTAAGTAATGCACTGAGTGCTGAATTTGGTGCATTTGAGTGCTATAGTGAGAGTTTGGTGATTGAGGGAGTACAAGGCTTCATTTTTATCTAAAGTGTAGTCTTTTATTTACTTAATTAACTTAAAAGTTGCTGTTTGGTTTAGAAGAAGGTGAATTTTCAATCAGCTTTAAACAAAGGTTCTACTTGTAGGTACTTGCAGCTGGAGCTTGTTAATTAGTTAATTGGATTCGGCCAGTTTTCAGAGGCTAGATTCACAGTTTAAAAGTGATCCCCTACAGTGCAGACTTTGTTGCATTGAGTGCTGAATTTGGTGCAATTTGAGTGCTATAGTGAGAGTTTGGTAACTGAGGGAGTTAGGTGAGGAGGGAGTAAGGTGCTCATTTTGTTTCCTACATTTCCGCAAAGAGCGAGAAGGGAGCCAGGAGATTACCGAGAGTGCAGCTGTCTGGGAGCAGAGTCGGAGGGCGGAGGTCCAGTTGGTCCACAGGGCAGCTATATTCAGTAAGGTAAGAGGGGATGGAGGCTAGGCCAATTGCATGCTCCTCCTGTAGGATGTGGGTGGTGAGGGATACCACCGGTGTCCCCGTTGACTATTCCTGCGGGAAGTGCACCCAACTCCAGCTCCTCAAAGACCGAGTTAGAGAACTGGAGCTGAAGCTGGCTGAACTTCGGATCATCCGGGAGGCAGAGGGGGTAATAGAGAAGAGTTACAGGGCGGTAACCACACCCAAGGTACAGGACAAGAGTAGCTGGGTTACAGTCAGGGGAAAGAAAACAAACAGGCAGACAGTGCAGGGATCCCTTGTGGCCGTTCCCCTTCAAAACAAGTATACCGTTTTGGATGCTGTTGGGGGGGATGACCTACCGGGGGAAGACCCTAGCGGCCAGGTCTCTGGCACTGAGTCTGGCTCTGGGGCTCAGAAGGGAAGGGGGAGAATAGAAAAGCCATAGTAATAGGAGATTCAATGGTTAGGGGAATAGATAGGAGACTCTGTGGTCGCGAGCGAGACTCCTGGAAGGTATGTTGCCTCCCGGGTGCCAGGGCCAGGGATGTCTCGGATCGTGTCTTCAGGATCCTTAAGGGGGAGGGTGAACAGCCAGAAGTCGTGGTGCACATTGGTCCTAACAACGTAGGTAGGAAAAGGGGTGTGGAGGTAATAAACGAGTTTCGGGAGTTAGGCTGGAAGTTAAAAGCCAGGACAGACAGAGTTGTCATCTCTGGTTTGTTGCCGGTGCCACGTGATAGGTATTTGGATAATTGTAGCGCATTCTGGGGAAGGTGGGACCTGTACAAGCAGGACGGGTTGCATCTGAACCAGAGGGGCACCAATACCCTGGGAGGGAGGTTTCCGAGTACTCTTCGGGAGGGTTTAAACTAATTTGGCAGGGGAATGGGAACCGGATTTGTAGTCCAGCAACTAAGCTAGCCGATATTCAGGACGCCAAAGCGTGTAGTGAGGCGGTGGGGAAGGGAACACTGACAAAGGAGAGTACTTGCAGGCACGGAGATGGGTTGAAGTGTGTATACTTCAACGCAAGAAGCATCAGGAATAAGGTGGGTGAACTTAAGGCATGGATCGGTACTTGGGATACGATGTGGTGGCCATCACGGAAACTTGGATAGAAGAGGGGCAGAAATGGTTGTTGGAGGTCCCTGGTTATAGATGTTTCAATAAGATTAGGGGGGGTGGTAAAAGAGGTGGGGGGGGGGGTAGCATTGTTAATTAGAGATAGTATAACAGCTGCAGAAAGGCAGTTCGAGGAGTATCTGCCTACTGAGGTAGTATGGGTTGAAGTCAGAAATAGGAAAGGAGCAGTCACCTTGTTAGGAGTTTCTATAGGCCCCCCAATAGTAGCAGAGATGTGGAGGAACAGATTGGGAAACAGATTTTGGAAAGGTGCAGAAGTCACAGGGTAGTAGTCATGGGTGACTTTAACTTCCCAAACATTGAGTGGAAACTCTTTAGATCAAATAGTTTGGATGGGGTGGTGTTTGTGCAGTGTGTCCAGGAAGCTTTTCTAACACAGTATGTAGATTGTCCGACCAGAGGGGAGGCCATATTGGATTTGGTACTTGGTAATGAACCAGGGCAAGTGATAGATTTGTTAGTGGGGGAGCATTTTGGAGATAGTGACCACAATTCTGTTACTTTTACTTTAGTAATGGAGAGGGATAGGTGTGTCCAACAGGGCAAGGTTTACAATTGGGGGAAGGGTAAATATGATGTTGTCAGACAAGAATTGAAGTGCATAAGTTGGGAACATAGGCTGTCAGGGAAGGACACAAGTGAAATATGGAACTTGTTCAAGGAACAGGTACTACGTGTCCTTGATATGTATGTCCCTGTCAGGCAGGGAAGAGATGGTCGAGTGAGGGAACCATGGTTGACAAGAGAGGTTGAGTGTCTTGTTAAGAGGAAAAAGGAGACTTATGTAAGGCTGAGGAAACAAGGTTCAGACAGGGCGCTGGAGGGATACAAGATAGCCAGGAGGGAACTGAAGAAAGGGATTAGGAGAGCTAAGAGAGGGCGTGAACAATCTTTGACGGGTAGGATCAAGGAAAACCCCAAGGCCTTTTACACATATGTGAGAAATATGAGAATGACTAGAGCGAGGGTAGGTCCGATCAAGGACAGTAGCGGGAGATTGTGTATTGAGTCTGAAGAGATAGGAGAGGTCTTGAACGAGTACTTTTCTTCTGTATTTACAAATGAGAGAGGCCATATTGTTGGAGAGGACAGTGTGAAACAGACTGGTAAACTCGAGGAAATACTTGTTAGGAAGGAAGATGTGTTTGGCATTTTGAAAAACTTGAGGATAGACAAATCCCCCGGGCCTGACGGGATATATCCAAGGATTCTATGGGAAGCAAGAGATGAAATTGCAGAGCCGTTGGCAATGATATTTTCGTCCTCACTGTCAACAGGGATGATACCAGGGGATTGGAGAGTGGCGAATGTCGTGCCCCTGTTCAAAAAAGGGACTAGGGATAACCCTGGGAATTACAGGCCAGTTAGTCTTACTTCGGTGGTAGGCAAAGTAATGGAAAGGGTACTGAAGGATAGGATTTCTGAGCATCTGGAAAGACACTGCTTGATTAGGGATAGTCAGCACGGATTTGTGGGGGTAGGTCTTGCCTTACAAGTCTTATTGAATTCTTTGAGGAGGTGACCAAGCATGTGGATGAAGGTAAAGCAGTGGATGTAGTGTACATAGATTTTAGTAAGGCATTTGATAAGGTTCCCCATGGTAGGCTTCTGCAGAAAGTAAGGAGGCATGTGATAGTGGGAAATTTGGCCAGTTGGATAACAAACTGGCTAACCGATAGAAGTCAGAGATGGTGGTGGATGGCAAATATTCAGCCTGGATCCTAGTTACCAGTGGAGTACCGCAGGGATCAGTTCTGGGTCTTCTGCTGTTTGTGATTTTCATTAATGACTTGGATGAGGGAGTTGAAGGGTGGGTTAGTAAATTTGCAGACGATACGAAGATTGGTGGAGTTGTGGATAATGAGGAGGGCTGTTGTCGGCTGCAAAGAGACATAGATAGGATGCAGAGCTGGGCTGAGAAGTGGCAGATGGAGTTTAACCCTGAAAAGTGTGAGGTTGTCCATTTTGAAAGGACAAATATGAATGTGGAATACAGGGTTAACGGTAGAGTTCTTGGCAATGTGGAGGAGCAGAGAGATCTTGGGGTCTATGTTCATACATCTTTGAAAGTTGCCACTCAAGTGGATAGAGCTGTGAAGAAGGCCTATGGTGTGCTAGCGTTCATTAACAGAGGGATTGAATTTAAGAGCCGTGAGGTGATGATGCAGCTGTACAAAACTTTGGTAAGGCCACATTTGGAGTACTGTGTACAGTTCTGGTCGCCTCATTTTAGGAAGGATGTGGAAGCTTTGGAAAAGGTGCAAAGGAGATTTACCAGGATGTTGCCTGTAATGGAGAGTAGGTCTTACGAGGAAAGGTTGAGGGTGCTAGGCCTTTTCTCATTAGAATGGAGAAGGATGAGGGGTGACTTGATAGAGGTTTATAAGATGATCAGAGGAATAGATAGAGTAGACCGTCAGAGACTTTTTCCCCAGGTGGAACAAACCATTACAAAGGGACATAAATTTCAGGTGAATGGTGGAAGATATAGGGGGGATGTCAGAGGTAGGTTCTTTACCCAGAGAGTAGTGGGGGCATGGAATGCACTGCCTGTGGAAGTAGTTGAGTCGGAATCATTAGGGAACTTCAGGCAGCTATTGGATAGGTACATGGATTACAGTAGAATGATATAATGTAGATTAATTTGTTCTTAAGGGCAGCACGGTAGCATTGTGGATAGCGCAATTGCTTCACAGCTCCAGGGTCCCAGGTTCGATTCCCGGCTTGGGTCACTGTCTGTGCGGAGTCTGCACGTCCTCCCCGTGTCTGCGTGGGTTTCCTCCGGGTGCTCCGGTTTCCTCCCACAGTCCAAAGATGTGCAGGTTAGGTGGATTGGCCATGATAAATTGCCTTAGTGTCCAAAATTGCCCTTAGTGTTGGGTGGAGATGTTGACCTTGGGTAGGGTGCTCTTTCCAAGAGCCGGTGCAGACTCAATGGGCCGAATGGCCTCCTTCTGCACTGTAAATTCTATGATAATCTATGATTAATCTAGGACAAAGGTTCGGCACAACATCGTGGGCCGAAGGGCCTGTTCTGTGCTGTATTTTTCTATGTTCAATGTTCTAATGCGTACGCTGTCCTTTTAACATCCAGAAGACTTACAAAAAAACATAACCTTAAACAGAAGCACATCAGGTTAAAGTCACGACTGAGAACATTTATAATTCTGAATTCACCAAATGATCAAGAGACAGTCTTTTCATGGCAGAGAGATCAGCAGTACACCTGCTCTGTCTGGCTTCAGCTCCAACACTGAAAAAGAAACTAAAACACATCCTGCAGCAAACAGCCTAAAACGAAAATAAAAAGCTGACAGACAGCCCAGCTCCACCCACTCTCTGACATCCCTGATAAACACCCATTTCTTAGAGGTACTCTCACAAGACAAAGGTCAGTATTTATTTCCCCCCCCCCCCCCTGTGAAAATGGCAGTGGTGATCACTGGGGACCGGTTTGGAGGTAATCAGATCGGTGATTACACTCCTGTTAATCCAGACCCAGTGAGGATTGAAGTTCCCAAGAGAAGATATTAATAAAGTCATAGAGCTTTACAGAATAGAAAGAGGCCCTTTAGCCCATCCTGTCTGTGGCTGCAATCAAGCCCCTATCTATTCTAATCCCATTTGCCAGCACTCGGTGCGTAGCGTTGTCTGCTACGATGATTCAAGTGCTCATCTAAATGCTTCTTAGATGTTGTGAGGGTTCCCGCCTCCACCACCCAATCAGGTAGCGAGTTCCAGATTCCCGCCTCCACCACCCAATCAGGCAGCGAGTTCCAGATTCCCACCTCCACCACCCAATCAGGCAGCGAGTTCCAGATTCCCACCTCCACCAGCCAATCAGGCAGCGAGTTCCAGATTCCCACCTCCACCACCCAATCAGGCAGCGAGTTCCAGATTCCCACCTCCACCACCCAATCAGGCAGCGAGTTCCAGATTCCCACCTCCACCACCCAATCAGGCAGCGAGTTCTAGATTCCCGCCTCCACCACCCAATCAGGCAGCGAGTTCCAGATTCCCACCTCCACCACCCAATCAGGCAGCGAGTTCCAGATTCCCGCCTCCACCACCCAATCAGGCAGCGAGTTCCAGATTCCCGCCTCCACCACCCAATCAGGCAGCGAGTTCCAGATTCCCACCTCCACCACCCAATCAGGCAGCGAGTTCTAGATTCCCGCCTCCACCACCCAATCAGGCAGCGAGTTCCAGATTCCCACCTCCACCACCCAATCAGGCAGCGTGTTCCAGATTCCCACCTCCACCACCCAATCAGGCAGCGAGTTCCAGATTCCTGCCTCCACCACCCAATCAGGCAGCGTGTTCCAGATTCCCACCTCCATCACCCAATCAGGCAGCGAGTTCCAGATTCCTGCCTCCACCACCCAATCAGGCAGCGAGTTCCAGATTCCTGCCTCCACCACCCAATCAGGCAGCGAGTTCCAGATTCATGCCTCCACCACCCAATCAGGCAGCGAGTTCCAGATTCCCGCCTCCACCACCCAATCAGACAGCGAGTTCCAGATTCATGCCTCCACCACCCAATCAGACAGCGAGTTCCAGATTCATGCCTCCACCACCCAATCAGGCAGCGAGTTCCAGATTCCCACCTCCACCACCCAATCAGGCAGCGAGTTCCAGGCTCCCACCTCCCTCAAGCATTTCCTCAAACACCCACTAAATCTCCCGCCCCCTCACCCTAAATCTCTGTCCCCTGATTATTTTGTGGGTTTCTTCCGGGTGCTCCCGTTTCCTCCCACAAGCCACATTCAGAATGTCCAATTCACCTAACAAGCACGTCTTTCGGGACTTGTGGGAGGAAACCGGAGCACCCGGAGGAAACCCACGCAGACACGGGGAGAACGTGCAGACTCCGCACAGACAGTGACCCAAGCCGGGAATCGAACCCGGGTCCCTGGAGCTGTGAAGTTAGGACTCAATCACATTGCTGTGGGTCTGGAGTCACACAGAGGCCAGACAGGGTAAGGGTGGCAGATTCTTCTTTTCCTTAATGGGCTGCGATGGGTTTTTACAACAATCGATGATAGTTGTCATGGTTACCATTGCTGAGGCTAAGCTTTTCAATTCCAGATTTATTCACCGAGCAATACCACCACCACCCCCCTACCTGACCAGAGCAGCCCCCCACCCCCCAACACTGCACATTATGCTGCAAAGTGGGACCACCCTCCGAAGGTAAACAGGCGCGCCTTCGCAATGAGACACTGCGCAAAGCCACGGGCCTCCTACTCCCTGTTGAGACGCACCCCATTAAGTCTCGAGTAGTGGTTTACAGAATTTAACAGACTCGTGCCTCCTGCAAAGAGCTCCGATGTGCTGTGCCAGTAAATGGAATTGTTTACCTCAATGGCCCTATAGCGGAGAATTAAACCAGCGCCGAAATAGCTTGTAATGAATTAAATATGTGCCTTAACTCAAAATATTATGACCTATGTGAAGTGTTCCTGAAATCCAATTGCTCACTGACAGAAAGTAATAAAGACAATCTCATATCGTATTAATGAGGTTCCTTTGACAGTTCTGACGAGGGCTGGTTTTCCTCAGTGGAAATTAATACATATTTCAGATCTTCAGCTCTTGTCAGCTCTGATTCCCAGTGTAAGTGTCGGACTCTGCTTCACATGCGATTTGGCAAAGAATTGCATCGCTCGCAGAATAACGGTAAAAGACCCAAGATGAGCTGGTCAGAGAGTCACAGAGTCATAGATGTTCACAGCATGGAAACAGGCCCTTCGGCCCAGCTTGTCCATGCCGCCCAGTTTTTATCACTAGGCTAGTCCCACTTGCCCACATTTGGCCCATATCCCTCTATACCCACCCTGCCCATGTAACTGTCTAACTGCTTTTTAAAAGACAAAATTGTACCCACCTCTACCACTGCCTCTGGCAGCCCGTTCCAGATGCTCACCACCCTCTGTGTGAAGAAATTTCCCCTCTGGTCTCTTTTGTATCTCTCCCCTCTCACCTGAAACCTATGCCCTCTACTTCTAGACTCATCTACCCTTGGGAAAAGATGTTGACTCTCTATCTTATCTATGCCCCTCATTATTTTATAGACCTCTATAAGATCGCCCCTAAGCCTCCTACGCTCCAGGGAAAAAAGTCCCAGCCTCTCATAGCTCAGACCATCAAGTCCTGGTTGCATCCTCGTCAATCTCTTCTGCACCCTTTCTAGTTTAACAATATCCTTCCTATGATAGTGTGACCAGAACTGAACACAGTATTCCCTGTGTGGTCTTACCAATGTCTTGTCCAACTTTGACAAGACGTCAACGCAGCATTGGCGTCTCTGAGATCTTTCCGCGTGCGAATTGGGTGCCGCATTTCCTCTGTTACTGCTTCAAAACTAGTTGACTGAGATAAATCGCTTACCTTCCTGGCTGTGTCCAGTTGGCAACCCCCAGGCCTGTTTGCACTGGGAGAAATAAAGCACTCACGGAGTTGGGCGAGTGAGGTACCTCACACATGCTCACCAGTTGGACATGCGGAGAACCTCCATCAATTATGAGTGAAGGACTATCATTGGGACGAGCATCCTGCTCGCCACATTGAGCCTCGGAGTAGGTGGAGGGGCCCCCTCACCTCGATCGGCCTATTTCCAGGCTGTTGCCTGCAACGAGCTGGTAGACCCCCGAGGTCACCGTGCACGCTCGGACCGGGCAAGTTTATTTTTGTTTTTGTAAGTGGAAAGTTCCAGAAACACTCAGCAGCTCCTGCAGCATCTGTGTGTGGTGCTTTTGTGTTGCTTACTTCAGGATGATTAACGTTGTATTCACTAAGACCACAAAATAGCTTGAATTTAAACAAAGCTATAAATTTATTAACACGACTGACTAACTTGGAGTCTCACGACTTCCCTGTACAGCTGCACCAGGGCCTTGTTGCTTTAATACACCGTTCCCATTGCAGTAAACGGCTACATTCACGTTGGGTTTGAAGGGGGAAGTTCCAATAAAGCATCCCCTCTCCATTGAGTTGCTCCCCCTTTCGCCACCGTCTGGGTCGTTGAGCCTTTAAGGGCCATTCATTCATCCACAAGGCACGTTCTCCAGCATGGTGTACATTGCCGTTTGAACACCAGAGGGCGGTGTTGAACAATCACATTACTCCCCTCTCTCCTGTAATATTCGTCTCACGATTTCAGCCTCCCCTCCCCCCACCCTCAGCCCCCCCCCCCCCCCCACCCCCCCCACCCCCCCCACACCCCGGTGTTTGGAATTAAACATTGCCAGCCCTCAGGTTTCGCCCCGCGTGCTCCGAGACTTAAAGATTAATCTCCTCAGCAGCGTTGCGAGCTGATCCCAGGAGAAAAATTATAAGGGCATGATAAACCAATTGTGTGTTTTTTAAGTTGACGTTTGAACATGGCGGAGCATTAGGCAGGCACAAGATGGAGACCGCGTTAATGAAAGGAACTTCGGATAAATGGCACAATGCTTGGTTAAAGAGCAATTTTGTTTACTGGTTATAACTAGTTTACTGGCTTATTAGTGATAACCCACGCACCTTACCATCTAGAAGGACGCGGGCAGCAGATACCTGGGAACCCCACCACCTGGAGGTTCCCCTCCAAGTCACTCACCGTCCTGACTTGGAAATATATCGGCCGTTCCTTCACTGTCGCTGGGTCAAACTGGAACTCACTCCCTAACAGCACAGTGGGTGTACCTACACCACAGGGACTGCAGCGGCTCACCCACCACCTTCTGAAGGAGTGGAGAACAAATGCTGGCCTGGCCAGCGACGCCAACATCCCGTGAATAATTAAAAGAGAATTAGAGACGGGGGGAAATCGGAGGGTCCAACATCGAGAAATGTATCCAACCAGACTTGGCTGACAGTATATCAATCCATCATTCTCACTCTTATTTTCAAATCCCTCCCTGTCCTCGCCCCTCGCTATCTCTGCAGCCTCCTCCGACCCACAATTCTCCCAGATATCCTTTCAATCTGTTTTCTTGTTCCGCCCCGATTTTAATCCGCGGCGTTAATGGCGACCATGCCTTCAGCTGCCTGAGGGCCCCAAGCTCTTGATACACCCCCTCCTAAACCTCCCTTAACTCGCATTCTCTCTCTCCTTTAAGGCACCCCATAAAACCCACCTCTTTCACCAAACCTCCGGTCTCCCTTCCTAACCCCCGAACGCGACTCACATGATGACGTCTGAGGGGCACTCCCGTAGAGGCCCTTGCAGCTTGTTTTCATTTTTGTTTGGGGGGGGGGGGGGGATGTGTGTGTATCGCTGGCAAGGTCGGTATTTGTTGCCCCCCCCCCTGCCCAGTTGCCCCTGGACTGAGTGACCTGCCGGGGCCATTTCAGAGGGGAGTGGGCAGCTACATGGCTGTGGGTCTGGAGTCACGTGTAGGCCAGACCGAGGGGAGGGCGGCACATTTCTTTCCCTGAAAGGGATGTGGGTGAACCAGACGGCAATCGATGATGGTTTCCTGGTCACCATTACGGTGACCAGCTTCTCAATTCCACAATCCATTGATTAATTTAAGTTCATTCCCACCGGCTGATGTGACCGGATGTGTCCCCAGAGCATTAAACACCGAGGCCTATGGAATTCCCAGTCTGGCATCAGTAAGGCAGCCAGCGGGAAAAGAGAATCCCCAATGGCCGGAGAACTCCAGCCATTGTTATTAATATGAAATCGTGGGGCGAAATTCTCCCCAAACGGCGCGATGTCCGCCGACTGGCGCCCAAAACGCCGCCAATCAGTCGGGCATCGCGCCGCCCCAAAGGTGCGGAATGCTCCGCGCCTTTGGGGGCCGAGCCCCAACATTGAGGGGCTAGGCCGGCGCCGGAGGGATTTCCGCCTCGCCAGCTGGCGGAAACGGCCTTTGTTGCCCCGCCAGCTGGCGCGGAAATGACATGTCGGGGCGGCGCATGCGCGGGAGCGTCAGCGGCCGCTGAAAGTTTCCCGCACATGCGCCGTGGGGAGAGTCTCTTCCGCCTCCGCCATGGTGGAGACCGTGGCGGAGGCGGAAGGGAAAGAGTGCCCCCACGGCACAGGCCCGCCCGCGGATCGGTGGGCCCCGATCGCGGGCCAGGCCACCGTGGGGGCACCCCCCGGGGCCAGATCGCCCCGCGCCCCCCCCAGGACCCCGGAGCCCGCCCGCGCCGTCTGCTCCCGCCGGTAAATAGGTGCTTTAATTTACGCCGGCGGAACAGGCAATTTATCGGCGGGACTTCGGCCCATCCGGGCCGGAGAATCGAGCGGGGGGGCCCGCCAACCGGCGCGGCCCGATTCCCGCCCCCGCCGAATATCCGGTACCGGAGACTTCGGCAACCGGCGGGGGCGGGATTCACGGCAGCCCCCGGCGATTCTCCGACCCGGCGGGGGGTCGGAGAATGACGCCCCATGTTTCGTAATATAATCCGCAAAGAAAATGATGGATTATTACATCAGTGGATGCATCCCATTAGGACTTAGTTTGCTTCACTCCACGGACTTCGGCCCATTCAGGATTCTCGTTATTTCCTCTATGATAAAGAGCAGCAAATATTATCGACCAATTGCTCCCTTAACTCCAATTATATCCGAGCTGAGAGAGTCCTTCAGATAGGATGTCCGCCTGGGATCAGCTTCATGTGTCTGTGTGATTCAGGGGCCCGTTATAATAGCGCCAGGAACTCTCTCCTCCAACACTGACCTTTTTTTAACCTTCAGGAATGGGGGTTTTTAACTTGCGACCGATCCCCCGCTATCGCTTTCTTGTCGAATTCCTTTTAGTTTCATGGTCTGCAGATCCTTTTGCAAATTGACTTTGTTCACCATCGAATCATTTTGGCTGTCTGAGGAGGGGGGTGTTTTAACCCGCTGAGGAATATGGTAGCCTCGATACGCTCCGAGCATTAGGAAGCTGAAGAGGCCATTCAGCCCTTAGAGTCTGCTCTCCCACTCAGCGGGCTCGCGCTTGATCCTCACCTCTACGCCGTTCACCGTTCTTCGTGCCAAATCACTCGATGCCCTTCCCCAACAACACCCTGCCCTCCTCAGTTTCCAAAAGCTCTGATGGGTCCGACTCCGTTGATCTCCGTCGATGTGGCCAACTCTTCGCTCATCAACGGGGGTTGACAAGGCCTTCAGGGATCCCGTGGGTGCTGAATGGGCACCTCAACCTCCCGACGGTGGCCCTTGACGTCGTCGAGGTCACCTTGTGGACGTCGGGCCGTTTGGCGTGGGCGTCCGCAATGATAAGAAATGGACCCCCACAAAAGGGCCGGCGAAGTCAGCAAGCGGTCTTACCCAGCGACCGCCCTGGCCTTTCCCGGGGTTGAAGGGAGGCTGCGGATGGACGTTTTTTGATGCCCCTGACAAATTGGGTAACTACGCGATCCACATCGATTCCAGGCCACCAGACGTAGCTTCGAGCCAGCGTTGGCGAGTGAGGCGTAAGGAACAGGCCGGGCCCTGAAATATCTGGTTGAGACTCTGGGTCTGCATAGATGCGAGTCTTGGCTCCCTTTATCTTGCCCAGGCTCTCCTGGAATAGCTCTGGATATTTTCCCAGGACTTCATCTAAGCTCCCAGTGCCCATCCGAAAAAGCTGCTGTCAATCGGAACAGAGTACTGGCAGCCAATCCCGTTCCACTGCACCACGATTAAACCTGACCGTTTGCTGCCTGTGGGTCACGGTGGTTCCAACCATGCTCAGCGGCTCAGCTCTGTAATCGCCAATCTGGCCTTGGTGTCTCGCGGGGCTGGTGGCAAGATCCCGGTATGCAGACGGCGAAAGGTTCGCTGACCGATGAGGGAGACAGCGGCGACACCTGTCCATCTCCACCACCAGAGGGTGTCCGTTCACCTGCCGTGTGACCCGGATTGGGGCCACCTTCGGGGTTGTGATGCCGTTTAGCTGCATCATATTGTCCTCCTCGTGTGGGGCCACACGCAAGAGGTGACCTCCTCGCCAGCCCTGGGCATTCGGGCACCGCCCTGGGATACCACAGAAGACCGATATGGTGGTCGGGTCACACTATGCACCCCGTAGACCATGGACCCTGAAGGTTCTGTACGGTTTCCTCCGCATTTTCACGGGACAGCGCTAACTCAATAGCCCGCTTTAAGTCCAAAGTGGGCTCCACCAACAGCTTCCTTTGCGTGGCTGTGTTATTGATTCCACAGACAAGCCTATACCTCAACAATTCAGATAGGGATTGCCCAAACTCACAGTGCTCCACCAACCGTCTGAGATGGGTCAAAATATCAGTCACAGACTCACCCGGAGTTCGCACAGCCGCGTTGAACCGGTACCGTGGCATTATAACTGATAGCTTTGGATCATAATGGCCAGACACTAGTGCAACTATCTCATCGAACGGCAGGGAATCCGAATCAAGTGGATGGGTAAAGTCCGAGTCCCACAAGCTGTTAGGGGGATTACCTTTCATCGGCCTTCTCCCAAAATGCCATTGACCTGAAAAACGTACCTCATGCCTTCCGCTTATTGGTCCCAATCCTCCGGTCCTGCGCCAAAGGCCTCCAGTTTACCAAAAAGAGGCATTTTTGAACCTGCTCATGCTGCTGCAGGGCAGTCTTCCGGGACGGCTGGGGTCTCTTGAAACAGAGTCCAGAGTTTCCTTTTTTCCTCGTCGCCAGTTTAATGAGCAAAGAAGCCAGCGATAGGGATGACAAGATTTATTTTAACTAAACGTAAAGTCTGTCCTCGGCAGCAGGGACTAGTTACACTTCACAATCCCCATTGGGACAACCAACTTGCCCTTCCCTGCTCGGGCCGGTTTTTATGCTCGGTTTTATGAGCCCCTGCTGGGTGAGCCACCGCCAACGACCGGGGAAGCTCCTACTTCACGGGCCCAAGGGGATATCAGTTGTGGTTTCCCCTTGGGCCTCGTGGGGGCAATGGCAACTCTCAACTGCTCCTCCAGCAAGCCACGCAGTTCAAGGGCAATTAGAGATGGGTAACAAATACTGGCCCAGGCAGCGACACCCACATCCTACGAAGGAATAAAGGAAAATAACATCACTCCATGTGTCTGGGCCTTAAGCTCTGGAATCCCTTTCCTAAATTTCCCAAACGCCCTCCTGCTTTTAGAACCCCTCCCCCTTCCTCTTCCCCCTTCCCTTTCAAACTCCAGCTCTTTGCCCGAACGTTTGGTCACCAGCCACACTGTCTGAGTTGTTCTCAAATTCTCTTTCGTCAAAAGCTCATGGTGAGAATGAGGAGCGAACGATCTCCGGACGTGATTGAAGTGAATAGTGTAGATACACTTCAGGAGGGGTTGGACAAGCCAGCGAGGGAGATGGAAATAGAGGGGCTGCGCTGATAGATTTAGGTAAGGAACGATAGGAGGGGGCTCAAGTGGTGCATAGACATGGGCTGGATGGGGCCGTGACAAATGGCGGATTTTAGGAATATTGGCTTCTAAATATCGGGACAACTTATGGGTTAAAAGCCGAGAGTTATAGTGTGTGTGACTGCAGCGGTCATGTTGTTGTTTTTTAACAAAGGATTCTGTTTTGTAGAGTTCTGGGAGCTTCTGGGAGCCAGAAGGTGAAATTGACCAAAGGAATGGGGTTTTCAGTCTGGGCTAATGACCTGTGGTCTGACTGGGGAAAGTCCTTGGGGAGTTAAGGTGCCGCCGTCTCCAGTTTGTAGGGTTAATTTGTTTTTCAGCTTGAGGAGTTGATGTCTTGTCGGGTGCAGCCAAGGAATTCGGAGAGGCAGTTTCGGAGAAGGCTTTGGAGGGGGAAGAAGTGAATTCTGATCTGTCTGCCGCTGAGTCCACAATTCTCTCCCAGTGGGATAGTCATAAAAGAGTAATAATCTTTAGAGCAGAGCAGACTTGTCTGGGGACAAGGAAGAAGCAAGAAACACGCCAGGTGAACCAGCTTTTTGAAGATATTCAGCCAGAGTCTGAAGGGGTTCTAACAGGAGCCAGGTCTATTTTATAAAGCCAGTATTACTCTACGCTGATTTTAAGGTAGATTGAGAGCTGTATGTTTCTGTTTTGTTGTTTAATGGGGAATTGAGTAGTCCGCCGTGAACCGTTTCAGTGCCGTGCTGGCCCCCTGTAGGGGCCAGAGTTGCTCATCCTGAGGCCCTGTTGACCCATCGAGAAACGCGACGGCGTTTCCGAAGGCGTCAACACTTAGCCTCAGGATCACAGAATCCCGCCCCACCAAATCTTTATTTTCTCATGCAATCACTCCTGGAATGAATCATTCTCTCCTCACAGTCTTAAAAAATAATCTAAAATGTTGAGGTTTTGGTCCAGTATCCGAGCCACGGTTGAGGCCAGGTCTGGGTAGGCCGAATGGCCTTGTTTCTGCTCTGCACATCCTGCGAGCATGTCTTCAAGTGTGCAGACTGTTGTGCTGTCGGAGGTACCAGTTTTCACGCAGCGAGATGCCGCAAAGAGCAACGGGATACAGGGGCCTGCCTTGTTGCCGTGGGCGGAGAGATAGGTATTGGCCGCATCTCCTCTGCCTTCAAGAGAGAGGGCCTGACCGGTTTAGCATCTCAAGGGTGTCCCTCTCTCACCGCCGCTTTGGGGGAGCCAGCTTGGCCTTCGCCCTGGAGCGGAATTGGATTTTGCCACTTGGAAGCGGCCCACCAAGTCATGGCCAAGAGATGCTTGACCAGCGCCCCCCACCCCCCCCCACCCCCTCCCAACCAGTTACCGGAGTGCCGACCCCGGGCTCGACGCCCTGAGCAGAGCGCGTCGCTCCCTCGCACAGCAGGCTTGACAAATGAGCTGTGACGTTTAGTTAAGGTTGTGGTAGTCAGGAGCAACGCTGGAGAAAATGATCCTTTCAAACAATCTAATACTTCTGCATGAATATTTCATTGCACAGGCCTCATTGGTCCGGATTCCAATAAAGAATAAATCTGAAGGCAAGGACACTTTAATTGGATGCAGGTCCCACGGGTGATGTCACTCAAGCTTTTTATTCTTCGACAGGCTCTTACCCACTGTCGAGACTCTTTGCTAAAATCATATTTTTCTATCTGAGCAACTGTTTCATCCCCTCCCAGGGGTTGTGGGGAGAGGAGGAGTGGGGGGGAGGAACAAATATAGTCAAGATGGAGATAAGATGCTGGCTGAATTCTGTCAAATTCATAGAATTTACAGTGCAGAAGGAGGCCATTCAGCCCATCTAGTCTGCACCGGCTCTTGGAAAGAGCACTCTACCCAAGGTCAACACCTCCACCCTATCCCCATAACCCAGTAACCCCACCCAACACTAAGGGCAATTTTGGACACTAAAGGCAATTTATCACGGCCAATCCACCTAACCCGCACATCTTTGGACTGTGGGAGGAAACCCACACAGACACGGGGAGGACGTGCAGACTCCGCACAGACAGTGACCCAAGCCGGGAATCGAACCTGGGACCCTGGAGCTGTGAAGCAATTGTGCTAACCACCATGCTACCGTGCTGCCCCTCTTTGTGTCATGGTAATTGCTGCTTATCCATTTCTGCGGTTTGGGATCATTCTCTGCCCAGAAAATGGTGATAATGCACAGCTCGCTGCCACAGGGCGGGGTTGGTACAGATGTGTACAGATGTGTTTAAAGGGAATTTGGGGAAGGAGGCGACTAGATGTTGGGGCTGGTTTAGCACAGGGCTAAATCGCTGGCTTTGAAAGCAGACCAGGGCAGGCCAGCAGCACGGTTCGATTCCCGTACCAGCCTCCCCGAACAGGCGCCGGAATGTGGCGACTAGGGGCTTTTCACAGTAACTTAATTTGAAGCCTACTTGTGACAATAAGCGATTTTCATTTCATTTCATTCATGTTGGTGAGGCGAGAGGTGGCAGGAGTGCGGCGTAAAGACTGGCGTGTAACATTAGGGCTGGATGGGATGGGCTGTTCCTGTGTGGCGGTGTGTTACAGATCATTCCTCGTGCCCAGGTTGCTGTGGCAACAGACACTCTAACAAGACTGGTGCAGCCTTCGAACCGTGTGCAGTGACGGTGGGAGCTCCAACATTCTTTCCATCACACGACTGACTGACCAGGGCTGTCTCCCACTCTTGTCGTCTGCCGGTGGCGTTTGGCGGGTTCATGGACGCGCTTTCCTCGGCTATCGGTCCCTGGGGTGGGACTCAAACCCGGAGGCAGGGTCACCGCCCACTGTGCTGCAGGACCTCCCACATTCCCGCACTGTGGCTTCCCGTGTGGTCCCTCGCTTACTGGATTGCCCTCTCCCCTCTGAACCTGAAGGCGTGTTGCCCCTTGAACTCGAGACGCCGCCAGATCAAGCCGCGGTCTTATTCAGCGGAGGGGCAGCCTCGCGGGGCCAAAGGTCCCACTCCTATTTCCCATGTCCGTGAACCCTCCAGAGGTTTGATCCCAAAACGTCAGTTCGGCAGCGAGGGATCCGCTGCTCTGACAGGACGTTGATCTGAGAGGTCAGGAGGTGGGGATTCGATTTTCAGCTTCACTGCACCAGTCCTCGGAGAGGTTAGCTTCAAAGTGTCTCCAATTCGAGTGAAGATTGAATAACAGGTGTTTTAGAAAGTGTCAGGTCATCTCCTTCTCAGGAAAGCCATGGAAGAAAAGGCAACAACTTATCTCTGCACACAGCAAGATCCCACAGAGAACAAAGTGGCAAAATGGGCAGATGATCTGGATTTAAAAGTTTGAGGGAGGAATCTATCCAGCTCCGCCTTAAAAATATTCAAAGATTCTGCGTCCACGGCCTTTTGAAGAAGAGAGTTCCAGAGCCTCACCCCGCTCTGAGAGAAAGAATTTCCCCTCATCTCCGCCTCAAATGGGCGACTCCTCATTTTTAAACATTGACCCGCTAGTTTGAGATTCTCCCACAAGAGGAAATATCCTCCCCCCACCCCCACCCGTCAAGCTGCTTCAATCAACAGCAACAGGCTGCATTTAAATAGCGCCGGCAACAGCGTAAAATGGGCCGTGGAGTTTCCTGGGAGTGTTTATCGGAGAAGGTGTCTGGCGCTGGGCCAACCGAGGCGGTGCTGTGGATGTCGGAGATCTGGGGCGTCATTCTCCGCCGGCGGGAGTCTCCGTTTTGCCGGCGCCCGGGGGTTTCCCGACGGCGTGGGGCTGCCCCACAATGGGAAACCCCATTGACCGGCCGGTTGTACGGAGACTCCCGCCGGCCGGTCGGGGCAGAAATGTGGCGGGGTGGGATGGAGAATTCGCCCCAGAAATAAGAACGGAAAGTGCCGGGAAACCTCAGCAGGCCGGGCCGCACCTGTAGCGAGAAGAAAATGGACGTTCCGGGTCCGGGCGCACGAGGGCTGGTGACAGCCGGTTTGGTTAAAAGGGATCACGGTTTGAACACGGAGAGAGGGAAGCTGAGATCTACTGAGCCACAGCCACCCTCTGTGCTGACTGCTCTGGCATTTACCTCGGGGGTAACAGTGGCTAGCCATCAAAGGAATGTAATTTATTGAACGTGAGGCACGTTGGGGCCTTACTGAGAGATAATGGGGCAGCACGGTAGCGTGGTGGTTAGCACAATTGCTTCACAGCTCCAGGGTCCCAGGTTCGATTCCGGCTTGGGTCACTGTCTGTGCGGAGTCTGCATGTTCTCCTCGTGTCTGCGTGGGTTTCCTCCGGGTGCTCCGGTTTCCTCCCACAGTCCAAAGATGTGCGGGTTAGGTGGATTGGCCGTGATAAATTGCCCTTAGTGTCCAAAATTGCCCTTAAGTGTTGGGTGGGGTTGCTGGGTTGTGGGGATAGGGTGGAGATGTGGGCCTGGGTAGGGTGCTCTTTCCAAGAGCTGGTGCAGACTCGATGGGCCGAATGGCCTCCTTCTGCACTGTAAATTCTATGAATGCTGTAATTGCTCTTTCCTCCTTTCCTCTAATGAGCCAGTCCGCGGTGTCTGGGTGTCTGCAGAAACAGTGAGGAGGTTCAGCACAGATTGGAGGGATTAACTGCTGAATGGTATTCTGCCTGAGAGACCCCAAAGCTCGCAACTCATTTTGTTACCTCCTGCAGCACCGGTAGAACCTTGCAGTGCAGAAGGAGACCATTTGGCCCATCGTCTCGCTGGAGGCTCTTAGAAGGAGCTTGTTAATTTAGTTCTGCGCTTTTTAATACTGTCGTTGAGTGTCCCCAATGCTCTCAATTCTGTCCACCATCTACAAGCCACAAGTCAGGAGTGTGATGGAATACTCTCCACTTGCCTGGATGAGCGCAGCTCCGACAACACTCAAAAAACTCAGCACCATCCAGGACAAAGCAGCTTGATTGCTCCCCCTTCCACAAACATTTAAATCCCCCACCCCCGATGCACAGTGGCAGCCGTGTGTCCCATCTACAAGATGCACTGCAGCAACTCACCAAGGTTCCTCAGGCAGCACCTTCCAAACCCACAACCACTACCACCTAGAAGGACAAGAGCAGCAGATACCTGGGAGCCCCACCACCTGGAGGTTCCCCTCCAACTCACTCACCACCCTGACTTGGAAATATTTTATTTTATTTTTTTTTTTTTTTAAATATACTTTATTCATAAAATCTATCATAAACATTACAGAACATTTTGAATTATCTTGACTGTACATTTCTATCAGAGTTACACATTCCCTTGACTTTCTTCCATTCAATTTTGATGACCTTACACACATATCGCTCTTTACGTTACAATTCCTTCTTAAATATTTACATTGTCATGTTTGTTTTATACATTGGAGTGTTGGTGGCCCAGACCGAGGGGGGTTTACACTGTTACCCACCCCTCGGTGTACATTTGCTGGAAAGACCTTACACAGTGGTCTTTCCCCATTGCGCCTTGGCGGCAGCTGCCCCCAAGCTTGAGTGCGTCCCTCAGCAACCTTGGACCTTGGAATGTGCCAGTCTGCAACACTCGGTCGAGGACAGCTCTTTGGACTGGAAGATCCGACTTGGAAATATATCGGCCGTTCCTGCACTGTCGCTGGGTCAAAATCCTGGAGCTCCCTCCCTAACAGCACAGTGGGTGGACCTACACCTCAAGGACTGCAGCGGTTCAAGAAGGAGGCTCACCACCACGTCCTGAAGGGCAACTAAGGATGGGCAATAAATGCTGGGCCTAAACAGCGACGTCCACATCCCATAAATGAATAAGAATTTTTTTTAATGAATTTTCTGTCAGCGCATCCATATGGTGCAACGTTGAATATATGTAAATGCGCGTTGCAGCAGTCACTGGAATCAGTGTTATCATCTGCCGAGTGCTATAAATAACTAATGGGATATTTTTGTGTCAAATTAACTGAGTTGTATCATGCTGTTAAAGTAAAATTTGTACTTTCTGGTTTGTTTAACAATCAAGGAGCCGTCACCTATAGGGTTCACATAAATTAACACCACATTATACCATTGGCGCTCAAAATATTAATAACCCAGGCTGCGTATATAATCGGACGACATGTGTAGCCTGATGCCAACGATGGGCACTTTACTGGGACCAGTTCTGTAATTGCTTGGCGAATTGATTGGTAGATCTGGAAAGGAGATTGAGGGGGTGGTTTAAAGCTGTATTGTGCTGGGGGGGGCAAGAGGAGAAGGAAGAGGGTTCATGATTTCTCTCCCCGAATGTGAAGACGTGAATGTGGGGGGCTGGTGGATGGGGTGAAGGGGGAGTGGAAGCCATGAGCAGGCTGGGAAGGGAGGATATCACAAAGTGGGCGCGAGCTGGGAGTTGGGGGGTTGAATGCAGATTGTTTCAGAGGGAAGGGTCAGTTGGGTCAATTTTGGAATCCTGGGCGGAGAGCTGAGGAGTTCTGATGATAGGGAGGGGTAGTGACTGCGAGAGGGGGAAGAGGGATGCGGTGGGGTGGTAGGGTCAGGGTGCGGGTATGGCAGGTGTAGTTTTCATCCAGGCAGCCATCGGTTGGGAAGGATGGTGCCGCAGATTATGGGAATGGGATAGGGGGAGACAGGGGAGGGCATAGGCACAATGACAATATGGGCTCAACAAAGGGGGGAAGGCTTGTCCAGATTGACCGTGATAGGGTCAAGGGTGACGGAGACAGTCTGAAACATGCACTATCCTGAGACAGAAGCAGCTCAATGCCAAGGCGACAGCCTCAATGTCCAACTGCAAAGCACCAAGGTGGGGTGAGGGTCTTCTAGGGTGGCTGGAGCTGAGGGTCAGCGCAACTGGACAATGAAAGACAAACTCTGATAATGATGTGGAGACTGTATTGCAAAGATCCCAGCCAGGGGTGGCGCTGCCATTCACTACATTGGCTCCAGGCAGAGTGAGGGAAGAGGTGAGAGGGAGGGAGGGGGATGTCTACAAGGGGTGTGCAGGACCAGGGCAGCCAAATGGTGACTCCAAACCCTCTGAAGCTGATGGGGTCACAGGCAGAGGCAATTGGGAACTAGGCGACTGGGCCTGGGCTGGGTGCTCTTTCGCAGGGTCGGTGCAGACCTGGATGGGCCGAATGGCCTCCTTCTGCACTGTAGGGAATCTGCGGAATCCCTGGGTCTGAGATTTCTGGTTTGGGAGGATCATTGGTCTGTCAGAACCTCCAAAATAGATGTTGCAAAGAGGAAGACAGAATGAGAAAGGAAATTAAACAATTTGCCGCTTCAATCTTTCGAAAGAGATAGAATAACCCCAAAAGAGAGAAATAGTCATTGAATAAACGAGTGGCAGAGATGTAATTAGGAGAGGGACATTAAATCCAACTGCAGTATTGGAATCGTTTGGCATATTTAATTAAAGTTGTGACGTAGGAAAAAACATGATGCGGTAGGTTAAGATTAATGGTCCATGGACAAAAGCTATTTCTGTTTTCTGAATCGTTTTATCTACAATGTTAGTGTTTATTTAATTCCCTCTCTAAGTCAATCGAAAGAAAATATCCAGACATTTGTATCCGGAGCCAGGGTTATTAAATGTGAAACCCAAAAGAGAGTGTTTGACAGTTACAGCTGTCTATTTCCGAAACTGCATCGGAAATAAATACGTTTGACTTTAGTTTCTCAAAAACCACGATCTCTAAAAATGATTTTACAATCAAATAAGGAGAGGATTTCATTGGCTCCACCCGTCTTGCTAACCTGTGTTTGCCACAGAACTGTCATGTTGTTTTTTGTTGTTGATCCAATCGTTTTCAATGGCACACTCAAATCTTCATTCGCATCTATTCTTTCTTTTGTGGGTTTTCAATTTTTAAATATGTGCTTAAGGTCATCTCTGCTCATTTCCTCGATGGTCTTAGGTATCAGCCGTACTGGGTGTGCTGGCTGTCGGTCAGAAGGTTGGCGAGTTCGAGCCTCACTCCGTAGCCTTGTGCACAAGATCCCGGGTTTACCTTTCTGGTGGAGTACTGAGGGAGCGCTGGACTATCGGAGGTGTCATTCTCCGAGGGAGACATTAAACGCGGGCCCTATCACCGGCGGAAAAGAGTTTCAAAGCACTACTTCTTGTGGAAGCCTTAAAAGCCTCCCCCTAATTTTTATCCTCTGCCCCCAAGTTCAGGACTCCCCAACTGGCAATAATACTTCCTCCCACCCCCCTCCTACCTCACCTGTCCCCTTTATTGAGATAGGTTGGGGATTAGCCATAATCCCGTTGAATGGCGGAACAGACTCGAGGGGTTAAATGGCCCTCTTGCGGTTCGTGTCCAGTGATGCGCGGTGGATAAGCAATCAGTGACCCCAAACGAAGATTCTTACATATCAAATGTCAAAATTGACAACTTGGGATTGTTTGAATTGAAAAATACATATTGACTTAATCAAACCAAGTTAATACCTTCGGGGCAAATACCTCACATGAGTGAACGGCCCCGGCCCTGTGCGTCATCTTTATTGTTAAGTGAAGCCTGTAAACTCTTGGGAAGGGAAGTCATTTCTCTCAGTATTATACCAAGTTATGTGTTCAGCTCTAAAGGTATCTCTGTAATAAGAATTAGAAAGCATAACAGGACTTCAACAAATCCAATTTTACTGTGTTCTACAACCTCTTCTCCAACCCCACAGTACCATCTGCATCCCCTTTATATATAGTAACCTTACAACACCAGGTTAAAGTCCAACAGGTTTGTTTCAAACACTAGCTTTCGGAGCGCTGCTCCTTCCTCAGGTGAATGAAGAGGTATGTTCCAGAAACATATATATATATATATATATATAGGCAAATTCAAAGACGCAAGACAATGCTTAGAATGCGAGCATTTGCAGGTAATTAAGTGTTTACAGATCCAGAGATGGGGTAACCCCAGGTTAAAGAGGTGTGAATTGTCTCAAGCCAGGACAGTTGGTAGGATTTCGCAGGCCAGATGGTGGGGGATGAATGTAATGCGACATGAATCCCAGGTCCCGGTTGAGGCCTCACTCATGTGTGTGGAACTTGAAATTAAATGAAAATCGCTTATTGTCACAAGTAGGCTTCAAATGAAGTTACTGTGAAAAGCCCCTAGTCGCCACATTCCGGCACCTGTTCGGGGAGGCTGTTACGGGAATCGAACCGTGCTGCTGGCCTGCCTTGGTCTGCTTTCAAAGCCAGCGATTTAGCCCTGTGCTAAACAGCCCGTTTCTGCTCGGCGATTCTGCGTTAACGCGCGTCCTGAAGGCCGCCTTGGAGAACGCTTACCCGGAGATCAGAGGCTGAATGCCCTTGACAAGAAGTGTTCCCCGACTGGAAGGGAACATTCCTGCCTGGTGATTGTCACGCGATGTCCGTTCATTCGTTGTAGCAGCATCTGCATGGTCTCGCCAATATACCACGCTTCGGGACATCCTTTCCTGCAGCGTATGAGGTAGACAATGTTGGCCGAGTCGCACGAGTATGTACCTGGTGGGCGGTGTTCTCACGTGTAATGGTGGTATCCATGTCGATGATCTGGCATGTCTTGCAGAGATTGCCATGACAGGGTTGTGTGGTGTCGTGGTCACTGTTCTGAAGACTGGGTAGTTTGCTGCAAACAATGGTTTGTTTGAGGTTGTGTGGTTGTTTGAAGGCAAGTAGTGGGGATGTGGGGATGACCTTGGCAAGATGTTCATCTTCATCGATGACGTGTTGAAGGCTGTGAAGAAGATGTCGTAGTTTCTCCGCTCCGGGAGAATGCATTCCAAGCATTGTCTGGCATCTTTGAATCTGTCTATATATATGTTTCTGGACCATACCTCTTCATTCACCTGAGGAAGGAGCAGCGCTCCGAAAGCTAGTGACATCGAAACAAACCTGTTGGACTTTAACCTGGTGTTGTAAGACTTCTTACTGTGCTCACCCCAGTCCAACGCCGGCATCTCCACATCATGGCCGTTTATGTGTATGCACAGTCTATCAGACAATAATGTGGTCTTTTAAATAATTAAAGCTCCAATTGTAACTTAAGCACTGGGGAACATTAACTCTTTCCTAGCACTACAGACCTGTAAGAAAGTGATGAGTACACTAGATCTGTCCCCGTGACATCCAGGAAATGGCCCTAGTTTGACCTGTAAATCCTCCTCCCACTAAGCCCCATGATGCTGATGCTCAGTGGTCAGACACCTCCATCCTATTTCAGAGAATAGAATCCCTACTGTGCAGAAGGTGGCCATCCGGTGCATCGAATCTGCACCTACCCTCTGAAAGAGCACTCCACCCAAACCCACTCCCTCCCCTATCCCAATAACCCCTTAACCGACACTGCACACCTTTGGACACTAAGGGCAATTTAGCACGGCCGATCCACCTCACCTGCACATCTTTGGACCGTGGGAGGAAACCGGAGCGCCCGGAGGAAACCCACGCAGACACGGGGAGAACGTGCAAACTCCACACAGAGGTTTATTCCAACTCAAGTTTGGAATTGAACCGTAAGACATGGGGCGGGATTCTCCACTCCCACGCCGAAGTGGCCGCGCCGTCGTGAACGCCGTCGAGGTTCACGACGGCGCGGAACGGCCCCGGTCCCGACCGATTCAGGCCCTGACAATGGGCCAGTATCGGGGCCACGTCATCTACACGCGCCAGGCCTTGTCGCCCGCGTAAAAGCGGCGCCGCATAGATGACGCGGCCGGCGCCGCATAACGGACGTCATCCGCGCATGCGTGGTTGCCGTCCTCTCTACATCCACCCCGCAAGAAGATGGAGGACGGATCTTGTGGGGCCGCGGAAGGAAGGAGGTCCTCCTTCAGAGAGGACGGCCCGACGATCGGTGGGCACCGATCGCGGGCCACCCCACATTCCAGGTGAAGCCCGGTGCAGGATCCCCCCTCGCCCCCCCACAGGCCGTCCTACCAGCGTTCACGCACCGCCCACGACTGTAGCGACCAGGTGTGGACGGCGCCGGGGGGAACCCGCCGTTTTGGCCTGGCCGCTCGGCCCATCCGGGCCTCAGAATAGCGGGGGTGCCGGAGAATCGCCATTTTGGGTGTCTCCGGCGATTCTCCAGCCCGCGAAACTCGATCGGGCCGTTCCCGCCACTTGGTAGAATCGTGGGAGGGCGTCGGACCGGCGTCCCTGGAAATTTTGGCGGCCCAGGCGATTCTCCCAACCGGCGTGGGAGTGGAGAATCGCGCCCACGGTACCTGTGCCACCGGGCCGTTCCATTTATGCCTCCATTTTTCTTTTCTGAGCTGTACGTACTCCGTGGATCTGGAGGGTTGGATATTGTTGGCATTTGGTGGGTACATCCTCAATCAGACACTAAGATTGGTTCAGATATACGCCAAATAATGGGGGCATGTGTTGTAAATCAATCCCTTGCTGAAGGGGTTCAAAAGTAGAGACAGAAACAATGAATAAAGGAGGTTGGACTGACCACAAGTAATCATGTCTTATTAGAGTCGGAAAGGGTTAAAATGTGCTTTACATGCTCTGGTAGTGATTGGATTTTATAATCGCATGTACATGCTTATAAAGGTTAAGAAGTAACCTAGTCATCTGTATGTGACCAAACATAATTGAAAAGAGATAATCGAATGAGAATGTGTAAATTAGTGATCAGTAAATGCAAATGTATTATTTGTCTGCCCACCCAGTGTGAGAATTATGTCTTGCAGTTGAAGAAGGAGGATGTACACCATCTTGTGTGGGGATAGCTTCTGTTCAGCTACTTGAGTAAAAATCTGTGTGAAGAAACCGAGTCTCATAGAATCCATACTGTGCAGCAGGAGGCCATTCAGCCCATCGATTTTGCCCCGACCCTGCGAAAGAGCACCCTACCTAGGCCCACTCCACCGCCCTATCTTCGTATCCCCACACATAAACACACAGTGGCAGCCGTGTGTACCATCTACAGGGTGCACTGCAGCAACTCACCAACATTCCTTAGACAGCACCTTAGCCCCACCACCTGGAGGTTCCCCTCCATGTCATCCACCATCCTGACTTGGAAATATATCACCGTTCCTTCACTGTCACTGGGTGAGAATCCTGGAACTCCCTCCCTAACAGATACACCTCAGGGATTGCAGCGATTAGAATAGAATCGAAACATAGAATTCCTACAATGCAGAAGGAGGCCATTCGGCCCATTGAGTCTGCATTAACACTCTCTCTGAAAGAGCACGCGACCTAGGCCCACTCCCCCACCCTGTCCCCATGAGGCGGTAGCATGGTGGGATCGTCGCTGGACTAGTAATCCAGAGACGCAGGATAACGATCTGGGGCCTGGGTTCGAATCCCACCACCACGGCAGGTGATGGAATTTAAACTCAATAAAATACCTGGAACGAAAAGCCTCATGATGATCATGAAACCATTTGTCGATTGTCGTAAAAACCCATCTGGTTCACTAATGCCCTTCAGGGAAGGAAATCTGCCGTCCTTACCCGGTCTGGCCTACATGTGACTCCAAGCCCACAGCCCCCAGTCTTAACTGCCCCCTTGAGGGCAATTAGAGATTGGCAATAAATACTGGCACAGCCTGCGACGTCCACGTCCCATTTTAAAAACTCAATAACCCCACCTGACCTGCACATCTTTGGACTGTGGGAGGAAACCAGAGCACCCGGAGGAAACCCACGCACACACGGGGAGAACGTGCAAACTCCTGACAGTCACCCGAAGCCGGAATCGTACCCGGGTCCCTGGCGCTCTGAAGCAGCAGTGCTAACCACCGTGCCACTGTGGTCTCTTCAGAACTGGAGGGTATTGAATACCTCCCTTACACCTGTAAACTCTACTGGCAAAGCCCATGGCCTCTAGTGCTTCATCTCACCACTGATTGCTGTACCTTCAGTTGTCGATGCCCCACCAGGGTCGCCAATCTGCCGTGACCAAAACCTGGGAGAAAAGCCACCGGGGCATTGTAACAAAATGAGACTCCTTTTAAATCTGTTTGAACATTCTTGTTCGTTATTTATCAAAATGCTGGCGATGGGAAAATAATCGGCTGCTTGAGTGGGTGGAGACTTGATGAAACTCCCAGGAATACATCCAATTAGATTTGCTTGAGCAAGTTTTCCAACGTGGGCATTCTAATGAGGCAGAGTTTCATTGGGACCAACTGTCAATTGCCCTTTGGGCTCGAGAGTGGCCTGATGTTGCCCTTTGTGATAAGGGCATGTTGGAATTGCAAAGATTGGATATGGCCTACTCATTGCCTGCCATCGCACCACTTAAATCACCAGAAAGCCAAGCCCTAATCTCTGCCGTTCTCACTCCAAACACCATTTATTGTCCATCCCTAATCGCCCTCCAGAAGGCAGCTCAGTCCATATGGTGCAGATACACCCACCGTGGAGCGAGCTACAGGTCCGTACGTACAAACACACTGAATTAGGAACATGAGGAGGCCACTCGGCCCCTCGAGCCTGCCCCGCCATTCAATGAGATCATGGCTGATGTGATTGTAACTGTGACCCCCCCCCCCGCCACCCTGCCAACGTGCGATAACACTTTTATCTTTTTGTTAATCAAGAATCTATCTACCTCTGCCTTCCAAAAATATTCAAATATTTTTCCAATTGCCTTTTGAGAATTCCAAAGACTTGTAACCCTCTGAAAGAACACATTCCTCCTCAACTCTGTCGTAAATGTGGGGCTGCGGTTTTCCCACCGTGTTGGCCCCGCCGCCGATTCCTTTATGCCGGGAGCATCACGGGGAAGACCTGTTTTGGGCCTTTGCCGCAACGCTCCCGGCATTACAGAATCGGCGGCGGGACCAACGCGGTGGGAAAGGTCCTAAGCAGGCTTACAAAACCATGCACTAATCACTCGACCCCTGGCGCCCGCGCAATTTGGATCAGGCCCTCGCTGGACATGATCCAGATGATTATGGGCAAGGTTCTCCCTTGCCGGGTCGGAGAATCGCCGGGGGCTGGCGTGAATCCCGCCCCCGAATTCTCCGGCACCACGGGAATCGCGCCGTGCCGGTTGGCGGCCCCCCCCCCCACCCCCCACGATTCTCCGGCCGAAGTCCCGGCGCTAAAGTGCCTGTCCCGCCGGCGTAGATTAAACCACCTACCTTACCGGCGGGACAAGGCGGCGCGGGCGGGCTCCGGGGTCCTGGGGGGGGGGGGCTTGCGGGGCGATCTGGCCCCGGGGGGTGCCCCCACGGTGGCCTGGCCCGCAATCGGGGCCCACCGATCCGCGGGCGGGCCTGTGCCGTGGGGGCACTTTTTTCCTCCCGCCTTCACCACGGTCTCCACCATGGCGGAGGCGGAAGATACTCCCTCCACTGCGCATGCGCGGGAATGCCGTCAGCGGCCGCTAACGCTCCCGCCATGCGCCGCCCGGAGATGTCATTTCCGCACCAGCTGGCGGGGCACCAAAGGCCTTTTCCGCCAGCCGGCGGGGCGGAAATTAGTCCGGCGCCGGCCTAGCCCCTTAAGGTTGGGGCTCGGCCCCCAAAGATGCAGAGCATTCCGCACCTTTGGGGCGGCTCGATGCCCGACTGATTTGTGCCGTTTTGGGTGCCGATACCGGAGAATTTCGCCCCATATTTAAATGGCCCATTAGGCTCATCTCTGTATGCACGGCCTGTTTGAGGTCACATTCTCCTGGCTCCGAGAGTCACCAGCCTCAGTGGCTAGGCCTCACCCTGGCGCTGATTAGTACCGGGCTCCACAAGCGGAGATCAGGCGTGATGTCCATTCGGGGAGGGGGGGGGTCTCTGAGGCCATAGGAGCCCCTCCCTGGGTGGTCGGGGACAGGGCAGGGCACTGACCTGGAACTGCCAGAGTGCCAGCGCAGTCATTTAAGCTCGTCATGCAGAAACGCACCTCAGGTTCCCCATGGACCCGCCTCGCCCGTTTCCTCTTCTACCACAGGACCACACCGCACGGCGCCATCGGAATGTTAATCGGTCGTCGGCTACACAGGCGGTTGAACCGCTTCTCGCCGGAAAGATCCGCGACCAGCAGGAACACGTCAACACGAGACGTACCAGATCCATAAGGGAACTTTTAGCGGGCACGCCGTTTACGACCGGATCTTCGCCGACGGGGTATTGTGGATCCCAGGGACGGTGGCAAAGCAATCAGGGCCGGTCTCATTCTCTGTACGGATCTAGAGTAAAGAGTAAAGAGGCACGTGGACCACCTCCGCAGTCAAGCATGGCAGGTCCACGAGGTCAGTCCACAACCCCACGACAAGTGGTACGCCCTCATCCGGAGCAGCCACTGGTCACACCCGGCGAGGCAGAGGAGCCCCTCGAGTCAAGGATTCGGAAGGTCAACTACAGCAGTGGAAACGGGCCCAGTAGTGACTGCCAGGCCAAACCCAACAGAACCACCCAAGCGGTCAGCCCGAAAATGGTGCTCCCCGATTCGTTACTCCCTTCCGGATCCGGAATAGCGGACGTTCGGGGGAGACAACCGCGAGCAAAGAGGGCAAAGGATCTCACCCCTCCTGCCGTCGGGTTGGAAGACCTATTGGACTGCGTGGGTTTCCTCCGGGTGCTCCGGTTTCCTCCCACAGTCCAAAGACGTGCAGGTTAGGTGGATTGCCCTTAGTGCCCAAAAAGGTTAGGAGGCGTTACTGGGTTACGGGGATCGGGTGGAAGAGAGGGCTTAAGTGGGTTGGTGCAGGCTCGATGGGCCGAATGGCCTCCTTCTGCACTGTATGTTCTATGTTTTGGGAGGGGGGGGGGGCGGTGTTGTAACCCTACACGAGGCCAAGTGATCTGCAACCTCAGAGTCCTCGGGGACTTAACTGAGTAAGATCTACCTGGATGAGGGGGCGGAGATGCCCCCTTAATCCAGGGGTTTCTGGGACATAAATACTCCGGCCCAAGTGTGGGGCGGGTGTGGGAGACCCTTCGTGGAGGAGGAGGCGGAATATCATAGGTATAATAAACATTCGAGCTTCTTACAGTCATTGCTTGCGGGTGGTCCCCTGCCTGGGATTTCGCACTGAGAAAACCAGAGTAATTCAGTAAAAGAGTGATTGGCATCCATTGCACCATCCTGATCTTGGCCAAGAGAAGCAGATCTCAGCGGGGATAGGAATCCTGGCAGCTGTATCCACTTCTGCATCCATCAACGTAATCAGATGCCGCGTTGGCAGAGACTCGGAGCCCGAGGAAGAATCTGGCTGCCTCAGGGGTTCCTGGGGGACAGAGAAAACATCATTAAAAAAATTAAAAGAGAACAGAGAAAATTTTGATTTGTTAAATTGATGGCCTGAAGCATTAGCCTTGGGCGGGAACTCCAAGTGCAGCGCCACCTGGAGGACAGGATGAATAACTTACTTCAAAGGGTTTCACCAGCCACTTGGGAAGGGTAGTGACTTGGCGAGCAGTGTTGGCTAAACAGTCAGTTTGAAGTGTAGCCTATGACCTCTCATACACTTTCTACTGAGAAATGGGTGGGGAAGGGGTGTGTGGGGGGTGGGTTGATATCGAAAGTCAGCCATGGTTATGGAATTGTGGAACAGACTCAGACCAACTATACTCCTACTTTTTAGATTCTTTTCAAATCCATAGATCAACACCATGGACTTGGAGTAAACTTTTCTTCCTTCTGAACTTTTCCCTGTTGGATGAAGTTTCCAACACATTGAGCATATAATCTCTGGAGTATCAATGAATGAGGAGAGGGGATCTCACCGAAAAATGTTACATCCTTCGAGGTCTGAGCCGGTTAGATTCTGCGAGGCTATTTCCTCCAGATCAATGTTCTTCAAACTTTTTTTCCGGTGACTAATTTTTACCAACCGGCCAACCTTCGGGACCCAACCCGGCCGACCTTCGCGACCCATGCCAGCCAACTTGCGCGACCCACGCCGGCCGACCTTCGCGACCCACGCCGTCCGACCTGAGCTACCCACCGTTTTCCCTTACCTTGTTTGCTGCTGCCAAAACTGGAGGAAATGGTTTTGGGTCCCTTTGGCCCTCGTACACACTCCTCCAATGGAACGTGTTGGATGAAGGTGAAGCCTTCCGGTGTCAGAAAGTTTGGAGTCTCCATCTGTCCAAAGTTCTGCATTCTTTTCCTGTAAAACCTTAACAAATAAAACCCCCCCGAACTTGTAAAAAAAAAATGAAAAAAATAAAAATTAAATGAATAAAATAAATGAACAAAATGAATAAACCTCCCCGAACTTGTAAAAAAATAAAAATAAAATGAGGAAAAGAAAATAATAAAAATATTTAAAATAATAAAAATTAATAAAATAAATGGATAAAATGAATAAAACCCCCCTGAACTTGTACAACAAAAAGCCGCGACCGTTTAAAAAAAAAGCGACTGCACTGCGCATGGATGTCCGATCATCGGCGCGCATGCGCAGTGCGGCCGCATTTTTTTTACATGTTCGCGCCCATTTTGAAGGCCGCTTGCAGCCGCCGTTATTAACAGCCGGCTGCTGCGGCTGTTGCGCACAGATTTGCGCGATCGGGAGCGCCGCGACAGACAGCTCTGCGACCCTCCCGACACCCGCCCACGAGCGTCGCGCCCCCGAGTTTGACAATGCCTGGTGTAGATGGTAGAGATGAAAGGTGCTGTTGAAGGAGCCTCAGTGATTGAAAGATCAATTATTTTTCCACCCGTGAGATATGGGTGTGGCTGGCACATCCAACATTTTTTTGCCCATTCCTAATTGCCCCTGAACTGAACATTTCTGAGGGCAGTTAAGAATCAACAAGATTGCCAGGGTGGCAAGGTAGTGCAGTGGGTTAGCACTGCTGCCTCACGGCGCTGAGGACCCAGGTTCGATCTGAGCCCTGGGTCACTGTCCGTGTGAAGTTTGCACGTTCTCCCCGTGTCTGCGTGGGTTTCACCCCCACAACACAAAGATGTGCCGGGCAGGTGGATTGGCAGCACGGCAGCACAACGGTTAGCACTGTTGTTTCACAGTGCCAGGGACGAGGGTTTGATTCCCGGCTTGGGGGTCACTGTCTGTGCGGAGTCTGCACGTTCTCCCCGTGTCTGCGTGGGTTTCCTCCGGCTGCTCCGGTTTCCTCCCACAAGTCCCGAAAGACGTGCTGTCAGGTGAATTGGACGTTCTGAATTCTCCCTCAGTGTACCCGAACAGGCGCCGGAATGTGGCGACTAGGGGATTTTCACAGTAACTTCATTGCAGTGTTAATGTAAGCCTACTTGTGACAGTAATAAAGATTATTAATTGCCCCTTAATTGGAAAAGAAAAAAATTGGGCACTTTAAATTTAAAAAAATAACAAAATTAACCAGATTGCTGTGGATCTCGAGGAACATGTCGAGCAGACTGGGAAAAGCACGGTAGCATAAGTGGATAGCACTGTGGCTTCACAGCGCCAGGGTCCCAGGTTCGATTCCCCGCTGGGTCACTGGCTGTGCGGAGTCTGCACGTTCGCCCCGTGTGTGCGTGGGTTTCCTCCGGGTGCTCCGGTTTCCTCCCACAGTCCAAAGACGTGCAGGTTAGGTGGATTGGCCGTGATAAATTGCCCTTAGTGTCCAAAAGGCTAGGAGGGGTTATTGAGTTGTGGGGATAGGGTGGAAGTGAGGGCTTAAGTGGGTCGGTGCAGACTCGATGGGCCGAATGGCCTCCGTCTGCACTGTATGTTCTATGTTCCCTAAAGGACAGATGGGGTTTTATGAAAACCTTGATGAGATTTAAACCTGTATCCCCAGAACCTCCGGATTACATGTTCAGTGACACGAGACGTCACCTCACGCTTAGGTACTCATATTTCCCTGTTAATTAGCACTAGAGGCAGATTTATTTAAATAGGTTTTGGAGAACGTTTTCCAAATAAAAGAGAGGTTAATTAGCATTTCAGCCATGCGTCAATGGCTGGCGTCCTTGCATCTGAGTTAAGACTGTCATGGGTTGAAGCCCCACTGCAGGGTCCTGAGTGTAAAACATCTAGGCTGACACTCCAGTGCAGTCCTGGGAGAATGCTGCCCTGTCAGGTGAGACATTAAATCATGGCCCCTGGTGGCCTGTCAATTAGATGCAAAACATTCCAACTGTCAAGGAACTGTCCAGTCTAAGAGTGGGAACGTCTGGTTATCGCCACATCATTGCCGTGGGAGCTTGCTGAAAATTAGTTGCTCCATCTCCGACAATATCTGCACTCCAAAAATGCTTTGGGATATCCTGGAGTTGTGAAAGGTGCTTAGAAAATGCAAGTCTTTCAGCTAGAGATAGCATTCTAATTTTAGCCATGAATCGATTTAATTTGATTCAATCCCGTAGTCATGGTGATCAAGTTTATGGCGTGATCTCACTTCCCACAGCGGCTGGAAATCCATTGACAATTTAGTGTTGCTGAGAAAACGAGATGAGCTATCAAAGCTTCCCACTTGCACTCATGGGGATATCTCACGAGACGAGAAGCTTTGATGGTGTGTCTCTTTTCTCGGCACTGCTTGAGCTCCACACTCCCGAGTAGATATATTGTTCAAATAAAAATGAAAATCAATCAATTAAACAAGATTGAGAAAGGGTGACAGCCCCTTGGATTGTAACGAAACAAAGCATCAAAGGAAACTTAACTAACTAAACCAACATCCCATTACCAGGGGTAATGATGCACCCTCGCCCCCGTGGTGTCCATTGAAGGCAGCCAAATGACTATACTCTTTTAATAGAAGAATAATAATTTAATTTATAAAAAATGACAGGGGTTAGAGCCCCTAGTGGGGCACTGTAACTAAAAGCTATCAAAAGGACAAAGGAAAATAATAAAATCACACCAAGGTGTCATTGCCGGGAGTAACAATGTACCCCAGACCCCACAGTGCCGGCCGGTCAGGGAAGACCACCGAGTAACTACACATGTCCTTTGTTAATATTGCAATCCTGATACAATGAAGTCCATGCTCTAGTTGTGAAGGGTTGTCTAGTAGTTCCCCGCCATGTCCCTTGATCCCTTTAGCCGCTAGAGCTCTATCTAATTCCTTCTTGAAATTACACATTTTGACCTCAACTACTTTCTGTGGGAGTGAATTCTGTCATGATATTCAAACACACACATCATGATAGACACACCAACAGACAAATCAGAACACACAACACCACAACCAATCACAGAAAGATATAAAAGCACAAACACGACACCTGGTGGTCAGTATTAGCTGGAGACGAGGACCAGGACAGACCTGCTACACGACACACTCAGGGAGACAGCACGTGCAGAGTATCCAGAACGAACTGTATACAAGAGTTAAAATAAAATAGAGTTGTACCACATACAACTGTGTTGGCTCATCTGTGCACCAGAGCACCCAACACCACATGGTACAGGAGTGGATCGATACCTGCCGGCATACCTCCGTGTACACAGACAACCAGCAGTGCCCAGGCAAAATGATAGAGCTCCCGGTTCCGCAGCCGCTCCAGTGCCACGGCGATCTCCGCGAAAACTGGCGGCGATTCCGGCAAGTGTTCGAATTGTTCCTGGTGGCAGCTGAACTCCAAGACCTGGATGATAGCGAAAAAATTGAATTTCTCCTCACCATCGCCGGTGCAAGGGCAAGAGAAATATTCACAAGGTTCAGGTTCTTCAGGAGGCAGCAAAGGTACGATTACCAGGCAGTCCTGGACAAATTCTCCAAGTACTGTGAAGAAAACGCAATCCAATCGGCAAGTAAAGGTAAGAAAAGCGGCAGTACTCACCTCGTGGCCGGGATCCCGGAGCCCGAATTCCCAGAGGCCGAAATCCCGGGCCTGAGAGAGGGCTGGGTCGAGGTCGGCGGCCATCTTGCTAAAGGTATCACGCTAGCACAGTTGCGTGAGCAGTGCGCAGAACCGGAAGTTTCGTTTGCGCATGCGCGAGATGCTGCGCATGCGCAGTCAAGAAAATGGCCATCGGTAAAGGAACAGCGATCTGAGCATGCGCAGTCACTTCCTACGTGCTACATACCGAGCGTCAGGATGTCAGAGGCCCCAGGCTGCACCAATTTAAAGGGGAAACGTCCCAAATCCAATTTAAAAGGGTAACATCCCAAATCAAAAAAACAAAAATCTGTTAAAGCTGTAAAACAACCTTCCCTCACCTGGAATGACAGCACATTGCCGCAAATTGACCCAGGAGATGAATTTGACCTCCGAAGAACCCCCCGACAAGCAGTTACCTACGCACAAGCCGATGATTCCGACCTCGAATACTTCGATGACGATCTTTACAGTGTTTCCGGACCTCGCGAGCCCAATGATAGCTCCGTGGTCCTATACGACTATGACTCGGACGAACCTTTCGTGTTGCACATTGGCGGCCCCCACATTGAATCCGACGCAGATGCGGATTCATTTTTCGGATTTGAGGATCTTCAATCCAGCAGATATGACGTCCCAACTTATCAGTACCGGATGATGCTGCAGCCTGACATTAACAGACAGGGAGCGGTGCAAGCACACGGAGAGCGCCCTGCTGCCACACAGAGCGTGGTCCACGTCCCGTTCAACGTTCCCGACTCTATGAAAGAAGACACGCAAGACTCCAGAGCGCAGTCCTTGCATGAACAAGAAGTGACTCCAGAGTCACAAGCCTCCACAGCAAGCTCGTGGACAGACTCCACAATTGCAGAAACGCAAGACTCCAGAGCGCAGTCCTTGCACGAACAAGAAGTGACTCCAGTGTCACAAGCCTCCACAGAGAGCTCGTGGACAGCCTCCACGATAGAAGCAACGCAAAACTCCAATGTGCGGTCCTTGCAGGAACAAGACCATGAGGGTCTAGCAACCTCTCCTGACCAACCAGCGGCAGACAATGCAAGTCTGCCATGCTCACGTGAACAGCAAGAAGGCTATAACAGCCTACCATGCTCCACTACACAGCAGCATGACCATGACGGTCTCTCATGCTACAATGAAGGGCACAGCGCTGAAGACTGTTCCAGCCCAACTGAAGACAAGCCAAAGGAATTGCCTCTTCCAAGCCCGAAGGAAAAAGGTTTATGCGCTGACCTTCAGGATCATTATAGCCGAACAGAGATTAATAATGCTGCACGGTCACAGAAGGATGCTGAGGATTTGCTAAAGAAATTAATTGAATGTTTAACTTGCAAGGAGCAGACTGAGAATTGCCAGTGTTTTAGTATGGATCGAAAAAATGGACAAGACATTGATCCTCAGGTAATGGAAATAACACAACCTGAATCATATCTACAGCAGGGACAAATGTCTCCCTTCAACACAACGCCGCAAAGTCCCATCTTCGGAGACCAGCAGTTAGTCAGTAATGACTCTTCAAACCTTGAGGGGAACATTAATTGCATTGAACCTATACACACTCCACTGATAAATGAGCAGAACATTGGAGCAAGAATCCTGAGGACACCGACATCGAGTAGCCAGATAACGAATTTAAAACCCGCAGCAGTTTCAAGTGAACCAAGTGTGCTTTCCACTAATGGTGAAGATGCAGATAAGGTCGACCCGATTATCCATTGTACCACACTAACCCCAGTGATTAAGCAGTTATGTATGGGGAGTATAATGTGGGCAATTGAGAACAGTAAAAGAGAGACTGTGAACATGCCAGTCCCAGCAAAATCAGACCCAGAGACCATGAAGGCATGTACATTAGACAAAGATACATATGAGGTACCTGAGAAGAAAAGTGAAACGGAATGTTCTTTGGAAAATAGTACAATGTCGATAGAAACATTAGATCCTATATTCGAGACCATACATATGGGAGAATTTGGGGGTAATAAACAAGGTTCTGCAATGTCTGGGGGAAGATTTAAAATTCCAAAGAAGAAAAGCCCAAATGAAGGACAACGGCAAGACAATGACAGTCCACCGACATGGTGTGCACCACCAGATGAAAACTCTTGACAATTTACCCAACCCTAGTGAACAGCAAGCTGCTAATGAGGATCTATCACGGGATGTGAGACGAGTGACGACAGCATCCCACTTCCCATGCAAAAGGTGCAAGGTGACAGACCTCGCCTAGTGCGTACCGAGGCACTCGACGATCATGGTGGGACCACTGACGACTGCGGTGGCGGCGCACCGCTTCCACCCTCGATGGCTCGAGCCTCTCCACTGGTCGGTGCATTCCTGCATGTTCCGACTCCAGAAGTGCAGCTTCAGGGAATCTCGGCTGCCTCCAGTGAACCTGTTGGGACTCCGGACGGGGAGCATCGACGGAAGGCAGACCGGACTCCAGATGGGGAGCAGCCAAGCGCCGACTCTGATTCGCGCACGCCAGACCTTGCTCCGGACGGGCGGTGTCGCGGCCTCGGTGATGGCACGCTCAGGGTGACGGCGGATGCCACGTCGACATGGAATGGATCGCGTGGCAGTCCCACTGGGTCGGCAGTGGCGACCAGCACCGGCGGTCCAAGACGAACACACCAATTCGCGCCATCGCCAGACGTTGATGCGAGCAACAATTCTCTCTCCAAGGCGACATGCTTCGACGTTTCTCTGCGGAGTCGCCCTTCCGGCACAGCAGGTGGCCGGAACCAGCGTGCACGGTCTTGGCCAACTTCCACATCTGGCACAGTCATCGCCTTGCATGATATTAGTGATGGTGCTTCTTCGATGGCAACGACCCATCGGCTACAAGATGCCGTCCACTACAAACATAAAAAGAAAAAAGACTCCACCTTGTTCCTGGCATGCAGGGCGGATGGATTGGTGCGTAGGCGCAATCAGCGAGCTTTGCGCCGCCTTCCACGCTCGCAACTGAACCGTACGCACACGCCGGATCCTCCACTGGTTCCCAAGGATGACTTTGTGGAGATGCCACGGATCATGCCCCTTCCATCGCCACCAGAACCAAACCACAGCCAAGGCAACACTAACAAAGATGTTGAATGTTATATTTGCACGAATGAAAAACCAAGCACTGCACGAAGTACAACAAATGGAAAAGTAGAGACTTCGGCAACAGCATCACCTCCAACAGTCCAAGGTGAACCAGTGTGAACCCAAATCACCACAGCTGAACCGGCTTGAGGACCAGCCTATTCTTGAGGCGGTCACCCATTAGACTGGACTTATAACGCTGTTCATACGTTCAAAAAGTCAAACACTTCTGTATTATAACCTGTTATTGTTTATCGTTCCAGATATCGTCTGACCGGACCACTGTTCAAGTTGTTTTTTTTCTCGCATTCATGTTTTGTTATGGTACAACCTTGTTAGTGTGACGCACCCGACATCGCCCCATGTAAATAGTTACGTCATATACACATGCTGTACACAACACACACACACACTCTTAGATGCACTCATGACACGATTATATTTATAACCACGTAGGCACATATCTTTGTAAAAAGGGGGGATGTCATGATATTCAAACACACACATCATGATAGACACACCAACAGACAAATCAGAACACACATCACCACAACCAATCACAGAAAGATATAAAAGCACAAACACGACACCTGGTGGTCGGTATTAGCTGGAGACGAGGACCAGGACAGACCTGCCACACGACACACTCAGGGAGACAGCACGTGCAGAGTATCCAGAACGAACTGTATACAAGAGTTAAAATAAAATAGAGTTGTACCACATACAACTGTGTTGGCTCATCTGTGCACCAGAGCACCCAACACCACAAATTCCACAGATTCACCACTCTCTCTGGGTGAAGAAATTTCTCCTCACCTCAGTCCTAAAAGGTTTACCCCTTATCCTCAAACTATGACCCCCTAGTCCTGGGCTCCCTCACCATCGGGAACATTATTTCTGAATCTATCCTGCCTAATCCTGTTAGAATTTTAAAAGTTTCTATGAGATCCCCACTCACTCTTCTAAACTCCAATGATTATAATCATGGCCGACTTAGTCTCTCCTCCTTTGCCAGTTCCGCTATTCTCGGAATCAGCCTGGTAAACCTTTGCTGCGCTCTCTGCACAGCGAGAAAGAAGAGAACTCTGAGTTTGTGTGGACGATGGATGAAAACGGAGCAATTTACTGGTTATAATAGCCTAGCGGTGACGATACTGGAAGACCGATCCAGATGTAAGTGCTAATCCTGCGGTGGAATTGCCTTTAAGTGAACGCAGTCAATCTGCGCCGTTGTAGTTAGGTCATCAAGTGTTCAAAATGTTCAAAGGATTTTATGGTTAGAGGTGAATAAACTCCTGCAGTGAGGAAGTCAAGAACAAGGGGCACGATTCTCCGACCCCCCACCGGGTCGAAGAATCACCAGGGGCTGGCGTGAATCCCGCCCCCCGCCATGTCCCGAATTCTCCGCCACCAGAGATTTGGCGGGGGCGGGAATCGCGCAGCGCCAGTCGGCGGGCCCACCCCCGGCGATTCTCCGGCCCGCGATGGGCTGAAGCCCCGCCACTGTCAACTCTCACCCGCCGGCTTGGGTTAAACCTCCTTTTGAACGGCGGGACAAGGCGGCACGGGCAGGCTCCGGGGTCCTGGGGGGGGGGGGGGGGGGGGGCGATCTGGCCCCGGGGGATGCCACTATGGTCTTCACTGTGGCGGAGGTGGAAGAGACCCCCCTCCCCTACGCATGCGCGGGGATGCCGTGAGCGGCCGCTGACGCTACCGCGCATGCGCCACCCGGCGAAGACCTTTCCCGCCAGCCGGTGGAGCGGAAACCACTCCAGCGCAGGCCTAGCCCCTCGAGGTGAGGGCTTGGCCCATAAAGGTGCGGAATTCTCCGCACCTTTGGGGCGGCCCGACGCCGGAGTGGTTCCCGCCACTCCATTACGCCGGGACCCCCCGCCCCGCCGGGTGGGGGAGAATCCCACCCAAGGAAACATGATTTTTGTGGTACCCTCAATAATGACGCTTAGAGTGTAAACGGTAAAGAAGGCTTTAATAAACTAAGAACTAGCCTGGTGCTGAGACGTGTGCTAACAGGCGCCGCCCATAAGGCGGCCCCTTATATACGGCTCCCAGATGGGCGGAGTCCCCCAGGGTTCCAAGCCCGGTCTTAAAGGGGACATCACCTTACATGATGACAAGGGTACAGTGTAACAGTAACCGTTCATCACAATTGTAAAATTAAAGAGTGAGGTTATTCAAGAGGGAAATCGTGAAGTGCTTCTCTTCACACAAAAGGTTGGGGGATTTTGGAACTCCCTCACTATGGGATGTTGGGGGACAACTGGTGCTTTCAAGGCTGATGTTGGTAGGTTTGTTCTGGGTACATGGAGAGATGGAGAACTGAGGCAGGTCAGCGAGGTTGGGCCACGATCGAAGTGAATGGCAGAACAGGCAGGAGGGGCCTTCTCCTATCCCGATATTCCCAAAAGGGATTTGTTTGGGATGTACTGTGGGAGAATACCCTACATACATCAGCCAAGGACCAAACATTAAAGCGAAAGAAAACGGGCCAGCATTGCTCCTTTGTGGGATCTTGCTATGCGCAGGTGGGCTGCTGCATTTCCTACAGTACAACAGCAGCAGCACAGCGAAGCAACTTCATTCGTTGAAAAGTACTTTGTGACGTTTCGGGGTCATGGGAAAAAGAGGGGCCTGCTTTCTTCTGGTCCAGCGCGACGCGCAACTTGGAATTGATACTTGAACCGATCTCGGTTTCTCAAGCCTTGCCGTGTGTCCAATCCGAGTCTGCTTTCGGTTCGCACTTGCACGCCGCCTCCCTTTGCCGTTTGCCTCTGCCCGGGCGGTCCCTCAGCACTACTCCCCCCCTCCCCCAGCCTCTTTCTCAACATGTCTCGCGAACATTTGATTGCTTCCTCGGTGCCCCGCTCCGCAGTTCCGTGCTCATCTTACACACTACGGTGTAACTTGGGAAAGAAAATTCCTTCAGCGCTTTCCCACAAATGAGGTTCTTCAAAACGCTGGCAGGCATCCAGGAGGGTCACAGGCCCCCCCCCCCCCCCCCACCTCGTGGGTTAAAAAGGGTTAATAGAAACATCACTGTGCCGCGTTCAGGGTTGATTGCTGATAAGATATTCATTGCCTCCATCTCCACAGGTAAGTCTGAAGACTTCAGATAGCTTATTGATCCAAGCGGAATGAATCGCGGCAGATTCCGTCCTGCAGCCCCCCCCCCCCCAAAACACCCCTCAGCAGGAGTGGTGGATCAGAATTTATGTTTCCTGCTGCACCCTGGTGATACATAGATTTGTATATCCTCTCTCATTCTGATTAGGCCTGTGAGTGACAGTTAAAGCTGAGGTGACATTTAACCGATGGGGTGGATAGAACCACGGAATTCCGAAAGTGCAGAATGAGGCCATTCGGCCCATCGGGTCTGCACCAACCCTCCAAAAGAGCACCCTACCTAGGCCCATTTCCCCGCCCTATCCCCGTAACTCCATGACCTCACCTAACCTGCACATCTTTGGACAGTGGGAGGAAACCGGAGCACCCGGAGGAAACCCACGCAGACACGGGGAGAAAGTGCAAAATCCACACAGGCCGGAATCGTACCCGGGTCCCTTGCTCACCACCACCTTCCCGAGGGCTAATTAGGGGATGGACAAATAAATGCTAGTCTAGCCTGCCACGCCCACAAGCCTTAAATAAATAAAAATAAATAAAAAGGCCCCCACCACTCTGGTATTAGCATCACAGGCAAATATCTTGCTGAGGCCCCTTCGCATTCAAACCCCTGGCCAGTTTGTTTGCTGCGAATGCCAATTAACGCGGGCACAATTCCTCGACAAGAGGCAGTTTTATGTCATCATCAATGCTGAGAGTTAGATCAGTCTTCACCTTTATTTTTACACATTTCTTTGTGGGCATGGCTGGCATTTATTGCCTGTCCTGAGATGCTCTTGGTGGGGGTAAGATTCCTTCTGGACCCTCTGCAGCATCAAGTGCTCCATAATGGAGGCAGGACGGGAGTTAGGATTATGTTCCGTAACCTTTGAGGCTCATTTCCTGCCGGCCATGGCTCAAGTCGAGGTAATATTATAGCTGCTGCTTCTCCGGACCCAAGGCAGTGCGACGCGTCCAGCAGCTTTGAGCCCTGTTCGACAACAGTCAGGTCATTTTGCTGATACCATCGCAATGTTGAATTGTTCCCGGCTGACCAGCTTGCTTGTTAACCTGCTGCCTGTGACGCAGGCGGCCGCGCCCCTGCCTCGGAGTTAGAAGGTTGGCGGTCCAAGTCCCGCCCTGGGGTTTCGGCACGAGGAAGAATGGAAGCAGACACTCCGGGGGACGCACCGAGGGAGTGCGGCACTGTTGGAGGCGTCACCTTAACCGAGGCCCGCTCAGGATCGCCTGGCAACGTTTCGAAGGGGAACCGGGGGGGGGACTCTTCCCAGTGTTCCGGCTAATATTTATTCACCCCGCCCCCCCCGCACCCATCCACCCCCCGTCATTACAGCAATTTACCCGGTCATCATCACACCAATGTGGGATCTTTCTGTGCGCAAATTGGCTGCCCACTTTTCCTACATTACAACAATGATTGTTCTTAAATGGCTTTAAAGCCCTTTGGCAGTCCCTGTGGTCAAGAAAGGCACTATATAAATGCAAGTCTTTCTGTTTCTTTGTGGGTGGCGTTAGATTTTGTTTGATATGCTTCCTCGGATGATAAAAACCCCTTGGGATGTCTGACGGCGCTCTGTAAATGCTACCTGTTCTTGGTGACTTGCTGGAACAACCTGCTAACTATTAGTCACTGCAGATTCAGGTGTAAGTTTCGTATGATTGGCATCTTTGGACATGGGCCTCCAGAGACGGGGGATTGGCAGCGGAGTGTGGGGGTGGAATCAAAATTGTACCTTTGATTGCGACTCTGTGAATGAGCCGTTAAATTCAACAAGCAAAATGAGCTCAATCTGGTTTAATACACGGAATTTACTGTTTGTACAAGGCATTGTTCAATTATCCATTCAATGTTAAACATGTCTGTGGGTTTATAGCAGAGCCTTCAGGCTTGTCGACTCTGATTCACCCTGTCGCTGAGGCAAGGAGGCCATGCGGAATTGCGTGATATATCCCCGCGAGAGGGAGTAGGAAGATTGCCTCAAGAAGAGGTCATTCATCCCCCTCGCCTGTTCTGTAATTTAGTTAGATCACATCCAGCCTGTAGCTCAAGTCCATTTATCCTGCCTTGGCACACCCCCACTGAACAAAATTCTACCAAGGCCTCTCTCTGCTTATCTGGAGTTTGCACATATAAAGACACACTCCACTTCATAAGGGACGAGTTCCACTCGTGGTCACTGATGCTAAACGCAATTGATATATTACATAGAATAAAGTAAGCGTGGCCGGTTTAGCTCAGTGGGCTGGACAGCTGGTTTGTGATGCGGAGCAAGGTCAACAACGCGGGTTCAATCCCCGTACCGGCTGAGGTTATTCATGAAGGCCCCGCCTTCTCAACCTTGCCCCTCGCCTGAGATGTGGAGACCCTCGGGTTAAACCTTCACCAGTCAGCTCCCCCCATCAAAGGGGAAAACAGCCTATGGTCATCTGGGACTGTGTCAACTTCACTTTTTACTATTACTTGGAATGTACAGCACAAAAGAACAGGCCATATTGCCTGCATATCGCCTCTCACCCTGCCCCAGAGAGCCATGGCAACCATAGAATTCCATTGGATTGGCTCATGGTTATGCTTGGCAAAGTGTTGTAGTGGTTTTCTGTTACCTTCTGCAGCACCTGTCCCACTCTATACCACCTGCCACGAGGATATTGGAAGGAGTTACAGGCTGACAAGCAATCTGTTTGGCCACATAATGCATAGTTTGGTCATTAGGTCCTGAAGCTGGACTTGAGCCCAGAGCTTCTGACCCAGAGGCAGAGATGCTACCCACTGCGCCACATGACCCCCGTCACTCGCTATCTCGATTTCCTTCAATATATCTCTGCTATTGACCGTAGCTACTTCCATATTCTCTTGGTAAAGAAGTTTCTCCTGAATTCCTTCTTGGATTCATTAGTGACCATCTCGTATTGATAATGTGTGATGATTGTAGAAATTGTTCTATATTATATTTGTGGCAGGAATGTTATTAAAAGCCTGAGTTAAAGTATATTCTTTTAGACTTGTTCATGTGACATGGACGTCGCTGGCTGTATTGCCCATCCCTAATTGCCCTTGAGTGCGCAGTTCAGAGTCAACCTCATTGCTGTGGGTCTGGAGTCACATGAAGGGGCCAGACCAGGTAAGGACGGCAGATTTCCTTCCCTAAAGGTCATTAGTGAACCAGATGGGTTTTTACGACAATCGACAATGGTTTCATGGTCATCATTAGACTTTTTAAAAATTCAATTCAAATTTCACCATCTGGAGTGGCTGGATCTCAACCTGGATCCCCAGCACATAACTCGGGGTCACTGATTTACTAGCCCAGCGACAATACCACAAGGCCAACGCCTCCCTGTTGCAGTAATATTATTATAGAACTTAGGTTAAGTTAACCAGACTGCATGTCTGCTAAAGCTGTAATTAAGAAGTTTAAAAAGGTGAGGTCATGATTGATTCTAACCATTTACGTGTTTACATATAGAGGGCTAATAGGATATTGTGATGATTGCTGGAGATTCCTTGGAGAGTAGATAATTTATGAAGGATTATATTTAGTCCTAGCTAAGCAGGTCATGTGACATCTTAATGGCACACCGATTATATAATTAATGGGAGGAGCCAGGTCTGTCTGTAATTTTGCAGTTTGCCACAGGATTTGAGTCTGAAAAGACAGAAGGATTTTAAGTTGAACCGCCGTTTTGCCAAATGCTAGATTGAGCAGAAGTGAACTGAATCTACTCTTGAAATGGTCTCTCTCTACTAAGCAAGTAATCTGTTAACTTTATTTATAAATGGCATTTGGACTGTACTGGGCTGCTTAATTGGAGTTAGTAGCAGGTATAGAGAGTGAGTTTAAGTTTTTCTTTGTATTAAGGACTGTTTAACTAATCATTGCAAAGCCATTTTCTTTGATACTAATATGGTTACTTCTGTGTTTAAATTAAAGTTTGTTTTAACATAAAAGATACCTATTGGTTGTACCTATTGATTGTAATGTTGTCTGTCCGCACGGATGGCGAGGTCTTTGTAGCTAAAGGGCTCAAAGAACATTTGGCTTTGTAAATGAACAAAACTGCTTATTAATTGTTTCTGTGATGTAAGATCGCAGTTGGATTTTATGGCTAAATACAAATAACTATGGTTAACTCTTCTTAATCACTATCAACTCAGGAGCTGCTCGATATGCACCTGTGCTTGGTGTCCAGATTCTTTGTCTGTGTTGTCCAAAAGATTACATCCCATCTCCATGAGGCCTGTCTTCTAGTGACCGACTCCTGTCACTACGCCACCTGTGGTCAGATGCTAGAATCTCAGTCTATGCTTACCGCACCTCTCCTAACTTACAGTTCGGTTATTAAATTATAAACAAATGATATTCTACATATCATTACATTGGTCAGAGGCATCACTCCTGGGGTGAAGTATCCTCTCCTCACATTTAACAAATTTTTTAAAAATTGTTTGCGGTTCCCACCCGGTATCCTGACAAATGTGGCGACCTGGTCCGGGATCTTAACCTGTGTTTAAAACGGAAAATGCTGGAAGTACTCAAATTCGGCAGCATCTGTTCGAACGGAAACAGAGTTACCGAACCACAGAGCTGGTGAGAGCTCTGTGTCGCCTCGTGTGGAGATGGTTGGCCAAGTTAAGTGCCTGTCGGAATCTTGACTGGCCAATGGTGGGGTTCCCCCAGGATTATGGGCCCTGCAGGTGGAAATCCTGCCCCCGACAGGAGCTGCCGGCCAATTAGAGGCCGGCAATTCCTCATTTACCACAGGTAAAGCCAACAGGGTTTTGCTTCTGTTAGGGTCCTTCCTGTTTGTTCCCTGTTTGGTCTGTTATTCCCCCTCTATTTTATTTTGTTGTTGCATTTTTGATCTGTGCATCATTGACGGACATCTCACTTTAAGACAAGGAGCCTGTACCTTTAATTCAAACAGAAGAATCCGGAAGGTGGTGCTGGTTTAAACTGGTGATGCAGACTAGCTGCCATCAGTGAGGTGTCGTAACACTTTGTCTGCTCCACTCACTGCTTATCGAATACCAGCAGCAGTGGGAACGGGGCCCTCTGGCAAAAATTTATAATAATAATAATAATCTTTATCAGTGTCACAAGTAGGCTTACATTAACACTGCAATGACGTTACTGTGAAAATCCCCTCATCGCCACATTCTGGCGCCTGTTCGGGTTCACGGAGGGAGAATTCAAAAAGTCCAATTCACCTAACAGGCTCGTCTTTCGGGACATGTGGATGAAACCGGAGCACCCGGCCAAAACCCACGCAGACACGGTGAGAACGTGCAGACTCCGCACAGACAATGATCCAAGGCGGGAATCAAACCTGGGACCCTGGTGCTGTGAAGCAACAGTGCTAACCACTGTGCTACCGTGCTGCCCTTAAATAATTGTCCATTTAAGGGTGACGGAGAGCAGTAGTGGGAATGGGGCCCTCTGGCAAGAATTAATAATAATAATCTTTATTCTCACAAGTAGGCTTACATTACCACTGCAATGAAGTTACTGTGAAAATCCCCTCGTCGCCACACTCCAACGCCTGTTCGGGTACACACATGAGCCTTCCAGAGCCAGACCTATCCCGGGCAGAGGCAAGAAGGTGCAGTGTCCCTGGGTGGCACTTCCTCCGCACTTTCATAGAATCATAGAATCTTTACAGTGAAGAATGAGGCCATTTGGCCCATCGAGTCTGCATCAGCCCTTCGAAAGAACAACCTACCTAGGACCAATCCACCACCCTATCCCCGTAACCCCACCTAATCTTTTGGACACTAAGCGTGGCCAATCCACCTGACTTGCACATCTCTGGACTGTGGGAGGAAACCGGAGCACCCGGAGGAAACCCACGCAGACACGGGGAGAGAGTGCAAACTCCGCACAGACAGTGACCCGAGGCCGGAATCGAACCCGGCTCCCTGGCGCTGTGAGGCGGCGGTGTTGACCACCGTGCCACCACGCCACCCCGATTAAATGCCCCCTCGCCTCCTGACTATGCTCGGGGAAGGGCATTTAATTCTGCTCATCGTTCCAGCTCGGCAACGCTTTGTGAGAACGTTGTCGCGTGACCTCCCGTTCAGGCTTCCCCCGCACGAGGAAACAAGGCCTCTGCCATGTGGAAACCCTTCCACCACTGTCTGGACCTTTATTGGGTCATTCCTCAGCATTCCTCCGCATTCGGAGAAGTAATTTACGCTGGCAAACCTTACCATTCCTCTTTGGTGGGTGAATACCTTATTTCACAAGGTGGACACGCTGAGTAATTGAGTTTTGTTCTCAAACTCAACTCTAACTCCATTTGGGACGGTGAGCGCTCGGTACTCAAAGTGTAGTTGTGAGTATAATTTTTGCGGTTGAATGTCTTAATAAATTATACATGCAGTTTCTCAATCCAGCCATTTAGATTCTCGTGGGCAGCTCAAGTTTGCCTTCAGGGTCCAATTTCTGTATATTATTTCCTCAGAAGTCAACTATTTGGTAAAACAGGGGCTGGCAGCATCGGGAAATTGCGTTTTTGAGAGTTTACATTTAACTGAAATCTACATTACATCAGTCCCAGTGCAGCTGCAACCAGGTGAAAAATGCTCCACTCTCTCTCACTTGCAATGATTGTGGTTGGGCTGAGGGAAATCCAATGCACACATCGTTTGAATTTATGGTTTTAATAAGTTTCACTCCAATTCCTTTAATCAGGTGCTTCAAGCTTTTCATTTCCAGCTTCCACTCTGTGGAAAAGTCTGAAGTAACTTTTTGCAACCTTAATGGTGCCTTGCAGGAAAATAAAGTGATCAAGAGGGCGTACTGAAATACGTGGCCTTATTCGCCAAGGCAGAGAATGGGAGGTTCTGCTGGAGCTGTGTAAAACGCTAGTTGGGCCACAGCTAGAGTACAGCATGCATTCTTGGTCACTGCACGATAGGTGAAATGTGATAGCAATAGAGAGGTTTGTCGTATATTTGATAGATGGCAGAGATTTAGAAGGACAGTGCCTGGAATGGGGAATTCGAGCTCATAGGGAAGGTTGGATGGGCTGGCGTTGGAACGGGGGTGGCTGAGGGAAGGTCTAGTTGAAGTGTATAAAATTATGAGGGGTATTACTAGAGCAGATAGGAAGTGCTCATTGGAGGGGATCTGTTATAACCTGCCCGCATCCTATTGGCTGGGGACAATTGGTTGCCCCATGATCCTTGGGGAATATGAGCTCCCCCAATAAGGAACAGAATTTGATTTGATTTATTGTCAAATGTACCGAAGTCCAGTGAAAAGTAATTTTTTTCTGCGGCCAAGGGAATGTACACAGGACGTACATAGTAGACAAAAAGAATAATCAACAGAGTACACTGACAAATGGTACATCGACAAACAGTGATTGGTTACAGTGCGGAACAAGGGGACAAACAAAGCAGATACATGAGCAAGAGCAGCATTGGGCGTGGTGAATAGTGTTCTTACAGGGAACAGATCAGTCCGAGGGGGAGTCGTTGAGGAGTCTAGTAGCTGTGGGGAAGAAGCTGTTCCTATGCCTGGGTGTGCGGATCTTCAGGAGGAGGCAATCATCAGCAATGCAGCTGCATAAATAGAGCTGGCCAGTGTGGTACCGGCTAGTGAGGGAACCAGTAGCAAACTGCTGGTACTGTGTACATATTGTTGTTAGTAATGTTACTTTCTGTGTGATTCTGTTGGATTCTTCGTGGCCCTCATTAAAGGTGCCTCACCAAGAGGGCATAGATTTGTGTGCTTAGCTCACTAAAGGCCGCAATTCTCAAATTGTGGAGGCCTATGTAATGCGATTGGCACACTTGAATGCGTTCTGTAGTCTCAGTCTCCGCGTGAAGAGGACATTTCGGGCCTTTGCCGCTTTCAGCTGCGTTTCTGTTTATTGTATATTCATTCAGTTTGATTTACCCCAGAGCAATGTGGTTTCTAACTGTGCAACTGGGTCAATTTAAAGTATCTGGGCAATCACAGAGTGTCATCGCCTGTGCTTACAGATCCGCTCCTAGGTCTTTCTATTTAGCTCTGAGTCAGCACCCAGGCTTAATCAAGCCAGCACAGTGAGCGTGGTTCAGTTAACAGATTCACATGAACAACCGCAGAACAGTTGAACGATTGACCGCGCCGCTAAAACTGGGCCTTGACTCTCAATTGACAATGCCTGGTGGGAACCACCGGAGAACATTGAATTTAACTTTGACTGTTGCACTTCTCAAACCAGGCAGCTTTCGAAGCAAGATAGCCAAATCATCAGATAAACGTTCCTGTTAATAACTGGACACGATGTTGATCTGAAATTCTTCTGCTCGCAATTTAAACCAGACTTTTGACGAGTTGGATTTGCCATTCACTCGGCGATGTGCTTCCGATGTGACACATCACCAAGCAAATGCAGTTGTGTCCTCCAACGTTGTTTTGCAGTCACACAATGTTCTGCGTTAAGGGCTTGCGCCAGCAAAGGATTTGGTTTCTGCACAAACTCACTTAACTTAGCAGGCTTCTTGTAACAGAGACGTTAATTTCATTAATCAAAGCTGAATTCAATTCTAGGTTCCCACTGGGGGACAGGTCATAAACGTTAAATAAAGCTAGTTGAAAACAACAATCCCGCTATGTGCCTGCCATCTCAATCTTTAAACATCCGCCTTATATTATTAAATATGGAAAGCAGCTACGGTCGCCTGGCAGGGTGGCATTAGGAGATTATCCAGTGATGGTGGCAGTGGCGCAGTGTACAAACAACAAACAAAGAACAAAGAAAAGTACAGCACAGGAACAGGCCCTTCGGCCCTCCAAGCCCGTGCCGACCATGCTGCCCGACTAAACTACAATCTTCTACACTTAAGTCCCAGTAGGTGCCACTGGGCTAGTAATCCAGAGACCCCTCCCTCCCCCATCCCCCGCTAATTCTCTGGGGACACGGGTTCAAATCCCACCATGGCAGCTGACAAAGTTTAATTTCAATGAACAGAAATCCGGAATTAAAAACGCATATGGTACCCATGGAAATATCATCGCTATTGTCGAAACACATCTAATGACCTTTTAGGGAAGGGATTTACAGAATTGTCACAGTGCAGAAAGGAGGCCCATCATGTCTGTTCTGGCTGTCCAAACGAGCATCATGACTTATTGCTATTCCCCTGTCTTTCCCCCCATATATTGTGCATAACCATGCACATAGATCATCTAACACCCTCTTGAAAACCTCGATTGAACCTGCCACCACCACATTTCCACACAGCGCATTCCAGACCCCAGCCACTCGCTGCGTGAAAAAGGGTTTTTCTCATATCACATTTGCTTCTTTCGCAAATCACTTTAAATCTCTGTCCTCTCGTTCTCGAATCAGTTTCTCCCTCTTGTGATGAATGTAGAACTTGTCATATATTATATTTCCTATTTGTGGCAGTAATGTTATTAAAAACCCTAGGGGTTTAAAATCCATACAGGTGGTGTGTCTACTAAAGCTGCAATTAAGGAGTCATAAAAGGTAGGGTAATGATTGATTTTAACCACTTACCTGTTTACAGCGAGATGGTTATTGGGATTACTGGAGAATTCCCTGGAGGGTAGATAATTTCTGAGGGATTGTATTTAGTCCTAGCTAAGCAGGTGATGGGACATCTTAGTGGGATGCAGATGATGTAGCTAATTGGAGGAGCCAGGTCCATATGTAGTTTGCAGCTTTGCCAAATGCTGTTAAGCTGAGCAGAAGAGACTGACAAGACAAATGGGTTTTCAGGTTGTTCCTGAAAGTGTCTCTCTTTCCAAAGGTCTGCACAGTGGGCTAAATAGCTGGCTTGTAATGCAGAACAATGCCAGCAGCGCGGGTTCAATTCCCGTACCGGCCTCCCCAAACAGGCGCCGGAATGTGGCGACTAGGGGTTTTTCACAGTAACTTCATTGAAGCCTACTTGTGACAATAAGCGATTATTATTATTATTAGACAAGCAAGTAACCTGTTGTGGTAACTTTATTTATAAGTGACATTTGAACTGTATTGGGTTGGTTTATTGGAATTAGTGGCAGGTGTAGATAGCGAGTTAGAATTTTCCTTTTATTTACGAACTGTTTAATTGGTAATTGTAAAGCTATTTCCTTGATGTTAATGTGGTTAATTCTGTGTTTAAATTAAAGTTTGTTTTAACATAAAAGATACCTATTGGGGTGAAGTATCCTTTCCTCGCAGTTTTACAAATTGGAGTTTTCATCTGGTATCCTAACCAAAATTGGGGTCTGGTCCGGTATTGTAACACTGTCTACTCTATCCATCGGTTCCTGGTCTGGCCTCCATGTGACTCCAGGCCCTCGGCAATGTGGTTGATGATTAACTACCCCTTGAAATGGTCATTGCATGGCACTCCGTTCAAGGGCACTCTCATCCGAAAGCTGACACCCACAGGAGTGCAGCCCTCTCAGTCCTGCCGCTCGGAGTGTCAGAGTCGATTCGCAAGTCCCTGGACTGAAGCCACAAGTTCGTACTCGGAGACGAGAGCGCGACTCACTGAGACGTGGCTGGCAGCGAACTGGCATCTAATGAGGAGGGGTTTGATGGAATTGGAGCTGGCGGGTTAATCTTGCCTGGTCCTGACTATTACAAAAATAGTAACTAGGCGGACATTAGGTAAATGACCCTGAAAATCTCTCGTCTGAGGGTTCAGCAGTTCTTCGCTTCTTTAGTTTGTGAACCTGGGTCGCAGGTTTCGTCAATGATGGTCCCTTACTCGCTCTCTCCAGCAGCTGAACTTGTCTGCATCTATTTTATTTCCATGCCTCGTACTTAGGAAACAGACTGTTATAAGGGGCAACGGAAGGAGTCCTCGCCAAGTTCTAGGGGAAAGTAAAACATATTTTATTTAACACGTTGACTATTATATACAGCTCCAGTACTTCCCTACTGGGTCTTCTCTGGACGGTGCCTAACTGGGCGATTCCATTGACTTAGTTGAGGGTCCCCCGCCCCCTTATCGGGTAAGCTCGCATTCTACAAGCTCCGCTGGGTGGTGGGTCACACCTACCCCATAAGACCCGTGCGGGTTATAACACAGACATAGATTAAAAGTTGAGATATTTCACTTCTGTTAATGGACTGAGCGTGTCAATCGTTTCATTATAAAAAGGGATGCCATTTAATTCGATAAGCGGTAAAATCCCATTGAGACGTCAGATCAAATTCCTGATAGTTTCACTAACCAGCTCCCTTTTAGCAGCCAAGTTGCAGTCAGGGATTATATTAGCTTCTGAATTCCATACCTGAGGAGCTCGGTGTTAACATCGCAAAGTTCTCTGAAGCCCCGGCCAGAACAAAGTGTTAGTAATTCCAACCACATCTTTCAAATAAACCCCCCCCCCTCCAATGCTGACACAGAGGTTAGCACTGCTGCCTCACAGCGCCAGGGACTCGGGTTCGATTCCGGCCTTGGGTCACTGTCTGTGTGGAGTCTGCACGTTCTCCCCGTGTCTGCGTGGGGTTCCTCCGGGAGCTCCGGTTTCCCCCCCACAGTCCAAACATGTGTAGATTATGTTGATTAGCCATGCTAAATTTCCCCTAGTGTCCAAAAGGGTAGGTGGGGTTACTGGCTTATGGGGATAGGGTGGGGGCATGGGGGCTCATTCAGAGGGCCGGTGCAGACTCAATGGGCTGAATGGCCTCCTTCTGCACGGTAGGGATCTATGAAAATTGAAAATCTTCAGCAATCACTTTAAGGCAATCGATAGCGTTCAATGTTCCGCAGAAGTGTATCAATCATCCACTCAGCAAATAGAATCAGGTTGTGTTGCAGTTAATAAGAAGGTTAAATCCTCAATTTCCCAAGCAGCTGAGATTCACATGGTTGCTATGCCTAGTTTGCTTCGGAGAAGTCAAGTAATTATTGCTCTCGGTTTCTAGCACCTTCTTTACCTGCCTTGGAGCACTGATCATGGATCGAGGAGGCAGCATCTGTTTTTTACCTTGGTAAATTCCTGCGCCCATCAAGAGGAGCTCAGTCCGAGAGGGGTGGTTCCTGATCTAAATGTCCCACCGGCTGGAAAGCCTCGTGGATGTTGGGATGGAAGCAAGATCTGCACTGACTGGTGATGCCCTTCCCGGCCAATTGACCTGCCTCCCTCCAGTGCCTGAGATCAGACTTGGAGAATGGCCACATGGGTGAGCTGCAATGGAACATCAGTACTCGTGGTTCTTCAGGGATAACGAGGCGAGATGAACGTGGGAGAGGGGGGTAATGGCCCTCTGACTACCGATGAGCGTCATCAACAGAAGCCATCGCCTTGGACCTGTCCGAATCTCTGCTACTGGGGGGGAAAGGCTGACAAGGAACATAAGACGTTGTGTTTCCATAAAGCTCAAGTCCAACTCCGAGGAGTTCCTGTGAACCAAATCCAGATGGACTCTCCCAGTGCAGTACTGGGAATGCTACATTGCTGGATGTGCCGTCTTTCCCAGGAAGTGTCAAACCGCAGCCCGACTTCCCTCTCAGGTGAAAAGAAAAGATCCCATTGTACTACTTCGAAGAAGGGCAGGGGAGTTCTCCCCGGCTTCCTGGTCAATGATCAACCCTCAATCACCAAAAGCCGATGACTTTGTTGATATCACACTGCTGTTTGTGGGATATTTCTGTTCACACGTTGCAGCCGTGCTTCCTCTGTCACAATAGTGACTAACATTTGTAAAAGACCTTCATTGGCTGTCAAACGTAGAGCAACGTAGAAAATAGGAGCAGGAGTGAGCCATTCGGCCCTTCGAGCCTGTCCACCTTTCAATATGATCATGGCTGCTTCTCTGTTTCACGTCACACTCCCACCCTCTCCCCATACCCCTTGGTGCCTTTCGCGTCAAGAATAGAAAGATTTTGGTCATAAGACCATGAGATATAGGAGCAGAATTAGGCCACTCGGCCCATCGAGTCTGCTCCGCCATTCGATCATGGCTGATATTTTTCTCATCTCCATTCTCCTGCCTTCTCCCCATAACCCCTGATCCCCTTATTAATCAAGAACCTGTCTATCTCTGTCTTAAAGACACTCAGTGGTTTGGCCTCCACGGTCTTCTGCAGCAAAGAAACCAAAGAGAAAATGTTTGAGAATCTCAGCTGGTCTGGCAGCATCTGTAGGGAGAGAAAAGAGCTGACTTTTCGAGTCCAGATGACCCTTTGTGAAACCCATCAGGACTTGAAACGTTCGCTCTTTTCTCTCCCTACAGATGCCGCCAGACCTGCTGAGATTTTCCAGCATTTTCTCTTTGGTTTCAGATTCCAACATCCGCAGTAATCTGCTTCTATTCTGTTGGAAAGAGTTCCACAGATTCACCACCTCTGGCGGAAGAAATCCCTCCTCTTCTCAGTTTCAAAGGATCATCCTTTCAACCTGAGGCTGTGCCCTCGGGTTCTAGTCAACAAGAAGGTCCCCCCTCCCTCCCCAGAGGGGCAACTAGAAGTCCACCAAAGTACAGGACGATTTAAAGGATCGTCCCTTCAGTCTGAGGCTGTGTCCTCTGGTTCTAGTTTTTCCTACAAGTGGAAACATCCTCTCCACGTCCACTCTATCCAGGCCTCGCAGTATCCCGTAAATTTCAATAAGATCCCCCCATATCCTTCTAAACACCAACAAGTACAGACCCAGAGTCCTCAACCATTCCTCATACAACAAGCTCTTCATTCCAGGGATCATTCTTGTGTACCTCCTTTGGACCCTTTCCAAGGCCAGCACATCCTTCCTTAGATACGGGGCCCAAAACTGCTCACAATACTCCAAATGGGGTCTGACCAGAGCCCGATAGAGCCTCAGAAGTACATCCCTGCTCTTGTATTCCAACCCTCTCGACATGAATGCTAACATTGCATTTGTCTTCCTAACTGCCGACTGAACCTGCACGTTAACCTCAAGAGAATCCTGAACTAGGACTCCTAAGTCTCTTTGTGCTTCTGATTTCCTAAGCCTTTTGTATTTTGAAAATAGTCTATGCCTCCATTCTTCCTTCCAAAGTTGCCAAATTCAGGATGGTTGGCGTAGTGTTCACAAAGATCACAAAAATAGCTTGAACAAAACTATAAATTTATTGATGTGGAGATGCCGTTTTTTTTTCTTCCCTGTATTGTTTTCTACTGAGACACCGGGGGTGGCTTGGTTGCTGCCGGTGGTAATGCCAAGTTTCTCAAGCTTTCTGTTCTTGGTATGCATATAGGTGGCATAGTATTGTTGTCTCATCTGTTTGGCGGTGTTCCGCAGCTGGTCTGCTGCGTCCTGAGCGCAAGTTGAGAATATGGCCTTGATCTTGGTTTCCAGGTTGCGTCGTCTGCTGTAGAGCTGGCGGACGAGGTGGTTGAGGAGTGTGAGAGAGGTGCGACGGCAGAGTCTCTCAGCGAAGTCTGTGTTGTAGGTCGACTTGAGTGGGTTTGTGATCTGTAGCCCTTTCGGGATCTTGTCTGCTTTCTTGCATCTTTGTAGAAACTTAATGTCAGTGTCTATATGCGCGATCACCAGGCAGGAATGTTCCCTTCCAGTCGGGGAACACTTCAGCAGTCAAGGGCATTCAGCCTCTGATCTCCGGGTAAGCGTTCTCCAAGACGGCCTTCAGGACCCGCGACAACGCAGAATCGCCGAGCAGAAACTTATATCCAAGTTCCGCACACATGAGTGCGGCCTCAACCGGGACCTGGGATTCATGTCACATTACATTCATCCCCCACCATCTGGCCTGCGAAATCCTACCAACTGTCCTGGCTTGAGACAATTCACACCTCTTTAACCTGGGGTTACCCCATCTCTGGATCTGTAAAGATTTAATCACCTGCTAATGCTCGCATTCCAAGCATTGTTTGGCATCTTTGAATTTGTCTATATATGTGTTTCTGGAACAGACCTCTTCATTCACCTGAGGAAGGAGCAGCGCTCCGAAAGCTAGTGACATCGAAACAAACCTGTTGGACTTTAACCTGGTGTTGTAAGACTTCGTACTATAAATTTATTAACAGTAATAATTTGGATTCGACACGCACTCCTAAATAATAGACAGTTGATAATTAACATATAAACTACACTCACCTTCAACTAATCTCTACACTATTATAAACTACGCTATGCTCGTACTCACGTTATCTTTCCTTCAATCTATGCTCTAGCTAATTCCTTCACTTCCCTCCCCACCAGGCTTAGCATCAATGTCTTATATACTTGTAACTGTAGCTCCATCTAGTGGCTGATCTAGACATTTCATGAACCCTTACAGTTCTGACAGTTCTGACAATATCACAAGGCCGGGTAGATATCGAACGCCATCTGAAAGTCATGAAAGGTGCTGCGTTAGTGCAAGCTCGGATCGCTTTCCCTGCAGCTACGGCTGACTCAGATTGGTTCAGGGGTGTCTTCACCCACAGTTCTACTTGCCGGAAGCGACATCCAGCTGCCCTCTGACCTCACCTCAGCCTCAGCTGGTGGCCTCTAACACTCTCCGGTGGTATTGAAATCAGAAAGGCCCCAGGTTCGTCTGAACTTAGGCCGAAGAGGAGGCTCTTCTGCCCCTCAGGCCCTGCTATGCCTTTCAAATACATCATGGCTGATCTGCACACCAACTATATTTGGACACTTTCACTCCATTTGGCCTGAACCTAACAACACTCCGTTAATCTCAGACTTGAAGGCCCGAATTGTCTCCCACCTTTCGCGGAGAGTTCCAGGTGTTACATTTGCTGTGTAAAAGTGCCGCCTGATTTTACTCTAGAACAGCCCGTCCCCATTTCTAATATTGTAGCCTTTATGCTGGCTTCTCTCGCCAGGGAGATATCCTGCCTTAATATCTACTCAGCCTCGCTAACTATCGCCAATTTTACAGTCCAGCACCCACGTTGAGGGAGAGAAACTAATTATGGGTGGCCTTTCCTGAAGGCCGTGCGTCCTGCTGGAGAAGTAGACTCAGAGGCTGTGAATCCTTCCACAGAGGAAGAGCCCCTGAATTCTCACTCCCTACATGAGGCAAGACGCTACAGGTGAGAGCCGCTGGCTGGAGGCTTTGGCTGCAATGTAAATGTCAAGCTGCAGAGTCCAGACAGTATTAATGTGCACAGCCGGTTCCAGATTTCAGAATCTCCGAACCCTATGCCTCTCGCTCCAGTGTGGGCGTCAAAAAGGTAACAGATCTCCTAGCCCTTAAATCAAACGAAGCTTGAGATGATTCTGGACAACTGGAGTTAGATTTTGTGAATCACCAAATCATTTTTCATTGCCCGGTGGCTCGCAATGCCCCAGATCCATCCAGTTCTCAATGGTATTCTGGTGCCGCAATGCTGCCTCCAGTCATTGAAAGCATTCCAAGATTATTTGCATTGGAAGTTTTCAAACAGGGAAAATCATTTGTGGCAGCGAACAAATGTGCAGTTTTTCAAAAACATGCACCTGTTGCTTCCGGTCCCTGGAGCGTCAGGTACTTCAGAGAGATGGGCAGAATGGCCTACTTCAGTGCTTTACCTATTCTGCGATTGAGGATAAATATGGATTTCCTTGCATAGAATTCCTACAGTGCAGAAGGAGACCATTTGGCCCGTCCAGTCTGAACTGACCCTGCGAAAGAGCACCCTTCTAAGGCCCAGACCCCCCGCCCTATCACCGTAACCCTGCCTAACCTGCACGTCTTTGGACTGTGGGAGGAAACCGGAGCACCCAGAGGAAACCCACGCAGACACGGGGAGAACGTGACCCAAGGCCGGAACTGAACCCGGGTCCCTGACTCTGTGAGGCAGCAGTGCTAACCACTGTGCCACCATGCCGTACATCCAAAGGCAAACCCTTTGGAAAGTACTAACTGCTCATAGGGCACACTGTGTCCTGGTCCAACACAGAGAGTAATATGTAGATTGTAATATCTACATTGAGATTTTTGATTGTAATATCTCGATTGGAATATCTAAATTATAACTTTTATAATATCTAGCTTGTGACATCTAGATTGTAATATGCTGATTGTATTATTTGTAATATCTAGCTTGTGATATCCAGATTGTAATAGGCAGATTGTGATATCTGTGTGGTAATATTGAGATTGTAATATGCATATAAAAGGCCAGTTCTCCACCGAAATAAGTCAGACAGGAGAACTAAAATGTTATTTTAATCTACCCTGCTAACAGGAGACTAACCCGATTGGAATGACTGTGTTTTACACCCCACGGGATAATCCTTTCCATTGTGGGTAATCCTCAACAAAGCCCATTTGGCAGGAAGGAAGAAAGACTTGAGATTACTTTTCTTGGCCTGAGGACATCCCAAAGCTAATTGAGTTATCTGAAAGTCCAGTCGCTGTTATAACACAGCAGCCATTTTGCATATGGCCAACTCCCGCAAGCAGCTTCCTATTGGCTCCTATAGCAGAGGAGGAGGCCATTCAGCCAATCAGGCTTGTGCCAGCTCTTTCGTAGGGTTATCCGGCTATAGTCACACTCCCCAGCTCTGCCCTTTGATTAACTTTATCTTCAAGAATGCACCCAATTCCCGTTCGAGAGTCACTATTGTATCTGTTTCCACCGTCCTTGCAGGCACAGCCTTCCTGCTCGATGACTAAAGGAATGTTCCCTCATGTCACTCCTGTTTTTTTTTTTGCCAATCACCTGACATGAACAACCCTCTGGTCATCAATCTCTTTGTCACTGGAAACAGTTCCTCCTTGTTTAATCTCTTCAAACCCTTCATGGTTTTGAACACCTCCATCAAATCTCTTAATCTTCTCTGCACTAATTTAACAACCCCAGCGTCTCCAGTTTCGCCCCGGCTCCAGTCTCGTCAGGCCGCCCCCCTCAGACCAGGTTCGAATTGAACGTAACTGAGAACTAACTAGTGACTTTCAAAGGTTTGGCATAACGTTTGTATTTTCTATGCCTCGGCCAACCTTTCACACCAACCTTCTCAACTTGCCTTGCCACCTTCAAAGATCTGGGTACACACACCCTCAGGCCTCTCGGTTCCTGTACATGACCTGTTTAAAGTTGTGCTATATTAGGCTCTAAATTGCCTCCCTTTGTTTTTCCGACCAAACAGTTTAATTTTTCTGCCTTAGATTTCATCTGTGTACTTCTGTCACATACTTTCCTCTGTAACCTCCTTCTGCATATTTTTCTTGAATACTTCCCTTTGTATCTTCATATCCTTCCCTCTTATACTCCTCTCCGAATACTTCCCTCTTATGTTTCTTTCAATATACTTCCCTCTGTACACTTCTTTTATATACTTTTCTCTGTTACTTCTCTCTACATCCTCAGTATACTTCTCTCTGTATCCTCATATATTTCCCTCAGTATATTTCTCTCTGTATATCTCCCTCTGTATATTTCCCTCTGTATATTTCCCTCTGCAGAGTTCCCTCAGTATATTTCCCTCTGTATATTTCCCTCTGTATATTTCCCTCTGTATATTTCCCTCTGTATATCTCTCGCTGTATATCTCTCGCTGTATATCTCCCTCTGTATATCTCCCTCTGTATATCTCCCTCTGTATATTTCCCTCTGTATATTTCTCTCTGTATATTTCTCTCTGTATATTTCTTTCTGTATATCTCCCTCTGTATATTTCCCTCTGTATATTTCCCTCTGTATATTTCCCTCTGTATATTTCCCTCTGTATATTTCTCTCTGTATATTTCCCTCAGTATATTTCTCTCTGTATATTTCCCTCTGTATATTTCCCTCTGTATATTTCCCTCTGTATATTTCTCTCTGTATATTTCTCTCTGTATATTTCTTTTTGTATATCTCCCTCTGTATATTTCCCTCTGTATATTTCCCTCTGTATATTTCTCTCTGTATATTTCTTTCTGTATATCTCTCTCTGTATATTTCTTTCTGTATATCTCCCTCTGTATATTTCCCTCTGTATATCTCCCTCTGTATATTTCCCTCTGTATATTTCCTCTGTATATTTCCCTCTGTATATCTCCCTCTGTATATCTCCCTCTGTATATTTCCCTCTGTATATTTCCCTCTGTATATTTCCCTCTGTATATTTCCCTCTGTATATTTCCCTCTGTATATTTCTCTCTGTATATTTCTCTCTGTATATCTCTCGCTGTATATCTCTCGCTGTATATCTCCCTCTGTATATCTCCCTCTGTATATTTCTCTCTGTATATTTCTCTCTGTATATTTCTCTCTGTATATTTCTTTCTGTATATCTCCCTCTGTATATTTCCTCTGTATATTTCCCTCTGTATATCTCCCTCTGTATATTTCCCTCTGTATATTTCCCTCTGTATATTTCCCTCTGTATATTTCCCTCTGTATATTTCCCTCTGTATAGTTCCCTCAGTATATTTCTCTCTGTATATTTCTCTCTGTATATTTCCCTCTGTATATCTCCCTCTGTATATTTCCCTCTGTTTCCATCTCTCTGTTATCCACTATTCTCAGCTTTCTGTCCCATTTTCATTTTCATATCTCCAGAAAGCTTCAATTTTGCAAACAAATTCAATGACTGGATAATATGTGTGTACCGATACTGGTTGAGGGATAATTATTGACCAGTACACTTAAGAGAGCTTTGCTTTGAAACAGTTTCATTTTCCATTGACTTAACCCCCTCAGCCTTTGAAAATATTGAATGAGTTGCGACTTTGGGAATCATTAAGGTTCAACTAAGATGTGTTTTTCTCAAGCTGCTGGGTTGCTGGGTGCCGGGTCTAAAGTCTAGGTGCAAAGGTGATGTGTTCGTGGGGGGCCATCTCCATTGAGTTGTTTCTGATTTTGAGCATTACAACCAGTGTTCCTGAAAGAAGGTGCATAATTGCCACAAATCCTTTTGAAGTTATCTCCCCAGCGCCCCCCCCCCCCTCCCCCACCTCTCCCCCACCTCTCCCCCACTCAGCACCGCCTAGCCCCCTCCACCAGGTCTATACGTGATCTGATTCAGCCAGAATAGGGATGGGGGGACAGCTTGATTGACATCCAAATTCATTCTTTTTAAACAAGGCCAGAGTCCCAAGTTCAGCTCAGTTCTCTGGCCAGGATGGTCCAGCGCCCACAACCATGTCGTCACGTTGAACGTAACTCGCTTTTGCATGGATTTTACAGCACAAGGAAGGGCTCCAGGCCATTCATTCCAGGTGCTCCATGCCTGAGCTGATGCTCCACATGGCTTCTCACTTGACTTCAACTAACCCTGTCAGCATATCTGGCTCAGAAGTTACCTGCGCACAAGAATGTACTTTCCACTTCGTAACATCAGGGGAAATGTGGCAATCGACGTGCGCACAGTGCGATCCCACAAACAGCAACCCGACAATGGCCAGATAGATTCTCGCCCCACAACCCGCTGGAGGGCCTGAAATCTTGTTACCCTGTCTCATGTCTTGACAATGAAGGCATGAATGAAGCCACACGTCCGTCAGCCAGCCCTTAGAATCATAGAATCATAGACGTTTACAGCATGGAAACAGGCCCTTCGGCCCAACCAGTCCATGCCGCCCAGTTTTTTACCATTAAAGCTAGTCCCAGTTGCCCGCACTTGGCCCATAACCCTCTATACCCATCTTACCCATGTAACCATCTAAATGCTTTTTGAAAGTCACAATTGTACCCGCTTCTACTACTACCTCTGGCAGCCCATTCCAGACACTCACGACCCTCTGAGTGAAGAAATTGCCCCTCTGGGCCCTTCTGAATCTCTCCCCTCTCACCTTAAACCTATGCCCTCTAGTTTTAGACTCCCCTACCTTTGGGAAAAGATGTTGACTATCTACCTTATCTATGCCCCTCATTATTTTATAGACCTCTATAAGATCACCCCTAAGCCTCCTACGCTCCAGGGAAAAAAGTCCCAGTCTATCCAGCCTCTCCTTATAACTCAAACCATCAAGTCCCGGCAACATCCTAGTAAATCTTTTCTGCACTCTTTCTAGTTTAATAATATCCTTTCTATAATAGGGTGACCAGAACTGCACACAGTATTCCAAGTGTGGCCGTACCAATGTCTTGTACAACTTCAACAAGACGTCCCAACTCCTATATTCAATGTTCTGACCAATGAAACCAAGCATGCCGAATGCCTTCTTCACCACCCTGTCCACCTGCGACTCCACCTTCAAGGAGCTATGAACCTGTACTCCTAGATCTCTTTGTTCTATAACTCTCCCCAACGCCATACCATTAACTGAGTAGGTCCTGGCCTGATTCGATCTGCCAAAATGCATCACCTCACATTTATCTAAATTAAACTCCATCTGCCATTCGTCGGCCCACTGGCCTAATTGATCAAGATCCCGTTGCAATCCTAGATAACCTTCTTCACTATCCACTATGCCACCAATCTTGGTGTCATCTGCAAACTTACTAACCATGCCTCCTAAATTCTCATCCAAATCATTAATATAAATCACAAATAACAGTGGACCCAGCACCGATCCCTGAGGCACACCACTGGTCACAGGCCTCCAGTTTGAAAAACAACCCTCTACAACCACCCTCTGCCTTCTGTCGTCCAGCCAATTTTGAATCCAATTGGCAACCTCACCCTGGATCCCGTGAGCTTTAACCTTCTGCAACAACCTACCATGCGGTACCTTGTCAAAGGCTTTGCTAAAGTCCATGTAGACAACGTCTACTGCACTACCCTCATCTACCTTCTTGGTCACTCCCTCAAAAAACTCAATCAAATTTGTGAGACATGATTTTCCACGCACAAAGCCATGCTGACTGCCCCGAATCAGTCCTTGCCTCTCTAAATGCTTGTAGATCCTGTCTCTCAGAATACCTTCTAGCAACTTACCTACTACAGACGTTAGGCTCACCGGTCTGTAGTTCCCAGGCTTTTCCCTGCTGCCCTTCTTAAACAAGGGCACAACATTCGCCACTCTCCAATCTTCAGGCACCTCACCTGTGGCTGCCGATGATTCAAATATCTCGGTTAGGGGACCCGCAATTTCCTCCCTAGCCTCCCACAACATCCTGGGATACATTTCATCAGGTCCCGGGGATTTATCTACCTTGATGCGCTTTAAGACTTCCAGCACCTCCTCCTCTGTAATATGCACACTTCTCAAGACATCACTATTTATTTCCCTTAGTTTCCTAACATCCATGCCTTTCTCCACCGTGAATACCGATGAGAAATATTCATTCAGGATCTCACCCAACTCTTGTGGCTCTGCACATAAATGCCCTTGTTGATCCTTAAGAGGCCCTACTCTGTCCCTAGTTACTCTTTTCCCCTTTATGTATCTGTAGAATCTCTTTGGATTCTCCCTTGCATTATTTGCCAAAGCAATTTCATGTCCCCTTTTTGCCCTCCTGATTTCCCTCTTAACTCTATTTCGACAATCTCTATACTCTTCAAGGGATCTACTTGATCCCAGTTGCTTATGTACGTCATATGCCTCCTTCTTCTTTTTGACCAGAGTCTCAATATCTCGAGTCATCCAGGGTTCCCTACTTCTACCAGCCTTGCCCTTCACTCTAAAGGGAATGTGCTTACCCTGCACCCTGGTTAACACATTTTTAAAAGCCTCCCATTTACCAGCCGTCCCTTTGTCTGCCAATAGTCTCCCCCAATCTACCTCTGCAAGTTCCTGTCTGATACCATCAAAATTGGCCTTGCCCCAATTAAGAATTTTAACTCTTGGGCCAGACCTATCATTCTCCATAGCTATCTTAAAACTAATGGAATTATGGTCACTTGTCCCAAAGTGATCCCTCACTAGCACTTCTATCACTTGCCCTTCCTTATTTCCCAAGACGAGGTCAAGTTTTGCCCCCTCGCTAGTCGGTCCATCCACATACTGAATGAGAAATTCCTCCTGAATACACTCAACAAATTTCCCTCCATCCAAGCCCCTAATGCTATGACTGTCCCAGTCAATGTTGGGAAAGTTAAAGTCCCCTACTACTACCACCCTATTATTCTTGCAGCTATCTGTAATCTCCTTACATATTTGCTCCTCAATTTCCCGCTGACTATTTGGGGGCCTGTAGTACAGTCCTACCAAGGTGATCTCTCCCTTCTTATTTTTCAGTTCCACCCATATAGACTCAGTGGGCGAACCCTCGGATATATCCCCTCTAAGTACTGCCGTGATGTTCTCCCTAATCAAAAACGCCACTCCCCCTCCTCTCTTACCTCCTGTTCTATCCTTTCTATAGCATCTGTAGCCCGGAACATTGAGCTGCCAGTCCTGCCCCTCCCTTAGCCATGTTTCAGTCATAGCTATAATATCCCAGTCCCATGTGCCCGTCCATGCCCTGAGTTCATCCGCTTTGCCCGTCAGGCCCCTTGCATTGAAATAAATGCAGTTTAATGTAGACCTTCCTTGCTCTCTGCCCTGCTTTCTCTGGTCATGCTTTACACACTCTCCCTTCCTGCCTTTTGTTTCTGTCCCCACTGACTTCCTACATCGGTTCCCATCCCCCTGGCACATTAGTTTAAACCCTCCCCAACTGCACTAGCAAACACCCCCCCGAGAACATTGGTTCCGGTCCCACCCAGATGCAGACCGTCCGATTTGTACAGGTCCCACCTCCCCCAGAATCGGTCCCAATGTCCCAGGAATTTGAAACCCTCCCTCTTGCACCATCTCTCAAGCCACGTATTCATCCTAGCTATCCTGTCATTCCTACTCTGAGTATCACGTGGCACTGGTAGCAATCCTGAGATTACTACCTTTGAGGTCCTACTTTTTAGTTTAACTCCTAACTCCCTAAATTCAGCTTGTAGGACCTCATCCCGTTTTTTACCTATATCGTTGGTGCCTATATGCACCACGACAGCTGGCTGTTCACCCTCCCCCTCCAGAATGCCCTGCAGCCGCTCCGAGACATCCTTGACCCTTGCACCAGGGAGGCAACATACCAACCTGGATTCTCGTTTGCGTCCGCAGAAACGCCTGTCTATTCCCCTTACGATTGAATCCCCTATCACTATAGCTCTGCCACTCTTTTTCCCGCCCTTCTGTGCAGCAGAGCCAGCCACGGTGCCATGAACCTGGCTGCTGCCACCTTCCCCTGGTAAGCCATCTCCCCCAACAGTTTCCAAAACGGTAAATCTGTTTTGGAGGGAGATGACCGCAGGGGATCCCTGCACTGCCTTCCTACTCTTCCTCTGTCTGTTGGTCACCCTTTCCCTATCTGCCTCAGTAATTTTAATCTGCGGTGTGACCAACTCACTGAATGTGCTTTCCACAACTTCCTCAGCATCGCGGATGCTCCAAAGTGAGTCCATCCGCAGCTCCAGAGCCGTCAAGCGGTCTAACAGGAGCTGCAGTTGGACACACTTCTTGCAGATGAAGGAGTCAGGGACACCAGAAGGGTCCCTGACTTGCCACATCTCACAAGAGGAGCATGACACGGGTCTGAGCTCTCCTGCCATGACTTAAACCTGAAGTTAAATTTGAACTACACTACACAGCTAGGAGAAAGTCAAAGAGAGAGAAATCACTTACCAGTTACAAGCCAAACACTTACCTGCTGGCTGTGATGTAGTTGCTCCAGAGACTCCCTCACAGGTCTGCTTCTCTGCACCTCCTTCAGGTGAGCACCAAATTCCCTTAACTAGTTAATTACTTTACTTAATTAACTTGATTTTTTTTTGTCACTCCCCTCTTACCCGAACTCAGCCTTACCCAAACTCAGATACACTCTGTTTGCCTTCAGCACTCCTTTTCTAAAGGCACTTCAGCCACACCCTTTGTATCCTTCCTGATTTGCAGTCAGCCAATAGGCCTGCTCCCAAAACTGATCTCTCTCCCGAACAGCTGACCTGCAAGGTAAGGAAGTGGTTATGCAGTACTTACCTCACCCACAGCGCGCCCTTTTAAACTGTCCCCTCTGCCTCGCAGCTCCCGCGCTTTTTGAAACTCCCGCGCTGTTTCCAAGGTCCTGGCTCCCTCTCTCTCCCGAACAGCTGACCTGCAAGGTAAGGAAGTGGTTATGCAGTACTTACCTCACCCACAGCGCGCCCTTTTAAACTGTCCCCTCTGCCTCGCAGCTCCCGAGCTTTTTGAAACTCCCGCGCTGTTTCCAAGGTCCTGGCTCCCTCTCTCTCCCGAACAGCTGACCTGCAAGGTAAGGAAGTGGTTATGCAGTACTTACCTCACCCACAGCGCGCCCTTTTAAACTGTCCCCTCTGCCTCGCAGCTCCCGCGCTTTTTGAAACTCCCGCGCTGTTTCCAAGGTCCTGGCTCCCTCTCTCTCCCGAACAGCTGACCTGCAAGGTAAGGAAGTGGTTATGCAGTTAATTGAAGTAAATACAGTTCTTAGTTAACAAACTTGACAGGGATGAATGATTCTGCAGAAAGCATCTTGAAGCCTATGTGTAAACAGAATCACTGACTTTTCAAAATATCATATATCATCATTAAAACTACCAAACGTTTCTTCACTGGGGCTAATGACAAAAATGGATTGGTTCAGCAACCATCCAGCAGTGAATCTGAATTTGATTCTGTTAGACCAATGAAAAACAGACTTGCATTTATCGAGTGCTTGTCATCGCAGACTGCTTTCCAGCCAATCAAATGCCTTTTTGAAGCGTGGCCACTGTTGTAATGAAGGAAACTCAGCAGCCAATGTGTGCACAGCAAGCTCCCACTAACAGCAATGTGATAATCTGCTTTAGCAATGTCGTGAGGGATGGATATCGGCCCAGGACGCCGTGGGTAACCCCTTTACCATGGGTTGCTTTGTGTCCAGCTAATAGGGAAGGCAGGAGCTCCGCTTAATGCCTCAACCAGCATACAGCATCCCAAAAGTGCAGCACTTGCTTGGCACGGTACTGGGCTGTCGGCCTTGATCCTCGTTCCCCAGTCTCTGGTGAGAGGGGGGGGGGGGTTGTTGAATCCGCTATCTTGTGGTTCAGACCAGGGTGCTACCACCTGAGCCACGTCCAAACGGACAATAATCTGGGTGCGTAGATCCACAGTGCTAATCTGCCCGGCAACAGGAACTCACTCAGTGATGTGGGACTTTGGGGAAGGGGTGATATTAGCTGAAGGGATGAAAGGGTGCTCTGGTGCATTGACATCCAGCACAATGTCCATCTGACGCAGACTTTAGCTTATTCAAGACTTGATCACTTGCATCCTGACATGCACTAAGTCTTGTTCACCCAAAACATTGACTTATATTGGCTCTCAGTCAGGCAATATGTCCATTTTAAAATTCCCATCCTTGTTTCTTTTTATTCATTTACAGGATGTGGGCGTCGCTGGTTAGGCTGGCATTTATTGCCTGTCCCTAATTGCCCTTCAGATGGTGGTGGGTGAGCTGCCTTCTTGAACCGCTGCTGTCCTTGAGGTGTAGGTACACCACAGTGCTGTTAGGGAGGGAGTTCCAGGATTTTGACCTGAAGGAACGGTCGATATATTTCCAAATCAGGATGGTGAATGGCTTGGAGGGGAACCTCCGGGCGGTGGTGGTGTTCCCATGAGTTTGCCACCCTTCCTCGCCTCTGACCTGCTCTTGTAGCTGCGATTATAAGGCGTATAATCATCCCCCCATACTTCTGTCATCTCCTCCAGCCCCCACAACCCTGTGAGATATCTACACTCCTCCTCTCCTGGACTCTCGTACATCCCCACGTTCCTCCTTCCCACCATTGGTGGCCAGGCCTTCAGTTGTCCAGATCCTAAGCCTTCCTCAGGTGAATGGAGAGGTAAGTTCCAGAAAATTTATATCGACAAAGCCTGGGGCTGGCTTAGCACAGGGCTAAAGAGCTGGCTTTTAAAGCAGACCAAAGGTGGCCAGCAGCATGGTTCAATTCCCGTACCAGCCTCACTGAACAGGACAGTCGGTGGGATTTCGCAAGCCCAGGCCAGATGGTTTGCAGCAAATTACCCAGCCTTCAGAACAGCGACCACGACACCACACAACCCTGCCATGGCAATCTCTGCAAGACGTGCCAGATCATCGACATGGATACCACTATTACACGTGAGAACACCACCCACCAGGTACGTGGTACATACTCGTGCGACTCGGCCAACGTTGTCTACCTCATACGCTGCAGGAAAGGATGTCCCGAAGCGGGGTACATTGGCGAGACCATGCAGACGCTGCGACAACGAATGAACGGGCATCGCGCGACATTCGCCAGGCAGGAATGTTCCGTACCAGTCGGGGAACACTTCAGCAGTCAAAGGCATTCAACCTCTGACCTTCGGGTAAGCGTTCTCCAAGGCGGCCTTCAGGACGTGCGGCAACGCAGAATCGCCGAGCAGAAACTTATAGCCAAGTTCCGCACATATGAGTGCGGCCTCAACCGGGACCTGGGATTCATGTCGCATTACATTCATCCCCCACCATCTGGCCTGCGAAATCCTACCAACTGTCCTGGCTTGAGACAATTCACTCCTCTTTAACCTGGGGTTACCCCATCTCTGGATCTGTAAAGACTTAATTACCTGCAAATGCTCGCAATCAAAGTATTGTCTGGCATCTTTGACTTTGTTTATATATATGTTTCTGGAACATACCTCTTCATTCACCTGAGGAAGGAGCAGTGCTCCGAAAGCTAGTGATTTGAAACAAACCTGTTGGACTTTAATGAAATGAAAATCGCTTATTGTCACAAGTAGGCTTCAAATGAAGTTACTGAGAAAAGCCCCTAGTCGCCACATTCCGGCGCCTGTTCAGGGAATCGAACCGTGCTGCTGGCCTGCCTTGGTCTGCTTTCAAAGCCAGAGATTTAGCCCTGTGCTAAACAGCCCTGTTGTAAGACTTGATGTCGTAAGACTTCTTACTGTGCCCACCCCAGTCCAACGCCGGCATCTCCACATCAAGTCCTCCTTTAAGGACTCTCTTTACAACCACCTCTTTGTCCTCATTTACCCTCATTTACTGTCAAATTTTTCTCGATAACAAAACTGAAGCACCGGGTTGTATGAGTATATAAAAGGTAAGAGAGAGGCAAAAATAGACATTGGACCACTGGAAAACGTGGCTGGAGAAGTAATAATAGGAAACAAAGAAAAGGCAGAGGAACTGAATAGTTACTTTGCATCAGTCTTCACGGTGGAAGACACCAGTGGGATGCCAGAGCTCCAGAATAACCAGAGGGTAGAGGTGAGTGTAGTGGCCATCACTAAGGAGAAGGTTCTGGGGAAACTGAAGGGTCTGAAGGCGAATAAATCACCTGGACCGGATGGACTACACCCCAGGGTTCTAAAAGAGATAGCTGAGGAGATTGTGGAGGCAATGGTGGTGATCATTCAGGAATCACTGGAGGCAGGAAGGGTCCCAGAGGACTGGAAAGTGGCTAATGTAACACCCCTGTTTAAGAAGGGAGGGAGGCAGAAGATGGGAAATTGTAGGCCAGTTAGCCGGACTTCGGTCATTTTAGAGTCCATTATTGAAGATGAGATCGCGGAGTATTTGGAAGTGCATGATAAAATAGGACTGAGTCAGCACGGCTTCGTCAAGGGGAGGTCACATTTGACAAATCTGTTAGAGTTCTTTGAGGAGGTAACAAGGAAGTTAAACAAAGGAGAACCAGTGGACGTGATTTATTAACATTTCCAGAAGGCCTTTGACAAGGTGCCATATAGGAGATTGTTAAATACGTTAAGAGCCCATGAATTAAGGGTAAGATCCTGGCATGGATAGAGGATTGGCTGACTGGCAGAAGGCAGAGAGTGGGGTTAAAGGGGTCTTTTTAAGGATGGCAGCCAGTGATTGGTGGTGTGCCTCAGGGGTCTGTGCTGGGACCACAACTTTTCACAATATACATTAATGATCTGGAAGAAGGAACTGAAGGCACTGTAGCTACGTTTACAGATGATACAAAGATCTGTAGAGGGACAGCTAGTATTGAGGAAGCAGGGGGGCTGCAGAAGGACTTGGACAGGCTAGGAGAGTGGGCAAAGAAGTGGCAGATGAAATACAATGTGGAAAAGTGTGAGGTTTTGCACTTTGGAAGGAAGAATGGAGGCATAGACTTTTCTAAATGGGAGATGCTTAGGAAATCAGAAGCACAAAGGGACTTGGGAGTCCTTGTTCACGATTCTCTTAAGGTTAACGTGCAGGTTCAGTCGGCAGTTGGGAAGGCAAATGCAATGATAGCATTTATGTCGAGAGGGCTAGAATACAAGACCAGGGATGTACTTCTGAGGCTGTATAAGGGTCTGGTCAGACCCCATATGGAGCATTGTGAGCAATTTTGGGCCCCGTATCTAAGGAAAGATGTGCTGGCCTTGGAAAGGGTCCAGAGGAGGTTCACAAGAATGATCGCTGGAATGAAGAGCTTATCATATGAGGAACGGTTTAGGACTCTGGGTCTGTACTCGTTGGAGTTTAGAAGAATGAGGGGGGATCTTATTGACACTTACAGGATACTGCGAGGCCTGGATAGAGTGGACATGGAGAGGATGTTTCCACTTGTAGGAAAAACTAGAAGCAGAGGACACAATCTCAGACTAAAGGGACGATCCTTTAAAACTGAGATGAAATCTCTTCAGCCAGAGGGTGGTGAATCTGTGGGACTCTGGAAATCTAAATACAGTACATCCACCAGTTCTCCTTTATCCACCGCACATATGACTCCTTCAATATCTTGGCTGAACGAGAATTCATCCTCTTCAGCCAGAGGGTGGTGAATCTGTGGAACTCTTTGCCGCAGAAGGCTGTGGAGGCCAAATCACTGAGTGTTTTTAAGACAGAGATAGATAGGTCCCTGATTAATAAGGGGATCAGGGGTCATGGGGAGAAGGCAGGAGAATGGGGATGAGAAAAATATCAGCCATGATTGAATGGAGGAGCAGACTCGATGGGCCGAGTGGCCTAATTCTGCTCCTATATCTTATGGACTTTAAGGGTGCGATTCAAATGCAATTGTTGTTGCATCGGGCCCGCCAGAAAATGGCGGACTGAACACTGCGACTATTAATAGCTGCGGCAGCGTGAGCCTCTGTGGCCAGAGGAGGCTCAGGGTCAGCGGAGGGTCATTATTCATCAATCGGAGGATTATTGTGTGTGTTGATCCACAGTTGACGTAGTGTCCCCTGGAATTTATTTTTAATGCCATTCTCACCGGCACAGCGATATTTATCAATGATATGACTGTGATTTTGATCTTTGCCCGTGAGGCTCTGTGTCGGTGTCAATCTTTCCAAGTACGGGGGGGTGGGGGGGGGGGGGAGAGGGGGGGTTATAAAGCAATAATTTATGGAGCCCAATGTGTTTTTCAAGTCAATGCAATGGAGATTTGTTCCTGCGGAATGAGAAGTGGCAGGGCCCAGAAGACTGTTCTATGGAATATATTTGCTTTCAATCAAGATATTAATCTACTAATTTTAAATGCATTTATCTGTTAGATTAGTGCACAAGTGGGTTTTATATGGATGTTAAATTCGTCGTCTCACATTTCCGTCACTTTAAGGCCAAGTGTTTTGCAGTGGAGAGAAATTAGGGGATATTGTGAAAATCCAAGTGGAGCAGATGTATACCATATTTGAACATAAGGGCAGGTTAACTGGTAGCAATTAGATGGAGAGCGTTGAGTGTGCTGCATAATAATTGCTCGCACACAGGCCGTATGAAAAGCCTGTTAAGGGATCTGGAATTCTGGAGCAGTACATGGGTCTTCGGAGCATTATCAGAACCGACTTTGCATTGGTTAGAACACACAAGCAGAATTAGAACATAGAACAACACAGCGCAGTACAGGTCCTTCGGCCCACGATGTTGCACCGAAACAAAAGCCATCTAACCTACACTATGCCATTATCATCCATATGTTTATCCAATAAACTTTTAAATGCCCTCAATGTTGGCGAGTTCACTACTGTAGCAGGTAGGGCATTCCACGGCCTCACTACTCTTTGCGTAAAGAACCTACCTCTGACCTCTGTCCTATATCTATTACCCCTCAGTTTAAAGTTATGTCCCCTCGTGCCAGCCATTTCCATCCGCGGGAGAAGGCTCTCACTGTCCACCCTATCCAACCCCCTGATCATTTTGTATGCCTCTATTAAGTCTCCTCTTAACCTTCTTCTCTCCAACGAAAACAACCTCAAGTCCCTCATCCTTTCCTCATAAGATTTTCCGTCCATACCAGGCAACATCCTGGTAAATCTCCTCTGCACCCGCTCCAAAGCCTCCACGTCCTTCCTATAATGCGGTGACCAGAACTGTACGCAATACTCCAAATGCGGCCGTACCAGAGTTCTGTACAGCTGCAACATGACCTCCCGACTCCGGAACTCAATCCCTCTACCAATAAAGGCCAACACTCCATAGGCCTTCTTCACAACCCTATCAACCTGGGTGGCAACTTTCAGGGATCTATGTACATGGACACCTAGCTCCCTCTGCTCATCCACACTTTCAAGAACTTTACCATTAGCCAAATATTCCGCATTCCTGTTATTCCTTCCAAAGTGAATCACCTCACACTTCTCTACATTAAACTCCATTTGCCACCTCTCATCCCAGCTCTGCAGCTTATCTATGTCCCTCTGTAACCTGCTACATCCTTCCACACTATCGACAACACCACCGACTTTAGTATCGTCTGCAAATTTACTCACCCACCCTTCTGCGCCTTCCTCTAGGTCATTGGTAAAAATGACAAACAGCAACGGGCCCAGAACAGATCCTTGTGGTACTCCACTTGTGACTGTACTCCATTCTGAACATTTCCCATCAACCACCACCCTCTGTCTTCTTTCAGCTAGCCAATTTCTGATCCACATCTCTAAATCACCCTCAATCCCCAGCCTCCGTATTTTTTGCAATAGCCTACCGTGGGGAACCTTATCAAACGCTTTGCTGAAATCCATATACACCACATCAACTGCTCTACCCTCATCTACCTGTTCAGTCACCTTCTCAAAGAACTCAATAAAGTTTGTAAGGCATGACCTACCCTTCACAAAGCCATGCTGACTATCCCTGATCATATTATTCCTATCTAGATGATTATAAATCTTGTCTCTTATAATCCCCTCCAAGACTTTACCCACTACAGACGTGAGGCTCACAGGTCTATAGTTGCCGGGGTTGTCTCTGCTCCCCTTTTTGAACAAAGGGACCACATTTGCTGTCCTCCAGTCCTCTGGCACTATTCCTGTAGCCAATGATGACATAAAAATCAAAGCCAAAGGTCCAGCAATCTCTTCCCTGGCCTCCCAGAGAATCCTAGGATAAATCCCATCAGGTCCCGGGGACTTATCTATTTTCAGCCTGTCCAGAATTGCCAACACCTCTTCCCTACATACCTCAATGCCATCTATTCTATTAGCCTGGGGCTCAGCATTCTCCTCCACAACATTATCTTTTTCCTGAGTGAATACTGACGAAAAATATTCATTTAGTATCTCGCCTATCTCTTCAGACTCCACACACAACTTCCCATCCCTGTCCTTGACTGGCCCTACTCTTACCCTAGTCATTCGCTTATTCCTAACATACCTATAGAAAGCTTTTGGGTTTTCCTTGATCCTTCCTGCCAAATACTTCTCATGTCCCCTCCTTGCCCGTCTTAGCTCTCTCTTTAGGTCCTTCCTCGCTACCTTGTAACTATCCATCGCCCCAACTGAAACTCCACACCTCATCTTCACATAGGCCTCCTTCTTCCTCTTAACAAGAGATTCCACTTCCTTGGTAAACCACGGTTCCCTCGCTCGACGCCTTCCTCCCTGCCTGACCGGTACATACTTATCAAGAACACGCAGTAGCTGATCCTTGAACAAGCTCCACATATCCAGTGTGCCCAACACTTGCAGCCTACTTCTCCACCTTATCCCCCCCCCAAGTCACGTCTAATGGCCTCTTGTGGTCTCTTGTGAAACGAGACGTGCTGGAGGTGTGCAGAGCTTGCACGGGGCCTGGAGATCTGGGGGCTGGATTCTCCCATTCACAGACTAAGTGCTGACGCCCACGTGGGTACAGTAGCGTTTTACGCCAGGAAAAAAACGGTGTAAAAGCTGCCCCGGTGCTCCGCCCGTTGGGGGGCCGAGCAAACCCAGCAGCGTAACCCCCCAGGCTTTAGCTGCGGATACGGCTGGAGAATTGACGGGTTCGTGGCTGCGCACGGTAACGGCCGCGCCGTGCAACATTGCGCCGACCACGCGCGGACCGGGACCTGCCGAAAGCTGCCTCCTTGTAACCAGCCTGGCCGCCCCGATCACCCCCCACCAGTGCCCCCAGCAAAGCCTCCCCCTGCCCGCGGAACGGCTCCCCCCTGACTGTGGCCGCGCCGGGTTCCCGAAAGAAAATAGCATGAGTGGCCCACGCCGTGCGGCGTACTCCTCCAATGATGTCATTTCCGAGGGGGCGGAGCATCGCAAAAGCGGCGCCGCCCCGATTTCGGAGCAAGCGCCGATTCTCCGGCCAATCGCCGAATGGGATTTTGGCTTCGGAGACCGGAGAATCCCGCCCTTCGTCTGTTACATTTTACCAGTGACTTGCCCCAAAGCAGGGAGGAAGCAGGGAGAGCCCACTGAGTCCTTGGAGGCCACTTCATCATCCAACCAGGTCAGCAGCAAGGCTCCATTTATCCAGCTCCAGATTCCGGACCCAACTCATTTTCAGGACAAATCCCCTTCTCGACCTCTGCGCTAAATGCTTCAATTTTAAGATGACCTCCTGTCAGTCTTCATCCTCCCAATCGTTACCTTGAAAGAATCTCTTTAACATGTTGACACCTCCATTCGCGCATCACCGGAGTCGGGGCGGCGGGGCGGGATTCACGCCACCCCCCCACCCCCCGGCGATTCTCCTGTCCGGCGGGGGCTCGGAGAATCCCGCCCGTGCTTGTTAGGTGAATTGGACATTCTGAATTCTCTCTCTCTGTACCCGAACAGGCGCCGGAATGTGGCGACGAGGGGATTTTCACAGTAACTTCATTGCGGTGTTAATGTAAGCCTACTTGTGACACTAATAAAGATTATTATTATTAACTGAGCCCAGGAATGAAGTTGGAAAAGAATTGAGGAAAGTTAATGAAAAATCTCCTAAAATGCTTAAAAGTTAATAAATGTTTTCAAAGTGAGAAGTTGTGCGAGGCGAAGAACCGTGACCACCAGCAATATTGGGGAGATGGATCGGGGGCTGGATTCTCCTCCGGTGGGATTCTCCGTTGTGCCGGCAGCGCACCCACTCCCGTGGGACTTCCGGCGGGCCACAATGGGAATCCCATCGGTAGGTGGCGGGAACAGAGAATCCCGCTGCCGGAGAGGGAGTGGTGGCCAGGAAATCGCGGCTGGCGGCCCGGAGAATCCAGCCCACGAGCTTTATTTTGTTCATATTGACATCCACCCGAGAGGATTCTGAAGCTTAGCCTGAATAGGAGGAGGATGTGCAGTCCCAGATTTACAGGATATGGAATATAATTTTCCGTGCACAAGGAGGGCTGAGTGCCTGATTCTCTGAAAGAGATATCCACTTAGCCTCGTGGCCCTATCATCCTCTCCACATCCTCTGCAATATCGATCCGCATCCCTTTTAAAAGCTATTAAGTGTGCCTGCCTCGCCCTTCTGGAGGGGCACGTCTACGTTTTAGTAAATCCTCTGCGTCAAATCATTTTCCCTGCGTTTCCTCTCGTCCGATTGGTGACCACGGTGAGTTTGCCCCCTCCCATTGCCAGCCCGTGCAAATCGTTCTTTCCCAGCTCGCCAGTTGTTGTTCTGCAACTTGTCCTTGATGCTGAACTCAACTTGCTCGCCAGCTGAAAGACAATCCCAAACTCGGGCACTCCTCTCCCCTGGGAGGACGTGGGTCAATCAGCCTGTTGAATGCTTCCTTTTCAACGTCCGACGTGTCCGTCGGGATATTCGCTCCCTCCCTCCCTATCGAACGGTTTGCGGTTCCAGCGGGGGAAGGATTTAATCCACCCACCATTTTGCGGCAGTCTCTACATCCCTTCCTGATTTTCTGCTGTTCCCTTCTCCTCGGCCCTTTTGAAACCTCTCTCGTCTGACCATCCGCTCTCCCACTCTCCATGTGCTTTTTTTCCCTGCCTATGTTCCCTTTCAATTCTCCCGTCGTTTCGTTTTGGAGCAGATTGCTGGGGGGGGGGGGGCGTCGTTTCGTTTTGGAGCAGATTGCTGGGGGGGGGGAGCATGGCAGCACAGTGGTTAGCACTACTGCCTCACAGCGCCAGGGACCCGGGTTCGATTCCGGCCTTGGGTCACTGTCTGTGCGGAGTCTGCACGTTCTTCCCGTGTCTGCGTGGGTTTCCTCCGGGTGCTCCGGTTTCCTCCCACAGTCCAGAGATGTGCAGGTTAGGTGGGGTCACGGGGATAGGGCGGGGGAGTGGGCGTAGGCAGGGTGCTCTTTCAGAAGATCTGTGCCGACTCAATGGGCCGAATGGCCTCCTTCTGCACTGTAGGGATTCTATACGTGTGCCCCTCATCTGACAGGGTCATGTAATGGGCCCGAATCTGCTGGAGACTCAGGCAGTGTAGTGACACGTCAATATGATACAGCCTGAGTGTGAGGAAATTAGGACATAAGTGACATGCACCATTTCGTGCTCCACATCATAATTTCCTCAGGCGCTCCTGCTGTGCCTATATATATTTAAATATGTTTATATATATATATATATAGTGAGCGGGATTCACCGCCAGTGGGATCCTGTGTTTCTCCGGGAGCACACTCAAGCCCTCGGATTTCCCGACGATGTTGGGGCGCCCATAATGGGAAACCCCATTGGCCGGCTGCCAATGTACACACACACAGAAAATCCCTACATGTACACACACACACAAAATCCCTACATGTACACACACACAAAATCCCTACATGTACACACACACAAAATCCCTACATGTACACACACATACAAAATCCCTATATGTACACACACATACAAAATCCCTCCATGTACACACACACAAAATCCCTACATGTACACACAAACAATCCCTACATGTACACACACACAATCCCTACATGTACACTCACACAAAATCCCTACATGTACACACACACACAAAATCCCTATATGTACACACACATACAAAATCCCTACATGTACACACACACAATCCCTACATGTACACACACACAAAATCCCTACATGTACACACACACACAAAATCCCTATATGTACACACACATACAAAATCCCTCCATGTACACACACACAAAATCCCTACATGTACACACAAACAATCCCTACATGTACACACACACAATCCCTACATGTACACACACACAAAATCCCTACATGTACACACACACACAAAATCCCTATATGTACACACACATACAAAATCCCTACATGTACACACACACACAATCCCTACATGTACACACACATACAAAATCCCTACATGGACACACACACAAAATCCCTACATGTACACACACATACAAAATCCCAATATGTACACACACATACAAAATCCCTACATGCACACACACACACACAATCCTTACATGTACACACACACAATCCCTACATGTACACACACACACAATCCTTACATGTACACACACACAAAATCCCTACATGGACACACACACAAAATCCCTACATGTACACACACATACAAAATCCCTATATGTACACACACATACAAAATCCCTACATGTACACACACACAATCCCTACATGTACACACACACAAAATCCCTACATGTACACACACACACAAAATCCCTATATGTACACACACATACAAAATCCCTACATGTACACACACACACAATCCCTACATGTACACACACATACAAAATCCCTACATGGACACACACACAAAATCCCTACATGTACACACACATACAAAATCCCAATATGTACACACACATACAAAATCCCTACATGCACACACACACACACAATCCTTACATGTACACACACACAATCCCTACATGTACACACACACAATCCTTACATGTACACACACACACAATCCCTACATGCACACACACACACAATCCCTACATGCACACACACACACAATCCCTACATGTACACACACATACAAAATCCCTACATGTACACACACAAAATCCCTACATGTACACACACACACAATCCCTACATGTACACACACAAACAAAACCCCTACATGTACACACACAAACAAAACCCCTACATGTACACACACACAATCCCTACATGTACGCACACACATCCCTACATGTACACAGACACAAAATCCCTACATGTACACACACATACAAAATTCCTACATCTACACACACACACAAAATCCCTCCATGTACACACACACAAAATCCCTACATGTACACACACACAAAATCCCTACATGTACACACACATACAAAATTCCTACATCTACACACACACAAAATCCCTCCATGTACACACACACAAAATCCCTACATGTACACACACACAAAATCCCTACATGTACACACACACGAAATCCCTACATGTACACACACACAAAATCCCTACATGTACACACACATACAAAATACCTACATCTACACACACATACAAAATCCCTACATGTACACACACACAATCCCTACATGTACACACACACAATCCTTACATGTACACACACACAATCCCTACATGTACACACACACAATCCCTACATGTACACACACACAATCCCTACATGTACGCACACACAAAATCCCTACATGTACACACACACACAAAATCCCTACATGTACACACACATACAAAATTCCTACATCTACACACACACACAAAATCCCTCCATGTACACACACACAAAACCCCTACATGTACACACACACAAAATCCCTACATGTACACACACATGCAAAATTCCTACATCTACACACACATACAAAATCCCTACATGTACACACACACAATCCCTACATGTACACACACACAATCCTTACATGTACACACACACTATCCCTACATGTACACACACACAATCCCTACATGTACACACACACAATCCCTACATGTACACACACATACAAAATCCCTCCATGTACACACACACAAAATCCCTACATGTACACACAAACAATCCCTACATGTACACACACACAATCCCTACATGTACACACACACAAAATCCCTACATGTACACACACACACAAAATCCCTATATGTACACACACATACAAAATCCCTACATGTACACACACACACAATCCCTACATGTACACACACATACAAAATCCCTACATGGACACACACACAAAATCCCTACATGTACACACACATACAAAATCCCAATATGTACACACACATACAAAATCCCTACATGCACACACACACACACAATCCTTACATGTACACACACACAATCCCTACATGTACACACACACACAATCCTTACATGTACACACACACAAAATCCCTACATGGACACACACACAAAATCCCTACATGTACACACACATACAAAATCCCTATATGTACACACACATACAAAATCCCTACATGTACACACACACAATCCCTACATGTACACACACACAAAATCCCTACATGTACACACACACACAAAATCCCTATATGTACACACACATACAAAATCCCTACATGTACACACACACACAATCCCTACATGTACACACACATACAAAATCCCTACATGGACACACACACAAAATCCCTACATGTACACACACATACAAAATCCCAATATGTACACACACATACAAAATCCCTACATGCACACACACACACACAATCCTTACATGTACACACACACAATCCCTACATGTACACACACACAATCCTTACATGTACACACACACACAATCCCTACATGCACACACACACACAATCCCTACATGCACACACACACACAATCCCTACATGTACACACACATACAAAATCCCTACATGTACACACACAAAATCCCTACATGTACACACACACACAATCCCTACATGTACACACACAAACAAAACCCCTACATGTACACACACAAACAAAACCCCTACATGTACACACACACAATCCCTACATGTACGCACACACATCCCTACATGTACACAGACACAAAATCCCTACATGTACACACACATACAAAATTCCTACATCTACACACACACACAAAATCCCTCCATGTACACACACACAAAATCCCTACATGTACACACACACAAAATCCCTACATGTACACACACATACAAAATTCCTACATCTACACACACACAAAATCCCTCCATGTACACACACACAAAATCCCTACATGTACACACACACAAAATCCCTACATGTACACACACACGAAATCCCTACATGTACACACACACAAAATCCCTACATGTACACACACATACAAAATACCTACATCTACACACACATACAAAATCCCTACATGTACACACACACAATCCCTACATGTACACACACACAATCCTTACATGTACACACACACAATCCCTACATGTACACACACACAATCCCTACATGTACACACACACAATCCCTACATGTACGCACACACAAAATCCCTACATGTACACACACACACAAAATCCCTACATGTACACACACATACAAAATTCCTACATCTACACACACACACAAAATCCCTCCATGTACACACACACAAAACCCCTACATGTACACACACACAAAATCCCTACATGTACACACACATGCAAAATTCCTACATCTACACACACATACAAAATCCCTACATGTACACACACACAATCCCTACATGTACACACACACAATCCTTACATGTACACACACACTATCCCTACATGTACACACACACAATCCCTACATGTACACACACACAATCCCTACATGTACACACACATACAAAATCCCTACATGTACACACACGTACAAAATCCTTACATGTACACACACACAAAATCCCTACATGTACATACACACACAAAATTCCTACATGCACACACACACATAAAATCCCTACATGTACACACACACACAATCCCTACATGTACACACACATACAAAATCCATACATGTACACACACACAATCCCTACATGTACACACACACACAATCCCTACATGTACACACACACACAATCCCTACATGTACACACACACAATCCCTACATGTACACACACACACACAATCCCTACATGTACACACACACAATCCCTACATGTACACACACACACAATCCCTACATGCACACACACACACAATCCCTACATGTACACACACATACAAAATCCCTACATGTACACACACAAAATCCCTACATGTACACACACACAATCCCTACATGCACGCACACACAATCCCTACATGTACACACACATACAAAATCCCCACATGTACACACACATACAAAACCCCTACATGTACACACACACAATCCCTACATGTACACACACACAAAATCCCTACATGTACACACACATAAAAATTCCTACATCTACACACACATACAAAATCCCTACATGTACACACACACAATCCCTACATGTACTAACACACAATCCTTACATGTACACACACACAATCCCTACATGTACACACACACAATCCCTACATGTGCACACACACAATCCCTACATGTACACACACTATCCCTACATGTACACACACACAATCCCTACATGTACACACAATCCCTACATGTACACACACACAATCCCTACATGTACACACACATACAAAATCCCTACATGTACACACACATACAAAATCCTTACATGTACACACACACAAAATTCCTACATGTACACACACACACAAAATTCCTACATGCACACACACATACAAAATCCCTACATGTACACACACACACAATCCCTACATGTACACACACACACAAAATCCCTACATGTACACACACACACAATCCCTACATGTACACACACACACAATCCCTACATGTACACACACACAATCCCTACATGTACACACACATACAAAATCCCTACATGTACACACACACAATCCCTACATGTACACACACAATCCCTACATGTACACACACACACACAATCCCTACATGCACACACACACACAATCCCTACATGTACACACACATACAAAATCCCTACATGTACACACACAAAATCCCTACATGTACACACACACAATCCCTACATGCACACACACACAATCCCTACATGTACACACACATACAAAATCCCTACATGTACACACACATACAAAATCCCTACATGTACACACACACAATCCCTACATGTACACACACATACCAAACCCCTACATGTACACACACATACAAAACCCCTACATGTACACACATACAAAATCCCTACATGTACACACACATACAAAACCCCTACATGTACACACACACAAAATCCCTACATGTACACACACACAATCCCTACATGTACACACACACAATCCCTACATGCACACACACACACAATCCCTACATGTACACACACATACAAAATCCCTACATGTACACACACGAAATCCCTACATGTATACACAAACAATCCCTACATGCACACACACACAATCCCTACATGTACACACACATACAAAATCCCTACATGTACACACACATACAAAATCCCTACATGTACACACACACAATCCCTACATGTACACACACATACAAAACCCCTACATGTACACACACATACAAAACCCCTACATGTACACACACACAAAATCCCTACATGTACACACACACAAAATCCCTACATGTACACACACATACAAAACCCCTACATGGACACACACATACAAAATCCCTCCATGTACACACACACAAAATCCCTACATGTACACACAAACAATCCCTACATGTACACACACACAATCCCTACATGTACACACACATACAAAACCCCTACATGTACACACACATACAAAACCCCTACATGTACACACACATACCAAACCCCTACATGTACACACACACAAAATCCCTACATGTACACTCACATACAAAATCCCTACATGTACACACACACAATCCCTACATGTACAAACACATACAAAACCCCTACATGTACGCACACATACAAAACCCCTACATGTACACACACACAAAATCCCTACATGTACACACACACAAAACCCCTACATGTACACACACATACAAAACCCCTACATGTACACACACACAAAATCCCTACATTTACACACACATACAAAACCCCTACATGTACACACACACAAAATCCCTACATGTACACACACACAATCCCTACATGTACACACACACAATCCCTACATGCACACACACACACAATCCCTACATGTACACACACATACAAAATCCCTACATGTACACACACGAAATCCCTACATGTACACACAAACAATCCCTACATGCACACACACACAATCCCTACATGTACACACACATACAAAATCCCTACATGTACACACACATACAAAATCCCTACATGTACACACACACAATCCCTACATGTACACACACATACAAAACCCCTACATGTACACACACATACAAAACCCCTACATGTACACACACACAAAATCCCTACATGTACACACACACAAAATCCCTACATGTACACACACATACAAAACCCCTACATGGACACACACATGCAAAATCCCTCCATGTACACACACACAAAATCCCTACATGTACACACAAACAATCCCTACATGTACACACACACAATCCCTACATGTACACACACATACAAAACCCCTACATGTACACACACAAACAAAACCCCTACATGTACACACACATACAAAACCCCTACATGTACACACACACAAAATCCCTACATGTACACACACATACAAAATCCCTACATGTACACACACACAATCCCTACATGTACACACACATACAAAACCCCTACATGTACACACACATACAAAACCCCTACATGTACACACACACAAAATCCCTACATGTACACACACACAAAACCCCTACATGTACACACACATACAAAACCCCTACATGGACACACACATACAAAATCCCTCCATGTACACACACACAAAATCCCTACATGTACACACAAACAATCCCTACATGTACACACACACAATCCCTACATGTACACACACATACAAAACCCCTACATGTACACACACATACAAAACCCCTACATGTACACACACATACAAAACCCCTACATGTACACACACACAAAATCCCTACATGTACACACACATACAAAATCCCTACATGTACACACACACAATCCCTACATGTACACACAATTACAAAACCCCTACATGTACACACACATACAAAACCCCTACATGTACACACACACAAAATCCCTACATATACACGCACACAAAACCCCTACATGTACACACACATACAAAACCCCTACATGTACACACACACAAAATCCCTACATGTACACACACACAAAACCCCTACATGTACACACACATACAAAACCCCTACATGTACACACACACAAAATCCCTACATGTACACACACACAAAATCCCTACATGTACACACACACAATCCCTACATGTACACACACATACAAAATTCCTACATGTACACACACATACAAAATCCCTACATGTACGCACACACAAAATCCCTACATGTACACACACTACAAAATCCCTACATGTACACACACATACAAAATCCCTACATGTACACACACACAATCCCTACATGCACACACACACACAATCCCTACATGTCCACACACATACAAAATCCCTACATGTACACACACAAAATCCCTACATGTACACACACACACAATCCCTACATGTACACACACAAACAAAACCCCTACATGTACAAACACAAACAAAACCCCTACATGTACACACACACAATCCCTACATGCACACACACACAATCCCTACATGTACACACACATACAAAATCCCTACATGTACACACACATACAAAATCCCTACATGTACACACACACAATCCCTACATGTACACACACATACAAAACCCCTACATGTACACACACATACAAAACCCCTACATGTACACACACACAAAATCCCTACATGTACACACACACAAAATCCCTACATGTACACACACATACAAAACCCCTACATGGACACACACATACAAAATCCCTCCATGTACACACACACAAAATCCCTACATGTACACACAAACAATCCCTACATGTACACACACACAATCCCTACATGTACACACACATACAAAACCCCTACATGTACACACACATACAAAACCCCTACATGTACACACACATACAAAACCCCTACATGTACACACACACAAAATCCCTACATGTACACACACACAAAATCCCTACATGTACACACACACAAAACCCCTACATGTACACACACATACAAAACCCCTACATGTACACACACACAAAATCCCTACATGTACACGCACATACAAAACCCCTACATGTACACACACACAAAATCCCTACATGTACACACACACAATCCCTACATGTACACACACACAATCCCTACATGCACACACACACACAATCCCTACATGTACACACACATACAAAATCCCTACATGTACACACACGAAATCCCTACATGTACACACAAACAATCCCTACATGCACACACACACAATCCCTACATGTACACACACATACAAAATCCCTACATGTACACACACATACAAAATCCCTACATGTACACACACACAATCCCTACATGTACACACACATACAAAACCCCTACATGTACACACACATACAAAACCCCTACATGTACACACACACAAAATCCCTACATGTACACACACACAAAATCCCTACATGTACACACACATACAAAACCCCTACATGGACACACACATACAAAATCCCTCCATGTACACACACACAAAATCCCTACATGTACACACTAACAATCCCTACATGTACACACACACAATCCCTACATGTACACACACATACAAAACCCCTACATGTACACACACATACAAAACCCCTACATGTACACACACATACAAAACCCCTACATGTACACACACACAAAATCCCTACATGTACACACACATACAAAATCCCTACATGTACACACACACAATCCCTACATGTACACACACATACAAAACCCCTACATGTACACACACATACAAAACCCCTACATGTACACACACACAAAATCCCTACATGTACACACACACAAAACCCCTACATGTACACACACATACAAAACCCCTACATGGACACACACATACAAAACCCCTACATGTACACACACACAAAATCCGTACATGTACACACAAACAATCCCTACATGTACACACACACAATCCCTACATGTACACACACATACAAAACCCCTACATGTACACACACATACAAAACCCCTACATGTACACACACATACAAAACCCCTACATGTACACACACACAAAATCCCTACATGTACACACACATACAAAATCCCTACATGTACACACACACAATCCCTACATGTACACACACATACAAAACCCCTACATGTACACACACATACAAAACCCCTACATGTACACACACACAAAATCCCTACATGTACACACACACAAAACCCCTACATGTACACATACATACAAAACCCCTACATGTACACACACACAAAATCCCTACATGTACACACACACAAAACCCCTACATGTACACACACATACAAAACCCCTACATGTACACACACACAAAATCCCTACATGTACACACACACAAAATCCCTACATGTACACACACACAATCCCTACATGTACACACACATACAAAATACCTACATGTACACACACATACAAAATCCCTACATGTACGCACACACAAAATCCCTACATGTACACACACTACACAATCCCTACATGTACACACACATACAAAATCCCTACATGTACACACACAAAATCCCTACATGTACACACACACACAATCCCTACATGTACACACACAAACAAAACCCCTACATGTACACACACAAACAAAACCCCTACATGTACACACACACAATCCCTACATGTACGCACACACATCCCTACATGTACACAGACACAAAATCCCTACATGTACACACACATACAAAATTCCTACATCTACACACACACACAAAATCCCTCCATGTACACACACACAAAATCCCTACATGTACACACACACAAAATCCCTACATGTACACACACATACAAAATTCCTACATCTACACACACACAAAATCCCTCCATGTACACACACACAAAATCCCTACATGTACACACACACAAAATCCCTACATGTACACACACACAAAATCCCTACATGTACACACACACAAAATCCCTACATGTACACACACATACAAAATACCTACATCTACACACACATACAAAATCCCTACATGTACACACACACAATCCCTTCATGTACACACACACAATCCTTACATGTACACACACACAATCCCTACATGTACACACACACAATCCCTACATGTACACACACACAATCCTTACATGTACGCACACACAAAATCCCTACATGTACACACACACACAAAATCCCTACATGTACACACACATACAAAATTCCTACATCTACACACACACACAAAATCCCTCCATGTACACACACACAAAACCCCTACATGTACACACACACAAAATCCCTACATGTACACACACATACAAAATTCCTACATCTACACACACATACAAAATCCCTACATGTACACACACACAATCCCTACATGTACACACACACAATCCTTACATGTACACACACACTATCCCTACATGTAGGGATTGTGTGTCGTGCCCCTGTTCAAAAAAGGGACTAGGGATAACCCTGGGAATTACAGGCCAGTTAGTCTTACTTCGGTGGTAGGCAAAGTAATGGAAAGGGTACTGAAGGATAGGATTTCTGAGCATCTGGAAAGACACTGCTTGATTAGGGATAGTCAGCACGGATTTGTGAGGGGTAGGTCTTGCCTTACAAATCTTATTGAATTCTTTGAGGAGGTGACCAAGCATGTGGATGAAGGTAAAGCAGTGGATGTAGTGTACATGGATTTTAGTAAGGCATTTGATAAAGTTCCCCATGGTAGGCTTATGCAGAAAGTAAGGAGGCATGGGATAGTGGGAAATTTGGCCAGTTGGATAACGAACTGGCTAACCGATAGAAGTCAGAGAGTGGTGGTGGATGGCAAATATTCAGCCTGGATCCCAGTTACCAGTGGCGTACCGCAGGGATCAGTTCTGGGTCCTCTGCTGTTTGTGATTTTCATTAATGACTTGGATGAGGGAGTTGAAGGGTGGGTCAGTAAATTTGCAGATGATACGAAGATTGGTGGAGTTGTGGATAGTAAGGAGGGCTGTTGTCGGCTGCAAAGAGACATAGATAGGATGCAGAGCTGGGCTGAGAAGTGGCAGATGGAGTTTAACCCTGAAAAGTGTGAGGTTGTCCATTTTGGAAGGACAAATATGAATGCGGAATACAGGGTTAACGGTAGAGTTCTTGGCAATGTGGAGGAGCAGAGAGATCTTGGGGTCTATGTTCATACATCTTTGAAAGTTGCCACTCAAGTGGATAGAGCTGTGAAGAAGGCCTATGGTGTGCTCGCGTTCATTAACAGAGGGATTGAATTTAAGAGCCGTGAGGTGATGATGCAGCTGTACAAAACTTTGGTAAGGCCACATTTGGAGTACTGTGTACAGTTCTGGTCGCCTCATTTTAGGAAGGATGTGGAAGCTTTGGAAAAGGTGCAAAGAAGATTTACCAGGATGTTGCCTGGAATGGAGAGTAGGTCTTACGAGGAAAGGTTGAGGGTGCTAGGCCTTTTCTCATTAGAACGGAGAAGGATGAGGGGCGACTTGATAGAGGTTTATAAGATGATCAGGGGAATAGATAGAGTAGACAGTCAGAGACTTTTTCCCCGGGTGGAACAAACCATTACAAGGGGACATAAATTTAAGGTGAAAGGTGGAAGATATAGGAGGGATATCAGAGGTAGGTTCTTTACCCAGAGAGTAGTGGGGGCATGGAATGCACTGCCTGTGGAAGTAGTTGAGTCGGAAACATTAGGGACCTTCAAGCAGCTATTGGATAGGTACATGGATTACGGTTAAATGATATAGTGTAGATTTATTTGTTCTCAAGGGCAGCACGGTAGCATTGTGGATAGCACAATTGCTTCACAGCTCCAGGGTCCCAGGTTCGATTCCGGCTTGGGTCACTGACTGTGCGGAGTCTGCACGTCCTCCCCGTGTCTGCGTGGGTTTCCTCCGGGTGCTCCGGTTTCCTCCCACAATCCAAAGATGTGCAGGTTAGGTGAATTGGCCAATGATAAATTGCCCTTAATGTCCAAATTGCCCTTGGTGTTGGGTGAAGGTGTTGAGTTTGGGTAGGGTGCTCTTTCCAAGAGCCGGTGCAGACTCAAAGGGCCGAATGGCCTCCTTCTGCACTGTAAATTCAATGATAATCTATGATTAATCTAGGACAAAGGTTCGGCACAACATCGTGGGCCGAAGGGCCTGTTCTGTGTTGTATTTTCTATGTACACACACACAATCCCTACATGTACACACACACAATCCCTACATGTACACACACATACAAAATCCCTACATGTACACACACGTACAAAATCCTTACATGTACACACACACAAAATCCCTACATGTACATACACACACAAAATTCCTACATGCACACACACACATAAAATCCCTACATGTACACACACACACAATCCCTACATGTACACACACATACAAAATCCATACATGTACACACACACAATCCCTACATGTACACACACACACAATCCCTACATGTACACACACACACAATCACTACATGTACACACACACAATCCCTACATGTACACACACACACAATCCCTACATGTACACACACACAATCCCTACATGTACACACACACACAATCCCTACATGCACACACACACACAATCCCTACATGTACACACACATACAAAATCCCTACATGTACACACACAAAATCCCTACATGTACACACACACAATCCCTACATGCACGCACACACAATCCCTACATGTACACACACATACAAAATCCCCACATGTACACACACATACAAAACCCCTACATGTACACACACACAATCCCTACATGTACACACACACAAAATCCCTACATGTACACACACATACAAAATTCCTACATCTACACACACATACAAAATCCCTACATGTACACACACACAATCCCTACATGTACACACACAATCCTTACATGTACACACACACAATCCCTACATGTACTAACACACAATCCTTACATGTACACACACACAATCCCTACATGTACACACACACAATCCCTACATGTGCACACACACAATCCCTACATGTACACACACACTATCCCTACATGTACACACACACAATCCCTACATGTACACACAATCCCTACATGTACACACACACAATCCCTACATGTACACACACATACAAAATCCCTACATGTACACACACATACAAAATCCTTACATGTACACACACACAAAATCCCTACATGTACACACAAACACACAAAATTCCTACATGCACACACACATACAAAATCCCTACATGTACACACACACACAATCCCTACATGTACACACACACACAAAATCCCTACATGTACACACACACACAATCCCTACATGTACACACACACACAATCCCTACATGTACACACACACAATCCCTACATGTACACACACATACAAAATCCCTACATGTACACACACACAATCCCTACATGTACACACACAATCCCTACATGTACACACACACACACAATCCCTACATGCACACACACACACAATCCCTACATGTACACACACATACAAAATCCCTACATGTACACACACAAAATCCCTACATGTACACACACACAATCCCTACATGCACACACACACAATCCCTACATGTACACACACATACAAAATCCCTACATGTACACACACATACAAAATCCCTACATGTACACACACACAATCCCTACATGTACACACACATACCAAACCCCTACATGTACACACACATACAAAACCCCTACATGTACACACATACAAAATCCCTACATGTACACACACATACAAAACCCCTACATGTACACACACACAAAATCCCTACATGTACACACACACAATCCCTACATGTACACACACACAATCCCTACATGCACACACACACACAATCCCTACATGTACACACACATACAAAATCCCTACATGTACACACACAAAATCCCTACATGTACACACAAACAATCCCTACATGCACACACACACAATCCCTACATGTACACTCACATACAAAATCCCTACATGTACACACACATACAAAATCCCTACATGTACACACACACAATCCCTACATGTACACACACATACAAAACCCCTACATGTACACACACATACAAAACCCCTACATGTACACACACACAAAATCCCTACATGTACACACACACAAAATCCCTACATGTACACACACATACAAAACCCCTACATGGACACACACATACAAAATCCCTCCATGTACACACACACAAAATCCCTACATGTACACACAAACAATCCCTACATGTACACACACACAATCCCTACATGTACACACACATACAAAACCCCTACATGTACACACACATACAAAACCCCTACATGTACACACACATACAAAACCCCTACATGTACACACACACAAAATCCCTACATGTACACACACATACAAAATCCCTACATGTACACACACACAATCCCTACATGTACACACACATACAAAACCCCTACATGTACACACACATACAAAACCCCTACATGTACACACACACAAAATCCCTACATGTACACACACACAAAACCCCTACATGTACACACACATACAAAACCCCTACATGTACACACACACAAAATCCCTACATGTACACACACACAAAACCCCTACATGTACACACACATACAAAACCCCTACATGTACACACACACAAAATCCCTACATGTACACACACACAAAATCCCTACATGTACACACACACAATCCCTACATGTACACACACATACAAAATTCCTACATGTACACACACATACAAAATCCCTACATGTACGCACACACAAAATCCCTACATGTACACACACTACAAAATCCCTACATGTACACACACATACAAAATCCCTACATGTACACACACACAATCCCTACATGCACACACACACACAATCCCTACATGTACACACACATACAAAATCCCTACATGTACACACACAAAATCCCTACATGTACACACACATACAAAATCCCTACATGTACACACACATACAAAATCCCTACATGTACACACACACAATCCCTACATGTACACACACATACAAAACCCCTACATGTACACACACATACAAAACCCCTACATGTACACGCACACAAAATCCCTACATGTACACACACACACAAAATCCCTACATGTACACACACATACAAAACCCCTACATGTACACACACATACAAAATCCCTACATGTACACACACATAATCCCTACATGTACACACACATACAAAACCCCTACATGTACACACACATACAAAACCCCTACATGTACACACACATACAAAACCCCTACATGTACACACACGCAAAATCCCTACATGTACACACACATACAAAATTCCTACATGTACACACACACAATCCCTACATGTACACACACATACAAAACCCCTACATGTACACACACATACAAAACCCCTACATGTACACACACACAAAATCCCTACATGTACACACACATAAAACCCCTACATGTACACACACATACAAAATCCCTACATGTACACACACACACAAAATCCCTACATGTACACACACACAATCCCTACATGTACACACACATACAAAATCCCTACATGTACACACACACAAAATCCCTACATGTACGCACACACAAAATCCCTACATGTACGCACACACAAAATCCCTACATGTACACACACTACAAAATCCCTACATGTACACACACATACAAAATCCCTACATGTACACACACACAATCCCTACATGCACACACACACACAATCCCTACATGTACACACACATACAAAATCCCTACATGTACACACACAAAATCCCTACATGTACACACACATACAAAATCCCTACATGTACACACACATACAAAATCCCTACATGTACACACACACAATCCCTACATGTACACACACATACAAAACCCCTACATGTACACACACATACAAAACCCCTACATGTACACGCACACAAAATCCCTACATGTACACACACACACAAAATCCCTACATGTACACACACATACAAAACCCCTACATGTACACACACATACAAAATCCCTACATGTACACACACACAATCCCTACATGCACACACACACACAATCCCTACATGTACACACACATACAAAATCCCTACATGTACACACACAAAATCCCTACATGTACACACACATACAAAATCCCTACATGTACACACACATACAAAATCCCTACATGTACACACACACAATCCCTACATGTACACACACATACAAAACCCCTACATGTACACACACATACAAAACCCCTACATGTACACGCACACAAAATCCCTACATGTACACACACACACAAAATCCCTACATGTACACACACATACAAAACCCCTACATGTACACACACATACAAAATCCCTACATGTACACACACATAATCCCTACATGTACACACACATACAAAACCCCTACATGTACACACACATACAAAACCCCTACATGTACACACACATACAAAACCCCTACATGTACACACACGCAAAATCCCTACATGTACACACACATACAAAATTCCTACATGTACACACACACAATCCCTACATGTACACACACATACAAAACCCCTACATGTACACACACATACAAAACCCCTACATGTACACACACACAAAATCCCTACATGTACACACACATAAAACCCCTACATGTACACACACATACAAAATCCCTACATGTACACACACACACAAAATCCCTACATGTACACACACACAATCCCTACATGTACACACACATACAAAATCCCTACATGTACACACACACAAAATCCCTACATGTACGCACACACAAAATCCCTACATGTACGCACACACAAAATCCCTACATGTACACACACTACAAAATCCCTACATGTACACACACATACAAAATCCCTACATGTACACACACACAATCCCTACATGCACACACACACACAATCCCTACATGTACACACACATACAAAATCCCTACATGTACACACACAAAATCCCTACATGTACACACACATACAAAATCCCTACATGTACACACACATACAAAATCCCTACATGTACACACACACAATCCCTACATGTACACACACATACAAAACCCCTACATGTACACACACATACAAAACCCCTACATGTACACGCACACAAAGTCCCTCCATGCACACACACACACAAAATCCCTACATGTACACACACATACAAAACCCCTACATGTACACACACATACAAAATCCCTACATGTACACACACATAATCCCTACATGTACACACACATACAAAACCCCTACATGTACACACACATACAAAACCCCTACATGTACACACACATACAAAACCCCTACATGTACACACACGCAAAATCCCTACATGTACACACACATACAAAATTCCTACATGTACACACACACAATCCCTACATGTACACACACATACAAAACCCCTACATGTACACACACATACAAAACCCCTACATGTACACACACACAAAATCCCTACATGTACACACACATAAAACCCCTACATGTACACACACATACAAAATCCCTACATGTACACACACACACAAAATCCCTACATGTACACACACACAATCCCTACATGTACACACACATACAAAATCCCTACATGTACACACACACAAAATCCCTACATGTACGCACACACAAAATCCCTACATGTACGCACACACAAAATCCCTACGTGTACACAATCACAAGGGGCGGGTTTCTCCCGGGTTTCTCCCACCCCTCGCCGGGTCGGAGAATCTCCGGGGGGGGCAGCGTGAATCCCGCCCCCGCCGGCCACCGAATTCTCCGGTACCGGAGATTCGGCAGGGGCGGGAGTCGCGCCACGCCGGTCAGCGGGACCCCCGGCGATTCTCCGTCCAGCGATGGGCCAAAGTCCCGCTGCTGCTATGCCGGTCCCGCCGGCATAGGTTGGACCAGGCCCCTTACCAGCAGGACCTGGCGGCACGGCCCGGCTCCGAGGTCCTGGAGGGGGCGCACAGGGCGATCTGGCCCCGAGGGGTGCCCCCAGGTGGCCTGGCCCGTGATCGGGGCCCACCGACCCGCGGGCGGGCCTGTGCCGTGGGGGCACTCATTTCCTACGCGCCGACCATCAGCCTCCGCCATGGCCGACGCGCAGGTGAAACCCCCCCCGCACATGCGCGGGGATGATGTCAGCAGCCGCTGACACTCCCGCGCAAGCGCAGACTCGCGCCGGCTGGCGGAGTCCCTTCGGCCCTGGCTGGCATTGCGCCAAAGGCCTTCCACGCCAGGCGGCGGGGCGCCAATCACTCCGGGGCTGGCCTAGCCCCTCAAGGTGCTGGCCTAGCCCCTAACGGTGCGGAGGATACCGCACCTTTGGGGCGGCCCGACGCTGAAGTGGTTCCCGCCACTCCATCCTGCCGGGACCCCCGCCCCACCGGGCAGGGGAGAATCCCACCCAAGATCCCTACATGCACACACATGGACACACACACACAATCCCTACACCTACATACACACACAAAATCCCTACATGTGCATTCACATACACATACAAACAAAATGCCTATGTGTATACACACACAGACGTTAAATCCCTACATGGGCACATACATACACCAACATACACGAACATGAAATCACTACTCTATTCTGAAGATATTAATGGTGCATGGGTCTGCTTGAAAGGTCCATACTGTTAATTATGTCAATTAATCGTACAGCCAATTAATTAATCTTAACAACTTGATGAATTAGTTGATAACTGTATTTTAGGATGTAATGTAAAATCCATCGTGTTTGCAGCTGGAAACAGTGTGTAGGTGTTAGCAGGTCGTGAAAAGTAACACTTAATTCAAGTCCCATTTTTCTAATGGTCCCTGAGCAGGAACTGACAGCGGGGTCTCAGACTGGAGATCAGCCTGGTGTTCAGATAGATACTGAGGGCCTTGTCACCAATACAATATCACCCATTTCCCTGTGACGAGAGATCATTGTTTTACTGAAACAAGGACTTTGCAGAAACCAGCTCCCAGAATTGTCTCGAATCGATGAGAACTGGTTTGAATTCATTGGCACGACTGCTGACCAAACGGAATTGTAGCACATTACAGCGACAATGCCTCTGGGATGTCCAGGATCAATTTCCCAGCAATTGACTTTACCTTGGGGCTCGCAATGTCTCTATTCTAATAGGGCATTTCAGAGTATCATTGGATTGTAGAATCCCTATGTAGTGATCTGTACATCTGTTCATACATCTGCACATACACCAGGGACTACAGACAGATGTAACAGCCACAGCATCACTAGAGGGCAGCATCAGAGACGGGTATAAAGGGTTCAGCCCAAGGTAGGATCCGCCTCTTTCAGAAGCACAGGGCTAGTGAGCAGCAGCAGACAGAGACAGCTCAGTGTAGGCAGCTTACCTTAGCTTCACTGGTCATACCTCTTGACTGTATTATATCTAGTCAAGCTCTGGAAACAGAACAAATACTAAATAAAGTATTTATGTTAACTGGAAGTCTACAATCTTTATTCAGACTTAGCGAATAGCATATGATACCAGGAGTGATTTTAGAAAGCTAGCTAGACACCAGCAAGAGAAGAACAACTTAAACCGGATATTCGACTGTGGAAGACTTCGCAGCAAATGGATCCTCGACGACTGACTGATTCGATGGAACTTGTTGGAACTCCGTGGCAGCTGGAAACAACCGGTAATTTAAGTTATAACTGGAAAATGTTTGAACAGCTGTTCCAAATATTTATTATAGCTAATGATTTAAGCACTGCCTCTGACGCAACAAAAATAGCCCTACAACTCTCAACAGGAGGGCATGAAGCTAGAGGAATCTATAATTGCTTTAATTACTTAGAAGGTGAGGACAACACCAAACTGTAAGTGATACTCAAAAAATTTGATGAACGCTGTAACAGTCGGTCTGGTGAGATGCTGGAAAGATTTAACTCTTGTCAGAGAAACGGAGGGCCCATCTCTGATTTTATTACAAATCTCAAGCTAATACCACAAGGCTGTGAATATGCTGATTTCAGAGACACTGTGATGATGCATCAATTAATTTCTGGACTATCTGGACTGGATTAAAATTTGAGGGACGAACTTTCACAAAATAAGTATCTAACTCTAGAAATCGCTATACAAAAATGCCTTGCTTATGAACAAAAATAAAATCAATACTTTGAGTCTCTACAAACACAGAATCATCATTTAGAAAACAAAATCGGTAACAATGGCGTGAACACTCATCACGATGCGGAGGCAGGGTTGAATCGGAGGAAGACGGAGGTTCTGAACGGCAGCCATCTTGAGAAAGGAGCCGCACATGCGCAGTTGCGAAAAGAGCGCACAGTACAGGAAACTCGGAGTGCGCATGGGCAATCGAGTCCTACGCATGACATCACGAGCGTCATGATGTCAGAGGACCAGGACCACGCCCACTTAAAAGGGAAATGCACCAAAATGAACAAAAATAAATTTAAAGCTGCAAAACCCAATTTTCTTGCCTCAAAAGACAGAACAATGCCCAAACTTACACCAGCAGTTGAAAATAACTTTCACAACACCCTGGAACAAGCAGTTAGCACCGCCCTCGAAGATGATATGGTCCTTGTGGACTACGACTCAGATGAAGATTTCATTTTGGTGTTGTACCGTGAAGACCCCGATGATGAGTTCTTCGGATTGGGGAATCTTCAGCCCAACATATATGACATCCCGACTCATGAGTGCAGGATTATGCTGCGGCCTGACACCAAGAAACAGAGACTGGTCCACGCACCACGAAGGGTCCCAGCCTCCACACAAGATGATTTGTTCATTGAACATGAAGAGAACGATCATAACTCCGAAACAAAAAGCGATGATTTGTCTAGCGAACAATACACACAATACTACTCAGGCATGACTGAGTTACTCGGAGATCCTGATCACAGCATCAGCATCACGGTTGAAAAGCTCAATACGAGTCTTCTCATGGTAGACGAATCCAATACCATGGTGCCATGGCAGATCATCATGGGATGACAGCAATACCCAAGACGAAGACGACGCCACACAGAGAGCACAGAACGACTCCGTTGAGAGAGCACAGATCGACTCTACAGTGAGAATACTGCCGACTCCACAAAGAGAGTGATGCCAGACTCCACACAGAGAGCGATGACAGACTCCACAGAGAGAGCGATGACAGACTCCACAGAGAGAGCGATGAAGGACTCCACAGAGAGAGCGATGACAAACTCCACAGAGAGAGCGATGAAGGACTCCACAGAGAGAGCGATGACAGACTCCACAAAGAGAGCGATGAAGGACTCCACAGAGAGAGCGATGACAAACTCCACAGAGAGAGCGATGGAGGACTCCACAGAGAGAGCGATGACAGACTCCACAGAGAGAGCGATGAAGGACTCCACAGAGAGAGCGATGAAGGACTCCACAGAGAGAGCGATGAAGGAATCCACAAAGAGAGCAACACAAGCCTCCACAAAGAGAGTGACGCAAGCCTCCACAAACAGCTCAGTGACAGACGCAAAAATGGAAGCAAGCAAACACTCCATAGCGAACGCCATGCATGTACAAGACCATGAAGGTCTATCAAGCTTATTTGAGCCACCAGAAGAAGACACTGAATGTCTACCCACTGTATGTGAGACAAGTGACGAAGGAATCACAATTCCCATACAGGATGTGCAGGATCACAGCGAGACTGACATATCTCAGCTCGTCTGCACAGAAGCACTCAATAATCAGAGGACGGCCACCCATGAGTCCAGAGAGACCACGTCAATTGAAATCCTGAACATTTTGATTCCAGAAAAGGAGCACAAAGAGATCACAGATGATTCAAATGAACCAGAAATGACTCCCAAAGAGGAGCACCAAGAAGTGAACCAGAAATGACTCTAGAAGAGTAATCAAGTAAGCAAAGAAGAGGACTCGAATCCACCACAAATGACTGATGTCACCAACATCAATGCAACATCAGATCATTCTCACAATTCTCAAGAAGACACGCTCAATGTAGCAGATACCACAAAGGACACTGAACCAATAACTGTGACAATGACTCAAATCATCCACATGGCACACTCATTGAGCGCAACAAGAACAACAAAAACCGCAAGAAGCACAGCAGAAACAAGAACAACAACAGCAACAACAAAAACAACATGCAGCACAACAAGAACGACAAAAGCAACAAGAAGCATCCCAGAAACAACAAGCACGACAAGAAAAAGAACAAGAATAAAAGCGAAAACAACGAAAACAGAATCAACAAGCGCGACAAAAAGAACAACAAGAACGACAACAACAAGAACACCAACGAAAACAACCAAGACAGAAACGACAGAAACAACAATAATGAAACAACGACCTGTACAACATGGAACAACTCTGCACGTGAAGGACAATGCCACAGCACACTGCGAAACAATGATATGGCATGGCATGATAAAGAATCTCACGAATTCACATCTGCTCCAGAACAAACAAGCAAAACAGCTTTCACGAACGATGACATACAGAATCAATGCCACAAACACAGGAAAAAGTCGAGGTCAGACAACGGTGCGACACAGACTCGCTACCCACAATCAAATGGAACAGGGGAAAAGGTGTCCACATCATTAAACGACTCATCAGCAAAGCAGCCGAGTCACGTTCCGACATCAACCCAGCTCTGTTATCGTACCGAGCAACCCCATTGAGCTCAGGACTGTCGCCAGCGCAAATGCTCTTCGGCAGAGACATCCAGACAACCCTACTGGCAAAGCAATTCCGAGACCCCGGCAACACACCGGTTCTCGACGACATGCGGGCACTATGCTCCAAACAAAAACTATACTACGATCAACATGCGATCCCACTCAAACCACTGACAATAGGTGACACCATCAGAATCAGGGAGTCAGCCACGGTGATCAGGCAGGAGGCCCCGCAGTCCCACATTGTCAAATCGTCTGCGGGTGTACTTTTTCGCCATAACCGCCGGGATCTATTAGAGATTCGACCTACAACGCCAGTATTTCCCACACTGGACTTGACCGAGTCCATTTGTCCACAGGACGTTCCTCGGCACACAACGCCAGACAGCACTCTTGATGACATCAAACCATCATCCCTACTACCACCGTTAAGACGCTCCAGCAGAAGCTATAAGGCACCCGACCGGCTAGATTTGTAATGAGACTTCACAAGACGAATATGGACGTTTCTCACGATGGACTCACAACACAGTTAATTGTTTCTGTACTACTTTTATCACTTTCAAAGTGTGCAAATTTGCATATTCTCACCGCTTGTTATGTACAGTTTTGTTAAGGCCAGTCTAGAAAACATGTCAAATAAAAGGGGGGGGGGGGGGGGGGATGTAGTGATCTGTACATCTGTACATACATCTGCACATACACCAGGGACTAAAGCACAGATGTAACAGCCACAGCATCACTAGAGGGCAGCATCAGAGACGGGTATAAAGGGTCCAGCCCAAGGGAGGATCCGCCTCTTTCAGAAGCACAGGGCTAGTGAGCAGCAGCAGACAGAGACAGCTCAGCGTAGGCAGCTTACCTTAGCTTCACTGGTCATACCTCTTGACTATTATATCTATTTAAGCTCTTCCTCTTAACAAGACATTCAACCTCTCTTGTCAACCATGCTTCCCTCACTCGACCATCTCTTCCCTGCCTGACAGGGACATACATATCAAGGACACGTAGTACCTGTTCCTTGAACAAGTTCCACATTTCACTTGTGTCCTTCCCTGACAGCCTATGTTCCCAACTTATGCACTTCAATTCTTGTCTGACAACATCGTATTTACCCTTCCTCCAATTGTAAACCTTGCCCTGTTGCACGCACCTATCCCTCTCCATTACTAAAGTGAAAGTCACAGAATTGTGGTCACTATCTCCAAAATGCTCCCCCACTAACAAATCTATCACTTGCCCTGGTTCATTACCAAGTACCAAATCCAATATTGCCTCCCCTCTGGTCGGACAATCTACATACTGTGTTAGAAAAGCTTCCTGGACACACTGCACAAACACCACCCCATCCAAACTATTTGATCTAAAGAGTTTCCACTCAATGTTTGGGAAGTTAAAGTCACCCATGACTGCTACCCTGTGACTTCTGCACCTTTCCAAAATCTGTTTCCCAATCTGTTCCTCCACATCTCTGCTACTATTGGGGGGCCTATAGAAAACTCCTAACAAGGTGACTGCTCCTTTCCTATTTCTGACTTCAACCCATACTACCTCAGTAGGCAGATACTCCTCGAACTGCCTTTCTGCAGCTGTTATACTATCTTTAATTAACAATGCCACCCCCCCCCCACCTCTTTGACCACCCTCCCTAATCTTATTGAAACATCTATAACCAGGGACCTCCAACAACCCCTTCTGCCCCTCTTCTATCCAGGTTTCCGTGATGGCCACCACATTGTAGTCCCAAGTACCGATCCATGCCTTAAGTTCACCCACCTTATTCCTGATGCTTCTTGCGTTGAAGTATACACACTTCAACCCATCTCCGTGCCTGCAAGTACTCTCCTTTGTCAGTGTTCCCTTCCCCACTGCCTCACTACACGCTTTGGCGTCCTGAATGTCGGCTACCTTAGTTGCTGGACTACAAATCCGGTTCCCATTCCCCTGCCAAATTAGTTTAAACCCTCCCAAAAAGTACTAGAAAACCTCCCACCCAGGATATTGGTGCCCCTCTGGTTCAGATGCAACCCGTCCTGCTTGTACAGGTCCCACCTTCCCCAGAATGCGCTCCAATTATCCAAATACCTGAAGCCCTCCCTCCTACACTATTCCTGCAGCCACGTGTTCAACTGCACTCTCTCCCTCTTCCTAGCCTCACTATCACGTGGCACCGGCAATAAACCAGAGATGACAACTCTGTGTGTCCTGGCTTTTAACTTCCAGCCTAACTCCCTAAACTCGTTTATTACCTCCACACCCCTTATCCTACCTACGTCGTTGGTACCAATGTGCACCACGACTTCTGGCTGTTCCCCCTCCCCCTTAAGGATCCTGAAGACACGATCCGAGACATCCCTGGCTCTGGCACCCGGGAGGCAACATACCTTCCGGGAGTCTCGCTCGCGACCACAGAATCTCCTATCTATTCCCCTAACCATTGAATCTCCTACTACTATTGCTTTTCTATTCTCCCCCCTTCCCTTCTGAGCCCCAGAGCCAGACTCAGTGCCAGAGACCTGGCCGCTAGGGCCTTCCCCCGGTAAGTCATCCCCCGCCAACAGCATCCAAAACGGTATACTTGTTTTGAAGGGGAACAGCCACGAGGGATCCCTGCACTGTCTGCCTGTTTGTTTTCTTTCCCCTGACTGTAACCCAGCTACTCTTATCCTGGACCTTGGGTGTGGTTACCTCCCTGTAACTCCTCTCTATTACCCCCTCTGCCTCCCGGATGATCCGAAGTTCATCCAGCTCCAGCTCCAGTTCCCTAACACGGTCTCTGAGGAGCTGGAGTTGGGTGCACTTCCCGCAGGTATAGTCAGCAGGGACACCGGTGATATCCCTCACCACCCACATCCTACAGGAGGAGCATGCATCTGGCCTAGCCTCCATCCCCTCTTACCTTACAGAATATAACTGCCCTGTGGACCAACTGGACCTCCGCCCTCCGACTCTGCTCCCAGTCAGCTGCACTCTCTGTAAACTCTTGGCTCCCTTCTCACTCTTTGCAGAAATATCGGAAACAAAATGCAAGGAGCACCTTACTCCCTCCGCACCTAAATCCCTCATCACCAAACTCTCACTATAGCACTCAAATGCACCAAATTCAGCACTCAATGCAAACTAGGATTCTCTGGGAAGCTAGGGAGGAGATTGCTGAGCCTTTGGCTTTGATCTTTAAGTCATCTTTGTCTACAGGAATAGTGCCAGAAGACTGGAGGATAGCAAATGTTGTCCCCTTGTTCAAGAAGGGGAGTAGAGACAACTCCGGTATCTATAGACCAGTGAGCCTTACTTCTGTTGTGGGCAAAATCTTGGAAAGGTTTATAAGAGATAGGGTGTATAATCATCTGGAAAGGAATAATTTGATTAGAGATAGTCAACACGGTTTTGTGAAGGGTAGGTCGTGCCTCACAAACCTTATTGAGTTATTTGAGAAGGTGACCAAACAGGTAGATGAGGGTAAGGTAGTTGATGTGGTGTATATGGATTTCAGTAAAGCGTTTGAGAGGTTCCCCATGGTAGGCTACTGTAGAAAATACGGAGGCATGGGATTCAGGGTGATTTAGCAATTTGGATCAGAAATTAGCTAGCTGGAAGAAGACAAAGGGTGGTGGTTGATGGGAAATGTTCAGACTGGAGTCCAGTTACTAGTGGTGTACCACAAGGATCTGTTTTAGGGCCAATGCTGTTTGTCATTTTTATAAATGACCTGGAGGAGGGCGTAGAAGGATGGGTGAGTAAATTTGCAAATGACACTAAAGTCGGTGGAGTTGTGGACAGTGCGGAAGGACATAGATAAGCTGCAGCGCTGGGCTGAGAGGTGGCAAATGGAGTTCAATCAAAAAAGTGTGAGGTGATTCATTTTGGAAGGAATAACAGGAAGACAGAGTACTGAGCTAATGGTAAGATTCTTGGCAGTGTGGATGAGCAGAGAGATCTTGGTGTCCATGTACATAGATCCCGGAAAGTTACCACCCAGGTTGAGAGAGTTGTTAAGGCGTACGGTGTGTTAGCTTTTAGTGGTAGAGGGATTGAGTTTCAGAGCCATGAGGTCATATTGCAGCTGTACAAAACCCTGGTGCGGCCGCATTTGGAGTATTGCGTGCAATTCTGGTCGCCGCATTATAGGAAGGATGTGGAAGCATTGGAAAGGATGCAGAGGAGATTCACCAGAATGTTGCCTGGTATGAAGGGAAGATCTTATGAGGAAAGGCTGAGGGACTTGAGGCTGTTTTCGTTAGGGAGAAGAAGGTTAAGAGGTGACTTAATTGAGGCATATAAAATGATCAGAGGATTGGATAGGGTGGACAGTGAGAGCCTTTTTCTTCGGATGGTGATGTCTGGCATGAGGGGACATAGCTTTAAATTGAGGGGAGATAGATATAAGACAGATGTCAGAGGTAGGTTCTTTACTCAGAGAGTAGTAAGGGTGTGGAATGCCCTGCCTGCAACAGTAGTGGACTCTCCAACACTAAGGGCATTCAAATGGTCATTGGATAGACATATGGACGATAAGGGAATAGTGTAGATGGGCTTTAGAGTGGTTTCACAGGTCGGCGCAACATCGAGGGCCGAAGGGCCTGTACTGCGCTGTAATGTTCTATGTGAGAGAGAAAAAACACAAACTGGGAGAATTGAACACAAACTGGGAGAGGGAGAAACACAAACTGGGAGAGAGAGAGAGAAACATTGTCTGGGGGAGAATTCATGGCAGTGCGTATGTTTGTGTTCTGTGGTATGCACTTTTGTGAAATACAGGTTTCCGGCATTTTCCCTGAGGATTGAACCTCAAGTCATTGAGCGTGAGAGTCAGGATATTGAAATGGGTTTGCCCTTGGCTGTACTGTATTGATATCTTATTATATTATTTCAAAATAATCATTATGAGAGCATCATTTGCATCTGAAAAATGAAATGAAATGAAAATCGCTTATTGTCACAAATAGGCTTCAAATGAAGTTACTGTGAAAAGCCCCTAGTCGCCACATTCCGGCGCCTGTTCAGGGAAGCTGGTACGGGAATTGAACCGTTCTGCTGGCCTGCCTTGGTCTGCTTTCAAAGTCAGCTATTTAGCCCTGTGCTAAACCAGCATCTTTCACATGGTAATGATGTTTTTGTTGAATCGGTGATGTCTCACATTGCTTCAGATCTGTCGAAATATCGAAGTTTTATTTGAACCTTACCTATCTTAAAATCTCTCTGTGCTGCGCATCTTATAATACTTCTTTGATGCTATTCATCTCACTATAGAATAAAAAGTCAACTATTTGAACTGAGCTTAATCATTCTGAGTTATTGAGCTAAGGTAAATAGCATTACTAAACAGTGGATAAATATCACATGTTCAAATATTCCATGATGAAATCTCCAAAAATACATCACACCAGGATTTGACATTCCCAGTGTGTGTGTGTGTGTGTGTGTAATAGAGAGGTGTGTGTCTGTGTATGCTGGTGTATGTGGATATTAGGGGGGGGTGTATGTTGGTGTATGTGGATACCAGGGAGGTCTGTGTATTTGTGGGTGTGTAGATATCAGAGAGGTGTGTGTATTTGTGGGTGTGTGGATATCAGAGAGGCGTGTGTCAATATAAGAGGGGTGTGTGGGTGGATAGAAGAGAGGGGTGTGTGTGTGGATAACCGTTTAGTGTGTGTGTGGATATTAAAGAGGTGTGTGTGTGTTGCGATCAGAGAGTTGTGAGTATGTATGAACATCAGGGAGGTGTGTGTGTAAAGCCCACAGGGTTCTGTGTGTGTGGATATCAGGAATGTGTGCTTGCATGTGTGTGGATATCAGAGTGGTCTGTATGTGTGAGTGTGTGGATATCAGAGAGGTGTGTGTATGTGTGGGTGTGTGGATATCAGAGAGGTGTGGGTGTGTGGATATCAGAAAGGTGTGTGTATGTGTGGGTGTGGATTTCAGAGAGCTGGGTGTATGTGTGGGTGTGTGGATATCAGAGAGGTGTGTGTATGTGTGGGTGTGTGCACATCAGAGAGGTGTGTGTCTGTGTGGGTATGTGGATATCAGAGAGGTGTGTGTATGTGTGGGTGTGTGGATATCAGAGAGGTGTGTGTATGTGTGGGTGTGTGCACATCAGAGAGGTGTGTGTCTGTGTGGGTGTGTGCACATCAGAGAGGTGTGTGTCTGTGTGGGTGTGTGGATATCAGAGAGGTGTGTGTATGTGTGGGTGTGTGGATATCAGAGAGGTGTGTGTCTGTGTGGGTGTGTGGATATCAGAGAGGTGTGTGTATGTGTGGGTGTGTGGATATCAGAGACATGTGCGTGTCTGTGGGTGTGTGGATATCAGAGAGGTGTGTGTATGTGTGGGTGTGTGCACATCAGAGAGGTGTGTGTCTGTGTGGGTATGTGGATATCAGAGAGGTGTGTGTATGTGTGGGTGTGTGGATATCAGAGAGGTGTGTGTATGTGTGGGTGTGTGGATATCAGAGAGGTGTGTGTATGTGTGGGTGTGTGGATATCAGAGACATGTGTGTGTCTGTGGGTGTGTGGATATCAGAGAGGTGTGTGTATGTGTGGGTGTGTGCACATCAGAGAGGTGTGTGTATGTGTGGGTGTGTGGATATCAGAGAGGTGTGTGTCTGTGTGGGTGTGTGGATATCAGAGAGGTGTGTGTATGTGTGGATATCAGAGAGGTGTGTGTATGTGTGGGTGTGTGGATATCAGAGAGGTGTGTGTATGTGTGGGTGTGTTGATATCAGAGAGGTGTGTGTCTGTGTGGGTGTGTGGATATCAGAGAGGTGTGTGTATGTGTGGGTGTGTGGATATCAGAGACATGTGCGTGTCTGTGGGTGTGTGGATATCAGAGAGGTGTGTGTATGTGTGGGTGTGTGCAAATCAGAGAGGTGTGTGTCTGTGTGGGTATGTGGATATCAGAGAGGTGTGTGTATGTGTGGGTGTGTGGATATCAGAGAGGTGTGTGGGTGTGTGGATATCAGAGAGGTGTGTGTATGTGTGGGTGTGTGGATATCAGAGACATGTGTGTGTCTGTGGGTGTGTGGATATCAGAGAGGTGTGTGTATGTGTGGGTGTGTGCACATCAGAGAGGTGTGTGTATGTGTGGGTGTGTGGATATCAGAGAGGTGTGTGTATGTGTGGGTGTGTGGATATCAGAGAGGTGTGTGTATGTGTGGGTGTGTGGATATCAGAGAGGTGTGTGTATGTGTGGGTGTGTGGATATCAGAGAGGTGTGTGTATGTGTGGGTGTGTTGATATCAGAGAGGTGTGTGGGTGTGTGGATATCAGAGAGGTGTGTGTATGTGTGGGTGTGTGGATATCAGAGAGGTGTGTGTATGTGTGGGTGTGTGGATATCAGAGAGGTGTGTGTATGTGTGGGTGTGTGGATATCAGAGAGGTGTGTGTATGTGTGGGTGTGTGGATATCAGAGACATGTGTGTGTCTGTGGGTGTGTGGATATCAGAGAGGTGTGTGTATGTGTGGGTGTGTGCACATCAGAGAGGTGTGTGTATGTGTGGGTGTGTGGATATCAGAGAGGTGTGTGTATGTGTGGGTGTGTGGATATCAGAGAGGTGTGTGTATGTGTGGGTGTGTGGATATCAGAGAGGTGTGTGTATGTGTGGGTGTGTGGATATCAGAGAGGTGTGTGTATGTGTGGGTGTGTTGATATCAGAGAGGTGTGTGGGTGTGTGGATATCAGAGAGGTGTGTGTATGTGTGGGTGTGTGGATATCAGAGAGGTGTGTGTATGTGTGGGTGTGTGGATATCAGAGAGGTGTGTGTATGTGTGGGTGTGTGGATATCAGAGAGGTGTGTGTATGTGTGGGTGTGTGGATATCAGAGAGGTGTGTGTATGTGTGGGTGTGTGGATATCAGAGAGGTGTGTGTATGTGTGGGTGTGTGGATATCAGAGACATGTGTGTGTCTGTGGGTGTGTGGATATCAGAGAGGTGTGTGTATGTGTGGGTGTGTGCACATCAGAGAGGTGTGTGTATGTGTGGGTGTGTGGATATCAGAGAGGTGTGTGTATGTGTGGGTGTGTGGATATCAGAGAGGTGTGTGTATGTGTGGGTGTGTGGATATCAGAGAGGTGTGTGTATGTGTGGGTGTGTGGATATCAGAGAGGTGTGTGTATGTGTGGGTGTGTTGATATCAGAGAGGTGTGTGGGTGTGTGGATATCAGAGAGGTGTGTGTATGTGTGGGTGTGTGGATATCAGAGAGGTGTGTGTATGTGTGGGTGTGTGGATATCAGAGAGGTGTGTGTATGTGTGGGTGTGTGGATATCAGAGAGGTGTGTGTATGTGTGGGTGTTTGGATATCAGAGAGGTGTGTGTATGTGTGGGTGTGTGGATATCAGAGACATGTGTGTGTCTGTGGGTGTGTGGATATCAGAGAGGTGTGTGTATGTGTGGGTGTGTGCACATCAGAGAGGTGTGTGTATGTGTGGGTGTGTGGATATCAGAGAGGTGTGTGTATGTGTGGGTGTGTGGATATCAGAGAGGTGTGTGTATGTGTGGGTGTGTGGATATCAGAGAGGTGTGTGTATGTGTGGGTGTGTGGATATCAGAGAGGTGTGTGTATGTGTGGGTGTGTTGATATCAGAGAGGTGTGTGGGTGTGTGGATATCAGAGAGGTGTGTGTATGTGTGGGTGTGTGGATATCAGAGAGGTGTGTGTATGTGTGGGTGTGTGGATATCAGAGAGGTGTGTGTATGTGTGGGTGTGTGGATATCAGAGAGGTGTGTGTATGTGTGGGTGTGTGGATATCAGAGACATGTGTGTGTCTGTGGGTGTGTGGATATCAGAGAGGTGTGTGTATGTGTGGGTGTGTGCACATCAGAGAGGTGTGTGTATGTGTGGGTGTGTGGATATCAGAGAGGTGTGTGTATGTGTGGGTGTGTGGATATCAGAGAGGTGTGTGTATGTGTGGGTGTGTGGATATCAGAGAGGTGTGTGTATGTGTGGGTGTGTGGATATCAGAGAGGTGTGTGTATGTGTGGGTGTGTTGATATCAGAGAGGTGTGTGGGTGTGTGGATATCAGAGAGGTGTGTGTATGTGTGGGTGTGTGGATATCAGAGAGGTGTGTGTATGTGTGGGTGTGTGGATATCAGAGAGGTGTGTGTATGTGTGGGTGTGTGGATATCAGAGAGGTGTGTGTATGTGTGGGTGTTTGGATATCAGAGACATGTGTGTGGGTGTGTGGATATCAGAGAGGTGTGTGTATGTGTGGGTGTTTGGATATCAGAGAGGTGTGTATATGTGTGGGTGGGTGGATATCAGAGAGGTTTGTGTATGTGTGGGTGTGTGGATATCAGAGAGGTGTGTGTATGTGTGGGTGTTTGGATATCAGAGAAGTGTGCGTTTGTGTGGGTGTGGATATCAGAGAGGTGTGTGTATGTGTGGGTGTGTGGATATCAGAGAGGTGTGTGTATGTGTGGGTGTTTGGATATCAGAGAGATGTGCGTATGTGTGGGTGTGGATATCAGAGAGGTGTGTGTATGTGTGGGTGTGTGGATATCAGAGAGGTGTGTGTATGTGTGGGTGTGTGGATATCAGAGAAGTGTGTGTATGTGTGGGTGTGGATATCAGAGAGGTATGTGTATGTGTGGGTGTGGATATCAGAGAGCTAGGTATATGTGTGGGTGTGTGGATATCAGAGAGCTGGGTGTATGTGTGAGTGTGTGGATATCAGAAAGGTGTGTGGGTGTGGATATCAGAGACCTGGGTGTATGTGTGGGTGTGTGGATATCAGAGAGGTGTGTGTATGTGTGGGTGTGGATATCAGAGAGGCGTGTGTATGTGTGGGTGTGTGGATATCAGAGAGGTGTGTGTATGTGTGGGTGTGTGGATATCAGAGAGGTGTGTGTATGTGTGGGTGTGTGGATATCAGAGAGGTGTGTGTATGTGTGGGTGTGTGGATATCAGAGAGGTGTGTGTATGTGTGGGTGTGTGGATATCAGAGACATGTGTGTGTCTGTGGGTGTGTGGATATCAGAGAGGTGTGTGTATGTGTGGGTGTGTGCACATCAGAGAGGTGTGTGTATGTGTGGGTGTGTGGATATCAGAGAGGTGTGTGTATGTGTGGGTGTGTGGATATCAGAGAGGTGTGTGTATGTGTGGGTGTGTGGATATCAGAGAGGTGTGTGTATGTGTGGGTGTGTGGATATCAGAGAGGTGTGTGTATGTGTGGGTGTGTTGATATCAGAGAGGTGTGTGGGTGTGTGGATATCAGAGAGGTGTGTGTATGTGTGGGTGTGTGGATATCAGAGAGGTGTGTGTATGTGTGGGTGTGTGGATATCAGAGAGGTGTGTGTATGTGTGGGTGTGTGGATATCAGAGAGGTGTGTGTATGTGTGGGTGTGGATATCAGAGAGGCGTGTGTATGTGTGGGTGTTTGGATATCAGAGAGGTGTGCGTATGTGTGGGTGTGGATATCAGAGAGGTGTGTGTATGTGTGGGTGTGTGGATATCAGAGAGGTGTGTGTATGTGTGGGTGTGTGGATATCAGAGAAGTGTGTGTATGTGTGGGTGTGGATATCAGAGAGGTATGTGTATGTGTGGGTGTGGATATCAGAGAGCTAGGTATATGTGTGGGTGTGTGGATATCAGAGAGCTGGGTGTATGTGTGAGTGTGTGGATATCAGAAAGGTGTGTGTGTGTGTGGGTGTGGATATCAGAGACCTGGGTGTATGTGTGGGTGTGTGGATATCAGAGAGGTGTGTGTATGTGTGGGTGTGGATATCAGAGAGGCGTGTGTATGTGTGGGTGTGTGGATATCAGAGAGGTGTGTGTATGTGTGGGTGTGTGGATATCAGAGAGGTGTGTGTATGTGTGGGTGTGTGGATATCAGAGAGGTGTGTGTATGTGTGGGTGTGTGGATATCAGAGAGGTGTGTGTATGTGTGGGTGTGTGGATATCAGAGAGGTGTGTGTATGTGTGGGTGTTTGGATATCAGAGAAGTGTGCGTATGTGTGGGTGTGGATATCAGAGAGGTGTGTGTATGTGTGGGTGTGTGGATATCAGAGAGGTGTGTGTATGTGTGGGTGTTTGGATATCAGAGAGGTGTGCGTATGTGTGGGTGTGGATATCAGAGAGGTGTGTGTATGTGTGGGTGTGTGGATATCAGAGAGGTGTGTGTATGTGTGGGTGTGTGGATATCAGAGAAGTGTGTGTATGTGTGGGTGTGGATATCAGAGAGGTATGTGTATGTGTGGGTGTGGATATCAGAGAGCTAGGTATATGTGTGGGTGTGTGGATATCAGAGAGCTGGGTGTATGTGTGAGTGTGTGGATATCAGAAAGGTGTGTGTGTGTGTGGGTGTGGATATCAGAGACCTGGGTGTATGTGTGGGTGTGTGGATATCAGAGAGGTGTGTGTATGTGTGGGTGTGGATATCAGAGAGGCGTGTGTATGTGTGGGTGTGTGGATATCAGAGAGGTGTGTATGGGTGGGTGTGTGGATATCAGAGACGTGTGTGTGGGTGTCAGAAAGGTGTGTGTATGTGTGGGTGTGGGGATATCAGAGAGGTGTTAGAAGTAGGCTTCAAATTAAGTTACTGTGAAAAGCCCCTAGTCACCACATTCCGGCACCTGTTCGGGAAGGCTGGTACGGGAATTGAACCGTGCTGCTGGCTTGCCTTGGTCCGCTTTCAAAGCCAGCGATTTAGCCTAGTGTGCTAAACCACGGCGTGTCGGTCTGTCAATATCAGAGGTGCCTGTGTGTCAATATCAGAGATGCCTGTGTGTGGATACCAGAGGTGCCTGTGTGTGGATATCAGAGGTGCCTGTGTGTCAATATCAGAGGTGCCTGTGTGTGGATATCAGAGGTGGCTGTGTGTGGATATCAGAGGTGTCTGTGTGTGGATATCAGAGGTGTCTGTGTGTGGATATCAGAGGTGCCTGTGTGTCGATATCAGAGGTGTCTGTGTGTGGATATCAGAGATGCCTGTGTGTGGATATCAGAGGTGGCTGTGTGTGGATATCAGAGGTGTCTGTGTGTGGATATCAGAGGTGTCTGTGTGTGGATATCAGAGGTGTCTGTGTGTGGATATCAGAGGTGCCTGTGTGTCGATATCAGAGGTGTCTGTGTGTGGATATCAGAGGTGTCTGTGTGTGGATATCAGAGGTGCCCGTGTGTGGATATCAGAGGTGCCTGTGTGTGGATATCAGAGGTGCCTGTGTGTGGATATCAGAGGTGTCCGTGTGTGGATATCAGAGGTGCCTGTGTGTGGATATCAGAGGTGGCTGTGTGTCAATATCAGAGGTGCCTATGTGTGGATATCAGAGGTGCCTGTGTGTGGATCTCAGAGTGGTGTGGATATTGGAGTTGTATATGTGCGTGTGTGTATTTCAGAGGTGTGTGTGCGTGTGGATATCTGGGAGATGTGTATCAATATAAGCGAGTTGTGTGTTTGTATTTGTACATCAGAGTTGTGTGTGTGTGTGTAGATGACAGGAAGCTGTGTATGTGGATATCAGATTGGCGTGTGTGTGTGAACATAGAACATTACAGCGCAGTAATGTTGCGCCGACCTGTGAAACCACTCTAAAGCCCATCTACACTATAGAACATAGAACATTACAATACAGTGTGTGTGGATATCATTGTGGTGTGGATATCCAACTGGTGTTTGTGTGTGTGTGTGTGGATATCTGAGTGGTATGCATGTGTGTGTGGGTATCAGTGTGGTGTGTGTGTGTGGATACCTGAGTGGTGTGTGTGTGTAGATATCCTAGCGGTATTTGTGTATGTGCATGGATGTGGATATCTGAGTGGTGTGTGTGTGTGTAGATATCAGAGATGTTTGTGTGTGTGGATAGCAGCATAGTGTGCGTGTGTGGATATCAGAGATGTTTGTGTGTGTGGATATCAGCATAGTATGTGTGTGTGGATATCAGAGATGTTTGTGTGTGTGTGGATATCAGCATAGTGTGTGTGTGTGGATATCAGCATAGTGTGTGTGTGTGGATATCAGCACAGTGTGTGTGTGGATATCAGCACAGTGTGTGTGTGTGGATATCAGCACAGTGTGTGTGTGGATATCAGCACAGTGTGTGTGTGTGGATATCAGAGATGTTTGTGTGTGTGTGGATATCAGCATAGTGTGTGTGTGTGGATATCAGCATAGTGTGTGTGTGTGGATATCAGCACAGTGTGTGTGTGGATATCAGCACAGTGTGTGTGTGTGGATATCAGCACAGTGTGTGTGTGGATATCAGCACAGTGTGTGTGTGTGGATATCAGAGATGTTTGTGTGTGTGTGGATATCAGCATAGTGTGTGTGTGTGTGGATATCAGCATAGTGTGTGTGTGGGATATCAGAGATGTTTGTGTGTGTGGATATCAGCATAGTGTGTGTGTGTGGATATCAGAGATGTTTGTGTGTGTGGATATCAGCATAGTGTGTGTGTGTGGATATCAGCATAGTGTGTGTGTGTGGATATCAGCATAGAGTGTGTGTGTGGATATCAGCACAGTGTGTGTGGATATCAGCACAGTGTGTGTGTGTGGATATCAGAGATGTTTGTGTGTGTGGATATCAACATAGTGTGTGTGTGTGGATATCAGCATAGAGTGTGTGTGTGGATATCAGCACAGTGTGTGTGTGGATATCAGCACAGTGTGTGTGTGTGGATATCAGAGATGTTTGTGTGTGTGGATATCAGCATAGAGTGTGTGTGTGGATATCAGCATAGTGTGTGTGTGTGGATATCAGCACAGTGTGTGTGTGTGGATATCAGAGATGTTTGTGTGTGTGGATATCAGCATAGAGTGTGTGTGGATATCAGCATAGTGTGTGTGTGTGGATATCAGCATAGAGTGCGTGTGTGGATATCAGAGGTGTGTGTGGATATCAGCATAGTGTGTGTGTGGATAGCAGCATAGTGTGTGTGTGTGGATATCAGCATAGAGTGCGTGTGTGGATATCAGAGGTGTGTGTGGATATCAGCATAGTGTGTGTGTGGATAGCAGCATAGTGTGTGTGTGTGGATATCAGCATAGAGTGCGTGTGTGGATATCAGAGGTGTGTGTGGATATCAGCATAGTGTGTGTGTGTGGATATCAGAGGTGTGTGTGTGTGGATATCAGCATAGTGTGTGTGTGGATATCAGCATAGTGTGTGTGTGTGGATATCAGAGGTGTGTGTGGATATCAGCATAGTGTGTATGTGTAGATATGAGAGGTGTGTGTGTGTGGATAGCAGCATAGTGTGCGCGTGTGGATATCAGCATAGTGTGTGCGTGTGGATATCAGCATAGTGTGTATGTGTGGATATCAGAGGTGAGTGTGGATATCAGCATAGTGTGTGTGTGGATATCAGAGGTGTGTGTGTGTGGATAGCAGAATAGTGTGCATGTGTGGATATCAGCATAGTGTGTGTGTGTGGATATCAGCACAGTGTGTGGATAGCAGCATAGTGTGTGTGCGTGGATATCAGCATAGTGTGTGTGTGTGGATATCAGCATAGTGTGTGTGTGTGGATATCAGCATAGTGTGTGTGTGTGTGGATAGCAGCATAGTGTATGTGTGTGGATATCAGCATAGAGTGTGTGTGTGGATAGCAGCATAGTGTGTGTGTGTGGATATCAGCATAGAGTGTGTGTGTGGATAGCAGCACAGTGTGTGTGTGTGTGGATAGCAGCACAGTGTGTGTGTGTGTGGATAGCAGCATAGTGTGTGTGCGTGGATATCCGCATAGTGTGTGTGTGTGGATAGCAGCATAGTTTGTGTGTGGATAGCAGCATAGTGTGTGTGTGGATAGCAGCATAGTGTGTGTGTGGATAGCAGCATGGTGTGTGTGTGTGGATATCAGCATAGTGTGTGTGTGGATATCAGCATAGAGTGTGTGTGTGGATATCAGGACTGTGTGTGTGTGGATAGCAGCATAGTGTGTGTGTGGATAGCAGCATAGTGTGTGTGTGGATATCAGCATAGTGTGTGTGTGGATATCAGCATAGAGTGTGTGTGTGGATATGAGCACAGTGTGTGTGTGTGGATATCAGCATAGAGTGTGTGTGTGGGTAGCAGCACAGTGTGTGTGTGGATAGCAGCATAGAGTGTGTGCGGATATCAGCACAGTGTGTGTGTGGATATCAGCATAGTGTGTGTGTGGATATCAGCATAGTGTGTGTGTGTGGATAGCAGCATAGTGTGTGTGTGGATATCAGCACAGTGTGTGTGTGGATATCAGCATAGAGTGTGTGTGTGGATATCAGCACAGTGTGTGTGTGGATATCAGCATAGTGTGTGTGGATATCAGCATAGTGTGTGTGTGTGGATATCAGCATAGTGTGCGTGTGTGGATATCAGCATAGTGTGCGTGTGTGGATATCAGCATAGTGTGCGTGTGTGGATATCAGAGGTGTGTGTGGATATCAGCAATAGTGTGTGTGTGTGGATATCAGCATAGAGTGTGTGTGGATATCAGCATAGTGTGTGTGTGTGGATAGCAGCTTAGTGTGTGTGTGGATATCAGCATAGAGTGTGTGTGTGGATAGCAGCATAGGGTGTGTGTGGATATCAGCATAGTGTGTGTGTGTGGATAGCAGCATAGTGTGTGTGTGGATATCAGCATAGAGTGTGTGTGTGGATAGCAGCATAGTGTGTGTGTGGATATCAGCATAGTGTGTGTGTGGATATCAGCATAGTGTGTGTGTGTGGATAGCAGCAGAGTGTGTGTGTGGATATCAGCATAGAGTGTGTGCGTGGATAGCAGCATAGTGTGTGTGTGGATATCAGCATAGAGTGTGTGTGTGGATAGCAGCATAGTGTGTGTGTGGATATCAGCATAGTGTGTGTGTGTGGATAGCAGCATAGTGTGTGTGTGGATATCAGCATAGAGTGTGTGTGTGGATAGCAGCATAGTGTGTGTGTGGATATCAGCATAGTGTGTGTGTGGATATCAGCATAGTGTGTGTGTGTGTGGATAGCAGCATAGTGTGTGTGTGTGTGGATAGCAGCACAGTGTGTGTGTGTGTGGATAGCAGCATAGTGTGTGTGCGTGGATATCAGCATAGTGTGTGTGTGTGGATAGCAGCATAGTGTGTGTGTGGATATCAGCATAGTGTGTGTGTGTGTGGATAGCAGCATAGTGTGCGTGTGTGGATAGCAGCATAGTGTGTGTGTGGATAGCAGCATAGTGTGTGTGTGGATATCAGCATAGTGTGTGTGTGGATGGCAGCATAGTGTGTGTGTGGATATCAGCATAGAGTGTGTGTGTGGATAGCAGCATAGTGTGCGTGTGGATATCAGCATAGTGTGTGTGTGGATATCAGCATAGTGTGTGTGTGGATATCAGCATAGTGTGTGTGTGTGGATAGCAGCATAGTGTGTGTGTGTGGATAGCAGCATAGTGTGTGTGTGGATAGCAGCATAGTGTGTGTGTGGATAGCAGCACAGTGTGTGTGTGTGTGGATAGCAGCATAGTGTGTGTGTGTGGATATCAGCACAGTGTGTGTGTGTGGATAGCAGCATAACGTGTGTGTGTGTGGATAGCAGCATAGTGTGTGTGTGGATAGCAGCATAGTGTGTGTGTGGATATCAGCATAGTGTGTGTGTGTGGATGGCAGCATAGTGTGTGTGTGGATATCAGCATAGTGTGTGTGTGGATATCAGCATAGTGTGTGTGTGTGGATATCAGCATAGGGTGCGTGTGTGGATATCATCATAGTGTGCGTGTGTGGATATCAGAGGTGTGTGTGGATATCAGCATAGTGTGTGTGTGTGGATATCAGCATAGAGTGTGTGTGTGGATATCAGCATAGTGTGTGTGTGTGGATAGCAGCATAGTGTGTGTCTGGATATCAGCATTGTGTGTGTGTGTGGATAGCAGCATAGTGTGTGTGTGGATATCAGCATAGAGTGTGTTTGTGGATAGCAGCATAGTGTGTGTGTGGATATCAGCATAGTGTGTGTGTGTGGATATCAGCATAGTGTGTGTGTGTGGATAGCAGCATAGTGTGTGTGTGGATATCAGCATAGTGTGTGTGTGGATATCAGCATAGAGTGTGTGTGTGGATAGCAGCATAGTGTGTGTGTGGATATCAGCATAGTGTGTGTGTGGATATCAGCATAGTGTGTGTGTGTAGATAGCAGCATAGTGTGTGTGTGGATAGCAGCACAGTGTGTGTGTGTGTGGATAGCAGCATAGTGTGTGTGCGTGGATATCAGCATAGTGTGTGTGTGTGGATAGCAGCATAGTGTGTGTGTGGATATCAGCATAGTGTGTGTGTGTGTGGATAGCAGCATAGTGTGTGTGTGTGGATAGCAGCATAGTGTGTGTGTGGATAGCAGCATAGTGTGTGTGTGGATATCAGCATAGTGTGTGTGTGGATGGCAGCATAGTGTGTGTGTGGATATCAGCATAGAATGTGTGTGTGGATAGCAGCATAGTGTGCGTGTGGATATCAGCATAGTGTGTGTGTGGATATCAGCATAGTGTGTGTGTGGATATCAGCATAGTGTGCGTGTGTGGATAGCAGCATAGTGTGTGTGTGTGGATAGCAGCATAGTGTGTGTGTGGATAGCAGCATAGTGTGTGTGTGGATAGCAGCACAGTGTGTGTGTGTGGATAGCAGCATAGTGTGTGGGTGTGGATATCAGCACAGTGTGTGTGTGTGGATAGCAGCATAACGTGTGTGTGTGTGGATAGCAGCATAGTGTGTGTGTGGATAGCAGCATAGTGTGTGTGTGGATATCAGCATAGTGTGTGTGTGTGGATGGCAGCATAGTGTGTGTGTGGATATCAGCATAGTGTGTGTGTGGATATCAGCATAGTGTGTGTGTGTGGATATCAGCATAGGGTGCGTGTGTGGATAGCAGCATAGTGTGTGTGTGTGGATAGCAGCATAGTGTGTGTGTGGATAGCAGCATAGTGTGTGTGTGGATAGCAGCACAGTGTGTGTGTGTGTGGATAGCAGCATAGTGTGTGTGTGTGGATAGCAGCATAGTGTGTGTCTGGATATCAGCATTGTGTGTGTGTGTGGATAGCAGCATAGTGTGTGTGTGGATATCAGCATAGAGTGTGTTTGTGGATAGCAGCATAGTGTGTGTGTGGATATCAGCATAGTGTGTGTGTGTGGATATCAGCATAGTGTGTGTGTGTGGATAGCAGCATAGTGTGTGTGTGGATATCAGCATAGTGTGTGTGTGGATATCAGCATAGAGTGTGTGTGTGGATAGCAGCATAGTGTGTGTGTGGATATCAGCATAGTGTGTGTGTGGATATCAGCATAGTGTGTGTGTGTGGATAGCAGCATTGTGTGTGTGTGTGGATAGCAGCACAGTGTGTGTGTGTGTGGATAGCAGCATAGTGTGTGTGCGTGGATATCAGCATAGTGTGTGTGTGTGGATAGCAGCATAGTGTGTGTGTGGATATCAGCATAGTGTGTGTGTGTGTGGATAGCAGCATAGTGTGTGTGTGTGGATAGCAGCATAGTGTGTGTGTGGATAGCAGCATAGTGTGTGTGTGGATATCAGCATAGTGTGTGTGTGGATGGCAGCATAGTGTGTGTGTGGATATCAGCATAGAATGTGTGTGTGGATAGCAGCATAGTGTGCGTGTGGATATCAGCATAGTGTGTGTGTGGATATCAGCATAGTGTGTGTGTGGATATCAGCATAGTGTGCGTGTGTGGATAGCAGCATAGTGTGTGTGTGTGGATAGCAGCATAGTGTGTGTGTGGATAGCAGCATAGTGTGTGTGTGGATAGCAGCACAGTGTGTGTGTGTGGATAGCAGCATAGTGTGTGTGTGTGGATATCAGTACAGTGTGTGTGTGTGGATAGCAGCATAACGTGTGTGTGTGTGGATAGCAGCATAGTGTGTGTGTGGATAGCAGCATAGTGTGTGTGTGGATATCAGCATAGTGTGTGTGTGTGGATGGCAGCATAGTGTGTGTGTGGATATCAGCATAGTGTGTGTGTGGATATCAGCATAGTGTGTGTGTGTGGATATCAGCATCGGGTGCGTGTGTGGATATCATCATAGTGTGCGTGTGTGGATATCAGAGGTGTGTGTGGATATCAGCATAGTGTGTGTGTGTGGATATCAGCATAGAGTGTGTGTGTGGATATCAGCATAGTGTGTGTGTGTGGATAGCAGCATAGTGTGTGTCTGGATATCAGCATAGAGTGTGTGTGTGGATAACAGCATAGTGTGTGTGTGGATATCAGCATAGTGTGTGTGTGTGGATAGCAGCATAGTGTGTGTGTGGATATCAGCATAGAGTATGTGTGTGGATAGCAGCATAGTGTGTGTGTGGATATCAGCATAGTGTCTGTGTGGATATCAGCATAGTGTGTGTGTGTGGATAGCAGCATAGTGTGTGTGTGGATATCAGCATAGAGTGTGTGTGTGGATAGCAGCATAGTGTGTGTGTGGATATCAGCATAGAGTGTGTGTGTGGATAGCAGCATAGTGTGTGTGTGTGGATAGCAGCATAGTGTGTGTGTGGATATCAGCATAGAGTGTGTGTGTGGATAGCAGCATAGGGTGTGTGTGGATATCAGCATAGTGTGTGTGTGTGGATAGCAGCATAGTGTGTGTGTGGATATCAGCATAGAGTGTGTGTGTGGATAGCAGCATAGTGTGTGTGTGGATATCAGCATAGTGTGTGTGTGGATATCAGCATAGTGTGTGTGTGTGGATAGCAGCAGAGTGTGTGTGTGGATATCAGCATAGAGTGTGTGCGTGGATAGCAGCATAGTGTGTGTGTGGATATCAGCATAGAGTGTGTGTGTGGATAGCAGCATAGTGTGTGTGTGGATATCAGCATAGTGTGTGTGTGTGGATAGCAGCATAGTGTGTGTGTGGATATCAGCATAGAGTGTGTGTGTGGATAGCAGCATAGTGTGTGTGTGGATATCAGCATAGTGTGTGTGTGGATATCAGCATAGTGTGTGTGTGTGTGGATAGCAGCATAGTGTGTGTGTGTGGATAGCAGCACAGTGTGTGTGTGTGTGGATAGCAGCATAGTGTGTGTGCGTGGATATCAGCATAGTGTGTGTGTGTGGATAGCAGCATAGTGTGTGTGTGGATATCAGCATAGTGTGTGTGTGTGTGGATAGCAGCATAGTGTGTGTGTGTGGATAGCAGCATAGTGTGTGTGTGGATAGCAGCATAGTGTGTGTGTGGATTTCAGCATAGTGTGTGTGTGGATGGCAGCATAGTGTGTGTGTGGATATCAGCATAGAGTGTGTGTGTGGATAGCAGCATAGTGTGCGTGTGGATATCAGCATAGTGTGTGTGTGGATATCAGCATAGTGTGTGTGTGGATATCAGCATAGTGTGTGTGTGTGGATAGCAGCATAGTGTGTGTGTGTGGATAGCAGCATAGTGTGTGTGTGGATAGCAGCATAGTGTGTGTGTGGATAGCAGCACAGTGTGTGTGTGTGTGTGGATAGCAGCATAGTGTGTGTGTGTGGATATCAGCACAGTGTGTGTGTGTGGATAGCAGCATAACGTGTGTGTGTGTGGATAGCAGCATAGTGTGTGTGTGGATAGCAGCATAGTGTGTGTGTGGATATCAGCATAGTGTGTGTGTGTGGATGGCAGCATAGTGTGTGTGGATATCAGCATAGTGTGTGTGTGGATATCAGCATAGTGTGTGTGTGGATATCAGCATAGGGTGCGTGTGTGGATATCATCATAGTGTGCGTGTGTGGATATCAGAGGTGTGTGTGGATATCAGCATAGTGTGTGTGTGTGGATATCAGCATAGAGTGTGTGTGTGGATATCAGCATAGTGTGTGTGTGTGGATAGCAGCATAGTGTGTGTCTGGATATCAGCATTGTGTGTGTGTGTGGATATCAGCATAGAGTGTGTTTGTGGATAGCAGCATAGTGTGTGTGTGGATATCAGCATAGTGTGTGTGTGTGGATATCAGCATAGTGTGTGTGTGTGGATAGCAGCATAGTGTGTGTGTGTGGATAGCAGCATAGTGTGTGTGTGGATAGCAGCATAGTGTGTGTGTGGATAGCAGCACAGTGTGTGTGTGTGGATAGCAGCATAGTGTGTGTGTGTGGATATCAGCACAGTGTGTGTGTGTGGATAGCAGCATAACGTGTGTGTGTGTGGATAGCAGCATAGTGTGTGTGTGGATAGCAGCATAGTGTGTGTGTGGATATCAGCATAGTGTGTGTGTGTGGATGGCAGCATAGTGTGTGTGTGGATATCAGCATAGTGTGTGTGTGGATATCAGCATAGTGTGTGTGTGTGGATATCAGCATAGGGTGCGTGTGTGGATAGCAGCATAGTGTGTGTGTGTGGATAGCAGCATAGTGTGTGTGTGGATAGCAGCATAGTGTGTGTGTGGATAGCAGCACAGTGTGTGTGTGTGTGGATAGCAGCATAGTGTGTGTGTGTGGATAGCAGCATAGTGTGTGTCTGGATATCAGCATTGTGTGTGTGTGTGGATAGCAGCATAGTGTGTGTGTGGATATCAGCATAGAGTGTGTTTGTGGATAGCAGCATAGTGTGTGTGTGGATTTCAGCATAGTGTGTGTGTGTGGATATCAGCATAGTGTGTGTGTGTGGATAGCAGCATAGTGTGTGTGTGGATATCAGCATAGTGTGTGTGTGGATATCAGCATAGAGTGTGTGTGTGGATAGCAGCATAGTGTGTGTGTGGATATCAGCATAGTGTGTGTGTGGATATCAGCATAGTGTGTGTGTGTGGATAGCAGCATAGTGTGTGTGTGTGGATAGCAGCACAGTGTGTGTGTGTGTGGATAGCAGCATAGTGTGTGTGCGTGGATATCAGCATAGTGTGTGTGTGTGGATAGCAGCATAGTGTGTGTGTGGATATCAGCATAGTGTGTGTGTGTGTGGATAGCAGCATAGTGTGTGTGTGTGGATAGCAGCATAGTGTGTGTGTGGATAGCAGCATAGTGTGTGTGTGGATATCAGCATAGTGTGTGTGTGGATGGCAGCATAGTGTGTGTGTGGATATCAGCATAGAATGTGTGTGTGGATAGCAGCATAGTGTGCGTGTGGATATCAGCATAGTGTGTGTGTGGATATCAGCATAGTGTGTGTGTGGATATCAGCATAGTGTGCGTGTGTGGATAGCAGCATAGTGTGTGTGTGTGGATAGCAGCATAGTGTGTGTGTGGATAGCAGCACAGTGTGTGTGTGGATAGCAGCACAGTGTGTGTGTGTGGATAGCAGCATAGTGTGTGTGTGTGGATATCAGCACAGTGTGTGTGTGTGGATAGCAGCATAACGTGTGTGTGTGTGGATAGCAGCATAGTGTGTGTGTGGATAGCAGCATAGTGTGTGTGTGGATATCAGCATAGTGTGTGTGTGTGGATGGCAGCATAGTGTGTGTGTGGATATCAGCATAGTGTGTGTGTGGATATCAGCATAGTGTGTGTGTGTGGATATCAGCATCGGGTGCGTGTGTGGATATCATCATAGTGTGCGTGTGTGGATATCAGAGGTGTGTGTGGATATCAGCATAGTGTGTGTGTGTGGATATCAGCATAGAGTGTGTGTGTGGATATCAGCATAGTGTGTGTGTGTGGATAGCAGCATAGTGTGTGTGTGTGGATAGCAGCATAGTGTGTGTGTGGATATCAGCATAGAGTGTGTGTGTGGATAGCAGCATAGGGTGTGTGTGGATATCAGCATAGTGTGTGTGTGTGGATAGCAGCATAGTGTGTGTGTGTGGATAGCAGCATAGTGTGTGTGTGGATATCAGCATAGAGTGTGTGTGTGGATAGCAGCATAGGGTGTGTCTGGATATCAGCATAGAGTGTGTGTGTGGATAACAGCATAGTGTGTGTGTGGATATCAGCATAGTGTGTGTGTGTGGATAGCAGCATAGTGTGTGTGTGGATATCAGCATAGAGTATGTGTGTGGATAGCAGCATAGTGTGTGTGTGGATATCAGCATAGTGTCTGTGTGGATATCAGCATAGTGTGTGTGTGTGGATAGCAGCATAGTGTGTGTGTGGATATCAGCATAGAGTGTGTGTGTGGATAGCAGCATAGTGTGTGTGTGGATATCAGCATAGAGTGTGTGTGTGGATAGCAGCATAGTGTGTGTGTGTGGATAGCAGCATAGTGTGTGTGTGGATATCAGCATAGAGTGTGTGTGTGGATAGCAGCATAGGGTGTGTGTGGATATCAGCATAGTGTGTGTGTGTGGATAGCAGCATAGTGTGTGTGTGGATATCAGCATAGAGTGTGTGTGTGGATAGCAGCATAGTGTGTGTGTGGATATCAGCATAGTGTGTGTGTGGATATCAGCATAGTGTGTGTGTGTGGATAGCAGCAGAGTGTGTGTGTGGATATCAGCATAGAGTGTGTGCGTTGTTAGCAGCATAGTGTGTGTGTGGATATCAGCATAGAGTGTGTGTGTGGATAGCAGCATAGTGTGTGTGTGGATATCAGCATAGTGTGTGTGTGTGGATAGCAGCATAGTGTGTGTGTGGATATCAGCATAGAGTGTGTGTGTGGATAGCAGCATAGTGTGTGTGTGGATATCAGCATAGTGTGTGTGTGGATATCAGCATAGTGTGTGTGTGTGTGGATAGCAGCATAGTGTGTGTGTGTGGATAGCAGCACAGTGTGTGTGTGTGTGGATAGCAGCATAGTGTGTGTGCGTGGATATCAGCATAGTGTGTGTGTGTGGATAGCAGCATAGTGTGTGTGTGGATATCAGCATAGTGTGTGTGTGTGTGGATAGCAGCATAGTGTGTGTGTGTGGATAGCAGCATAGTGTGTGTGTGGATAGCAGCATAGTGTGTGTGTGGATATCAGCATAGTGTGTGTGTGGATGGCAGCATAGTGTGTGTGTGGATATCAGCATAGAGTGTGTGTGTGGATAGCAGCATAGTGTGCGTGTGGATATCAGCATAGTGTGTGTGTGGATATCAGCATAGTGTGTGTGTGGATATCAGCATAGTGTGTGTGTGTGGATAGCAGCATAGTGTGTGTGTGTGGATAGCAGCATAGTGTGTGTGTGGATAGCAGCATAGTGTGTGTGTGGATAGCAGCACAGTGTGTGTGTGTGTGTGGATAGCAGCATAGTGTGTGTGTGTGGATATCAGCACAGTGTGTGTGTGTGGATAGCAGCATAACGTGTGTGTGTGTGGATAGCAGCATAGTGTGTGTGTGGATAGCAGCATAGTGTGTGTGTGGATATCAGCATAGTGTGTGTGTGTGGATGGCAGCATAGTGTGTGTGTGGATATCAGCATAGTGTGTGTGTGGATATCAGCATAGTGTGTGTGTGTGGATATCAGCATAGGGTGCGTGTGTGGATATCATCATAGTGTGCGTGTGTGGATATCAGAGGTGTGTGTGGATATCAGCATAGTGTGTGTGTGTGGATATCAGCATAGAGTGTTAGTGTGGATATCAGCATAGTGTGTGTGTGTGGATAGCAGCATAGTGTGTGTCTGGATATCAGCATTGTGTGTGTGTGTGGATATCAGCATAGAGTGTGTTTGTGGATAGCAGCATAGTGTGTGTGTGGATATCAGCATAGTGTGTGTGTGTGGATATCAGCATAGTGTGTGTGTGTGGATAGCAGCATAGTGTGTGTGTGGATATCAGCATAGTGTGTGTGTGGATATCAGCATAGAGTGTGTGTGTGGATAGCAGCATAGTGTGTGTGTGGATATCAGCATAGTGTGTGTGTGGATATCAGCATAGTGTGTGTGTGTGGATAGCAGCATAGTGTGTGTGTGTGGATAGCAGCACAGTGTGTGTGTGTGTGGATAGCAGCATAGTGTGTGTGCGTGGATATCAGCATAGTGTGTGTGTGTGGATAGCAGCATAGTGTGTGTGTGGATATCAGCATAGTGTGTGTGTGTGTGGATAGCAGCATAGTGTGTGTGTGTGGATAGCAGCATAGTGTGTGTGTGGATAGCAGCATAGTGTGTGTGTGGATATCAGCATAGTGTGTGTGTGGATGGCAGCATAGTGTGTGTGTGGATATCAGCATAGAATGTGTGTGTGGATAGCAGCATAGTGTGCGTGTGGATATCAGCATAGTGTGTGTGTGGATATCAGCATAGTGTGTGTGTGGATATCAGCATAGTGTACGTGTGTGGATAGCAGCATAGTGTGTGTGTGTGGATAGCAGCATAGTGTGTGTGTGGATAGCAGCATAGTGTGTGTGTGGATAGCAGCACAGTGTGTGTGTGTGGATAGCAGCATAGTGTGTGTGTGTGGATATCAGCACAGTGTGTGTGTGTGGATAGCAGCATAACGTGTGTGTGTGTGGATAGCAGCATGGTGTGTGTGTGGATAGCAGCATAGTGTGTGTGTGGATATCAGCATAGTGTGTGTGTGTGGATGGCAGCATAGTGTGTGTGTGGATATCAGCATAGTGTGTGTGTGGATATCAGCATAGTGTGTGTGTGTGGATATCAGCATAGGGTGCGTGTGTGGATATCATCATAGTGTGCGTGTGTGGATATCAGAGGTGTGTGTGGATATCAGCATAGTGTGTGTGTGTGGATATCAGCATAGAGTGTGTGTGTGGATATCAGCATAGTGTGTGTGTGTGGATAGCAGCATAGTGTGTGTCTGGATATCAGCATAGAGTGTGTGTGTGGATAACAGCATAGTGTGTGTGTGGATATCAGCATAGTGTGTGTGTGTGGATAGCAGCATAGTGTGTGTGTGGATATCAGCATAGAGTATGTGTGTGGATAGCAGCATAGTGTGTGTGTGGATATCAGCATAGTGTCTGTGTGGATATCAGCATAGTGTGTGTGTGTGGATAGCAGCATAGTGTGTGTGTGGATATCAGCATAGAGTGTGTGTGTGGATAGCAGCATAGTGTGTGTGTGGATATCAGCATAGAGTGTGTGTTTGGATAGCAGCATAGTGTGTGTGTGGATATCAGCATAGTGTGTGTGTGTGGATAGCAGCATAGTGTGTGTGTGGATATCAGCATAGTGTGTGTGTGGATATCAGCATAGTGTGTGTGTGTTGATAGCAGCATAGTGTGTGTGTGTGGATAGCAGCACAGTGTGTGTGTGTGTGGATAGCAGCATAGTGTGTGTGCGTGGATATCAGAATAGTGTGTGTGTGTGGATAGCAGCATAGTGTGTGTGTGTGAATATCAGCATAGTGTGTGTGTGGATATCAACATCGAGTGTGTGTGTGGATAGCAGCATAGTGTGCGTGTGGATATCAGCATAGTGTGTGTGTGGATATCAGCATAGTGTGTGTGTGGATATCAGCATAGTGTGTGTGTGTGGATAGCAGCATAGTGTGTGTGTGGATAGCAGCATAGTGTGTGTGTGGATAGCAGCACAGTGTGTGTGTGTGGATAGCAGCATAGTGTGTGTGTGGATATCAGCACAGTGTGTGTGTGTGGATAGCAGCATAGCGTGTGTGTGTGTGGATAGCAGCATAGTGTGTGTGGATAGCAGCATAGTGTGTGTGTGGATAGCAGCATAGTGTGTGTGTGTGGATAGCAGCATAGTGTGTGTGCGTGGATATCAGCATAGTGTGTGTGTGTGGATAGCAGCACAATGTGTGTGTGTGGATATCAGCATAGTGTGTGTGTGTGGATAGCAGCATAGTGTGTGTGTGTGGATAGCAGCATAGTGTGTGTGTGGATAGCAGCATAGTGTGTGTGTGGATATCAGCATAGTGTGTGTGTGTGGAGGGCAGCATAGTGTGTGTGTGGATATCAGCATAGAGTGTGTGTGGATAGCAGTATAGTGTGCGTGTGGATATCAGCATAGTGTGTGTGAGGATATCAGCATAGTGTGTGTGTGGATATCAGCATAGTGTGTGTGTGTGGATAGCAGCAGAGTGTGTGTGTGGATATCAGCATAGAGTGTGTGCGTGGATAGCAGCATAGTGTGTGTGTGGATATCAGCATAGAGTGTGTGTGTGGATAGCAGCATAGTGTGTGTGTGGATATCAGCATAGTGTGTGTGTGTGGATAGCAGCATAGTGTGTGTGTGGATATCAGCATAGAGTGTGTGTGTGGATAGCAGCATAGTGTGTGTGTGGATATCAGCATAGTGTGTGTGTGGATATCAGCATAGTGTGTGTGTGTGTGGATAGCAGCATAGTGTGTGTGTGTGGATAGCAGCACAGTGTGTGTGTGTGTGGATAGCAGCATAGTGTGTGTGCGTGGATATCAGCATAGTGTGTGTGTGTGGATAGCAGCATAGTGTGTGTGTGGATATCAGCATAGTGTGTGTGTGTGTGGATAGCAGCATAGTGTGTGTGTGTGGATAGCAGCATAGTGTGTGTGTGGATAGCAGCATAGTGTGTGTGTGGATATCAGCATAGTGTTTGTGTGGATGGCAGCATAGTGTGTGTGTGGATATCAGCATAGAGTGTGTGTGTGGATAGCACCATAGTGTGCGTGTGGATATCAGCATAGTGTGTGTGTGGATATCAGCATAGTGTGTGTGTGGATATCAGCATAGTGTGTGTGTGTGGATAGCAGCACAGTGTGTGTGTGTGGATAGCAGCATAGTGTGTGTGTGGATAGCAGCATAGTGTGTGTGTGGATAGCAGCACAGTGTGTGTGTGTGTGGATAGCAGCATAGTGTGTGTGTGTGGATATCAGCACAGTGTGTGTGTGTGGATAGCAGCATAACGTGTGTGTGTGTGGATAGCAGCATAGTGTGTGTGTGGATAGCAGCATAGTGTGTGTGTGGATATCAGCATAGTGTGTGTGTGTGGATGGCAGCATAGCGTGTGTGTGGATATCAGCATAGTGTGTGTGTGGATATCAGCATAGTGTGTGTGTGTGGATATCAGCATAGGGTGCGTGTGTGGATATCATCATGGTGTGCGTGTGTGGATATCAGAGGTGTGTGTGGATATCAGCATAGTGTGTGTGTGTGGATATCAGCATAGAGTGTGTGTGTGGATATCAGCATAGTGTGTGTGTGTGGATAGCAGCATAGTGTGTGTCTGGATATCAGCATTGTGTGTGTGTGTGGATAGCAGCATAGTGTGTGTGTGGATATCAGCATAGAGTGTGTTTGTGGATAGCAGCATAGTGTGTGTGTGGATATCAGCATAGTGTGTGTGTGTGGATATCAGCATAGTGTGTGTGTGTGGATAGCAGCATAGTGTGTGTGTGGATATCAGCATAGTGTGTGTGTGGATATCAGCATAGAGTGTGTGTGTGGATAGCAGCATAGTGTGTGTGTGGATATCAGCATAGTGTGTGTGTGGATATCAGCATAGTGTGTGTGTGTGGATAGCAGCATAGTGTGTGTGTGTGGATAGCAGCACAGTGTGTGTGTGTGTGGATAGCAGCATAGTGTGTGTGCGTGGATATCAGCATAGTGTGTGTGTGTGGATAGCAGCATAGTGTGTGTGTGGATATCAGCATAGTGTGTGTGTGTGTGGATAGCAGCATAGTGTGTGTGTGTGGATAGCAGCATAGTGTGTGTGTGGATAGCAGCATAGTGTGTGTGTGGATATCAGCATAGTGTGTGTGTGGATGGCAGCATAGTGTGTGTGTGGATATCAGCATAGAATGTGTGTGTGGATAGCAGCATAGTGTGCGTGTGGATATCAGCATAGTGTGTGTGTGGATATCAGCATAGTGTGTGTGTGGATATCAGCATAGTGTGCGTGTGTGGATAGCAGCATAGTGTGTGTGTGTGGATAGCAGCATAGTGTGTGTGTGGATAGCAGCATAGTGTGTGTGTGGATAGCAGCACAGTGTGTGTGTGTGGATAGCAGCATAGTGTGTGTGTGTGGATATCAGCACAGTGTGTGTGTGTGGATAGCAGCATAACGTGTGTGTGTGTGGATAGCAGCATAGTGTGTGTGTGGATAGCAGCATAGTGTGTGTGTGGATATCAGCATAGTGTGTGTGTGTGGATGGCAGCATAGTGTGTGTGTGGATATCAGCATAGTGTGTGTGTGGATATCAGCATAGTGTGTGTGTGTGTGGATATCAGCATAGGGTGCGTGTGTGGATATCATCATAGTGTGCGTGTGTGGATATCAGAGGTGTGTGTGGATATCAGCATAGTGTGTGTGTGTGGATATCAGCATAGAGTGTGTGTGTGGATATCAGCATAGTGTGTGTGTGTGGATAGCAGCATAGTGTGTGTCTGGATATCAGCATAGAGTGTGTGTGTGGATAACAGCATAGTGTGTGTGTGGATATCAGCATAGTGTGTGTGTGTGGATAGCAGCATAGTGTGTGTGTGGATATCAGCATAGAGTATGTGTGTGGATAGCAGCATAGTGTGTGTGTGGATATCAGCATAGTGTCTGTGTGGATATCAGCATAGTGTGTGTGTGTGGATAGCAGCATAGTGTGTGTGTGGATATCAGCATAGAGCGTGTGTGTGGATAGCAGCATAGTGTGTGTGTGGATATCAGCATAGACTTTGTGTGTGGATAGCAGCATAGTGTGTGTGTGGATATCAGCATAGTGTGTGTGTGTGGATAGCAGCATAGTGTGTGTTTGGATATCAGCATAGAGTGTGTGTGTGGATAGCAGCGTAGTGTGTGTGTGGATATCAGCATAGTGTGTGTGTGGATATCAGCATAGTGTGTGTGTGTGGATAGCAGCATAGTGTGTGTGTGTGGATAGCAGCACAGTGTGTGTGTGTGTGGATAGCAGCATAGTGTGTGTGCGTGGATATCAGCATAGTGTGTGTGTGTGGATAGCAGCATAGTGTGTGTGTGTGGATATCAGCATAGTGTGTGTGTGGATATCAACATCGAGTGTGTGTGTGGATAGCAGCATAGTGTGCGTGTGGATATCAGCATAGTGTGTGTGTGGATATCAGCATAGTGTGTGTGTGGATATCAGCATAGTGTGTGTGTGTGGATAGCAGCATAGTGTGTGTGTGGATAGCAGCATAGTGTGTGTGTGGATAGCAGCACAGTGTGTGTGTGTGGATAGCAGCATAGTGTGTGTGTGGATATCAGCACAGTGTGTGTGTGTGGATAGCAGCATAGCGTGTGTGTGTGTGGATAGCAGCATAGTGTGTGTGGATAGCAGCATAGTGTGTGTGTGGATAGCAGCATAGTGTGTGTGTGTGGATAGCAGCATAGTGTGTGTGCGTGGATATCAGCATAGTGTGTGTGTGTGGATAGCAGCACAATGTGTGTGTGTGGATATCAGCATAGTGTGTGTGTGTGGATAGCAGCATAGTGTGTGTGTGTGGATAGCAGCATAGTGTGTGTGTGGATAGCAGCATAGTGTGTGTGTGTGGATAGCAGCACAATGTGTGTGTGTGGATATCAGCATAGTGTGTGTGTGTGTGGATAGCAGCATAGTGTGTGTGTGTGGATATCAGCATAGAGTGTGTGTGGATAGCAGTATAGTGTGCGTGTGGATATCAGCATAGTGTGTGTGAGGATATCAGCATAGTGTGTGTGTGGATATCAGCATAGTGTGTGAGTGTGGATAGCAGCATAGTGTGTGATGTGTGGATAGCTGCATAGTGTGTGTGTGGATAGCAGCATAGTGTGTGTGTGTGGATGTCAGCACAGTGTGTGTGTGTGGATAGCAGCATAGTGTGTGTGTGTGTGGATAGCAGCATAGTGTGTGTGTGTGTGGATAGCAGCATAGTGTGTGTGTGGATAGCAGCATAGTGTGTGTGTGTGGATAGCAGCATAGTGTGTGTGTGTGTGGATAGCAGCATAGTGTGTGTGTGTGGATATCAGCATAGTGTGTGTGTGTGGATATCAGCACTGTGTGTGTGTGTGGATAGCAGCATAGTGTGTGTGCGTGGATATCAGCATAGTGTGTGTGTGGATATCAGCATAGTGTGTGTGTGTGGATATCAGCATAGTGTGTGTGTGTGTGGATAGCAGCATAGTGTGTGTGCGTGGATATCAGCATAGTGTGTGTGTGTGGATATCAACATAGAGTGTGTGTGTGGATAGCAGCATAGTGTGTGTGTGGATATCAGCATAGAGTGTGTGTGTGGATAGCAGCACAGTGTGTGTGTGTGTGGATAGCAGCATAGTGTGTGTGCGTGGATATCAGCATAGTGTGTGTGTGTGGATATCAGCATAGAGTGTGTGTGTGGATAGCAGCATAGTGTGTGTGTGGATCGCAGCATAGTGTGTGTGTGGATAGCAGCATCGTGTGTGTGTGTGGATATCAGCATATTGTGTGTGTGGATATCAGCATAGAGTATGTGTGCGGATATCAGCACAGTGTGTGTGTGTGGATATCAGCATAGAGTGTGTGTGTGGATAGCAGCATAGTGTGTGTGTGGATAGCAGCATAGTGTGTGTGTGGATATCAGCATAGCGTGTGTGTGTGGATATCAGCACAGTGTGTGTGTGTGGATATCAGCATAGAGTGTGTGTGTGGATAGCAGCACAGTGTGTGTGTGGATAGCAGCATAGTGTGTGTGTGGATATCAGCATAGGGTGTGTGTGGATATCAGCAAAGTGTGTGTGTGTGGATATCAGCATAGTGTGTGTGTGTGGATATCAGCATAGAGTGTGTGTGTGGATATCAGCATAGTGTGTGTGTGTGGATATCAGCATAGAGTGTGTGTGTGGATATCAGCATAGTGTGTGTGGATATCAGCACAGTGTGTGTGTGTGGATATCAGAGATGTTTGTGTGTGTGTGGATATCAGCACAGTGTGTTTGTGTGGATATCAGAGATGTTTGTGTGTGTGTGGATATCAGCACAGTGTGTGTGTGTGGATATCAGAGATGTTTGTGTGTGTGTGGATATCAGCATAGTATGTGTGTGTGGATATCAGCATAGTGTGTGTGTGTGGATATCAGCATAGAGTGTGTGTGTGTGGATAGCAGCATAGTGTGTGTGTGTGGATATCAGCATAGTGTGCGTGTGTGGATATCAGAGGTGTGTGTGGATATCAGCATAGTGTGTGTGTGTGGATATCAGCATAGTGTGTGTGTGTGGATATCAGCATAGAGTGTGTGTGTGGATAGCAGCATAGTGCGTGTGGATATCAGCATAGTGTGTGTGTGTGGATATCAGCATAGTGTGTGTGTGGATATCAGCATAGTGTGTGTGTGGATATCAGCATAGTGTGTGTGTGGATATCAGCATAGTGTGTGTGTGTGGATATCAGCATAGTGTGCGTGTGTGGATATCAGAGGTGTGTGTGGATATCAGCATAGTGTGTGTGTGTGGATATCAGCATAGTGTGTGTGTGTGGATAGCAGGATAGTATGTGTGTGTGGATATCAGCATAGTGTGTGTGTGGATAACAGCGTAGTGTGCGTGTGTGGATATCAGAGGTGTGTGTGGATATCAGCATAGTGTGTGTGTGGATAGCAGCATAGTGTTTGTGTGTGGATAGCAGCATAGTGTGTGTGTGTTCATATCAGCATAGTGTGTGTGTGGATATCAGCATAGTGTGTGTGTGTGGAAAGCAGCATAGTGTGTGTGTGGATATCAGCATAGAGTGTGTGTGGATAGCAGTATAGTGTGCGTGTGGATATCAGCATAGTGTGTGTGAGGATATCAGCATAGTGTGTGTGTGGATATCAGCATCGTGTGTGAGTGTGGATAGCAGCATAGAGTGTGATGTGTGGATAGCTGCATAGTGTGTGTGTGGATAGCAGCATAGTGTGTGTGTGTGGATGTCAGCACAGTGTGTGTGTGTGGATAGCAGCATAGTGTGTGTGTGTGTGGATAGCAGCATAGTGTGTGTGTGTGTGGATAGCAGCATAGTGTGTGTGTGGATAGCAGCATAGTGTGTGTGTGTGGATAGCAGCATAGTGTGTGTGTGTGGATAGCAGCATAGTGTGTGTGTGTGGATATCAGCATAGTGTGTGTGTGTGGATATCAGCACTGTGTGTGTGTGTGGATAGCAGCAGAGTGTGTGTGCGTGGATATCAGCATAGTGTGTGTGTGTGGATATCAGCATAGTGTGTGTGTGTGGATATCAGCATAGTGTGTGTGTGTGTGGATAGCAGCATAGTGTGTGTGCGTGGATATCAGCATAGTGTGTGTGTGTGGATATCAACATAGAGTGTGTGTGTGGATAGCAGCATAGTGTGTGTGTGGATATCAGCATAGAGTGTGTGTGTGGATAGCAGCACAGTGTGTGTGTGTGTGGATAGCAGCATAGTGTGTGTGCGTGGATATCAGCATAGTGTGTGTGTGTGGATATCAGCATAGAGTGTGTGTGTGGATAGCAGCATAGTGTGTGTGTGGATAGCAGCATAGTGTGTGTGTGGACAGCAGGATAGTGTGTGTGTGTGGATATCAGCATAGTGTGTGTGTGGATATCAGCATAGAGTATGTGTGCGGATATCAGCACAGTGTGTGTGTGTGGATATCAGCATAGAGTGTGTGTGTGGATAGCAGCATAGAGTGTGTGTGTGGATAGCAGCATAGTGTGTGTGTGGATAGCAGCATAGTGTGTGTGTGGATAGCAGCATCGTGTGTGTGTGTGGATATCAGCATAGTGTGTGTGTGGATATCAGCGTAGAGTATGTGTGCGGATATCAGCACAGTGTGTGTGTGTGGATATCAGCATAGAGTGTGTGTGTGGATAGCAGCATAGTGTGTGTGTGGATAGCAGCATAGTGTGTGTGTGGATATCAGCATAGCGTGTGTGTGTGGATATCAGCACAGTGTGTGTGTGTGGATATCAGCATAGAGTGTGTGTGTGGATAGCAGCACAGTGTGTGTGTGGATAGCAGCATAGTGTGTGTGTGGATATCAGCATAGGGTGTGTGTGGATATCAGCAAAGTGTGTGTGTGTGGATATCAGCATAGTGTGTGTGTGTGGATATCAGCATAGAGTGTGTGTGTGGATATCAGCATAGTGTGTGTGTGTGGATATCAGCATAGAGTATGTGTGCGGATATCAGCACAGTGTGTGTGTGTGGATATCAGCATAGAGTGTGTGTGTGGATAGCAGCATAATGTGTGTGTGGATAGCAGCATAGTGTGTGTGTGGATATCAGCATAGCGTGTGTGTGTGGATATCAGCACAGTGTGTGTGTGTGGATATCAGCATAGAGTGTGTGTGTGGATAGCAGCACAGTGTGTGTGTGGATAGCAGCATAGTGTGTGTGTGGATAGCAGCATCGTGTGTGTGTGTGGATATCAGCATAGTGTGTGTGTGGATATCAGCATAGAGTATGTGTGCGGATATCAGCACAGTGTGTGTGTGTGGATATCAGCATAGAGTGTGTGTGTGGATAGCAGCATAGTGTGTGTGTGGATAGCAGCATAGTGTGTGTGTGGATATCAGCATAGCGTGTGTGTGTGGATATCAGCACAGTGTGTGTGTGTGGATATCAGCATAGAGTGTGTGTGTGGATAGCAGCACAGTGTGTGTGTGGATAGCAGCATAGTGTGTGTGTGGATATCAGCATAGGGTGTGTGTGGATATCAGCAAAGTGTGTGTGTGTGGATATCAGCATAGTGTGTGTGTGTGGATATCAGCATAGAGTATGTGTGCGGATATCAGCACAGTGTGTGTGTGTGGATATCAGCATAGAGTGTGTGTGTGGATAGCAGCATAATGTGTGTGTGGATAGCAGCATAGTGTGTGTGTGGATATCAGCATAGCGTGTGTGTGTGGATATCAGCACAGTGTGTGTGTGTGGATATCAGCATAGAGTGTGTGTGTGGATAGCAGCACAGTGTGTGTGTGGATAGCAGCATAGTGTGTGTGTGGATATCAGCATAGTGTGTGTGTGTGGATATCAGCAAAGTGTGTGTGTGTGGATATCAGCATAGTGTGTGTGTGTGGATATCAGCATAGAGTGTGTGTGTGGATATCAGCATAGTGTGTGTGTGTGGATATCAGCATAGAGTGTGTGTGTGGATATCAGCATAGTGTGTGTGGATATCAGCACAGGGTGTGTGTGTGGATATCAGCACAGTGTGTGTGTGTGGATATCAGAGATGTTTGTGTGTGTGTGGATATCAGCACAGTGTGTTTGTGTGGATATCAGAGATGTTTGTGTGTGTGTGGATATCAGCAAAGTGTGTGTGTGTGGATATCAGAGATGTTTGTGTGTGTGTGGATATCAGCATAGTATGTGTGTGTGGATATCAGCATAGTGTGTGTGTGTGGATATCAGCATAGAGTGTGTGTGTGTGGATAGCAGCATAGTGTGTGTGTGTGGATATCAGCATAGTGTGCGTGTGTGGATATCAGAGGTGTGTGTGGATATCAGCATAGTGTGTGTGTGTGGATATCAGCATAGAGTGTGTGTGTGGATAGCAGCATAGTGCGTGTGGATATCAGCATAGTGTGTGTGTGTGGATATCAGAGGTGTGTGTGGATATCAGCATAGTGTGTGTGTGGATATCAGCATAGTGTGTGTGTGTGGATATCAGCATAGTGTGTGTGTGGATATCAGCATAGTGTGTGTGTGTGGATATCAGCATAGTGTGCGTGTGTGGATATCAGAGGTGTGTGTGGATATCAGCATAGTGTGTGTGTGTGGATATCAGCATAGTGTGTGTGTGTGGATAGCAGGATAGTATGTGTGTGTGGATATCAGCATAGTGTGTGTGTGGATAACAGCGTAGTGTGCGTGTGTGGATATCAGAGGTGTGTGTGGATATCAGCATAGTGTGTGTGTGGATAGCAGCATAGTGTTTGTGTGTGGATATCAGCATAGTGTGTGTGTGTTCATATCAGCATAGTGTGCGTGTGTGGATATCAGAGGTGTGTGTGGATATCAGCATAGTGTGTGTGTGGATATCAGCATAGTGTGTGTGTGGATAGCAGCATAGTGTGTGTGTGTGGATATCAGCATAGTGTATGTATGTGTGGATAGCAGCAGAGTGTGTGTGTGTGTGGATATCAGCATAGTGTGTGTGTGTGGATAGCAGGATAGTGTGTGTGTGTGGATATCAGCATAGTGTGTGTGTGGATAGCAGCATAGTGTGTGTGTGTGGATATCAGCATAGTGTGTGTGGATATCAGCATTGTGCAAGTGTGTGGATACCAGCATAGTGTGTGTTTGTGGATATCAGCATAGTGTGTGTATGTGGATATCAGCATAGTGTGCGTCTGTGGATATCAGAGGTGTGTGTGGATATCCGCATAGTGTGTGTGTGTGGATATCAGAGGTGTGTGTGTGTGGATATCAGCATAGTGTGTGTGTGTGGATATCAGCATAGTGTGTGTGTCTGGATATCAGAGGTGTGTGTGGATATCAGCATAGTGTGTGTGTGGATATCAGCATAGTGTGCGTGTGTGGATATCAGAGGTGTGTGTGGATATCAGCATAGTGTGTGTGTGGATAGCAGCATAGAGTGCGTGTGTGGATATCAGAGGTGTGTGTGGATATCAGCATAGTGTGTGTGTGTGGATATTAGAGGTGTGTGTGTGTGGATATCAGAGGTGTGTGTGTGGATATCAGCATAGTGTGTGTGTGTGTGTGGATATCAGCATAGTGTGTGTGTGTGGATATCAGAGGTGTGTGTGTGTGGATAGCAGCATAGTGTGCGTGTGTGGATATCAGCATAGTGTGCGTGTGTGGATATCAGAGGTGTGTGTGGATATCAGCATAGTGTGTGTGTGGATAGCAGCATAGTGTTTGTGTGTGGATATCAGCATAGTGTGTGTGTGTGGATATCAGCATAGTGTGCGTGTGTGGATATCAGAGGTGTGTGTGGATATCAGCATAGTGTGTGTGTGTATATCAGCATAGTGTGTGTGTGGATAGCAGCATAGTGTGTGTGTGTGGATATCAGCATAGTGTGTGTGTGTGTGGATAGCAGCATAGTGTGTGTGTGTGGATATCAGCATCCTGTGTGTGTGTGGATAGCAGGATAGTGTGTGTGTGTGGATATCAGCATAGTGTGTGTGTGGATAGCACCATAGTGTGTGTGTGTGGATATCAGCAAAGTGTGTGTGTGGATATCAGCATAGTGTGTGTGTGTGGATATCAGAGGTGTGTGTGGATATCAGCATAGTGTGTGTGTGTGGATATCAGCATAGTGTACGTGTGTGGATATCAGAGGTATGTGTGGATACCAGCATAGTGTGTGTTTGTGGATATCAGCATCGTGTGTGTATGTGGATATCAGCATAGTGTGCGTGTGTGGATATCAGAGGTGTGTGTGGATATCAGCATAGTGTGTGTGTGTGGATATCAGAGGTGTGTGTGTGTGGATATCAGCATAGTGTGTGTGTGGATATCAGCATAGTGTGTGTGTGTTGAGATCAGAGGTGTGTGTGGATATCAGCATAGTGTGTGTGTGGATATCAGCATAGTGTACGTGTGTGGATATCAGAGGTGTGTGTGGATATCAGCATAGTGTGTGTGTGGATAGCAGCATAGTGTGTGTGTGTGGATATCAGCATAGAGTGCGTGTGTGGATATCAGAGGTGTGTGTGGATATCAGCATAGTGTGTGTGTGTGGATATCAGAGGTGTGTGTGGATATCAGCATAGTGTGTGTGTGTGGATATCAGCATAGTGTACGTGTGTGGATATCAGAGGTATGTGTGGATACCAGCATAGTGTGTGTTTGTGGATATCAGCATCGTGTGTGTATGTGGATATCAGCATAGTGTGCGTGTGTGGATATCAGAGGTGTGTGTGGATATCAGCATAGTGTGTGTGTGTGGATATCAGAGGTGTGTGTGTGTGGATATCAGCATAGTGTGTGTGTGGATATCAGCATAGTGTGTGTGTGTTGATATCAGAGGTGTGTGTGGATATCAGCATAGTGTGTGTGTGGATATCAGCATAGTGTACGTGTGTGGATATCAGAGGTGTGTGTGGATATCAGCATAGTGTGTGTGTGGATAGCAGCATAGTGTGTGTGTGTGGATATCAGCATAGAGTGCGTGTGTGGATATCAGAGGTGTGTGTGGATATCAGCAAAGTGTGTGTGTGTGGATATCAGAGGTGTGTGTGTGTGGATATCAGCATAGTGTGTGTGTGTGTGGATATCAGCATAGTGTGTGTGTGTGTGGATATCAGAGGTGTGTGTGGATATCAGCATAGTGTGCGCGTGTGGATATCAGCATAGTGTGTGCGTGTGGATATCAGCATAGTGTGTATGTGTGGATATCAGAGGTGAGTGTGGATATCAGCATAGTGTGTGTGTGTGGATAGCAGCATAGTGTGCATGTGTGGATATCAGCAAAGTGTGTGTGGATATCAGCAGAGTGTGTGTGTGGATATCAGCACAGTGTGTGTGTGTGGGTAGCAGCATAGTGTGTGTGCGTGGATATCAGCATAGTGTGTGTGTGTGGATATCAGCATTGTGTGTGTGTGTGGATATCAGCATAGTGTGTGTGTGTGTGGATAGCAGCATAGTGTGTGTGCGTGGATATCAGCATAGTGTGTGTGTGTGGATATCAGCATAGAGTGTGTATGTGGATAGCAGCATAGTGTGTGTGCGTGGATATCAGCATAGAGTGTGTGTGTGGATAGCAGCATAGTGTGTGTGTGGATAGCAGCATAGTGTGTGTGTGGATATCAGCATAGCGTGTGTGTGTGGATATCAGCACAGTGTGTGTGTGTGGATATCAGCATAGAGTGTGTGTGTGGATAGCAGCACAGTGTGTGTGTGGATAGCAGCATAGTGTGTGTGTGGATATCAGCATAGGGTGTGTGTGGATATCAGCAAAGTGTGTGTGTGTGGATATCAGCATAGTGTGTGTGTGTGGATATCAGCATAGAGTGTGTGTGTGGATATCAGCATAGTGTGTGTGTGTGGATATCAGCATAGAGTATGTGTGCGGATATCAGCACAGTGTGTGTGTGTGGATATCAGCATAGAGTGTGTGTGTGGATAGCAGCATAATGTGTGTGTGGATAGCAGCATAGTGTGTGTGTGGATATCAGCATAGCGTGTGTGTGTGGATATCAGCACAGTGTGTGTGTGTGGATATCAGCATAGAGTGTGTGTGTGGATAGCAGCACAATGTGTGTGTGGATAGCAGCATAGTGTGTGTGTGGATATCAGCATAGTGTGTGTGTGTGGATATCAGCAAAGTGTGTGTGTGTGGATATCAGCATAGTGTGTGTGTGTGGATATCAGCATAGAGTGTGTGTGTGGATATCAGCATAGTGTGTGTGTGTGGATATCAGCATAGAGTGTGTGTGTGGATATCAGCATAGTGTGTGTGGATATCAGCACAGGGTGTGTGTGTGGATATCAGCACAGTGTGTGTGTGTGGATATCAGAGATGTTTGTGTGTGTGTGGATATCAGCACAGTGTGTTTGTGTGGATATCAGAGATGTTTGTGTGTGTGTGGATATCAGCACAGTGTGTGTGTGTGGATATCAGAGATGTTTGTGTGTGTGTGGATATCAGCATAGTATGTGTGTGTGGATATCAGCATAGTGTGTGTGTGTGGATATCAGCATAGAGTGTGTGTGTGTGGATAGCAGCATAGTGTGTGTGTGTGGATATCAGCATAGTGTGCGTGTGTGGATATCAGAGGTGTGTGTGGATATCAGCATAGTGTGTGTGTGTGGATATCAGCATAGAGTGTGTGTGTGGATAGCAGCATAGTGCGTGTGGATATCAGCATAGTGTGTGTGTGTGGATATCAGAGGTGTGTGTGGATATCAGCATAGTGTGTGTGTGGATATCAGCATAGTGTGTGTGTGTGGATATCAGCATAGTGTGTGTGTGGATATCAGCATAGTGTGTGTGTGTGGATATCAGCATAGTGTGCGTGTGTGGATATCAGAGGTGTGTGTGGATATCAGCATAGTGTGTGTGTGTGGATATCAGCATAGTGTGTGTGTGTGGATAGCAGGATAGTATGTGTGTGTGGATATCAGCATAGTGTGTGTGTGGATAACAGCGTAGTGTGCGTGTGTGGATATCAGAGGTGTGTGTGGATATCAGCATAGTGTGTGTGTGGATAGCAGCATAGTGTTTGTGTGTGGATATCAGCATAGTGTGTGTGTGTTCATATCAGCATAGTGTGCGTGTGTGGATATCAGAGGTGTGTGTGGATATCAGCATAGTGTGTGTGTGGATATCAGCATAGTGTGTGTGTGGATAGCAGCATAGTGTGTGTGTGTGGATATCAGCATAGTGTGTGTATGTGTGGATAGCAGCAGAGTGTGTGTGTGTGGATATCAGCATAGTGTGTGTGTGTGGATAGCAGGATAGTGTGTGTGTGTGGATATCAGCATAGTGTGTGTGTGGATAGCAGCATAGTGTGTGTGTGTGGATATCAGCATAGTGTGTGTGGATATCAGCATTGTGCAAGTGTGTGGATACCAGCATAGTGTGTGTTTGTGGATATCAGCATAGTGTGTGTATGTGGATATCAGCATAGTGTGCGTCTGTGGATATCAGAGGTGTGTGTGGATATCCGCATAGTGTGTGTGTGTGGATATCAGAGGTGTGTGTGTGTGGATATCAGCATAGTGTGTGTGTGTGGATATCAGCATAGTGTGTGTGTCTGGATATCAGAGGTGTGTGTGGATATCAGCATAGTGTGTGTGTGGATATCAGCATAGTGTGCGTGTGTGGATATCAGAGGTGTGTGTGGATATCAGCATAGTGTGTGTGTGGATAGCAGCATAGAGTGCGTGTGTGGATATCAGAGGTGTGTGTGGATATCAGCATAGTGTGTGTGTGTGGATATTAGAGGTGTGTGTGTGTGGATATCAGAGGTGTGTGTGTGTGGATATCAGCATAGTGTGTGTGTGTGTGTGGATATCAGCATAGTGTGTGTGTGTGGATATCAGAGGTGTGTGTGTGTGGATAGCAGCATAGTGTGCGTGTGTGGATATCAGCATAGTGTGCGTGTGTGGATATCAGAGGTGTGTGTGGATATCAGCATAGTGTGTGTGTGGATAGCAGCATAGTGTTTGTGTGTGGATATCAGCATAGTGTGTGTGTGTGGATATCAGCATAGTGTGCGTGTGTGGATATCAGAGGTGTGTGTGGATATCAGCATAGTGTGTGTGTGTATATCAGCATAGTGTGTGTGTGGATAGCAGCATAGTGTGTGTGTGTGGATATCAGCATAGTGTGTGTGTGTGTGGATAGCAGCATAGTGTGTGTGTGTGGATATCAGCATCCTGTGTGTGTGTGGATAGCAGGATAGTGTGTGTGTGTGGATATCAGCATAGTGTGTGTGTGGATAGCAGCATAGTGTGTGTGTGGATATCAGCAAAGTGTGTGTGTGGATATCAGCATAGTGTGTGTGTGTGGATATCAGAGGTGTGTGTGGATATCAGCATAGTGTGTGTGTGTGGATATCAGCATAGTGTGTGTGTGGATATCAGCAAAGTGTGTGTGTGGATAGCAGCATAGTGTGTGTGTGGATATCAGCATAGAGTGTGTGTGTGGATAGCAGCATAGAGTGTGTGTGGAAATCAGCATAGAGTGTGTGTGTGGATAGCAGCATAGTGTGTGTGTGGATATCAGCATAGTGTGTGTGTGTGGATATCAGAGGTGTGTGTGGATATCCGCATAGTGTGTGTGTGTGGATATCAGAGGTGTGTGTGTGTGGATATCAGCATAGTGTGTGTGTGTGGATATCAGCATAGTGTGTGTGTCTGGATATCAGAGGTGTGTGTGGATATCAGCATAGTGTGTGTGTGGATATCAGCATAGTGTGCGTGTGTGGATATCAGAGGTGTGTGTGGATATCAGCATAGTGTGTGTGTGGATAGCAGCATAGAGTGCGTGTGTGGATATCAGAGGTGTGTGTGGATATCAGCATAGTGTGTGTGTGTGGATATTAGAGGTGTGTGTGTGTGGATATCAGAGGTGTGTGTGTGGATATCAGCATAGTGTGTGTGTGTGTGTGGATATCAGCATAGTGTGTGTGTGTGGATATCAGAGGTGTGTGTGTGTGGATAGCAGCATAGTGTGCGTGTGTGGATATCAGCATAGTGTGCGTGTGTGGATATCAGAGGTGTGTGTGGATATCAGCATAGTGTGTGTGTGGATAGCAGCATAGTGTTTGTGTGTGGATATCAGCATAGTGTGTGTGTGTGGATATCAGCATAGTGTGCGTGTGTGGATATCAGAGGTGTGTGTGGATATCAGCATAGTGTGTGTGTGTATATCAGCATAGTGTGTGTGTGGATAGCAGCATAGTGTGTGTGTGTGGATATCAGCATAGTGTGTGTGTGTGTGGATAGCAGCATAGTGTGTGTGTGTGGATATCAGCATCCTGTGTGTGTGTGGATAGCAGGATAGTGTGTGTGTGTGGATATCAGCATAGTGTGTGTGTGGATAGCACCATAGTGTGTGTGTGTGGATATCAGCAAAGTGTGTGTGTGGATATCAGCATAGTGTGTGTGTGTGGATATCAGAGGTGTGTGTGGATATCAGCATAGTGTGTGTGTGTGGATATCAGCATAGTGTACGTGTGTGGATATCAGAGGTATGTGTGGATACCAGCATAGTGTGTGTTTGTGGATATCAGCATCGTGTGTGTATGTGGATATCAGCATAGTGTGCGTGTGTGGATATCAGAGGTGTGTGTGGATATCAGCATAGTGTGTGTGTGTGGATATCAGAGGTGTGTGTGTGTGGATATCAGCATAGTGTGTGTGTGGATATCAGCATAGTGTGTGTGTGTTGAGATCAGAGGTGTGTGTGGATATCAGCATAGTGTGTGTGTGGATATCAGCATAGTGTACGTGTGTGGATATCAGAGGTGTGTGTGGATATCAGCATAGTGTGTGTGTGGATAGCAGCATAGTGTGTGTGTGTGGATATCAGCATAGAGTGCGTGTGTGGATATCAGAGGTGTGTGTGGATATCAGCATAGTGTGTGTGTGTGGATATCAGAGGTGTGTGTGGATATCAGCATAGTGTGTGTGTGTGGATATCAGCATAGTGTACGTGTGTGGATATCAGAGGTATGTGTGGATACCAGCATAGTGTGTGTTTGTGGATATCAGCATCGTGTGTGTATGTGGATATCAGCATAGTGTGCGTGTGTGGATATCAGAGGTGTGTGTGGATATCAGCATAGTGTGTGTGTGTGGATATCAGAGGTGTGTGTGTGTGGATATCAGCATAGTGTGTGTGTGGATATCAGCATAGTGTGTGTGTGTTGATATCAGAGGTGTGTGTGGATATCAGCATAGTGTGTGTGTGGATATCAGCATAGTGTACGTGTGTGGATATCAGAGGTGTGTGTGGATATCAGCATAGTGTGTGTGTGGATAGCAGCATAGTGTGTGTGTGTGGATATCAGCATAGAGTGCGTGTGTGGATATCAGAGGTGTGTGTGGATATCAGCAAAGTGTGTGTGTGTGGATATCAGAGGTGTGTGTGTGTGGATATCAGCATAGTGTGTGTGTGTGTGGATATCAGCATAGTGTGTGTGTGTGTGGATATCAGAGGTGTGTGTGGATATCAGCATAGTGTGCGCGTGTGGATATCAGCATAGTGTGTGCGTGTGGATATCAGCATAGTGTGTATGTGTGGATATCAGAGGTGAGTGTGGATATCAGCATAGTGTGTGTGTGTGGATAGCAGCATAGTGTGCATGTGTGGATATCAGCAAAGTGTGTGTGGATATCAGCAGAGTGTGTGTGTGGATATCAGCACAGTGTGTGTGTGTGGGTAGCAGCATAGTGTGTGTGCGTGGATATCAGCATAGTGTGTGTGTGTGGATATCAGCATTGTGTGTGTGTGTGGATATCAGCATAGTGTGTGTGTGTGTGGATAGCAGCATAGTGTGTGTGCGTGGATATCAGCATAGTGTGTGTGTGTGGATATCAGCATAGAGTGTGTATGTGGATAGCAGCATAGTGTGTGTGCGTGGATATCAGCATAGAGTGTGTGTGTGGATAGCAGCATAGTGTGTGTGTGGATAGCAGCATAGTGTGTGTGTGGATATCAGCATAGCGTGTGTGTGTGGATATCAGCACAGTGTGTGTGTGTGGATATCAGCATAGAGTGTGTGTGTGGATAGCAGCACAGTGTGTGTGTGGATAGCAGCATAGTGTGTGTGTGGATATCAGCATAGGGTGTGTGTGGATATCAGCAAAGTGTGTGTGTGTGGATATCAGCATAGTGTGTGTGTGTGGATATCAGCATAGAGTGTGTGTGTGGATATCAGCATAGTGTGTGTGTGTGGATATCAGCATAGAGTATGTGTGCGGATATCAGCACAGTGTGTGTGTGTGGATATCAGCATAGAGTGTGTGTGTGGATAGCAGCATAATGTGTGTGTGGATAGCAGCATAGTGTGTGTGTGGATATCAGCATAGCGTGTGTGTGTGGATATCAGCACAGTGTGTGTGTGTGGATATCAGCATAGAGTGTGTGTGTGGATAGCAGCACAGTGTGTGTGTGGATAGCAGCATAGTGTGTGTGTGGATATCAGCATAGTGTGTGTGTGTGGATATCAGCAAAGTGTGTGTGTGTGGATATCAGCATAGTGTGTGTGTGTGGATATCAGCATAGAGTGTGTGTGTGGATATCAGCATAGTGTGTGTGTGTGGATATCAGCATAGAGTGTGTGTGTGGATATCAGCATAGTGTGTGTGGATATCAGCACAGGGTGTGTGTGTGGATATCAGCACAGTGTGTGTGTGTGGATATCAGAGATGTTTGTGTGTGTGTGGATATCAGCACAGTGTGTTTGTGTGGATATCAGAGATGTTTGTGTGTGTGTGGATATCAGCACAGTGTGTGTGTGTGGATATCAGAGATGTTTGTGTGTGTGTGGATATCAGCATAGTATGTGTGTGTGGATATCAGCATAGTGTGTGTGTGTGGATATCAGCATAGAGTGTGTGTGTGTGGATAGCAGCATAGTGTGTGTGTGTGGATATCAGCATAGTGTGCGTGTGTGGATATCAGAGGTGTGTGTGGATATCAGCATAGTGTGTGTGTGTGGATATCAGCATAGAGTGTGTGTGTGGATAGCAGCATAGTGCGTGTGGATATCAGCATAGTGTGTGTGTGTGGATATCAGAGGTGTGTGTGGATATCAGCATAGTGTGTGTGTGGATATCAGCATAGTGTGTGTGTGTGGATATCAGCATAGTGTGTGTGTGGATATCAGCATAGTGTGTGTGTGTGGATATCAGCATAGTGTGCGTGTGTGGATATCAGAGGTGTGTGTGGATATCAGCATAGTGTGTGTGTGTGGATATCAGCATAGTGTGTGTGTGTGGATAGCAGGATAGTATGTGTGTGTGGATATCAGCATAGTGTGTGTGTGGATAACAGCGTAGTGTGCGTGTGTGGATATCAGAGGTGTGTGTGGATATCAGCATAGTGTGTGTGTGGATAGCAGCATAGTGTTTGTGTGTGGATATCAGCATAGTGTGTGTGTGTTCATATCAGCATAGTGTGCGTGTGTGGATATCAGAGGTGTGTGTGGATATCAGCATAGTGTGTGTGTGGATATCAGCATAGTGTGTGTGTGGATAGCAGCATAGTGTGTGTGTGTGGATATCAGCATAGTGTGTGTATGTGTGGATAGCAGCAGAGTGTGTGTGTGTGGATATCAGCATAGTGTGTGTGTGTGGATAGCAGGATAGTGTGTGTGTGTGGATATCAGCATAGTGTGTGTGTGGATAGCAGCATAGTGTGTGTGTGTGGATATCAGCATAGTGTGTGTGGATATCAGCATTGTGCAAGTGTGTGGATACCAGCATAGTGTGTGTTTGTGGATATCAGCATAGTGTGTGTATGTGGATATCAGCATAGTGTGCGTCTGTGGATATCAGAGGTGTGTGTGGATATCCGCATAGTGTGTGTGTGTGGATATCAGAGGTGTGTGTGTGTGGATATCAGCATAGTGTGTGTGTGTGGATATCAGCATAGTGTGTGTGTCTGGATATCAGAGGTGTGTGTGGATATCAGCATAGTGTGTGTGTGGATATCAGCATAGTGTGCGTGTGTGGATATCAGAGGTGTGTGTGGATATCAGCATAGTGTGTGTGTGGATAGCAGCATAGAGTGCGTGTGTGGATATCAGAGGTGTGTGTGGATATCAGCATAGTGTGTGTGTGTGGATATTAGAGGTGTGTGTGTGTGGATATCAGAGGTGTGTGTGTGTGGATATCAGCATAGTGTGTGTGTGTGTGTGGATATCAGCATAGTGTGTGTGTGTGGATATCAGAGGTGTGTGTGTGTGGATAGCAGCATAGTGTGCGTGTGTGGATATCAGCATAGTGTGCGTGTGTGGATATCAGAGGTGTGTGTGGATATCAGCATAGTGTGTGTGTGGATAGCAGCATAGTGTTTGTGTGTGGATATCAGCATAGTGTGTGTGTGTGGATATCAGCATAGTGTGCGTGTGTGGATATCAGAGGTGTGTGTGGATATCAGCATAGTGTGTGTGTGTATATCAGCATAGTGTGTGTGTGGATAGCAGCATAGTGTGTGTGTGTGGATATCAGCATAGTGTGTGTGTGTGTGGATAGCAGCATAGTGTGTGTGTGTGGATATCAGCATCCTGTGTGTGTGTGGATAGCAGGATAGTGTGTGTGTGTGGATATCAGCATAGTGTGTGTGTGGATAGCAGCATAGTGTGTGTGTGGATATCAGCAAAGTGTGTGTGTGGATATCAGCATAGTGTGTGTGTGTGGATATCAGAGGTGTGTGTGGATATCAGCATAGTGTGTGTGTGTGGATATCAGCATAGTGTGTGTGTGGATATCAGCAAAGTGTGTGTGTGTGGATAGCAGCATAGTGTGTGTGTGGATATCAGCATAGAGTGTGTGTGTGGATAGCAGCATAGAGTGTGTGTGGAAATCAGCATAGAGTGTGTGTGTGGATAGCAGCATAGTGTGTGTGTGGATATCAGCATAGTGTGTGTGTGTGGATAGCAGCATAGTGTGTGTGTGGATATCAGCATAGAGTGTGTGTGTGGATATGAGCATAGAGTGTGTGTGTGGATAGCAGCATAGTGTGTGTGTGGATATCAGCAGAGTATGTGTGTGTGGATAGCAGCATAGTGTGTGTGTGGATATCAGCATAGAGTGTGTGTGTGGATATCAGCATAGTGTGTGTGTGGATATCAGCATAGTGTGTGTGTGGATATCAGCATAGTGTGTGTGTGTGGATAGCAGCACAGTGTGTGTGTGTGGATAGCAGCATAGTGTGTGTCTGGATATCAGCATAGTGTTTGTGTGTGGATAGCAGCATAGTGTGTGTGTGGATATCAGCATAGAGTGTGTGTGTGGATAGCAGCATACTGTGTGTGTGGATATCAGCATAGTGTGTGTGTGGATATCAGCATAGTGTGTGTGTGTGGATAGCAGCATAGTGTGTGTGTGGATATCAGCATAGAGTGTGTGTGTGGATAGCAGCATAGTGTGTGTGTGGATATCAGCATAGAGTGTGTGTGTGGATAGCAGCATAGTGTGTGTGTGGATATCAGCATAGTGTGTGTGTGTAGATAGCAGCATAGTGTGTGTGTGGATATCAGCATAGAGTGTGTGTGTGGATATCAGCATAGAGTGTGTGTGTGGATAGCAGCATAGTGTGTGTGTGGATATCAGCATAGTGTGTGTGTGTGGATAGCAGCATAGTGTGTGTGTGGATATCAGCATAGAGTGTGTGTGTGGATATCAGCATAGTGTGTGTGTGGATATCAGCATAGTGTGTGTGTGGATATCAGCATAGTGTGTGTGTGTGGATAGCAGCACAGTGTGTGTGTGTGGATAGCAGCACAGTGTGTGTGTGTGTGGATAGCAGCATAGTGTGTGTGCGTGGATATCAGCATAGTGTGTGTGTGTGGATAGCAGCATAGTGTGTGTGTGTGGATATCAGCATAGTGTGTGTGTGTGGATAGCAGCATAGTTTGTGTGTGTGGATAGCAGCATAGTGTGTGTGTGGATAGCAGCATAGTGTGTGTGTGGATATCAGCATAGTGTGTGTGTGGATGGCAGCATAGTGTGTGTGTGGATATCAGCATAGTGTGTGTGTGTGGATATCAGCATAGTGTGTGTGTGTGGATAGCAGCATAGTTTGTGTGTGTGGATATCAGCATAGTGTGTGTGTGTGGATAGCAGCATAGTTTGTGTGTGTGGATATCAGCATAGTGTGTGTGTGGATATCAGCATAGTGTGTGTGTGGATATCAGCATAGTGTGTGTGTGTGGATAGAAGCATAGTGTGTGTGTGTGGATATCAGCATAGTGTGCGTGTGTGGATATCAGAGGTGTGTGTGGATATCAGCATAGTGTGTGTGTGTATATCAGCATAGTGTGTGTGTGGATAGCAGCATAGTGTGTGTGTGTGGATATCAGCATAGTGTGTGTGTGTGTGGATAGCAGCATAGTGTGTGTGTGTGGATATCAGCATCCTGTGTGTGTGTGGATAGCAGGATAGTGTGTGTGTGTGGATATCAGCATAGTGTGTGTGTGGATAGCAGCATAGTGTGTGTGTGTGGATATCAGCAAAGTGTGTGTGTGGATATCAGCATAGTGTGTGTGTGTGGATATCAGAGGTGTGTGTGGATATCAGCATAGTGTGTGTGTGTGGATATCAGCATAGTGTACGTGTGTGGATATCAGAGGTGTGTGTGGATACCAGCATAGTGTGTGTTTGTGGATATCAGCATAGTGTGTGTATGTGGATATCAGCATAGTGTGCGTGTGTGGATATCAGAGGTGTGTGTGGATATCAGCATAGTGTGTGTGTGTGGATATCAGAGGTGTGTGTGTGTGGATATCAGCATAGTGTGTGTGTGGATATCAGCATAGTGTGTGTGTGTGGATATCAGAGGTGTGTGTGGATATCAGCATAGTGTGTGTGTGGATATCAGCATAGTGTACGTGTGTGGATATCAGAGGTGTGTGTGGATATCAGCATAGTGTGTGTGTGGATATCAGCATAGTGTGTGTGTGGATATCAGCATAGTGTGTGTGTGGATATCAGCATAGTGTGTGTGTGTGGATAGCAGCACAGTGTGTGTGTGTGGATAGCAGCACAGTGTGTGTGTGTGTGGATAGCAGCATAGTGTGTGTGCGTGGATATCAGCATAGTGTGTGTGTGTGGATAGCAGCATAGTGTGTGTGTGTGGATATCAGCACAGTGTGTGTGTGTGGATAGCAGCATAGTTTGTGTGTGTGGATAGCAGCATAGTGTGTGTGTGGATAGCAGCATAGTGTGTGTGTGGATATCAGCATAGTGTGTGTGTGGATGGCAGCATAGTGTGTGTGTGGATATCAGCATAGTGTGTGTGTGTGGATATCAGCATAGTGTGTGTGTGTGGATAGCAGCATAGTTTGTGTGTGTGGATATCAGCATAGTGTGTGTGTGGATATCAGCATAGTGTGTGTGTGGATATCAGCATAGTGTGTGTGTGTGGATAGAAGCATAGTGTGTGTGTGTGGATATCAGCATAGTGTGCGTGTGTGGATATCAGAGGTGTGTGTGGATATCAGCATAGTGTGTGTGTGTATATCAGCATAGTGTGTGTGTGGATAGCAGCATAGTGTGTGTGTGTGGATATCAGCATAGTGTGTGTGTGTGTGGATAGCAGCATAGTGTGTGTGTGTGGATATCAGCATCCTGTGTGTGTGTGGATAGCAGGATAGTGTGTGTGTGTGGATATCAGCATAGTGTGTGTGTGGATAGCAGCATAGTGTGTGTGTGTGGATATCAGCAAAGTGTGTGTGTGGATATCAGCATAGTGTGTGTGTGTGGATATCAGAGGTGTGTGTGGATATCAGCATAGTGTGTGTGTGTGGATATCAGCATAGTGTACGTGTGTGGATATCAGAGGTGTGTGTGGATACCAGCATAGTGTGTGTTTGTGGATATCAGCATAGTGTGTGTATGTGGATATCAGCATAGTGTGCGTGTGTGGATATCAGAGGTGTGTGTGGATATCAGCATAGTGTGTGTGTGTGGATATCAGAGGTGTGTGTGTGTGGATATCAGCATAGTGTGTGTGTGGATATCAGCATAGTGTGTGTGTGTGGATATCAGAGGTGTGTGTGGATATCAGCATAGTGTGTGTGTGGATATCAGCATAGTGTACGTGTGTGGATATCAGAGGTGTGTGTGGATATCAGCATAGTGTGTGTGTGGATAGCAGCATAGTGTGTGTGTGTGGATATCAGCATAGAGTGTGTGTGTGGATATCAGAGGTGTGTTTGGATATCAGCAAAGTGTGTGTGTGTGGATATCAGAGGTGTGTGTGTGTGGATATCAGCATAGTGTGTGTGTGTGTGGATATCAGCATAGTGTGTGTGTGTGTGGATATCAGAGGTGTGTGTGGATATCAGCATAGTGTGCGCGTGTGGATATCAGCATAGTGTGTGCGTGTGGATATCAGCATAGTGTGTGTGTGTGGATATCAGAGGTGTGTGTGTGTGGATAGCAGCATAGTGTGCATGTGTGGATATCAGCAAAGTGTGTGTGGATATCAGCAGAGTGTGTGTGTGGATATCAGCACAGTGTGTGTGTGTGGGTAGCAGCATAGTGTGTGTGCGTGGATATCAGCATAGTGTGTGTGTGTGGATATCAGCATTGTGTGTGTGTGTGGATATCAGCATAGTGTGTGTGTGTGTGGATAGCAGCATAGTGTGTGTGCGTGGATATCAGCATAGTGTGTGTGTGTGGATATCAGCATAGAGTGTGTGTGTGGATAGCAGCATAGTGTGTGTGTGTGGATATCAGCATAGAGTGTGTGTGTGGATAGCAGCACATTGTGTGTGTGTGTGGATAGCAGCATAGTGTGTGTGCGTGGATATCAGCATAGTGTGTGTGTGTGGATAGCAGCATAGTGTGTGTGTGGATAGCAGCATAGTGTGTGTGTGTGGATAGCAGCATAGTGTGTGTGTGTGGATAGCAGCATATTGTGTGTGTGTGGATATCAGCATAGTGTGTGTGTGGATATCAGCATAGAGTGTGTGTGTGGATATCAGCACAGTGTGTGTGTGTGGATATCAGCATAGAGTGTGTGTGTGGATAGCAGCATAGTGTGTGTGTGGATATCAGCATAGTCTGTGTGTGGATATCAGCATAGAGTGTGTGTGTGGATATCAGCACAGTGTGTGTGTGTGGATATCAGCATAGTGTGTGTGTGGATATCAGCATAGAGTGTGTGTGTGGATAGCAGCATACTGTGTGTGTGGATATCAGCATAGTGTGTGTGTGGATATCAGCATAGTGTGTGTGTGTGGATAGCAGCATAGTGTGTGTGTGGATATCAGCATAGAGTGTGTGTGTGGATAGCAGCATAGTGTGTGTGGATATCAGCATAGTGTGCGTGTGTGGATATCAGAGGTGTCTGTGGATATCAGCATAGTGTGTGCGTGTGGATATCAGCATAGAGTGTGTGTGTGGATATCAGCATAGTGTGTGTGTGTGGATAGCAGCATAGTGTGTGTGTGGATATCAGCATAGAGTGTGTGTGTGGATAGCAGCATAGTGTGTGTCTGGATATCAGCATAGTGTTTGTGTGTGGATAGCAGCATAGTGTGTGTGTGGATATCAGCATAGAGTGTGTGTGTGGATAGCAGCATACTGTGTGTGTGGATATCAGCATAGTGTGTGTGTGGATATCAGCATAGTGTGTGTGTGTGGATAGCAGCATAGTGTGTGTGTGGATATCAGCATAGAGTGTGTGTGTGGATAGCAGCATAGTGTGTGTGTGGATATCAGCATAGAGTGTGTGTGTGGATAGCAGCATAGTGTGTGTGTGGATATCAGCATAGTGTGTGTGTGTGGATAGCAGCATAGTGTGTGTGTGGATATCAGCATAGAGTGTGTGTGTGGATATGAGCATAGAGTGTGTGTGTGGATAGCAGCATAGTGTGTGTGTGTGGATATCAGCATAGTGTGTGTGTGTGGATATCAGCATAGAGTGTGTGTGTGGATATCAGCATAGTGTGTGTGTGTGGATATCAGCATAGAGTGTGTGTGTGGATATCAGCATAGTGTGTGTGGATATCAGCACAGGGTGTGTGTGTGGATATCAGCACAGTGTGTGTGTGTGGATATCAGAGATGTTTGTGTGTGTGTGGATATCAGCACAGTGTGTTTGTGTGGATATCAGAGATGTTTGTGTGTGTGTGGATATCAGCACAGTGTGTGTGTGTGGATATCAGAGATGTTTGTGTGTGTGTGGATATCAGCATAGTATGTGTGTGTGGATATCAGCATAGTGTGTGTGTGTGGATATCAGCATAGAGTGTGTGTGTGTGGATAGCAGCATAGTGTGTGTGTGTGGATATCAGCATAGTGTGCGTGTGTGGATATCAGAGGTGTGTGTGGATATCAGCATAGTGTGTGTGTGTGGATATCAGCATAGAGTGTGTGTGTGGATAGCAGCATAGTGCGTGTGGATATCAGCATAGTGTGTGTGTGTGGATATCAGAGGTGTGTGTGGATATCAGCATAGTGTGTGTGTGGATATCAGCATAGTGTGTGTGTGTGGATATCAGCATAGTGTGTGTGTGGATATCAGCATAGTGTGTGTGTGTGGATATCAGCATAGTGTGCGTGTGTGGATATCAGAGGTGTGTGTGGATATCAGCATAGTGTGTGTGTGTGGATATCAGCATAGTGTGTGTGTGTGGATAGCAGGATAGTATGTGTGTGTGGATATCAGCATAGTGTGTGTGTGGATAACAGCGTAGTGTGCGTGTGTGGATATCAGAGGTGTGTGTGGATATCAGCATAGTGTGTGTGTGGATAGCAGCATAGTGTTTGTGTGTGGATATCAGCATAGTGTGTGTGTGTTCATATCAGCATAGTGTGCGTGTGTGGATATCAGAGGTGTGTGTGGATATCAGCATAGTGTGTGTGTGGATATCAGCATAGTGTGTGTGTGGATAGCAGCATAGTGTGTGTGTGTGGATATCAGCATAGTGTGTGTATGTGTGGATAGCAGCAGAGTGTGTGTGTGTGGATATCAGCATAGTGTGTGTGTGTGGATAGCAGGATAGTGTGTGTGTGTGGATATCAGCATAGTGTGTGTGTGGATAGCAGCATAGTGTGTGTGTGTGGATATCAGCATAGTGTGTGTGGATATCAGCATTGTGCAAGTGTGTGGATACCAGCATAGTGTGTGTTTGTGGATATCAGCATAGTGTGTGTATGTGGATATCAGCATAGTGTGCGTCTGTGGATATCAGAGGTGTGTGTGGATATCCGCATAGTGTGTGTGTGTGGATATCAGAGGTGTGTGTGTGTGGATATCAGCATAGTGTGTGTGTGTGGATATCAGCATAGTGTGTGTGTCTGGATATCAGAGGTGTGTGTGGATATCAGCATAGTGTGTGTGTGGATATCAGCATAGTGTGCGTGTGTGGATATCAGAGGTGTGTGTGGATATCAGCATAGTGTGTGTGTGGATAGCAGCATAGAGTGCGTGTGTGGATATCAGAGGTGTGTGTGGATATCAGCATAGTGTGTGTGTGTGGATATTAGAGGTGTGTGTGTGTGGATATCAGAGGTGTGTGTGTGTGGATATCAGCATAGTGTGTGTGTGTGTGTGGATATCAGCATAGTGTGTGTGTGTGGATATCAGAGGTGTGTGTGTGTGGATAGCAGCATAGTGTGCGTGTGTGGATATCAGCATAGTGTGCGTGTGTGGATATCAGAGGTGTGTGTGGATATCAGCATAGTGTGTGTGTGGATAGCAGCATAGTGTTTGTGTGTGGATATCAGCATAGTGTGTGTGTGTGGATATCAGCATAGTGTGCGTGTGTGGATATCAGAGGTGTGTGTGGATATCAGCATAGTGTGTGTGTGTATATCAGCATAGTGTGTGTGTGGATAGCAGCATAGTGTGTGTGTGTGGATATCAGCATAGTGTGTGTGTGTGTGGATAGCAGGATAGTGTGTGTGTGTGGATATCAGCATAGTGTGTGTGTGGATAGCAGCATAGTGTGTGTGTGGATATCAGCAAAGTGTGTGTGTGGATATCAGCATAGTGTGTGTGTGTGGATATCAGAGGTGTGTGTGGATATCAGCATAGTGTGTGTGTGTGGATATCAGCATAGTGTGTGTGTGGATATCAGCAAAGTGTGTGTGTGTGGATAGCAGCATAGTGTGTGTGTGGATATCAGCATAGAGTGTGTGTGTGGATAGCAGCATAGAGTGTGTGTGGAAATCAGCATAGAGTGTGTGTGTGGATAGCAGCATAGTGTGTGTGTGGATATCAGCATAGTGTGTGTGTGTGGATAGCAGCATAGTGTGTGTGTGGATATCAGCATAGAGTGTGTGTGTGGATATGAGCATAGAGTGTGTGTGTGGATAGCAGCATAGTGTGTGTGTGGATATCAGCAGAGTATGTGTGTGTGGATAGCAGCATAGTGTGTGTGTGGATATCAGCATAGAGTGTGTGTGTGGATATCAGCATAGTGTGTGTGTGGATATCAGCATAGTGTGTGTGTGGATATCAGCATAGTGTGTGTGTGTGGATAGCAGCACAGTGTGTGTGTGTGGATAGCAGCATAGTGTGTGTCTGGATATCAGCATAGTGTTTGTGTGTGGATAGCAGCATAGTGTGTGTGTGGATATCAGCATAGAGTGTGTGTGTGGATAGCAGCATACTGTGTGTGTGGATATCAGCATAGTGTGTGTGTGGATATCAGCATAGTGTGTGTGTGTGGATAGCAGCATAGTGTGTGTGTGGATATCAGCATAGAGTGTGTGTGTGGATAGCAGCATAGTGTGTGTGTGGATATCAGCATAGAGTGTGTGTGTGGATAGCAGCATAGTGTGTGTGTGGATATCAGCATAGTGTGTGTGTGTAGATAGCAGCATAGTGTGTGTGTGGATATCAGCATAGAGTGTGTGTGTGGATATCAGCATAGAGTGTGTGTGTGGATAGCAGCATAGTGTGTGTGTGGATATCAGCATAGTGTGTGTGTGTGGATAGCAGCATAGTGTGTGTGTGGATATCAGCATAGAGTGTGTGTGTGGATATCAGCATAGTGTGTGTGTGGATATCAGCATAGTGTGTGTGTGGATATCAGCATAGTGTGTGTGTGTGGATAGCAGCACAGTGTGTGTGTGTGGATAGCAGCACAGTGTGTGTGTGTGTGGATAGCAGCATAGTGTGTGTGCGTGGATATCAGCATAGTGTGTGTGTGTGGATAGCAGCATAGTGTGTGTGTGTGGATATCAGCATAGTGTGTGTGTGTGGATAGCAGCATAGTTTGTGTGTGTGGATAGCAGCATAGTGTGTGTGTGGATAGCAGCATAGTGTGTGTGTGGATATCAGCATAGTGTGTGTGTGGATGGCAGCATAGTGTGTGTGTGGATATCAGCATAGTGTGTGTGTGTGGATATCAGCATAGTGTGTGTGTGTGGATAGCAGCATAGTTTGTGTGTGTGGATATCAGCATAGTGTGTGTGTGTGGATAGCAGCATAGTTTGTGTGTGTGGATATCAGCATAGTGTGTGTGTGGATATCAGCATAGTGTGTGTGTGGATATCAGCATAGTGTGTGTGTGTGGATAGAAGCATAGTGTGTGTGTGTGGATATCAGCATAGTGTGCGTGTGTGGATATCAGAGGTGTGTGTGGATATCAGCATAGTGTGTGTGTGTATATCAGCATAGTGTGTGTGTGGATAGCAGCATAGTGTGTGTGTGTGGATATCAGCATAGTGTGTGTGTGTGTGGATAGCAGCATAGTGTGTGTGTGTGGATATCAGCATCCTGTGTGTGTGTGGATAGCAGGATAGTGTGTGTGTGTGGATATCAGCATAGTGTGTGTGTGGATAGCAGCATAGTGTGTGTGTGTGGATATCAGCAAAGTGTGTGTGTGGATATCAGCATAGTGTGTGTGTGTGGATATCAGAGGTGTGTGTGGATATCAGCATAGTGTGTGTGTGTGGATATCAGCATAGTGTACGTGTGTGGATATCAGAGGTGTGTGTGGATACCAGCATAGTGTGTGTTTGTGGATATCAGCATAGTGTGTGTATGTGGATATCAGCATAGTGTGCGTGTGTGGATATCAGAGGTGTGTGTGGATATCAGCATAGTGTGTGTGTGTGGATATCAGAGGTGTGTGTGTGTGGATATCAGCATAGTGTGTGTGTGGATATCAGCATAGTGTGTGTGTGTGGATATCAGAGGTGTGTGTGGATATCAGCATAGTGTGTGTGTGGATATCAGCATAGTGTACGTGTGTGGATATCAGAGGTGTGTGTGGATATCAGCATAGTGTGTGTGTGGATATCAGCATAGTGTGTGTGTGGATATCAGCATAGTGTGTGTGTGTGGATAGCAGCACAGTGTGTGTGTGTGGATAGCAGCACAGTGTGTGTGTGTGTGGATAGCAGCATAGTGTGTGTGCGTGGATATCAGCATAGTGTGTGTGTGTGGATAGCAGCATAGTGTGTGTGTGTGGATATCAGCACAGTGTGTGTGTGTGGATAGCAGCATAGTTTGTGTGTGTGGATAGCAGCATAGTGTGTGTGTGGATAGCAGCATAGTGTGTGTGTGGATATCAGCATAGTGTGTGTGTGGATGGCAGCATAGTGTGTGTGTGGATATCAGCATAGTGTGTGTGTGTGGATATCAGCATAGTGTGTGTGTGTGGATAGCAGCATAGTTTGTGTGTGTGGATATCAGCATAGTGTGTGTGTGGATATCAGCATAGTGTGTGTGTGGATATCAGCATAGTGTGTGTGTGTGGATAGAAGCATAGTGTGTGTGTGTGGATATCAGCATAGTGTGCGTGTGTGGATATCAGAGGTGTGTGTGGATATCAGCATAGTGTGTGTGTGTATATCAGCATAGTGTGTGTGTGGATAGCAGCATAGTGTGTGTGTGTGGATATCAGCATAGTGTGTGTGTGTGTGGATAGCAGCATAGTGTGTGTGTGTGGATATCAGCATCCTGTGTGTGTGTGGATAGCAGGATAGTGTGTGTGTGTGGATATCAGCATAGTGTGTGTGTGGATAGCAGCATAGTGTGTGTGTGTGGATATCAGCAAAGTGTGTGTGTGGATATCAGCATAGTGTGTGTGTGTGGATATCAGAGGTGTGTGTGGATATCAGCATAGTGTGTGTGTGTGGATATCAGCATAGTGTACGTGTGTGGATATCAGAGGTGTGTGTGGATACCAGCATAGTGTGTGTTTGTGGATATCAGCATAGTGTGTGTATGTGGATATCAGCATAGTGTGCGTGTGTGGATATCAGAGGTGTGTGTGGATATCAGCATAGTGTGTGTGTGTGGATATCAGAGGTGTGTGTGTGTGGATATCAGCATAGTGTGTGTGTGGATATCAGCATAGTGTGTGTGTGTGGATATCAGAGGTGTGTGTGGATATCAGCATAGTGTGTGTGTGGATATCAGCATAGTGTACGTGTGTGGATATCAGAGGTGTGTGTGGATATCAGCATAGTGTGTGTGTGGATAGCAGCATAGTGTGTGTGTGTGGATATCAGCATAGAGTGTGTGTGTGGATATCAGAGGTGTGTTTGGATATCAGCAAAGTGTGTGTGTGTGGATATCAGAGGTGTGTGTGTGTGGATATCAGCATAGTGTGTGTGTGTGTGGATATCAGCATAGTGTGTGTGTGTGTGGATATCAGAGGTGTGTGTGGATATCAGCATAGTGTGCGCGTGTGGATATCAGCATAGTGTGTGCGTGTGGATATCAGCATAGTGTGTGTGTGTGGATATCAGAGGTGTGTGTGTGTGGATAGCAGCATAGTGTGCATGTGTGGATATCAGCAAAGTGTGTGTGGATATCAGCAGAGTGTGTGTGTGGATATCAGCACAGTGTGTGTGTGTGGGTAGCAGCATAGTGTGTGTGCGTGGATATCAGCATAGTGTGTGTGTGTGGATATCAGCATTGTGTGTGTGTGTGGATATCAGCATAGTGTGTGTGTGTGTGGATAGCAGCATAGTGTGTGTGCGTGGATATCAGCATAGTGTGTGTGTGTGGATATCAGCATAGAGTGTGTGTGTGGATAGCAGCATAGTGTGTGTGTGTGGATATCAGCATAGAGTGTGTGTGTGGATAGCAGCACATTGTGTGTGTGTGTGGATAGCAGCATAGTGTGTGTGCGTGGATATCAGCATAGTGTGTGTGTGTGGATAGCAGCATAGTGTGTGTGTGGATAGCAGCATAGTGTGTGTGTGTGGATAGCAGCATAGTGTGTGTGTGTGGATAGCAGCATATTGTGTGTGTGTGGATATCAGCATAGTGTGTGTGTGGATATCAGCATAGAGTGTGTGTGTGGATATCAGCACAGTGTGTGTGTGTGGATATCAGCATAGAGTGTGTGTGTGGATAGCAGCATAGTGTGTGTGTGGATATCAGCATAGTCTGTGTGTGGATATCAGCATAGAGTGTGTGTGTGGATATCAGCACAGTGTGTGTGTGTGGATATCAGCATAGTGTGTGTGTGGATATCAGCATAGAGTGTGTGTGTGGATAGCAGCATACTGTGTGTGTGGATATCAGCATAGTGTGTGTGTGGATATCAGCATAGTGTGTGTGTGTGGATAGCAGCATAGTGTGTGTGTGGATATCAGCATAGAGTGTGTGTGTGGATAGCAGCATAGTGTGTGTGGATATCAGCATAGTGTGCGTGTGTGGATATCAGAGGTGTCTGTGGATATCAGCATAGTGTGTGCGTGTGGATATCAGCATAGAGTGTGTGTGTGGATATCAGCATAGTGTGTGTGTGTGGATAGCAGCATAGTGTGTGTGTGGATATCAGCATAGAGTGTGTGTGTGGATAGCAGCATAGTGTGTGTCTGGATATCAGCATAGTGTTTGTGTGTGGATAGCAGCATAGTGTGTGTGTGGATATCAGCATAGAGTGTGTGTGTGGATAGCAGCATACTGTGTGTGTGGATATCAGCATAGTGTGTGTGTGGATATCAGCATAGTGTGTGTGTGTGGATAGCAGCATAGTGTGTGTGTGGATATCAGCATAGAGTGTGTGTGTGGATAGCAGCATAGTGTGTGTGTGGATATCAGCATAGAGTGTGTGTGTGGATAGCAGCATAGTGTGTGTGTGGATATCAGCATAGTGTGTGTGTGTGGATAGCAGCATAGTGTGTGTGTGGATATCAGCATAGAGTGTGTGTGTGGATATGAGCATAGAGTGTGTGTGTGGATAGCAGCATAGTGTGTGTGTGGATATCAGCATAGTGTGTGTGTGTGGATAGCAGCATAGTGTGTGTGTGGATATCAGCATAGAGTGTGTGTGTGGATATCAGCATAGTGTGTGTGTGGATATCAGCATAGTGTGTGTGTGGATATCAGCATAGTGTGTGTGTGTGGATAGCAGCACAGTGTGTGTGTGTGGATAGCAGCATAGTGTGTGTCTGGATATCAGCATAGTGTTTGTGTGTGGATAGCAGCATAGTGTGTGTGTGGATATCAGCATAGAGTGTGTGTGTGGATAGCAGCATACTGTGTGTGTGGATATCAGCATAGTGTGTGTGTGGATATCAGCATAGTGTGTGTGTGTGGATAGCAGCATAGTGTGTGTGTGGATATCAGCATAGAGTGTGTGTGTGGATAGCAGCATAGTGTGTGTGTGGATATCAGCATAGAGTGTGTGTGTGGATAGCAGCATAGTGTGTGTGTGGATATCAGCATAGTGTGTGTGTAGATAGCAGCATAGTGTGTGTGTGGATATCAGCATAGAGTGTGTGTGTGGATATCAGCATAGAGTGTGTGTGTGGATAGCAGCATAGTGTGTGTGTGGATATCAGCATAGTGTGTGTGTGTGGATAGCAGCATAGTGTGTGTGTGGATATCAGCATAGAGTGTGTGTGTGGATATCAGCATAGTGTGTGTGTGGATATCAGCATAGTGTGTGTGTGGATATCAGCATAGTGTGTGTGTGTGGATAGCAGCACAGTGTGTGTGTGTGGATAGCAGCACAGTGTGTGTGTGTGTGGATAGCAGCATAGTGTGTGTGCGTGGATATCAGCATAGTGTGTGTGTGTGGATAGCAGCATAGTGTGTGTGTGTGGATATCAGCATAGTGTGTGTGTGTGGATAGTAGCATAGTTTGTGTGTGTGGATAGCAGCATAGTGTGTGTGTGGATAGCAGCATAGTGTGTGTGTGGATATCAGCATAGTGTGTGTGTGGATGGCAGCATTGTGTGTGTGTGGATATCAGCATAGTGTGTGTGTGTGGATATCAGCATAGTGTGTGTGTGTGGATAGCAGCATAGTTTGTGTGTGTGGATATCAGCATAGTGTGTGTGTGGATATCAGCATAGTGTGTGTGTGGATATCAGCATAGTGTGTGTGTGTGGATAGAAGCATAGTGTGTGTGTGTGGATAGCAGCATAGTCTGTGTGTGGATAGCAGCATAGTGTGTGTGTGGATAGCAGCACAGTGTGTGTGTGTATGGATAGCAGCATAGTGTGTGTGTGGATATCAGCACAGTGTGTGTGTGTGGATAGCAGCATAGCGTGTGTGTGTGTGGATAGCAGCATAGTGTGTGTGTGTGTGGATAGCAGCATAGTGTGTGTGTGTGGATATCAGCATAGTGTGTGTGTGTGGATAGCAGCATAGTGTGTGTGTGTGGATAGCAGCATAGTGTGTGTGTGGATAGCAGCATAGTGTGTGTGTGGATATCAGCATAGTGTGTGTGTGGATGGCAGCCTAGTGTGAGTGTGGATATCAGCATAGAGTGTGTGTGTGGATAGCAGCATAGTGTGCGTGTGGATATCAGCATAGTGTGTGTGTGGATCTCAGCATAGTCTGTGTGTGGATATCAGCATAGTGTGTGTGTGGATAGCTGCTTAGTGTGTGTGTGTGGATAGCAGCACAGTGTGTGTGTGTGTGGATAGCAGCATAGTGTGTGTGTGGATATCAGCACAGTGTGTGTGTGTGGATAGCAGCATAGCGTGTGTGTGTGTGGATAGCAGCATAGTGTGTGTGTGGATAGCAGCATAGTGTGTGTGTGGATAGCAGCATAGTGTGTGTGTGTGGATAGCAGCATAGTGTGTGTGTGTGTGGTTAGCAGCATAGTGTGTGTGTGTGGATATCAGCATAGTGTGTGTGTGTGGATATCAGCACTGTGTGTGTGTGTGGATAGCAGCATAGTGTGTGTGCATGGATATCAGCATAGTGTGTGTGTGTGGATATCAGCATAGTGTGTGTGTGTGGATATCAGCATAGTGTGTGTGTGTGTGGATAGCAGCATAGAGTGTGTGCGTGGATATCAGCATAGTGTGTGTGTGTGGATATCAGCATAGGGTGTGTGTGTGGATAGCAGCATAGTGTGTGTGTGGATATCAGCACAGAGTGTGTGTGTGGATAGCAGCACAGTGTGTGTGTGTGTGGATAGCAGCATAGTGAGTGAGCGTGGATATCAGCATAGTGTGTGTGTGTGGATATCAGCATAGTGTGTGTGTGGCTATCAGCACAGTGTGTGTATATCAGCATAGTGTGTGTGTGTGGATATCAGCATAGTGTGTGTGTGGATATCAGCATAGAGTGTGTGTGTGGATATCAGCACAGTGTGTGTGTGTGTGGATAGCAGCATAGAGTGTGTGCGTGGATATCAGCATAGTGTGTGTGTGTGGATATCAGCACTGTGTGTGTGTGTGGATAGCAGCATAGTGTGTGTGCATGGATATCAGCATAGTGTGTGTGTGTGGATATCAGCATAGTGTGTGTGTGTGGATATCAGCATAGTGTGTGTGTGTGTGGATAGCAGCATAGAGTGTGTGCGTGGATATCAGCATAGTGTGTGTGTGTGGATATCAGCATAGAGTGTGTGTGTGGATAGCAGCATAGTGTGTGTGTGGATATCAGCACAGAGTGTGTGTGTGGATAGCAGCACAGTGTGTGTGTGTGTGGATAGCAGCATAGTGAGTGAGCGTGGATATCAGCATAGTGTGTGTGTGTGGATATCAGCATAGTGTGTGTGTGGCTATCAGCACAGTGTGTGTATATCAGCATAGTGTGTGTGTGTGGATATCAGCATAGTGTGTGTGTGGATATCAGCATAGAGTGTGTGTGTGGATATCAGCACAGTGTGTGTGTGTGGATATCAGCATAGAGTGTGTGTGTGGATATCAGTACAGAGTGTGTGTGTGGATATCAGAGATGTTTGTGTGTGTGTGGATATAAGCATAGTGTGTGTGTGTGGATAGCAGCACAGTGTGTGTGTGGATAGCAGCATAGTGTGTGTGTGGATATCAGCACAGTGCGTGTGTGTGGATATCAGAGATGTTTGTGTGTGTGTGGATATCAGCATAGTGTGTGTGTGTGGATATCAGCATAGTGTGTGTGTGTGGATATCAGCATAGAGTGTGTGTGTGGATATCAGCATAGCGTGTGTGTGTGGATAGCAGCATAGTGTGTGTGTGGATATCAGCACAGTGTGTGTATATCAGCATAGTGTGTGTGTGTGGATATGAGCATAATGTGTGTGTGTGGATATCAGCATAGAGTGTGTGTGTGGATATCAGCACAGTGTGTGTGTGTGGATATCAGCATCGAGTGTATGTGTGGATATCAGCATAGTGTGTGTGTGTGGATATCAGCATAGAGTGTGTGTGTGGATATCAGCATAGTGTGTGTGTGTGGATATCAGCACAGTGTGTGTGTGGATATCAGCATAGTGTGTGTGTGTGGATATCAGCGTAGTGTGTGTGTGTGGATATCAGCATAGTGTGTGTGTGTGGATATCAGCATAGTGTGCGTGTGTGGATATCAGAGGTGTGTGTGGATATCAGCATAGTGTGTGTGTGGATATCAGCATAGTGTGTGTGTGGATATCAGCATAGAGTGTGTGTGTGGATATCAGCATAGTGTGTGTGGATATCAGCACAGTGTGTGTGTGTGGATATCAGAGATGTTTGTGTGTGTGTGGATATCAGCACAGTGTGTGTGTGTGGATATCAGAGATGTTTGTGTGTGTGTGGATATCAGCACAGTGTGTGTTTGTGGATATCAGAGATGTTTGTGTGTGTGTGGATATCAGCATAGTGTGTGTGTGTGGATAACAGAGGTGTGTGTGGATATCAGCATAGTGTGTGTGTGGATATCAGCATAATGTGTGTGTGGATATCAGCATAGTGTGTGTGTGGATATCAGCATAGAGTGTGTGTGTGGATATCAGCATAGTGTGTGTGGATATCAGCACAGTGTGTGTGTGTGGATATCAGAGATGTTTGTGTGTGTGTGGATATCAGCACAGTGTGTGTGTGTGGATATCAGAGATGTTTGTGTGTGTGTGGATATCAGCACAGTGTGTGTTTGTGGATATCAGAGATGTTTGTGTGTGTGTGGATATCAGCATAGTGTGTGTGTGTGTGGATATCAGCACAGTGTGTGTGTGTGGATATCAGCATAGAGTGTGTGTGTGGATAGCAGCATAGTGTGTGTGTGTGGATATCAGCATAGTGTGCGTGTGTGGATATCAGAGGTGTGTGTGGATATCAGCATAGTGTATGTGTGTGGATATCAGCATAGTGTGTGTGTGTGGATATCAGCATAGAGTGTGTGTGTGGATAGCAGCATAGTGTGTGTGTGGATATCAGCATAGTGTGTGTGTGTGGATATCAGAGGTGTGTGTGGATATCAGCATAGTGTGTGTGTGGATATCAGCATAGTGTGTGTGTGTGGATATCAGCATAGTGTGTGTGTGGATATCAGCATAGTGTGTGTGTGTGGATATCAGCATAGTGTGTGTGTGTGGATAGCAGGATAGTGTGTGTGTGTGGATATCAGCATAGTGTGTGTGTGGATAACAGCGTAGTGTGCGTGTGTGGATATCAGCATAGTGTGCGTGTGTGGATATCAGAGGTGAGTGTGGATATCAGCATAGTGTGTGTGTGGATAGCAGCATAGTGTGCGTGTGTGGATATCAGAGGTGTGTGTGGATATCAGCATAGTGTGTGTGTGGATATCAGCATAGTGTGTGTGTGGATAGCAGCATAGTGTGTGTGTGTGGATATCAGCATAGTGTGTGTGTGTGGATAGTAGCATAGTGTGTGTGTGGATAGCAGCATAGTGTGTGTGTGTGGATATCAGCATAGTGTGTGTGTGTGGATATCAGCATAGTGTGCGTGTGTGGATATCAGAGGTGTGTGTGGATGTCAGCATAGTGTGTGTGTGTGGATAGCAGCATAGTGTGTGTGTGTGGATATCAGCATAGTGTGTGTGTGTGGATACCAGCATAGTGTGTGTTTGTGGATATCAGCATAGTGTGTGTGTGTGGATATCAGCATAGTAACTCCCCTCCCTCCCTCCCTCACTGCTGCCCCAGTAACTCCCTCCCCTCCCTCCCTCACTGCTGCCTCAGTAACTCCCTCTCTCACTCCCTCCCTCCCTCACGGCTGCCCCAGAAACTCCCTCCCTCACTCCCTCCCCTCCCTCAACTTCCTCCCTCACTGCAGCCCCAGTAACTCCCTCCCTCCCTCCCCCACTCCCTCCCTCACTGCTGCTTCAGTAACTCCCTCCCTCCCTCCCTCCCTCCCTCACTGCTGCCCCAGAAACTCCCTCCCCTCACTCCCTCCCTCCCTCACTGCTGCCTCAGTAACTACCCCTCCCTCCCTCCCTCACGGCTGCCCCAGTAACTCACTCCCTCCCTCCCTGCTGCCCCAGTAACTCCCTCCCCTCCCTCACTGATGCCTCAGTAACTCCCTCACTCCCTCCCTCCCTCACAGCTGCCCCAGTAACTCCCTCACTCCCTCCCTCCCTCACTGCTGCCTCAGTAACTCCCCTCCCTCCCTCACTGCTGCCCCAGTAACTCCCTCCCTCACTCCCTCCCTCACAGCTGCCCCAGTAACTCCCTCACTCCCTCCCTCCCTCACTGCTGCCTCAGTAACTCCCTCACTCCCTCCCTCCCTCACAGCTGCCCCAGTACCTCCCTCACTCCCTCCCTCCCTCACTGCTGCCTCAGTAACTCCCCTCCCTCCCTCACTGCTGCCCCAGTAATTCCCTCCCTCCCTCCCTCAAGGTTGCCTCAGTAACTCCCTCCCTCCCTCCCTCACTGCTGCCCCAGTAACTCCCTCCCTCCCTCCCTCACGGCTGCCTCAGTAACTCCCTCCCTCACTCGCTCCCTCCCTCACTGCTACCCCAGTAACTCCCACCCCTCTCTCCCTCCCTCCCTCCATCCCTCATTGCTGCCCCAGTAACTCCATTCCTCCCTCACTGCTGCCCCAGTAACTCCCTCACTCCGTCCCTCCCTCACTGCTGCCTCAGTAACTCCCCTCCCTCCCTCCCTCACTGCTGCCCCAGTAACTCCCTCCCTCCCTCACTGCTGCCCCAGTAACTCCCTCACTCCGTCCCTCCCTCACTGCTGCCCCAGTAACTCCCTCCCCTCCCTCCCTCACTGCTGCCCCAGTAACTCACTCACTCCCTCCCTCCCTCACGGCTGCCCCAGTAACTCCCTCCCTCACTCCCTCCCTCACGGCTGCCCCAATAACTCCCTCCCTCACTCCCTCACGGCTGCCCCAGTAACTTCCTCCCTCACTCCCGCACTGCTGCCTCAGTAACTCCCCTCCCTCCCTCCCTCCCTCACAGCTGCCCCAGTAACTCACTCCCTCCCTCCCTCCTTCCCTCCCTCACTGCTGCCCCAGTAACTCCCTCATCACGGCTGCCCCAGTAACTCCCTCCCTCGCTCCCTCGCTCCCTCACGGCTGCCCCAGTAACTCCCTCCCTCACTCCCTCCCCTCCCTCCCTCACTCCCTCCCCTCCCTCCCTTCCTCCCTCCCCTCCCTCCCTTCCTCCCTCACAGCTGCCCCAGTAACTCCCTCCCTGAATCACTGTATAGCCCCCTCCCGAGTTGGACTATTTACATACTGCTCTAAAAAACTCTCCTGGATGCTCCTTAGAAATTCTGCTCCATCTACGCCTCCAACACTACATGAGTCCCATTCAATGTTGGGGAAGTTAAAATCTCACATCACGACCACCCTATTGCTCCTACATTTTTCTATAATCTGTCTACATATTTGTACCTCTACTTCACGCTCGCTTTTGGGAGGCGTGTAGTAAAGCCTCAACAATGTTACTGCACCCTTCCTATTTCTTAGCTCTCCCATATTGCCTCAGTGCTCGAATCCTCCATCGTGCCCTCCTTAATCACAGCTGTGATATCATCTCTGACCAGTAATGCAACTCCTCCACCCCTTTTACCTCCCTCTCTATCCCTCCTGAAGCACCTATACCCTGGGATATTTAGGTGCCAGTCTTGCCCTTCCCTCAACCAAGTCTCAGTAATACCAATAACATCATATTCCCAGGTACTAATCCAAGCGCTAAGTTCATCTGCCTTACCTGCTCCACTTCTCGCATTGAAACAAATGCACCTCAGACCACCTGTCCCTTTGCATTCATCATCTCTTCCCTGTCTACTCTTCCCCTTAGTCACATTGAGTTTATTATCTCGTACCTTACTGGCTTTAGTTGCTGCCTCTTTACTGACCTCTAACTTCCTAATCTGGTTCCCATCCTCTTGCCACATTAGTTTAAAACCTCCCCAACAGTGTTAGCAAAAGCACCCCCTAGGACATTGGTTCCAGTCCTGCCCAGGTGTAGACCATCTGATTTGTAATGATCCCACCGCCCCCAGAACCGGTTCCAATGTCCCAAAAATCTGAACCCCTCCCTCCTGCACCATCTCTCAAGCCACGCATTCATTCTGACTATTCTTGAATTTCTACTCTGACTGTCTCATGGCACTGGTAGCAATCCTGAGATTACTACCTTTGTGGCCCTACTTTTTAACTTATCTCCTCACTCCTTAAATTCTGATTGTAGGACCTCATCCCGTTTTTTACCTATATCGTTGGTGCCTATATGCACCACGACAACTGGCTGTTCACCCTCCCCCTTCAGTATGTCCTGCAGCCGATCTGAGACATCCCTGACTTGTGCACCCGGGAGGCAACATACTATTCGGGAGTCTCATTTTCGACCACAGAAACGCCTGTCTACTCCCCTTACGATTGAATCCCCTATGACTATAGCCTTGCCAGTCTTTTTCCCGCCCTTCTGTGCAGCAGAGCCAGCCACAGTGCCATGAGCCTGGCTACTACTGCCTTCCCCTGGTGAGTCATCTCCCCCAACAGTATCCAAATCGGTATACCTGTTTTGGAGGGAGATGAGCGCAGGGGACACCTGCACTGCCTTCCTGCTTTTATCCTGTGTCCCCGCCGCTCTCCTCGCGTTCTTTTATCCTGTGGTCCCGCCGCTCTCCTCGCGCTCTTTTATCCTGTGGTCCCGCCACTCTCCTCGTGCTCTTCCACTGAGTCTCCGCCGCTCTCCTTGCGCTCTTTTATCCTGTGTCCCCGCCGCTCTCCTCGCGCTCTTTTATCCTGTGTCCCCGCCGCTCTCCTCGCGCTCTTTCACAGAGTCTCCGCCGCTCTCCTCGCGCTCTTTTATCCTGTGGTCCCGCCACTCTCCTCGTGCTCTTCCACTGAGTCTCTGCCGCTCTCCTTGCGCTCTTTTATCCTGTGTCCCCGCCGCTCTCCTCGCGCTCTTTCACAGAGTCTCCGCCGCTCTCCTCGCACTCTTTTATCCTGTGGTCCCGCCACTCTCCTCGCGCTCTTTCACTGAGTCCCCGCTGCTCTCCTCGCGCTCTTTCACTGCAGGCTGTGATGTCACTTCTTTCTACTTCTACCTGCCCTCGAGTCTCCCTCTTGATCTTTACTCGGCTGGGATCCTTAAAGCGATTGTCTTTTTTTTTTTGGTTAGAGGAGGAGGTAGGGAGGGAAACACTGAAGAATTGTTTCGGGTTGAACTGTCACTTGACAACAGCACCTCCACAAACCACCTTCAAGATACGGTGACCGCAATGCACTGATGCAAATTTTACCCGCAACAGCCAATCAGCAACTCCGTTCTACTGCCCTCTGATGGATCATAAGGTAACAAACCGGGAATAAACAGGAATTCTTCCTCCCAGTCTCCTCCCCAATCTCTCCCCCTTAGTGGCCCTCCATCCTATGCCCCCCCTCCCTCAGTCTCTCACCACTCCCTCCGGTTCTCTCTCCGCAATCCCCCCTCCCCCCAAGTCTCTCCCCTCTAGTCTCTCCCACCCCCAGTCTCTCACCCCTAGTGGCCCCCCATCCCACGCTCCCTCTCTCAGTCTCTCCCTACTCCCCCTAGTCTCTCCCCACTCCCTCTGGTTCTCCCCCCCCAAATCTCTCCACCACAGTCCCTCCCCGCAGTCCCCCCCCCCCCCCCCCGCGGTCTCTTCCCCAAGTATCTCCCCTCCAATCTCTCCACCCAATCTCTCCCCCTCCAGTCTCCCCCTTCAGTCTCTCCCCCCTCAGTCTCTCCCCGCCTCTTCACCCCAATCTCTCTCCCTCCAGTCTCCCCCCTCAGTCTCTACCCCCTCAGTCTCTCCCCGCCTCTTCACCCCAATCTCTCTCCCTCCAGTCTCCCCCTCAGTCTCTCCCCCCTCAGTCTCTCCCCCCTCAGTCTCTCACCGCCTCTCCAACCCAGTCTCCTCCCTCAGTCTCTCCCCTCAGTCTCTCCCCTCAGTCTCTCCCCCCTCAGTCTCTCCCCGTCTCTCCACCCCAGTCTCTCCCCTTAGTTTCTCCCCCAGTCTCTCCACCCCTCCACCCCTGTCTCTCCCCCAGTCTCTCCCCTCAGTCTCTCCCCTCAGTCTCTCCCCCCTCAGTCTCTCCCTGCCTCTCCACCCCAGTCTCTCCACCCCACTCTCTCCCCCAGTCTCTCCCTCCCTCCACCCCAGTCTCTCCCCTCAGTCTCTCCCCTCAGTCTCTCCCCTCAGTCTCTCCCCTCAGTCTCTCCCCTCAGTCTCTCCCCCCTCAGTCCCTCCTCCCCTCCACCCCAGTCTCTCCTCCAGTCTCTCCCTCCCTCCACCCCAGTCTCTCCCCCAGTCTCTCCCTCCCTCCACCTCAGTCTCTCCCCTCAGTCTCTCCCCTCAGTCGTTCCCCCCTCAGTCTCTCCCCCCTCAGTCTCTCCCCGCCTCTCCAACCCAGTCTCTCCACCCCAGTCTCTCCCCCAGTCTCTCCCTCCCACCACCCCAGTCTCTCCCCCAGTCTCTCCCCTCAGTCTCTCCCCTCAGTCTCTCCCCCCTCAGTCTTTCCCCGCCTCTCCACCCCAGTCTCTCCCCCAGTCTCTCTCCTCAGTCTCTCCCCTCAGTCTCTCCCCCCTCAGTCTCTCCACCCCTCCACCCCAGTCTCTCCCCCAGTCTCCCCCTCAGTCTCGCCCCTCAGTCTCTCCCCTCAGTCTATCCCCCCTCAGTCTCACCCCTCAGTCTCTCTGCTCAGTCTCTCCCCGCCTCTCCACCCCAGTCTCTCCCCTTAGTTTCTCCCCCAGTCTTTCCCCGCCTCTCCACCCCAGTCTCTCCCCCAGTCTCTCCCCCTTGCAACCGAGCCTGTTCCCCCCCCCCTCAATATAGTCTTTCCCTCTCCCCCCCAGTCTCTTCCCCAGAGGACCCACTCCCCCCAGATGACACCCCCACTCTCTCCTCTCCCTCACTCCCTCCCTCACTGCTGCCTCAGTAACTCCCTCCCCTGCCTCCCTCACTGCAACAGTTATTCTCCATTCACCCCATGAATCCTTTGCCCGTCTTAAACACTTCAAATTAGAGCAGCGTAACTCAGCCACGCTCCTCCCTCCTGCTCCCATGCTCCCTCCCTCCCTCCCCTCCCTCCCTGCCTCCCTCACAGCTGCCCCAGTAACTCCCTCCCTCACACCCTCATTCCCTCACTGCTGCCCCAGTAACTCCCTCACACCCTCCCTCCCTCACTGCTGCCCCAGTAACTCCCTCACTCCCTCCCTCCCTCTCTCACGGCTGCCCCAGTAACTCCCTCACTCCCTCCCGCCCTCCCTCACAGCTGCCCCAGTAACTCGCTCCCTCACTCCCTCCCCTCCCTCCCTCCCTCCCTCACGGTTGCCCCAGTAACACCTCCCTCACACCCTCATTCCCTCACTGCTGCCTCAGTAACTACCCTCCCTCCCTCACTGCTGCCCCAGTAACTCCCTCACTCCCTCCCTCCCTCCCTCACTGCTGCCTCAGTAACTCCCCTCCCTCCCTCCCTCCCTCACTGCTGCCCCAATAACTCCCTCACTCCCTCCCTCACAGCTGCCCCAGTAACTCCCTCCCTCAATCCCTCCCTCCCTCACTGCTGCCCCAGTAACACCCTACACGCCCTCCCTCCCTCACTGCTGCCCCAGTAACACCCTACACTCCCTCCCTCCCTCACTGCTGCCCCAGTAACACCCTCCCCTCCCTCCCTCACGGCTGCCCCAGTAACTCCCTCCCTCACTCCATCCCTCCCTCCCTCCCTCACTGCTGCTTCAGTAACTCCCTCACTCCCTCCCTCCCTCCCTCACTGCTGCCCCAGTAACTCCCTCCCCTCCCTCCCTCCCTCCCTCCCTCACTGCTGCCCCAGTAACTCCCTCCCCTCCCTCCCTCCCTCCCTCACTGCTGCCTCAGTAACTCCCTCAATCCCTCCCTCCCTCACTGCTGCCCCAGTAACTACCCCTCCCTCCCTCCCTCCCTGCTGCCCCAGTAACTCCCTCACTCCCTCCCTCCCTCACTGATGCCTCAGTAACTCCCTCACTCCCTCCCTCCCTCACAGCTGCCCCAGTAACTCCCTCACTCCCTCCCTCCCTCACTGCTGCCTCAGTAACTCCCCTCCCTCCCTCACTGCTGCCCCAGTAACTCCCTCCCTCACTCCCTCCCTCACAGCTGCCCCAGTAACTCCCTCACTCCCTCCCTCCCTCACTGCTGCCTCAGTAACTCCCCTCCCTCCCTCACTGCTGCCCCAGTAATTCCCTCCCTCCCTCCCTCACGGCTGCCTCAGTAACTCCCTCCCTCCCTCACTGCTGCCCCAGTAACTCCCTCCCTCCCTCCCTCACGGCTGCCTCAGTAACTCCCTCCCTCACTCGCTCCCTCCCTCACTGCTGCCCCAGTAACTCCCACCCCTCTCTCCCTCACTCCCTCCCTCCCTCACAGCTGCCCCAGTAACTCCCTCACTCCCTCCCTCCCTCACTGCTGCCTCAGTAACTCCCTCACTCCCTCCCTCCCTCACAGCTGCCCCAGTAACTCCCTCACTCCCTCCCTCCCTCACTGCTGCCTCAGTAACTCCCCTCCCTCCCTCACTGCTGCCCCAGTAATTCCCTCCCTCCCTCCCTCACGGCTGCCTCAGTAACTCCCTCCCTCCCTCACTGCTGCCCCAGTAACTCCCTCCCTCCCTCCCTCACGGCTGCCTCAGTAACTCCCTCCCTCACTCGCTCCCTCCCTCACTGCTGCCCCAGTAACTCCCACCCCTCTCTCCCTCCCTCCATCCCTCCCTCACTGCTGCCACAGTAACTCCCCCCCTCCCTCCCTCACGGCTGCCTCAGTAACTCCCTTCCTCACTCCATTCCTCCCTCACTGCTGCCCCAGTAACTCCCTCACTCCGTCCCTCCCTCACTGCTGCCTCAGTAACTCCCCTCCCTCCCTCCCTCACTGCTGCCCCAGTAACTCCCTCCCTCCCTCACTGCTGCCCCAGTAACTCCCTCACTCCGTCCCTCCCTCACTGCTGCCCCAGTAACTCCCTCACTCCCTCCCTCCCTCACGGCTGCCCCAGTAACTCCCTCCCTCACTCCCTCCCTCACTGCTGCCCCAGTAACTCCCTCACTCACGGCTGCCCCAGTAACTCCCTCTGTCACTCCCTCACTCCCTCACGGCTGCCCCAGTAACTCCCTCCCTCACTCCCTCCCCTCCCTCCCACACTCCCTCCCCTCCCTCCCTTCCTCCCTCCCCTCTCTCCCTCCCTCCCTCACAGCTGCCCCAGTAACTCCCTCCCTCCCTCCCTCACTGCTGCCCCAGTAACTCCCTCACTCCCTCCCTCACAGCTGCCCCAGTAACTCCCTCCCTCAATCCCTCCCTCCCTCACTGCTGCCCCAGTAACTCCCTCACTCCCTCCCTCATTGCTGCCCCAGTAACTCCCACACTCCCTCCCTCCCTCACTGCTGCCCCAGTAACTCCCTCACTCCCTCCCTCCCTCATTGCTGCCCCAGTAACTCCCTCACTCCCTCCCTCCCTCATTGCTGCCCCAGTAACTCCCTCACTCCCTCCCTCCCTCATTGCTGCCCCAGTAACTCCCGCACTCCCTCCCTCCCTCACTGCTGCCCCAGTAACTCCCTCACTCCCTCCCTCCCTCATTGCTGCCCCAGTAACTCCCTCACTCCCTCCCTCCCTCACTGCTGCCCCAGTAACTCCCTCACTCCCTCCCTCCCTCATTGCTGCCCCAGTAACTCCCTCACTCCCTCCCTCCCTCATTGCTGCCCTGGTGTCTGACACAGGGAGGGGGGGGGGGGGCAGTGGTTGAGGGCTGCCCATGCAGCACTCAAAATGTTAACCTACCTCCCCCCCTCTCCTCCTCCCTCCTCCATCCCTCTCTCCATCACATCAAAGCCCAGCCTGCTGAGGCTGACGTCAGGGTGTGAGGGATGTGTTGGGGTTTCTCGCTCTCTCTCTCTGTTGTCTGGACTGCATTCAGCAGTGATTCTGGAGAGCTGCTTGTGATGTGAGTGCAGCAGCCAGGGCTGGTGTGGAGCGAGAGATAGAGAGACAGAGCAGTGGGGGCTCTGTGTGTGTGTGTGTGGCCAAGCTTCAAGGGGAGAGGGTGGGGGGGGGAATGAAGCAGAGCTCAGTATGAGTGTCCCTCTCCTGAAGATTGGAGCTGTCCTCAGCACCATGGCTATGGTGACCAACTGGATGTCCCAGACCCTCCCCACCCTGGTGGGATTGAACGGAACCAAACTCAGCTCAACGGGGAACACGCAGAAAATAGTGAGTGTGCACATCCTTGAATCTTCACGGGGAGGGGGGAGGGGAGTCTCTATTCTGTGCCAACCACTTTTAAACTCCCCTTCCTCTGCAGTCTTTTTTGTTAAGCTGATTTGGGGATGGGTATGACCATCTCTCTCTGTCAGCCAGGCACTGTGTGTACATTGCCACACTCTGCAAACCCAGGCTGAAATCACCCCCTGCAGGTGTCTCTTTGGATGGACAGGGGAGAGGCTGGAAGTTTCATTGTTAAAATGCAAGGAAGTGGAATGCAAGCGTTTGGATATCCGATGGGCTTCAGTAAATTGTGTTGCTTTGGGGAGGGTGAATGGGCAGACTTTTCAATATTACTGGGGTTTCATTGTTTTGTAAATAAAAGCAAACAGATGTGAGCTTGCTTCTTCCGGGATGTTTTATATTTTAACATCTGCCTTCAATAGTGGGCGACCTCCCAGATTCTATCTGCCTCATCTCAGAACTAATCTGTGCAATGTCTTAACCCCCTGAGCAACCCCTCTCTCTCTCTCTCTATCTCTTTCTATCGCTCTCTCTCTATGTCTCTCTTTATCTCCCTCTCAATCTTTCATCTCTCTCTATCTCTCTCTTTTACTCTCTCTCTCTCTATCTCTCTATCGCTCTCTTTGTCTCTCTCTCTTTATCTCTCTCTCTCTTTATCTCTCTATCTCTCTTTTAGCTCTCTCTATCTCTCTCTATCTTTATCTCTCTTTATCTCTCTCTCTGTTTATCTCTCTCTCTATCTCTCTCATTCTTTTATGTCTAGCTCCCTGTCTCTCTATCTCTCTTTATCTCTCTCTATCTCTCTTTATCTTTATCTCTCTCTATCTCTCTCTGTATCTCTCTCTTTATCTCTATCTCTCTTTTATCTCTCTCTATCTCTCTTTATCTCTCTCTATCTATCTCTCTCTCTTTATCTCTATCTCTTTCTTTATCTCTCTCTCGCTATATCTCTATCTCTATCTCTCTTTATCTCTCTCTCTCTTTATCTCTCTCTCTCTATCTCTCTATCTCTATCTCTCTTTATCTCTCTATCTCTCTCTATATATATATATATCTTTATCTCTCTATCTCTATCTCTCTCTCTTTATCCCTCTCTCTCTTTATCTCTATCTCTCTTTCTTTATCTCTCTCTCTCTTTATCTCTCTATCTCTCTCTCTATATATATATATCTTTATCTCGCTATCTCTATCTCTCTCTCTTTATCTCTCTCTCTCTTTATCTCTCTCTCTCTCTTTATCTCTCTTTCTCTCTTTATCTCTCTCTATCTCTCTATCTCTCTTTATCTCTCTCCTTATCTCTCTCTAACTCTCTTTATCTCTCCAGCTGTGTTTTTTATTGCTCCCCTTCTCTTTCCTCCCTCCAACTCCTTTCCTCTCCCTTTCAGATTTTCATTTATTTATCTTTTCTCTCTCTCTCTCTCTCTCTTTCTCCCCGGTCCTGTTTCAAATTTTCCTTTGGCCCTCTCCCATTCAACCTCTGCCAGTTGTTCTCAAAATATTTCTCCTCCTCCCATTTCTCTTCCTGTACCCCAATTTCTCTTCCTCACCCCAATTTCTCTTATTCTCCCCCCATTTCTCTTCTTCTCTCCCCCATTTTTCTTCTCCCCCATTCCTCTTCTCCCCCCTCCATTCCTCTTCTCCCCCATTCCTCTTCTCCCCCCTCCATTCCTCTTCTCCACCATTCCTCTTCTCCCCCTCCCCTATGTCTCTTCCCAGTCTTCTAATTAATCCTTTTTGTTTCTCTCAGGGTGTCTTTTCTCCCCCCACGTTTCATCGCTCTTTGCTGCAACATTTCTTTTCGATTGTCCTTTGCTGAAATTTTCCTTTTCCCAGCCTCTCGCTCTCTCTCCCCTCAATATTTCTCTTGCCCCTCCCCTCCTCTTTCCAAAATTCCCCTTCCCTTCATCCCTCCCAATGTTTAATTCTCTCTCTCTCACTCCTCTTCTTCTGAGCATTAATAAACTATTTCTATTTTCTAAATGATTCTGCACTGGGCGGGGGTTGGGGAGGGGGTAAGATCAGAAATTTGAAGTTGTACAGTGTGAATTCAAAGGGCAGTATTGGACTGGAAGAAATGAGATTTGTGCTCAGACAAAGATCACAAAGTGCTTGGGGCACAAATAATCTGTGGGAAGTTCTTAAACTTGACGTTCAAGCTAAAAGTAAGGATGTACATAATTGCCGTAAGATGCTGTTAGGGGAATGGTTTGATTTCATTTTGTGGTCAGATTTGGGAATTTAAATCTTAACCTCATGACTGCAAAATATTCGTGGAAATATTAAAGTGTTTAAAAGTCCGGCTCACTGCAAATGGATGCAGACTCTGGGTCATTCAGATGTTTCCAGATTGTTTTGGGGACAATAGGAGGGTGGATGTCCTCTGCTTCAAATAATCAGATGATTTAAAAATGTTTATATATTTTTGCTATGAGGATGGATGAAGTAATTCTACTGGCCCACCTCTGTGAGTGTTTGCTATCCACTTGTCCCTGTGTTCTCACTTCACAGCTGATTGCATCTCAGTCCCTCCAATGTTTCCTCTCTCTCGCTCAATTCAGCGTTTGCAATTTCCTTCTCTCTCTCTCTTCAATATTTCCTTCACCTCCTTCTCCACTGAGCTCCGAGAAGCTGAGGTTACCTTGTGTCCGGGAAAGATGGCCCTGAGGTGGAGGTGTGGGGGTGGGGGGGGGGGGGGGTGGTGAAAACCATTTAACTCAAGTTAATTGCAAACTCTAGACCGAGGTGTGGGTGGGAAGACCCTGTATGAATTCTGCTGGCCTGACCAATGACAGCTCTCAGAAGTCATTTCTGACGTTTTGACAATCGGGTGAGGCAGAATTTCAGTGCAGGGAGGCTGGGCGATGGATTGATCCTGCGTATTTGGGGAAACTGCTTTAAAGGGAGTTCTTGCACGAGAGGAATCACTCCTCCGTGTGAAGCGGTGCACCGATTACCAGCATTTGTTCGTCGCTGTGTGATAACCTTGCCACCTCCCCAGGAAATGTGTGGCTCCATTTGCACTCTGCTCAGTGAGCCCAATGATTGTTGTTCCCCAGCCCGTACTGTTCTGTGTCTCACTCGTGCAGTTCCAGCAATTGACACCAGAGGGCAGTTGGCAACAGGAACCCTGGCTGATTATTCCCCTCGTCCCCACCCTCCCCCCAACCTTTGTGTGACCGTGCCACCCCCTCTTTCTATTCCTTGCCCATGTCCTTGGCCACAATAACCTTGTGTCACTGAAGATGCCCATTTTCACAGTAACTTCATTGCAGTGTTAATGTAACCTACTTGTGACAATAATAAAGATTATTATTATTTTTCCACCTCAACTCCTGAATGGCCGGCAGGTTGGCGTTCACACACGAGCTGGGATTTTGTTCCTGTTTAACGTTGCCCAATGTTAAAGTCATTCGAAACCTCCGCGTCTCAGCTTCCGACCCTGCCCCCATCTCAATCTGCCGGGAGGATGTCCAACCTCGGCATCGTATTTGACCCCGAGATGACCGTCAAACCCTGGAGGTCACCCGCCAACACGGCTGACCTCTCCCGCCACCACAACATCATCACATCTCTCCCGCACTGCCGCCCCCCCACCCCACCCCAGCACTGATCAATATCTTCAGCTATGCCAACCTACCCAAAGTCCACCGAGCTCCAGGTTCTGGTCACCTTTCACCCCCCCCTGGCCCTTGCCAACTCACATTAGCTCCATCTTACAATGTAATACATCGAAATGTATTGCCTGGGCTCCCCAATCCCTGCAGTCTCCTCCAACCCAATAGGTCATTCCCAGACTTTTCTCCTCCAGTTATCATAGAATCATAGTATTTACAGTGCAGAAGGAGGCCATTCGGCCCATCGAGTCTGCACCGGCTCTTGCAAAGAGCACCCTACCCAAGCCCACACCTCCACCCTATCCCCATAACCCAGTAACCCCAGCCAACACTAGGGGCAATTTTGGACACTAAGGGCAATTTAGCATGGCCAATCCATCTAACCTGCACATTATTGGACTGTGGGAGGAAACCGGAGCACCCGGAGGAAACCCACGCACACACGGGGAGAACGTGCAGACTCCGCACAGACAGTGACCCCAGCCGGGAATCGAACCTGGGACTCTGGAGTTGTGAAGCAACTGTGCTAACCACTGTGCTCCTGTGCTGCTTCGCCCTCTTTCTGTTCCGCCTTTGATAGCGAGAAGTCAGCACAAACCCTTGACCCACATTCCTTCTGACTCTGTCCGCCTCCTCAGAACCTCTCTCTGTGACATGGTTTCTCCTCATCTTTAATGTAGTATAAGGGTGTCCAGCAGGGTAAGGGTTAATGTGGGATTGGAAAACAGTACCACCCACAGTGGTGATGTGGACAGTCGCGGGATAGTCGATTGTGTGTGGAAGGAGCTGGCATTGGAATGGTATCCATTCGTGGCAGTACCTTGGATATATACACAGTTATTGGTTAACAATAAGCGGTGCATGTTTAATTATACAAACCTTCCAACTTGTCCGTAAAACGCCAGATAATCTTTACAACATGGTGGCATCGAAAGATGGACTCCAAAATCCCAGGGAAGTTGGAGAAGGAACCCGGAAACTCAAATCATGAAGAAGAAACTGAAACCTGAGTATGAACATACAAAATAGGAGCAGGAGTGGGCCATTCGGCCCCTCGAGCCTGCTGCAACATTCTGTACAATTATGGCCGATCTACTTATGTTTCGAATTCCACACTCCCGTCTATCCCCGATCACCTTCGGTCCCCTTGCCTAACAAGAATCTATTTATCTCCACTCTAGAAATAGTCACTGACCCCGCCCTCCAACGCCTTCTGAGTCAGAGAGTTGCACAGCCCTCTGAGATACGTTCTCCTCAGCTCCGTCTTCAAAGGGAAACCCCTCATTTTAAAGCCGTGCTTTCTAGTTCTTGGCTCGCCCACAAGAGGAAACCCCCTTCCCGCATCCACCTTGTCGAGAACATGCTCTTTCAACCAAGTCACCCCCTCACTCTTCTGAACTCCAGTGCTGTCTGTCTAACCTGTCTCAGTTAGAAAGCACCCAAATAAAATGCTCCATTGCAGACGAGGAGGCTGAAGGAGTCCACCAGGGGACATGGAGCCCCATTGCCAGCCCAAGCACAACGTCAAAGGACCTAGCTGGATCTAAAAAGGCCGGGCAAAATTGAAAAAAAGGGGAAAGAAAAGAACTAAAGGCAGCAAAATAATCCACTGTGCAGATGAAAAGCCGGACCTGAGCAGATGTAGCAGAGGCAGAATCAAAGGACCCAGCCAAGTCACGGGAAGGGTGAGCAAAACAAATACGATAAAAAAGCTAACTTGCCTTTTAAATCAGGCAGCCACCAGGATGGGCGATGGTTCGGAAATCAGAAGCACAAAGGGACTTGGGAGTCCTTGTTCACGATTCTCTTCAGGGTAACGTGCAGGTTCAGTCGGCAGTGAGGAAGGCAAATGCAATGTTAGCATTCATGTCGAGAGGGCTAGAATACAAGACCAGGGATCTACTTCTGAGGTTGTATAAGGCAATGGTCAGACCCCATTTGGAGTATTGTGAGCAGTTTTGGGCCCCGTATCTAAGGAAGGATGTGCTGGCCTTAGAAAGGGTCCAGAGGAGGTTCACAAGAATGATCCCTGGAATGAAGAGCTTGTCGTATGAGTAACGGTTGAGGTCTCTGGGTCTGTACTTGTTGGAGTTTAGAAGGATGAGGAAGGATCTTATTGAAACTTACAGGTTACTGCGTGGCCGGGATAAAGTGGACGTGGAGAGGATGTTTCTACTTGTCGGAAAAACTAGAACCAGAGGACACAATCTCAGACTAAAGAGACGATCCTTTAAAACAGAGATGAGGAGGAATTTCTTCAGCCAGTGGGTGGTGAATCTGTGGAACTCTTTGCCGCAGAAGGCTGTGGAGGCCAAATCACTGAGTGTCTTTAAGACAGGGTTAGATAGGTTCTTGATTAATAAGGGGATCAGGGGTCATGGGGAGAAGGCAGGAGAATGGAGGATGAGAAAAATATCAGCCATGATTGAATGGCGGAGCAGACTCGATGGGCCGAGTGGCCTAATTCTGCTTCTTATGGTCTTATTAGGAGATCCAGAGTGCAGCTGAGGCAGATCAGCCGTGAACATATCCAGCTGCCACCGGAGGACGAACAGAATTGGAAAAAAATTAAGTACGCAAGGCAAAGTAATAAAGTCACATTTTAGTACGTGTCTCCAACTGAAAATCCAAGCAGAGGACCAAAACCTATTTTAAAGTTCTCCCGTGCTGAGATTATGTTTTTTAAAAATATATATGTTTTATTTTTTAAATTGCCCGTTGGTGCAATGCCAGCCCACCGAAACTGACAAAAGTGAGCGAAGAAGAGAGAAATAAAAACAACAGCAGCTGCGGAGCCATTTTGAAGAGGAAAAAACATTAAAGATGTACTCACCTTTTTAAAGAAAAAGGCTATGGATAGAAAATTAAAACTGCCAGACCAAGTTGAGGTTATGACAAGGGCCAAAACAAGATTGGGAGTCTCTGAGAAGGGAATTTTTTAGTTATTGGAGTACATCAGGATTAAACAAGAAATCGGAAAAGTAGAAGTTGATATGTTTTTGTACTTGTTTGGAGTATTTGCAAATGAAGTAATCCTGAAGCAAGATGAATCCTCAACCACATCTGGTGAGAAATGAAAAGCCTTTGACAAATATTTAAATCTCCAGGTTGAGGAGACTTTTTTTAGAAGGTCTAGAACACCCCGATGAAGCACCAAGGATGACCGCAGACCCCAAAGAACAAAGAACAAAGAAAAGTACAGCACAGGAACAAGCCCTTCAGCCCTCCAAGCCTGCACCGACCATGCTGCCCATATAAACTAAAATCTTCTCCACTCCCAGGGTCCATATCCCTCTATTCATGTATTTGTCTCCCCAGTTGAGGGACACAATATTTACATAACCACAAAATGGTGGTGTGGCATGTTAGCACAATGAAGTGCTCAAGCCAAAGAGTTTAGCTCAGAAGAAGGAAGAGATTGAGAAACTGCTAAAGGACTTAGAAATAGGGCTTTTTGAAACTGCTGACTCATTACCCAAGCTGCAACAGCAGGTAGAAGTGTGGAGCAATCAGTGGGCTGTGAATGAATGAAAGCTATCTGGGATGACCCAAAAGAAACAAAATCTGAAAAAAGAAAATGAAGCGATGCCACAAGAAAATGTTCATATCAGAGCTGAGCTGAAAGAACTCAACCAAGCTACAGCCAAGCACAACAGCAGGCAGAAGGCACTCTTAGAAGTCGTTGCCCCAAAAGACTCTTTGAAGGATCAATACGTAGCCTTGAAGAAACATGAGGTGCTAAAAATAGATGTTGAATGTTACTTCAGCTAAAGCAGTGTCGGAGCTACCAGTAGCCACAGGGCAATGCACTGAAGTGCAGCATAATTGGCAAGAGGAAAATAAACAGTTGAAAGAGCAGCTGATTGGCTTTCAAGATCATATGCAAAAAGGAGTACAGAAACCGTCAGTAGCATGAAGAGATGAAGACTGCAGTGAACAGCAGAATGGAACAAGAGAGAATCTCAGTGAGACTCTGACCAATTACAGGAAAACTCAAGGTGAAGCAATTGGGCTTCGTGAAGAAAAGAAAAAAACCTGTTGAGGGACATTCACAGGTCAGTGGCTTCTGACTCCTGGAGAAAATCGTTTGCGGGCATTCGAATGTTAAAACGTTTCAGAACAACCTTTTGCGGCTGTCATTTTTGAGTGGTTACTTTCTGGGACAGCAGGTTCAGGTTACTGGAGCCCAGGCATGGGCTCAGACTTTGCCCTGTGCAAACCCTGCGCCCAATTCCACCTGCAGTTGTCACTGGGATGTCGTGGCCAGGTAGGGACTGCGTTTTCCTCCGCGTTCTCCCGCTTCGGGCAAGAGGGCTGCTTTCTCTCTCACTCGAACATGGCATCAGGCAGACCTTGGGCGTCAATGGGGCCAACGTGATCATGCCCCTACCAAACCCCCCCCCCCTCCCAACATCCACTCCCCATCCCTCAACACCAATGCCTTTCTCCAGCACCTTCACCAATCTCGCATCCGTTTCCGGCCGCTGAGGTACTTTTTAAAAATGTTTCCAATTTAGCGCGGCCAATCCGCCTCCCCTGCACATCTGTTTTGGGTTTGTGGGGGGTGAGGCCCACGCAGACACGGGGAGAATGTGCAAACTCCACACGGACAGTGACCCCAAGCAGGGATTGAACCCGGGTCCTGGCCGCCGTGAGGCAGCAGTGCTAACCCACTGTGCCACTCCCTCCCCCCAAACTTTTGAAGCCTGGTCGCTGTTGCGATGTCGGAGATGCGATGGCCGATTTGCGCACAGCAAGATCCCGCAAGCAGCAATGAGATAATGGCAAAATCACCTGCTGTGGTTGTTGAGGGAGGGATACGTCTTAACCAGGATACCGTAGGGAATTGCTGTTTCTATGGCGGTTTAGTTGACCCGATAGCATTTCTCACACCTTGTTACAACATAGAATTACATCGAATGTAGCAGCACAGTGGAACCAAGTACTCCAGGTATTTACACCCCATACGGGTCAAATCCACCTCACTCTCTACCAGCAGAACCTTCCAATCCTTTACCCTCCACGTGTATCGAGCTTCCCTTCAAATGCCCCCATGTTATTCAAACTCAGCTACTGGAGATAGTGAGTTCCACGTTCCCGCCAGGTACAGTTTCTCCTGAATTCCCACTGGATTTACCAGTGACTCTCTGATGTTGCCGGCTCCTTCCGTGTTGGATACCTCAGGCTCCATCACACTGTTGCCAAACTCCAAGCCTAAACTACTCTGCCCCCTCCCCCTACCCCAATGTCGATGATGTCCAGCACTGCATTGAGGAGAACTCTGCGATGCATCCCGGGATATGTCCCCCCCCCCCTCAATGTAATTGTTCCTGCTCAAATATATTGAAACACTTTTGAATTGGGATGGAAAGGATTGGATTTTTATATTTCTAGGTGATTTCAGGAGCCACATTTTATAAGTCCACCGTTCCTGTCCCAGAGGCTCTCAGTCATTGAGTTACCCATATCCAGCATTGATATTATCTCGGATACATTTAAAATTGGAGAGAGAAATCAGGCTTCTTTAGCGTTGACCTCTGCTTCGTAATCAGGCCAATAATGTCTTTGAAATAAGATCAGTCACAGTGAGAATGGTAACAGTGGAGATTTCTGCCGTAATTTAGGCCTTTATCTGTGATGTGAAGGCACACAGATTACTTCACATTTGCTTCTTTCTCCTGTGCCACGTCCCTCCACCTCTCGTTCCATCCATTTTGTGTTCTATGGGCCTTTGATTAAGGGGCAGCGTACTGACAGTCTTGATTCTCCGATTGTAACACTGCGAGAGGAACCCGAGAACTGATCGCCGACTGCTGGGGTGGCTCTACCCCCACATGCTCTAATTTGTCATAGGTTGTGGATGGCGCTGGCATTTAATGCCCATCCTCGATTTCACGTGAACCCATTGGCGTGCCTGGCCTTTTCAGAGGAGCAGCCCTGAGTCAACCACATTGCCGTGGAGACGCCTTGTCGGCCAGACCGAGTAAGGACGGCAGATTTCCTCCCCCAAAGAGACATTAGCGAACCAGATGGGTTCTTACAGGATGGCTGTCATGGCCGCCGCAACTGAGACTAGCTTCATAATTCCAGACTCGTTAATTGAATTTAAATCCCACCAGCTGCTGTGCTGGAATTTGAACCCGTGACCTCCAGAGTGTTTAGCCTGGGCCTCTGGGTGACTAATTCAGTGACACTACCGCACCCCACCATCTCTCCAATTGAGAGATCGCCCTTGGGCAAACCAGCTGTGATGAACGGTTACTGCCTTATCATCATGTAAGGTGATGTCCCCTTTAAGACCGGGCTTGGAACCCTGGGGACTCCGCCTCTGGCTCCGCCCATCTGTGAGCCATATATAAAGGGCTGCCTCATGGGCTGTGTAGCAGTCAGCACTTGTCTCAGCTCTAACATAGTTCTTAGTCTAATAAAGCCTTCTTTACAGTTTAATCTCTAAGCTTCGTTATTGAGGGTACATCACCAGCTTTACTCACTGCCTGACCAGGCCCCGCGAACCATCACGCCCATCTCAAGTGTTGCTCAGAATCTCTCCATGGAAGGACTAGAAGCATTTGTCAGGGCTCGAAGGCTGGGAACAGACGAAGCCTGTGTGGAATATAAGGAAAGTAGGAAGGAACTTAAGCAAGGAGTCAGGAGGGCTGGGAGGGGTCACGAAAAGTCATTGGCAAATAGGGTTAAGGAAAATCCCAAGGCTTTTTACACGTACATAAAAAGCAAGAGGGTGGCCAGGGAAAGGGTTGGCCCACTGAAGGATAGGCAAGGGAATCTATGTGTGGAGCCAGAGGAAATGGGCGAGGTACTAAATGAATACTTTGTATCAGTATTCACCAAAGAGAAGAAATTGGTAGATGTTGAGTCTGGAGAAGGGTGTGTAGATAGCCTGGGTCACATTGAGATCCAAAAAGTCGAGGTGTTGGGTGTCTTAAAAATTATTACGGTAGATAAGTCCCCAGGGCCTGATGGGATCTACCCCAGAATACTGAAGGAGGCTAGAGAGGAAATTGCTGAGGCCTTGACAGAAATCTTTGGATCCTCACTGTCTTCAGGTGATGTCCCGGAGGACTGGAGAATAGCCAATGTTGTTCCTTTGTTTAAGAAGGGTAGCAAGGATAATCCAGGGAACAGGCCGGTGAGCCTTACGTCAGTGGTAGGGAAATTACTGGAGAGAATTCTTCGAGACAGGATCTACTCCCATTTGGAAGCAAATGGACATATTAACGAGAGGCTGCACGGTTTTGTGAAGGGGAGGTCGTGTCTCACTAACTTGATAGGGTTTTTCGAGGAGGTCACTAAGATGATTGATGCAGCTAGGGCAATGGATGTTGTCTATATGGACTTCAGTTAGGCCTTTGACAAGGTCCCTTATGGCAGACTGGTACAAAAGGTGAAGTCACACGGGATCAGGGGTGAGCTGGCAAGATGGATACAAAACTGGCTAGGCCATAGAAGACAGAGAGTAGCAATGGAAGGATGCTTTTCTGATTGAAGGGCTGTGACGAGTGGTGTTCTGCAGGGATCAGTGCTGGGACCTTTGCTGTTCGTAGTATATGAAATGAAATGAAAAATGAAATGAAAATCACTTATCGTCACAAGTAGGCTTCAAATGAAGTTACTGTGAAAAGCCCCGAATCGCCACATTCCGCCGCCTGTTCGGGGAGGCTGGTACGGGAATTGAACCGTGCTGCTGGCCTGCCTTGGTCTGCTTTAAAAGCCAGCGATTTAGCCCAGTCGTGTTAATACATCATGAAAGAGTGCAGCTCCAACAATGCTGTGCTCAGCACTTGCAATGGGATTGCGCCGTCTGCATTTTGAGCTCAGGTCGCCGGAGTGGTAGTTGAAACTTCAGCCTCGCTCAGGGACACGAGTGCTGAACGCTGACAGACTAGTTACTGTTGATGCAATACCTCTGTGTGCAAAACACGCTGGGTAAATTTATTTTGCAGACATTTTGAGCATGTCTTGTTATTCACAGTCATATGCACTTTGCAATCAATAGCTACAGAACTAGGACAATTCAGGTCTGCCTGTTTAATTCTCACCCACCTGGGATGCTTCTGACCTCTCATTGATTAGCTGGCAACCAGCCGTAATTCTCTAGTAAATTGTTTCCATTGTTGCTTTGTGTCGCCCCCCCCCCCCCACCCCCCCCCCCTCCTCCCTGTTTATCAGCAGACCGGGAATGTTCGAATTTTGCATGACTCTGCAATCAGCCATCTTTTGAGGTTCGATACCTCGCACAAGGAGGGGCTGGTAGCTTTCTCTGATTGCGAAGTTGTTTTCTTAATGGAGGTTTCCAGTGCGATCAGGTGGGTAATCAATAAGAGACGCAGGATGTGCCAAAATGCTGGAGAACTAATGAATTGATGTGGGTGTCGCTGTTTAGCTGCAGGGAATTCTGCCAGGTGATTTAAGCATAGTCAGCTCCCACAGGCACTAATCAAGATAATTGATCAGATAACCCAATTGGGGAGATACATATTGAAAGATGGGTGTTAACATGAGCCCCGTAAACACCACGCCCTCCACCACCGACGCACAGTGGCAGCCGTGGCTACCATCTTCAAGATGCACTGCTGCAACTCACCAAGGCTCCTTCAACAGCACCTTCCAAATCCAAGGCCTCAACCATCTAGAAGGACAAGGGCAGTAGATACTTGGGAGCACCACCACTTGCAAGTTCCCCTCCAAGCCCCACACTGTTCTTTCATTGTCGCCGGGTCAAAATTCGGGAACTCTCTTCCAAACAGCACAGTGGGTGTACCTACTCCACATGGACTGCAGCGGGTTCAAGAAGGCGGCTCACCACCACCTTCTCAAAGACAGTTCAAGATGGGCATAAACGTTTATTTTGTCAGTGACATCAATGTCTTGTGAATAAATGGATACAAAGGAAATTGCTGTGTGGAAACCAATTTTGGAAACAGGAAGATTCTATCAACTGTAATGAGCTAAATATCGAGATAATCTATTTATTTAGTATTGTTCGAGAGCTTAATATTTGGCAGAACACAGGGAAGATCTCCGCAGCTCCTCAAAGTATCCCATGGATACTTTGAGAGGGTAAATGTTGTCTTAATTGGGCTTATTAATGATCTGTTAATGATATTGTTGAGATACAGAGGTGAAGGACATTGTTTAATTAAGTACTTAGAGCACTTATAAAGAGAAACTGCTGGGGCACTGGGTTCGTTGGTAGGATGTAAACATATGTAATGCTGCATTCTGTAAATAAAACAATCAGCAAGGAAAGGATTTGTGTCGCGATTCATACTTCACTCTCTGGCTTGGGATCCACTCAACAGTGCAAACATCATCCGCGGGATTCTCTGTCGGTGGGATTTTCCGCATCGCCGGCAGCGCACCCACGCCCGGGGGTTTCCCGACAGCGTGGGGGTGGCCACAAGGGGAAACCCATTGCCCGCATGGGGGGGGTGTCACCGTGCCGGAAAATAGGGCTGGCGGGATGGAGAATCCTAAAGAAGTACCTCTGACTGTGCAGCATTCCTTCAATGCTGCACCAAAGTGTCAGCCTGGATTATGTCCTGAAGTCCTTGGGCCCATAACATTCTGTCTCAGGGGAGAGTGGCAGTAAGTGAGCAAGGCTGACACTGGGTATTATTTTTCCAGTCTAGTTAACAGTCGAATACATAGATACACAGAGGATAGGAGCAGGAGGCCGCCTTTTGGCCCTTCGAGCCTGCTCCGCCATTTATCACGATCATGGCTGATCGTCCAACTCAATAGCCTAATCCTGCTTTCTCCCCATAGCCTTTGATCCCATTCTCCCCAAGTGCTATATCCAGCCGCCTCTTTTAGCATCAACTACTTCCTGTGGTAATGAATTCCACAGGTTCACCACTCTGTCGCTGTTTAGCACACTGGGCTAAATCGCTGGTTTTTGAAAGCAGACCAAGGCAGGCCAGCAGCACGGTTCGATTCCTGTAACAGCCTCCCCGAACAGTCGCCGGAATGTGGCGACTAGGGGCTTTTCACAGTAACTTCATTTGAAGCCTACTTGTGACAATAAGCGATTTTTCATTTCATCTCTTTGTGTGAAGAAATGTCTCCTTATCTCTGTCCGAAATGGTATAGCCATTGCCTTATTCCCTCGCAACAGTGAGTGAGGAAAAAAAAGATACTCAGGGCATAGCAACCACGGGAAGATACGGGAAAACTTATGATTGTGTGCCTTGGAGAAGAGATCGCTCGGAGGGATGGTACCATCCAGGGGTTCAAGCTCCTTGATCGTTTCCGACTGTTTCACACTTTGACATGGGACATGGGTTCAAGGTGCATGGACAGGTTAAATTGAGCTAATTTCCTTGGGGTGTTGAGTTGGCACCACAGGCAGCCCAGGGGAGTGACATGAAAAGTGGATGGAAATATTGGGTGGATACTTGTGGGAGTTGGTGATCGAGGGGTCTACATTTTTCACACTGCAGCATGACATGGTTGTCATTCCTGAGAGCGTGGTGGTAGTGGCAGGGATCCAGCAAGCTTTGAAAACCGAAACATCCTCCATTGACTTTATCCTTTATTTTCTCCCATCACTCTGGTCTGTGTGCTCCAGCCATTCAGCCAGGCTTGTCAATAGAGAACAGCAACTCGCATTTACACAGCACCTTTCAACATAGCAGAACCTCCTGGGGCTTTCCAAAGGAGGACGGTCCATCAGAATTTAACATCTCGCTGCACAAGGAGGGGAGGTCACAAGCTTTCAGGAGCATCTCAGAGAAGAAGTGAATCGGTTTTGGGAGGGAACTCCAGAGTTTAGGGCCCTCAGTCTGAGCAAGGCCCGACCCTCCATTGGAGGAACAGAGAAAAATTGGGGTTGGACAAGAGGCCAGGATTGGACGAGGGCAGAGATCTTGGTGGATTGTTGGGCTGGGAGGTTGCAGATATCGAAGAAACGAAGGACTTGGACAGGCTCGGAGAGTGGGCAAAGAAGTGGCAGATGGAATGCAATCTGGAAAAGTGTGAGGTTACGCACTTTGGAAGGAGAAATGGAGGCACAGACTATTTTCTAAATGGGAAACGGCTTAGGAAATCAGAAGCACAAAGGGACTTAGTTCAGGTTTTTCTGAAGGTTAACGTGCAGGTTCAGTCGGCAGTTAGGAAGGCAAATGCAATGTTAGCATTCGTGTCGAGAGGGCTAGAATACAAGACCAGGGATGTATTTCTGAGGCTGTATAAGGCTCTGGTCAGACCCCATTTGGAGTATTGTGAGCAGTTCTGGGCCCCGTATCTAAGGAAGGATGTGCTGGCCTTGGAAAGGGTCCAGAGGGGGTTCACAGGAATGATCCCTGGAATGAAGAGCTTGTCGTATGAGGAGCGGTTGAGGTCTCTGGGTCTGTACTCGTTGGAGTTTAGAAGGATGAGGGGGGATCTTATTGAAACTTACGGGATACTGCGAGGCCTGGATAGAGAGGACGTGGCGAGGATGTTTCCACTTGTCGGAAAACTAGAACCCGAGGACTCAGCCTCAGACTGAAGGGACGATCCTTTAAAACAGAGATGAGGAGGAATTTCTTCAGCCAGAGGGTGGTGAATCTGTGGAACTCTTTGCCGCAGAAGGGTGTGGAGGCCAAATCACTGAGTGTCTTTAAGACAGAGATAGATAGGTTCTGGATTAATAAGGGGATCAGGGGTTATGGGGCGAAGGCAGGAGAATGGGGATGAGAAAAATATCAGCCATGATTGAATGGCGGAGCAGACTCGATGGGCCGAGTGGCCTAATTCTGCTCCTGTGTCTTATGGTCTTATGGTCGAGGTTGTGTTCTTTTATTAGAACTGAGGAAAGCTAGAAATTTAATTTGGTTTCTAGCAAGTTAAAGAGGTGGTTGGGTCCACGGGGCGAAGAAGAAAAGTAAAGGTGTATATGGGGAGTGTGACAGGCTGGATAGTTGCCATCCAAAGGCAAAATAGGGGAATAAAGAAACCAGAACCGAACCGGTATAAATGACACAAACAAGTAAAATGGAGTCCACAATCATGATCTAAAATTGTTGGACTCAATTTCCCAACTTGCTGAATATGTACCGAATGTTCTCTGTTTATATCAGATTTCCAACATCCATTGTGTTTTGCATTTGTAACTTTTGATGGTAATTTCAGGGAAGGTCCCAAGTTTGGCCTGTGGTCTCTATTGTGTTCAATTGTTCTCTGTTCAATTGTGAGAGTCTGACAGCTGATCTATGCTCACTGTGACTGATTGCTTGTGCCTGGGTGTTGGCTCGGAGCAAAGCGGACAGACGGCACACAAGCGGCTGGACTGAGCTGCAAGCACGTGGGCGGACAGTCTGTCGTTGCAGAGATATTTTGAAGCTTTTGCAAATAAACCTGCCGCGCATCCGAGAAATTGGTGTCATCGCTGCGTTGCTCTGAGACGGATTTTCCAGCCGTTATCACTGGTGTGATTTTCCAGTCCCGTGGACGCTCACCCCACTCACCCCTCTCCCACCCCACCCCAGGGCAGCACGGTAACACAAGTGGATAGCACTGTGGCTTCACAACGCCAGGGTCCCAGGTTCGATTCCCCGCTGAGTCACTGTCTGTGCGGAGTCTGCACGTTCTCCCCAGGTCTGCGTGGGTTTCCTCCGGGTGCTCCGGTTTCCTCCCACAGTCCAAAGACGTGCAGGTTAGGTGGATTGGCCATGCTAAAATTGCCTTTAGTGTCCAAAAAGGTTAGATGGGGTTATTGTGTTGTGGGGATAGGGTGGAAGAGAGGGCTTAAGTGGGTCGGTGTAGACTCAATGGGCCGAATGGCCTCCTTCTGCACTGTATGTTCTATGAAAGAGGTTCCCCAGTGATGGAGGGTGCGAACAACGACAAACGGCAAATCCCGTTGACAACGGCAGGACTGGACGATCCCGCCTCTGTCCAACGGTGGGTCGTCTCTGTTATGTTCTGTGTTGTGGCCGTGGGAAAGATCTCCAAAGAACATCTAGTTCTTTGACTAGTAAGTTAGTTTAACAAGATGAACACGTGGAAAGATAACTAATGAACTATAATACATACGGTAACTGATAATTGAATTCAGTGGATTCTCCAGGAGTTTCTCCGAGTGCGACTGTCCTCTAGTACGACTTACTACCTAATGCCGAATCCCTCAAGTTACCTGGTGGATCTATATCACCATCTGCGAGTCGGAGACCATATCAGTAACTACATACACTGATAGATAACGATATGATGGATGTGCACATGCATATCCCCCAGCCTCTGCCGCCACAAAACATGCCCTGGGAAGGGGGGGGTTTGGGTTGGTGTGGAAAATCTCACCCCCCGCCCCCCCCTTGTCAGCCAAAGGGCAGGGTTTGGCTGTAATGCCCCATGTGGCCAACTGGGGCAGCGAACCCCCCCCCCACCCCCCCCCAGGGCTGGGATTCTCCCCTACCCGGTGGGGCGGGGGCTCCCGGCGGGATGGAGTGGCGTGAACCACTCCGACTTCAGGCCGCCCCACAGGTGCGGATTTCTCCGCCCCTTTAGGGACCAATCCCTCACCTTGAGGGCTGGTGCGCCATCGACCGGCGGGAAAGGCCTTTGGCGCCACGCCAGCCGGGGACAAAATGACCCCACCGGTCAGCGGAAGTCTGCGCATGCGCGGGAGCATCAGCGGCTGCTGACGTCATCCCCGCGCAAGCGCGGGGGGGGGGTCACTTCCACATCGGCCATTGCGGAGACTATGGCCTAGGCGGAAGGAAAAGAATGCCCCCACGGCACAGGCCCGCCCGCGGATCGGTGGGCCCCGATCGAGGGCCAGGCCACAGTGGGGGCACCCCCCCCCCCACCCCAGGACCCCGGAGCCCGCTCACGCTGCCTGGTCCCGCCGGTAAGGTAGGTGGTTTGATTCACATCGGCGGGACTGGCATGACAGCAGCGGGACTTCGGCCCATCGTGGGCCGGAGAATCGCCGGGTTGGGAGGGGGGGGGGGGGTGGCGACCGGCGCTGCGCGATTCCCGCCCCCGCCAAATTTTCGATGCCGGAGAATTCGATGGCCGGCGGGGGCGCGATTCACGCCGCCCCCCAGCGATTCTCCGACCCGGCGGGGGGGTCGGGGAATCCCACCCCCCGAGCATTTTGCACGTCCGACTAAATCCCCCCCCCGAGTAGGGAGGAGCAAGAGGAACCGGGATGCGTGAGGGTGAAGAAACAATTCCTTGGGAGTTGAGGGCCTTTGATGTGGCAAGGAAGGAGAAACTGCTTCCAGTGGTGGAGAGGCTCGATAACTGGAGGACGCAGAGATTGAAGTCAATTGGTGGGGCGTGAATATGTGAGAACATTGTTTGTGGGGAAAGAGTTGGGTGGGGGAGGCGGTGGTCGGGAAACCTTTTTTTTTTCCAGAAAGCCACCAAGTTTTGGAGAAAGAAACGATGGTGAAATAAAACGGTCAGCCTTAGTCGGGACCCAGCAGGGTCAAAACCGCAGCCACTCTGCTGTTACGGCTGGCTGGCCCAGTGGGAAATGAACCCGGGAATAAGCAGGGGGAGAGGAGGAGGGATGCAGCCGAAATCTCTGAACAAATGTATGCCTGCCGTCACCTTTCGCTAACAGGCGTATGAAAAATGTTTTTGTTTTAAATTGGACGAGGAAATCCTTTGAGTGTCGGTAATGGCTGCAGTCAGCTCCCCTGTGCTCCCCCCCCCCCCGCTGTCTCGGCCTATTCAGGCTAATTGGCAGGAGCAGTGGTCACATATTAACCAGGGGTTGTTGTAAGGCCGCTGGAAATGAGTTATGACAAGTTAATAAAAGCATTTGAATCATAACATCCGCATGAGCTCCTGCCAACATTATCTTTGTGTTTGCTCAAGCTCTGCAATGTCTGAAACAGGATTGGACAGGCTGATTAGGAAATGTATCTGTTCCGACTGGAACATTGACTGCAATTTATTTGGCCGTGTAATATTAATGCCCATCATTCATGGGAATCTCCTCGATCATGAAACCGAACAGCTTAACCCGTCCATTAAACCCCTCGGGGCTCCGGGGTCCCGGGAGGGGCGCTGGGCGATCTGGCCCCGGGAGGTGCCCCCACGGTGGCCTGGCCCGCGATCGGGGCCCACCGATCCGCGGGCGGGCCTGTGCCGTGGGGGCACTCTTTTCCTTCCGCCTTCGCCACGGTCTCCACCATGGCGGAGGATGAAGAGGCTCCCGCCACTGTGCATGCGCGGGAATGCCGTCAGCGGCCACTAACGCTCCCGCGCATGCGCCGCCCGGAGATGTCATTTCCGCGGCAGCTGGCGGGGCACCAAAAGCCTTTTCCGTCAGCTGGCGGGGCGGAAATTAGTCCGGCGCCGACCTAGCCCCTTCAGGTTGGGGCTCGGCCCCCCAAGGTGCGGAGCATTCCGCACCTTTGGGGCGGCGCGATGCCCGACTGATTTGCGCCGTTTTTGGGCGCCAGTCGGCGGACATCGCGCCAATACCGGAGAATTTCGCCCCTGATTCGGAAACCGATGATGCATAGTTTAAGTTCACATCTAGGGCCTTTCTGGCAGCTCTCGCGCTTGAGCGCAGTTATAAACTTCCAGGTGGCTGTTTTTTGAGACAAAAGTACATCGGTGGACAAACTGCGGGGGAAGCAGTGATCACTCGGAATCCGCAGCCGATGTAACGGCACCTGCGCGCCAATTGGATTGGTCGAAGAAAGGTGTTGAGTGTAACTCTCTATCCGGGCGCCTCCACAAAGAGCTGTCGGGAGCATTACTAAGTCGGTCGGAGGACTGCCTGACAGTGAAGTCAATGCTGTTGTAACCCCGGAACCTCCACCATGCTACACCTTTGGAGGTGTCCAATTATTCTCACGACCTTGCAATATTTTCCTTTCCGATATCAATCACCCAGCATCGAGGGTCACTGTTGAATCCGCTTCCGTCTCCCTTTCAGGCAACGCTTTCCAAATCGTAATAACTTGCTGTGGGTTTTTTTGAAACTCCACGGGCGGGATTCTCCGTCCCGGCAGCGGGATTCTCCGTCCCGGCAGCCAGCCAATGGTGCTTCCCATTGGAGCCAGCCCCACGCCATCGGGATATCCGCGGGCGTGAGCGCGCTGCCGGCGAGACAAAACATCTCGTTGACGGAGAATCTCGCCCAACAAGGGTTCTGCCTGCCAGAAAGCGTCAAGCTGCTTCTTCTGGTTACTGACTGCCAGGGATGGCACAGTGGTCAGCACCGCTGCCCCACAGTGCCAGGCTGGTTCGATCCCGACCTCGAGTGACTGTCTGTGTGGAGTTTACACGCTCTCCCCAGGTCTGCATGGGTTTCCTCCGGGTGCTCCGGTTTCCTCCCACAAAAATGTGCAGGTTAGGTGAATTGGCCACGCTAAATTGCCCCTTAGTTTCCAAAGATGGGCAAGTTAGGTGGGATTACGGGGGTAGAGCAAGAGAGTGGGCCTGGGCCGGGTGCTATTTCAGAGGATCATTGCAGACTCAATGCGCCGAATGATCCATGTGGTGCAGGTACACCCACAGTGCAGTTAGGGAGGGAGCTCCAGGACTTTGACCCAGCAACAGTAAAGGAACGGCCGATATATTTTCAAGTCAGGATATTAATGTGTGGCTTGTGGGGGATCTAGCAGGTAAGGGTGTCATGATTTTGAACACCTCTATAAAATCTTCCCCGAGCCTGTTCCCCTCCCCTGAGAATCAAAATAAAATATAAATAGTTGCAGGGGTAAAGATGGAGATAATATGAGTGCAAATAAGACGGAGTTACCACAGCTCAGGAGCCCTCGCTGATTCGGTTTCATCTTATTTGGTTCATTTCTTGTGGTGTAATATTAAAGTAGAAACTCCGCGGGCCTTTACAGGAGCAGCCCTTTGGATTTCGGCAGCAGCGGTGCGCAGGGGCCTTCTTGGAGGTGAGTAGTGTATTTAAAAGCCTTACCTTTACAGGAGCAGCCCTTTGGATTTCGGCGGCAGCGGTGCGCAGGGGCCTTCTGGGAGGTGAGTACTTACTTTAAAAAGCCTTGCCTTTACAGGAGCAGCCCTTCGGATTTCGGCGGCAGCGGTGCGCAGGGGCCTTCTTGGAGGTGAGTAGTGTATTTAAAAGCCTTGCCTGGTCCCGTGTCTGTTCTTCTTTTCTGTTTTATTTGTTTTTATATAAGGCGGGAACCGGAAGTTCGACCCGCGGACCTCTGGGAAGTCCCCCCCCCCCCAACTAATAAATTCTGGTGGAGAGGAAACCCGAGACACTACACGTGTAGTGTCTCCCACCCGCCCTCCTCCTCTAACCTAATAATAAGACCCATTGGTGTAAGGTAAGTGCCATATTATATTATTATATTATTAGCATTGTGCAGGTCAAGGATCGGAGGTGGAGGAGCAGTCTCTGTCAGCGAGAGAACCTGAGAACGTCTCAGACACTCAGAAGGTAAGTAAGTTATTTTTACTTTTATACCTTTTTTCAAATTGTGTGTGTCGGGGGGAAACTAAAGTGACATCACAGAAAAGCTGTGGCCAGAGTGGCTGGTTGGGATTCTAACCTAAATTTTAAAAAAATTTGAGTATTTGGGAACTAATTAAACATAATAACTTAATTATAATTTAGAGGATATCTAAGCCAGAGATCGGAGAGTATTATAGTTAGCTATCGCATTTCTATTAGAAATCTAGTGCTAGGAAACAGATAGTTGACAGTAACTTTGAAATTAAAAAAAAAGTATTTAAAAAAAAAAAGACAAATTTTAATTAATTGACGCAATGTCAGTTAGAGGGGTGCTGTGCTCTGACTGTGAGATGTGGCAGGTCCGGGAGGCTTCCAGCGTCCCGGATGGCTTCATCTGCAGAAAGTGCACCCAACTGGAGCTCCTCACAGACCGCATGGTTCGGTTGGAGCAGCAATTGGATGCGCTTAGGAGCATGCAGGTGGCGGAAAGGGTCATAGATCGCAGTTATGTAAATGTGGTCACACCCAAGGTGCAGGCAGAGAAATGGGTGACCACCAGAAAGGGCAGGCAGTCAGTGCAGGAATCCCCTGTGGTTGTCCCCCTCTCGAACAGATATACCCCTTTGGATACTGTCGGGGGGGATAGCCTATCAGGGGAAAACAGCAGCAGCCAGAGCAGTGGCACCACGGCTGGCTCTGATGTTCAGAAGGGAGGGTCAAAGCGCAGAAGAGTAATAGTAATAGGGGACTCTATAGTCAGGGGCACAGATAGGCGCTTCTGTGGACGTGAAAGAGACTCCAGGATGGTATGTTGCCTCCCTGGTGCCAGGGTCCAGGATGTCTCCGAATGGGTAGAGGGTATCCTCAAGGGGGAGGGCAAACAGGCAGAGGTCGTTGTACATATTGGTACTAACGACATAGGCAGGAAGGGGCATGAGGTCCTGCAGCAGGAGTTCAGGGAGCTAGGCAGAAAGTTAAAAGACAGGACCTCGAGGGTTGTAATCTCAGGATTACTCCCTGTGCCACGTGCCAGTGAGGCTAGAAATAGGAAGATAGAGCAGATAAACACGTGGCTAAACAGCTGGTGTAGGAGGGAGGGTTTCCATTATCTGGACCACTGGGAGCTCTTCCGGGGCAGGTGTGACCTGTATAAGAAGGACGGGTTGCATCTAAACCGGAGAGGCATACATATCCTGGCCGCGAGGTTTGCTAGTGTCACACGGGAGGGTTTAAACTAGTATGGCAGGGGGGTGGGCACGGGAGCAATAGGTCAGAAGGTGAGAGCATTGAGGGAGAACTAGGGAATAGGGACAGTGTGGCTCTGAGGCAGAGCAGACGGGGAGAAGTTGCTGAACGCAGCGGGTCTGGTGGCCTGAAGTGCATATGTTTTAATGCAAGGAGCATTACGGGTAAGGCAGATGAACTTAGAGCTTGGATTACTACTTGGAACTATGATGTTGTTGCCATTACAGAGACCTGGTTGAGGGAAGGGCAGGATTGGCAGCTAAACGTTCCAGGATTTAGATGTTTCAGGCGGGATAGAGGGGGATGTAAAAGGGGAGGTGGAGTTGCGCTACTTGTTCGGGAGAATATCACAGCTATACTGCGAGAGGACACCTCAGAGGGCAGTGAGGCTATATGGGTAGAGATCAGGAATAAGAAGGGTGCAGTCACAATGTTGGGGGTATACTACAGGCCTCCCAACAGCCAGCGGGAGATAGAGGAGCAGATAGGTAGACAGATTTTGGAAAAGAGTAAAAACAACAGGGTTGTAGTGATGGGAGACTTCAACTTCCCCAATATTGACTGGGACTCACTTAGTGCGAGGGGCTTAGACGGGGCGGAGTTTGTAAGGAGCATCCAGGAGGGCTTCTTAAAACAATATGTAAACAGTCCAACTAGGGAAGGGGCGGTACTGGACCTGGTATTGGGGAATGAGCCCGGCCAGGTGGTAGATGTTTCAGTAGGGGAGCATTTCGGTAACAGTGACCACAATTCAGTAAGTTTTAAAGTACTGGTGGACAAGGATAAGAGTGGTCCGAGGATGAATGTGCTAAATTGGGGGAAGGCTAATTATAACAATATTAGGCGGGAACTGAAGAACAAAGATTGGGGGCGGATGTTTGAGGGCAAATCAACATCCTACATGTGGGAGGCTTTCAAGTGTCAGTTGAAAGGAATACAGGACCGGCATGTTCCTGTGAGGAAGAAAGATAAATACGGCAATTTTCGGGAACCTTGGATGACGAGTGATATTGTAGGCCTCGTCAAAAAGAAAAAGGAGGCATTTGTCAGGGCTAAAAGGCTGGGAACAGACGAAGCCTGTGTGGCATATAAGGAAAGTAGGAAGGAACTTAAGCAAGGAGTCAGGAGGGCTAGAAGGGGTCACGAAAAGTCATTAGCAAATAGGGTTAAGGAAAATCCCAAGGCTTTTTACACGTACATAAAAAGCAAGAGGGTAGCCAGGGAAAGGGTTGGCCCACTGAAGGATAGGCAAGGGAATCTATGTGTGGAGCCAGAGGAAATGGGCGAGGTACTAAATGAATACTTTGCATCAGTATTCACCAAAGAGAAGGAATTGGTAGATGTTGAGTCTGGAGAAGGGGGTGTAGATAGCCTGGGTCACATTGTGATCCAAAAGGACGAGGTGTTGGGTGTCTTAAAAAATATTAAGGTAGATAAGTCCCCAGGGCCTGATTGGATCTACCCCAGAATACTGAAGGAGGCTGGAGAGGAAATTGCTGAGGCCTTGACAGAAATCTTTGGATCCTCGCTGTCTTCAGGGGATGTCCCGGAGGACTGGAGAATAGCCAATGTTGTTCCTCTGTTTAAGAAGGGTAGCAAGGATAATCCCGGGAACTACAGGCCGGTGAGCCTTACGTCAGTGGTAGGGAAATTACTGGAGAGAATTCTTCGAGACAGGATCTACTCCCATTTGGAAGCAAATGGACGTATTAGTGAGAGGCAGCACGGTTTTGTGAAGGGGAGGTCGTGTCTCACTAACTTGATAGAGTTTTTCGAGGAGGTCACTAAGATGATTGATGCAGGTAGGGCAGTAGATGTTGTCTATATGGACTTCAGTAAGGCCTTTGACAAGGTCCCTCATGGTAGACTAGTACAAAAGGTGAAGTCACACGGGATCAGGGGTGAACTGGCAAGGTGGATACAGAACTGGCTAGGCCATAGAAGGCAGAGGGTAGCAATGGAGGGATGCTTTTCTAATTGGAGGGCTGTGACCAGTGGTGTTCCACAGGGATCAGTGCTGGGACCTTTGCTGTTTGTAGTATATATAAATGATTTGGAGGAAAATGTAACTGGTCTGATTAGTAAGTTTGCAGACGACACAAAGGTTGGTGGAATTGCGGATAGCGATGAGGACTGTCTGAGGATACAGCAGGATTTAGATTGTCTGGAGACTTGGGCGGAGAGATGGCAGATGGAGTTTAATCCGGACAAATGTGAGGTAATGCATTTTGGAAGGTCTAATGCAGGTAGGGAATATACAGTGAATGGTAGAACCCTCAAGAGTATTGAAAGTCAAAGAGATCTAGGAGTACAGGTCCACAGGTCATTGAAAGGGGCAACACAGGTGGAGAAGGTAATCAAGAAGGCATACGGCATGCTGGCCTTCATTGGCCGGGGCATTGAGTATAAGAATTGGCAAGTCATGTTGCAGCTGTATAGAACCTTAGTTAGGCCACACTTGGAGTATAGTGTTCAATTCTGGTCGCCACACTACCAGAAGGATGTGGAGGCTTTAGAGAGGGTGCAGAAGAGATTTACCAGAATGTTGCCTGGTATGGAGGGCATAAGCTATGAGGAGCGGTTGAATAAACTCGGTTTGTTCTCACTGGAACGAAGGAGGTTGAGGGGCGACCTGATAGAGGTATACAAAATTATGAGGGGCATAGACAGAGTGGATAGTCAGAGGCTTTTCCCCAGGGTAGAGGGGTCAATTACTAGGGGGCATAGATTTAAGGTGAGAGGGGCAAGGTTTAGAGTAGATGTACGAGGCAAGTTTTTTACGCAGAGGGTAGTGGGTACCTGGAACTCACTACCGGAGGAGGTAGTGGAAGCAGGGACGATAGGGACATTTAAGGGGCATCTTGACAAATATATGAATAGGATGGGAATAGAAGGATACGGACCCAGGAAGTGTAGAAGATTGTAGTTTAGTCGGGCAGTATGGTCGGCACGGGCTTGGAGGGCCGAAGGGCTTGTTCCTGTGCTGTACATTTCTTTGTTCTTTGTAGAAGAAAATTGGATGTGGAGGGATAATTCGACCAATGCAATGATGATTCAGTATTTATTTTGAAGTTTGTGTTTCATATGTAGTTACGATATTATTACGTACAGCGAAATAATAAATCTTAAAGTCCGTGCGAAGCAAAACAAGAGTTGTTTTGGAGGTTTTACTGTAGCGCTGGCTGAGGTGCTGGGGATGTGAAGCTGAGGTGCTACAGCACCGCCACTGGCCGAATGGTGCAATTGCAGCGTGACATGTTTACGTAAGCAGTTTTGATGGAAATGTGGATGTCAGGTGAGTCGGGAAAACCCCGGCCCCAAGTCATTCCGGACATTTTGAAAAGAATGCCATGCATGCTGGAGGTCTGAAATGAAAAGAAAAAGAAATGGCTGAAAATACTCAGCGGATCAGACTGGAGGGGAGAGAGGAATAGAGTTGACATTTCAGGTCATCAACATTAATCTGAATATTTCCAGCATTTTCTATTTTCAGAATGACAAATTTGGCTCACAGGTGTGACAAAACCAGGACAATAGGAAGTATAGTTATGTAAACAGGAAACTGTGACAGATAAACAATATTTTCAGTAAGTGTGTTCCTGGGCGTGGATTGTTACGATCCCAGTTGGTTTTCTAACTGGACGGGAAGATCCCAGAATGGAACCCTGACTCAAAAGACCCCCATAACCTTTACGTCTTAAAAAATAAAACATGGCTGAACAGAGTCACATGACCCCTAATTGATTTTAACAACATGAAAACAAGCATTCATTAAACATGGGTTGTGATACAATACTCCTTTACTCTCCACTTATCTTAGCAAATACACACAGATTTTAAGATTAACATGGATTACAAAGTACACCTTAAACTAGAATGGTCTCGGTAACACAAAGTCCCTTCAAGCACACAGATTGTCTGTGGTCAAATACACCCTCTGCTCTGAACCCAAGTTAGTGTCTGTGGATTTCTCTTCCGAATTCCCCCAGATGATTGTCACATGAGAGTTTCCAAACACCACTACCCAAACACGCTGTAAATCTTTCTGTCACAATAATGCTTTCCCTTAGCAGTTTGCATTCTGGAATCCAGTCCAGGTTTTCCAAATGACTCTTTTAAACAAAGCTTCCACTCCACTTCTAACAGCAAATCTGTTATACAGGTTTTACACCACCCCTTTAGGAATTCTTTGAATTGACTGCTGTGCAAATTGTTCACAATTGCTTTAACTCTTGATTCCTAGAATCGAGCAAAATGGCATCCAACTTTTGATTTACCTCCAAGTCTGCTTTCCCATTTTAAATCTGGTTACTGCAATTGTCTCTTTAACTCAGAACATTTTGTTTACTCTTCCTTGAATACTTCTGAACAGTACATTGGTCTCTATTCTCTTGGCTTCATTCATCTTAAGGCACTCTTTCCATCCCAATTTTCTGGTTATGTGAACTGTAACTGGTTCGTTAGTAAGCCTACCTCTTTGCATCTCCCATCTTGTCCCGTTTTTCTCATGGCGGAGTCGAGAGGTTTTGTGCTTCCTGGTGTCCTTGAACTGCAACATAGCCAGCTGAAACTAAAACTTAAAAAGCTGTTCTACCTTACAAGGCCCTCCAGTTGCTAAGCAACCACTGCTGGTTTATTTATTCCTTATATTGTAATCCTTTCTGAGCACATGCTGTTGGAACTGAACCAACTCTCAGATACAAACACCCTTGTCCAGCAAGAATCTAACCAAGAGGCTTTACCCTGCCTTTCACGAAGACATGAGAAAAACGTGGCGGTATTCTCCGTTGAGAAGAATATGTCTCCCGCCGGAGCTGAATTGCAAGCGGTTTACGATCTCCCTGGGAGCGCAAACCGGTAATCAATTCCATATTCTTTGCCATGTAAATTTGTGCATGGTGTGGAATATGAGGGATTACCAGGGAATCCTGTGATCGGGCCACCATCTTGAGCGGGAAGCCTGATAGCGAGGTCTCGCAGCTGGCCACACCAACCCCCACATCACAAATCGGCTGTGGACCACCCCCCCCCCCCCCCCCCCACCTCCCCGCTCACTGCACAGCAGTCCCCAACCCCTGGGTTTCGCCCCTACCCACAAGTACAGGGGTTAAATGACCCACCCCCTTCAGGGACCCCTGTAATAGGGAGACCCCTCCCACAGGGACCCCTGTAATAGGGAGATCCCCCTCCCTCAGGGATGCCTGTAATAGGGAGAACGCCCTCACAGGAACCTTTGTAATAGGGAGACCCACAATGGGACCCCTGTAATAGGGAGATCCCCCTCCCTCAGGGATGCCTGTAATAGGGAGAACACCCTCACAGGAACCTTTGTAATAGGGAGACCCACACAGGGACCCCTGTAATAGGGGTGACCCGAAGGGTCAGCACACCTGAGGCGAGGGGTGAGGTTGAGAAGGCGGGGCCTTCATGAATAACCTCAGCCAGTACGGGATTTGAACCCACGTTGCTGGCCTTGTTCACAAACCAGCTGTCTATCAATCTCAGTTTTTTGATTGAGCTTAGCTGCAGGGTTAGGGAGAGAGGGTTCCAGATTTCCACTGTCTTTTATGTGAGCGTTCTTAATCCATGAACATTCTAGCTCTAACCAACCAACCCCCCCCCCACCTCACTATGTTCTGGACTCCACCGTCAATCTCTCCCTATCTGCACTGTTGAATCTTTCTGATCATCTTCAATTAATCTTCAACTGGAAGCTTCCTTTGGTCCTGGGTGGAAGTGGACCATCTAAAAACATGGCGCGGCTCCTGCCACGAGGCTCGACAGGACCAGTTTCCACCCGTGTGGACCTCAATCCAAGTGAGTTCATTATTGGTTCATTAACTTCACAGGTGGTCTACATGAGTTCAAATTTGTTTAACCCCAAGTATCTGCCAATTCTGTGCCCTTTCTTACACCTAATCCACCCTTTGTTGTGTTTGCGTTGGTTAATTCAAATCATTGGATGGTTTGTTAACAAGTCTGAGTAATTGGGAGCATAGAGGTGCAATTAGAGGTAGTAGATTGCACTATATGGGGCAGCCGCCTGTACGATCCTTTAATAATTCAAACTCATTAAAACTCATTCATTAAATCAAAGGAGTTTTGACTCGTCCCACTTGGGGAGAGCAGAGACAGAGCAGTTTCTGTATGTTGCTAATACAGTGGAGTCACGGGGCGCGATTCTCCATTGCCCGACGCCAATATCGTAATCGGCGATCGGGCGGAGAATCCCTTTTTACACGGTGCCTGTTTTCGGATGCTCCGCCCCCTCCAAATCGGCATCATCGAGGAGCGCGCCGCATGCCGTTGGGACGGCCTCAGGAAGTTACCTGAAGGCCCTCCCCCGATGTACCGAGTTCCCGACTGCGCGATTGACATGTGGTCTGAGCGGTCAGCAACCCGGCGTGGGGGCTGCGGACTGTGTCCAGCACCGCCAGAGTGGGGCGGGAGCCGTGCCGCTGGCCGGGGTAGCTTCGTCGAGGACTGGTGGGGGATGGCCCGGGGGTGTCCGGGGGCCGCTATCTGGCAGGTTGGGTCCGCACGCGGCCGGAGCCATGTTGCACGGCGCCACAGCTGTTGGTCGTCGCCATGCGCATGCAAGGCCGCGGGCCCAGCAATTCTCCAGGCATTTATATCGGGAAGGCCGTTCGTTTTACGCGGCGTGGCTGCTAGCCCATCACCGGTCGGTGGATCGGTGCTGGGTCCTCATCGATTCTTTCATCATTAAACTAGACAGTTCCTCCGGACATAGCCTCAAAATCGGAGAATCCAGCCCAAGGTTTCCTCCGACTGGGTGTTGAGGACAGAAAATCAATCCATTCATACCGCTTCCACAAGTCCGCTCCCTTTCATTCTGCGAGGACTCGAGTGTACTGAACAGATCGTACAAGCAATTAGCATCCTGTATAACTAACTTCAGATCCCATGTCCTATCCGTCGCTGAGACAGTAAGGGGCAGCACGGTAGCATTGTGGATAGCACAATTGCTTCACAGCTCCAGGGTCCCAGGTTCGATTCCGGCTTGGGTCACTGTCTGTGCGGAGTCTGCACATCCTCCCCGTGTCTGCGTGGGTTTCCTCCGGGTGCTCCGGTTTCCTCCCACAGTCCAAAGATGTGCAGGTTAGGTGGATTGGCCATGATAAATTGCCCTTAGTGTCCAAAATTACCCTTAGTGTTGGGTGGGGTTACTGGGTTATGGGGATAGGGTGGAGGTGTTGACATTGGGTAGGGTGCTCTTTCCAGGAGCCGGTGCAGACTCGATGGGCCGAATGGCCTCCTTCTGCGCTGTAAATTCTATGATAATCTATGAGTTTACCTCCTGCCCATGTCCAGCTCCGTCTCAACTCTTTATCACTGTGACAAATGGAGGATTTTAGGAATATTGGCTTCTAAAAATTGGGACAATTTAAGAGTTAAAAGCCGAGGGTCATAGTGTGCCTGACTGCAGTGGTCATGTTGTTTTGAAATAGGATATTGTTTTATAAAGGCCTGGGGCGCTTCTATGAGCCACAAATTGACCAAAGGAATGTGGTTTTCAGCCTGGGCTAATGCACAGTGGTTTGACTGGGGAAAAGTCCCTGGGGAGTTAATGTACTTTCAGTCTGTAGAATTAATTTGTTTTTCAGCTTGGGGGAGATGATGTGGTTGCTGGGTGGAGCCAAGGAATTCGAAGAGGCAGTTTTGGCGAAACCTTTTGGGAGAGAAGGGTTTATTCAGATCTGACTAAGTCCACAATTCTCTCACAGTAGGATAGTTACAAAGGAGTAGTAATATTTAGAGCACAGCAGACTTTGTCTGGCGACAAGGAAGAAGCTGAAACACACCAGGTGAACCAGCTTTTTGAAGATATTCAGCCAGAGTCTGAAGGGGTTCGAATCAGAACCAAATCTATTTTGTAAAGCAAGTATTATTCTAGGCCATGCTGATTTTAAGATAGATTGAGAGCTGTATGTTTCTTTTCCTGTTGTTTAATGGTGAATTAAGTAGTAGTGTTTAAGGGAGTAATTGTAAACTGTTATTTTCAGGTGTGAAGTTTAAGATGTTATGAATAATTTTTTAAAAACATTTTAAAAAACAAATCCCGATTTCTTCATGCATTCACTCCTGGAGAAAATCATTCTTTCCACTCAGGCTTACAAATAAACTAAAATATTGGGGTTTTGGTCCAGTATCCGAGCCACTGTTGGGTTTTGGTCTGGGATTGTGATAAAACTGGGGGCTCTTTACCGGGATCTTAAGTATAATTCTTTGTTTGGTTTGGGGTTACTGAACTTAAAGACAGTTCTTGTGTGTGGAACGATTGCAGTCTTTCAGGTTTTTAAATTTAAATAGGTAGTGATTGGAGAGGCTCTTTCAGTTGCAAAACCTATCCTAGATGTGTGAGCGATTACCCGGGATGGTTTACAAAGGGAGACTAAAGCAAAACTTTTAGGGTTTTGCGGGGAAGCTGCAGGTAACCTTATGTAAAGGGATGAGAAAACACAAGCCGTAACTCAATATTTAAATTTGCCAGAGACACAGCCTGAATCAGTGGAATTAGCTAGAATTCAATTACAAAGAGAAATGAAGAACTTGGAATTAGAAGCAAAGGAAGAGGAGGGATTGGCAATGGCAGAATTAAAGGAAAAAGAGAGGGCAGAAAAGGAAAAAGAGCGGGCTTTTCAAAAGGATGTGGAAGCTTGAGGTGGAAATGGAAAGATTAGCAAAGGAAGAAAGAGAGAAGGAAAAGAAAGAGAATTTGAACTTCGGAATCTGGCAGTGCAAAGGAGAGAATCAACTTAGAAGGTTGGAGTGAAAGGCAGATGCTGAGGAAGGTCTACAGGAAGAAGAAATACTTCCTAATCAAAAGCTTAGTCAGGATATTTTTAAATATATGAAGCACAACTAATATTTGATGAGAAAGATGTGGAAGCCTTTTTCATCTCATTTGAGAAAGTGCTGAACAATTGAATTGGCCAAAGACCATGTGGGTAGTGTTGGTTCAAACAATGTTGGTAGGTAGAGCAAGTGAAGTGTTTGCATCACTATTAGAGGAGGTACCTAGGTATTATGATGAGGTGAATAAAACCATATTAAGTTGATATGAACTGGTTTCAAAGGCCTACAGACAGAAATCTAGGAAAACAAAGATCTTAGAAATCTAAGGAAAGAACCAGGTCAGACGTTGCAAGGGCCCTTCCCATTTGTTCCTGTTTATTACCTGAATTCATCTTTCTTTTATTTTTGAGTTACATTTTGATCCACCGCACCTGTTGTTTAATGCACCTGTGATTTAAGGCGAAGTAGTCTATGCCTACAATTCAAACAGAGGTGGAAGGCTGTGCTTTTTTAGACTGGGGATTGGAGATTGGCTGGCATCAATGATGACTCAGTTTGATTGATTGGACCGGTGGCCAATGAATTGGACCAAAAGGCTGTGCTCTGCCCGGTAACGGGTGGTGATTGGGTCTGATCTCACTGGAATGTTTCAGAGTTTCAGAGGTTGAGTTTTGGTGTCCATCTGACCACTGGCAGACGTGAGGAAGGGCCGCTGTCCTCACCCCTCTCCGATTGCTCCAGAAAGGTTGTGTTTCTGAACCGGCAGGGAGCCTGGATGAATCTATGCACACGGGAACCATTAACGCCTGTAAACAGGGGAGAACCGATCAACTCTCTCTCCAAAAAAGGCAATGGCCTGAGAATAAACCACGTACTGAAAGCAGAGTTTGATGTGAAGCCAAGGGATCTCACCAGGAGGAATACATTTCGAAAAGGCAGCGAAGATCGTTACAGGTTGTAAACCAAGGACTTTAATCAACCAATGTGCTGGAAGGAAAACCTGCTACAGACCCACTATTGGAAGCAAAGACTCTTCATCTTATTATGCCCCACCCCCCACCTTCCCACTTCTGTCTGTCTGGCAGCACGGTAGCACAGTGGTTAGCACTGTTGCTTCAAATCACCAGGGTCCCAGGTTCGATTCCCGGCTTGGGTCGCCGTCTGTGCGGAGTCTGCGCGTTCTCCCCGTGTCTGCGTGGGTTTCCTCCGGGTGCCCCGGTTTCCTCCCACAAGCCCCGAAAGACGTGCTTGTTAGGTGAATTGGACATTCTGAATTCTCGCTCAGTGTACCCGAACAGGCGTCGGAGTGTGGCGACTAGGAGCATTTCACAGTAACTTCATTGCAGTGTTAATGTGAGCCTACTTGTGACAATAACGATTATTATTATTATTGTGTGTGGGGGTAGAGGATGGGACAGGTAAGGGGATAATAATTTCACTTGGTGTTATCCAAGAGTATTTGCAACATAATTCATCATATTTCTTGTCATAAGTGAACAGTAAATTGTTTCAACTTACAGACCTTGTGACTATAATCATTGAGCAGTTAAGGGTCAAAGATGTCAGGAATTTTTGTAAGATTTATTGGTTAATTCACTCGTGTTCACTGAAACACATCAGTTGAACCAGCTATTTGAAGATATTCAGCCAGAGTCAGAAGGGGTTCTAATAGGAACCAAAACTGTTCTGCAAAGCAAATATTACTCTCTGCCCTGCTTTTTAAAGAAAAATTATGTGTTTCTTTTCTTGTTGTTTAATAGGGAATTGAGTAGTAGTATTAAGGGGTAATTGTAAGCTGTTCTTTTCAGTTGAAGTTAAAGAGTTTAAGATTGTATTCATAATAAAGTTTTAAAAAAAACAAATTCCTATTTTTTTAATGCAATCATTCCTGTAACGAATCATTTTTCCCGCACAGACTTATAAAATAAACTAAAATATTGTGGGTTTTGGTAGAGTAACCCAGCCACTGTTGGGGTTTGGTCTGGGATTGTAATAATCACCAAAACCTTTCTCTCGGATGGACTGATCTCAATGTCTTGGTGTCCTCCCATCTTCCATGGGCTGTGAAGCTCAGCTTGCCCAGGACTCAGCCACTCGTATCCCGCTCCCTCTCTCTGACCAGCATCGGCTTGCTGTTCTCCTCCTCCTCGTGTCCTTCAGAACCTTCCTTGATTCCCCGCTGTCCGTGGCCTTCACCCGGCCCCAGCTCACTACCCTCTCTCATCCTTCGGTTGTGATCGATGGCAGCTCTTTCTCCCTCTCTTTCTCTCTCTCTCTCTCCCTCTTTCTCCCCATCGTTTGCTGGCACATCCGTCAGCGGCAACCTCATGAACTACCTCCTCCAGCTCCTCCATCGCTCCGCATATTAAAAACACCTAAGCAGCCTTTGGAATTCTCGCACAACGGACATTCTCCTGTGGCTTCTCTGTGAGGACTTTTACATCAACATTCGCAGCGGTCTTGGTGGGTGTAAACCCCTGTCACACGGTCTTTATCCCAGCCTCTGTGTTACGTGTCCTGTGCCACAGCATCCAAATGCCCCACCCCGTCCTCACAGACAACATTGAGATAATGCTGAGGAGTGTGTTAACTGGGATAGACCCCGGTTCTGCAGGATCCTTGCAAACCCACCTTTAACATCCCATTCGATAGGCAGAACATCCCGACGGTGCAGCGTTTTCCCGGTGCTGGGAGCGTAGGTAAGGATTTCTCTGAGTCTGTGGAGTGGGACTCAGACCCACAACCGGCTGACTCGGAGACGAGAGTGTTACCCACTGACTGAGCCACGGATGAAAGTATTTTCATTAGGATTCAGGACAGGTCGGAGCCTTGGAGGAGGAATATCTGCTGCTTGAAGCAGAAGAGTAAGCTTGTTGGGTGTGCAGTACAAGGATCGAGGCAGCAGAGCTGTCACCGACAGAAGCTCCCAGTGCTCATTAACAGCTCGCAGCAGATGGTGATGTGTGGCACTCAATTCCTGCTCAGCTGCCGAGCTACTGCTCCTCGCACCATTTGTGATTTGCGGCACACCTGTGCTATACGAGTAAACAAAGAGGGCAATCGTAAAAAGGGCAGCATGGTGGCACGGTGGTTAGCACTGCTACCTCACAGCGCCGGGACCCGGGCTCGATTCAGGCCTCGGGTGACTGTCTGTCTGGAGTCTGCACGTTCTCCCCGTGTCTGCGTGGGTTTCCTCCGGGTGCTCCGGTTTCCTCCCACAGTCCAAAGATGTGCAGGTTAGGTGGATTGGCGACACTAAATTGCCCCTTAGTGCCCATAGATGTGCAGGTTGAGTGGGGTTATTGGGATTGGACTGGGGAACGGGATGGGGGCTCTGGTAGAGTGCTCTTTCATAGGGTCGATGCAGACTCGAGGGGCCGAATGGCCTACCTCTGCACTGTAGGTATTCTGTGATAGTCTCGGGGGGATAGAATATACAGTGCAGAAGGAGGCCATTCGGCCCATCGAGTCTGCACCGGCCCTTGGAAAGAGCATCTTACCTAGCCCTACGCGTCCATCCTATCCCATAACCCAGTAACCCCACCTAACCATTTTGGACACTAAGGGCAATTTATCATGATCAATCCACCTAACCTGCACATCTTTCGGGACTTGTGGGAGGAAACCGGAGCATCCGGAGGAAACCCACGCAGACACGGGGGAGAATTTGCAGACTCCGCACAGATAGTGACCTAAGCCTGGGACCCTGGTGCTGTGAAGCAACAGTGCTAACCACTGTGCAACCCTGCTGCCCAAAGATGTGTGCTGCAGGTATCGCTGGAAAGCAGGTCATGAAAACAAGGCTGCAGGTCGCAAATGTTAACCTGTGGGCGGAACCTGCTCTCTCTGGGGGTGAGCCTGGAGGAGGGAAGGGTCTGCAGTTAGGTGGGATGGGGGTTTACCGGAACCCTTGCCCAGGTGAGACCCTTCAATGGCCAATCAGTGCCCGCGTAAGGAACTCATCATGCCACCTGGTATTAATCTCTGCAGCGTGTACGGGAGGTGAAGCGGTATGGACAGCTTGTCACCTCTGGGGGAGGGGTTGGTGCCAGATCACGGGACTGGGCATCAGCTAGGTGCGGCGGGGGAATGGGGGGGGGGGGGGCGGGGGGGGAGCTGCTGAGAGCCACCACCCTCCTCTTGACTGCCAGCCGCCCTGCACCTCTCTTTTGTTTTAATAAATTTAGAGTGCCCAATTCATTTTTTCCAATTAAGGGGCAATTTACCGTGGCCAATCCACCTACCCTGCACATCTTTGGGTTGTGGGGGCGAAACCCACGCAAACTCCAGACAGACAGTGGCCCAGGGCCGGGATCGAACCTGGAACCTCGGCGCTGTGAGACAGCAGTGCTAACCCCTCACCTCTCTCCCTGTGACTCCCCCACCCCCACCAACCCCCACATGACTTGCCCGCAGCCTGCCTCGCTGCGTGATCCCGGGACTCCAGACCCTGTCCGTCCAGCCTGTTATTCAGGGTGGTGTAATATTGAAGTTGGAACGTGCCTGGTCCAATCGTAATGAAAAGCCGCTCTTTAATAATGGTGAATTGGCTCCAATCTTTAACAGCAAGAACAAGGGTTTCCTTCTGAATGATTTCAGAAACGCAACTTCAGTTGGGAAGCACTCGATGCACAAGGCAACATCCTGTAACTAGGAAAATGAAAAACCTTTCGTCCCTATAACACCTGACTGTGACCAACAAAACCCAAAGCTGTCGTACATTCGCAGGCGCAGTAATTCTCGAACATGAATAACCTTAGTCAGAAGTCTTACAACACCAGGTTACAGTCCAACTGGTTTGTTTGGAGTCACTAGCTTTCGGAGCGCAGCTCCTTCCTCAGGTGAGTGAAGAGTGCTCCGAAGGCGAGTGACACAAAGCAAAATAGGTGTTGCAAGACTTCTTACTGTGCCTACCCCAGGCCAAAGCCGGCATCTCCACATCATGAATAACCTTGCCCTTGAACATTCTCCAACATGAATAGCCTCGCCTCTCGCCTGAGGTGTGGTGACCCTCGGGTTAAATCACCATCGGTCAGCTCTTCCCCCTCACTCAAAGGGGAAAGCAGCCCACAGTCATTTGGAACCATGGCCACTTTGCTGAATTCTTGACCAGCTTCTTTTTTTTTCCCGGCCACAATGGCCGTCCTTTGAAGGAGCCACGGCCTGGGTTCCACCACCACCGCTGCCAGCACCCCCCCCCCCCCGCCCCCCCCTCCCCCCTCTCCCCCACTCCCCCCAAGCACAGATTCAGGATATTTACTGGCTCCTCGAACCCAACTCAGTAAGGTTGGAGTAAGTACCCTGGAAGTTGGGGTTATCGTTCCTGGGTGGCGGTGTTTCGTAGGGCAGGCCACCCAGTGACAGGTGGGTTGCTGTGTGTGGAGACAATCTGGATGGGAGACCTACCCCGGTGCATCAGCGCTGTGTCGAGGTTTTCGGGGGCGGGCGGGGTAAAAAACCAGAAAGGCATTAAATCAGCCCTCATCCCTCACCTGCCACACATTCCCGAAGCCCCATCCATGCCAGTCCTACCCTCTGTGCCAACGTAACTCACCCTCTAGCCCCCATATTCCCAATGTCAGTGCATGCCCCTCCGCCCACCCCATGACTCTTTATAGACCTTTAACAACTTTGTGCCAAGTCATGCCACCCCATGCCTCACCCACCTAAAACCCTTGCATCCACCATGCCAACACTCCAAGTATCCACCATGGGTGGACATCAGGACATCCCTGCTGAGATTAAATAAAATAATACCAAGCTTATGTTGCAGGATATATTTTTAACAGAAAGTGTTCTCATTCATGAAAGCCATTAACTCCATTTACATTCCTTATACTACATTATCCCTTATAGGAACAAACATTTACTCAATTGCATAATCCCTTATAAAAACAAGCATTGGCAATTCATAGTCCAACTTCGAAGAGTCAATAACCGTTTGGAGCAGTCAATCGAACTCTGAAATGGCGAACACCGTATTGTGTTAATGAACCTTTGTGAAATCAGTCATGCAGCTCTTGTCCAGTAATGGCAAGCATAGGACTTATGTCAACACTCAGTGAAATAGCAAGCAATAGTTTTTTAACACTCCAGAGCGTTTTTTCAAAGAGTTAAAGATCAGAAGTTTTAAATACCTTGGCAGCTTGACAATTCCTGTGGGAAGTTCATCTTGATACTTTTGAGAATTGTTTTGATAGTTCCAATGAGCTTCACGGTTCCAATAAGATGCACTTTGTATGCGCATTCATGTCTACCTTTATAAACTCCAAAGGGGTACCTGACCTCCCCCAAAGGTATCACAGGACCATATCCAAAGGTCTCCAAAGGGTACCCCGGCTATCCAAACGTATCCGTAAAGTTCAGACCAACTCCTACCAGCTCCTAATCTACCCATACCAAGGTTCAAACACCCCTCTTACCAAAATGCCTCTGCAAATCGTGTATGCGGAGCTCCCGACCCAGGCCCATTCCTGCCCCTGTGAAAGTGGGAGGGGCTGTGTTCAGGGGGGGGGGCGACTTGCAAACAGCAAATGTGACGATGACCAGATCATCGGTTTGGATGACGTTGGTCGAGGGATAAGTATTGGCCAAGTCTCTGCCAATAATTGCCCTGGTCTTCTTTGACATATTGATCTTTAATGATCACATTTAGAGGGCAGACAAGGCACTGGTTCAATATCTCTTCTGGAACATGTACATCCAAAAGCACACCCAGCTGGGAGACTGTGTGCTCTGGACCCTGTGCTTGTACGCAAACTCTTAGCCTTTAGGCCTAGAGGGGGCGGAGGGGAGCGGGGTTTACCATCCACTGAGCTGCCATTGGCTGTGCCTCTTGCTCTGGGACTTGAACCCACCTGCATTGAGCTGTACTCTAATGTCTAGCAATCTCAGATGGGTCTGGGTGACACCTTATACTGGTTAAGCCTTGCTGCTGTAGAGAAATCAGTCACGTTCCTCCTAACCTTCCGTGTGTATTTCCTGTGTTTGTATGTTGCGCTGATTTTCCATCGCAAGCTGATTTCTTTCTCTACCGTTTTGTTTCCCCTCCGCAGACTCTTTTCCCAAGTCCCGAGGAAGGCTGGGAAATCTACAGTTCCGCCCAGGATCCCGATGGGAAGTGCGTGTGTGCGGTGGTGGCCCAACGGAGTATGTGCTCACGTGACGCGCGGAGTAAGCAACTCCGACAGCTGCTAGAGAAGGTACAACAAGGGCATTATTTTATAGGGGAGATGGAATGGTTTCCCTCTGACTACCGCCTCTGGCAGAAACATTGAAAATAGGGCCAGGAGGAGGCCATTCGGCCCTTTGAGGTAATTCAATATGATCCTCAATCTCAACATTCCTTAAACTACACTATCCCTTATAACAACAAACATTTATTCAATTGCTTAATCCCTTATAAAAACAAGAATTGCAATTCAAAGTCCAACTTCGAAGAGTCAATAACCGTTTGGAGCTATCAATCGAACTCTGAAATGGCCCGCTCTCTCCCCATGCCCCTTGGCATACTTAGAGTCTTGAAATCTACCTATTTCCTCATTAAATATAATGACTTGGCCTCAACAACCTCCGTGGTCGAGAATTCCACAGGTTCGTCACCCACTGAGTGAAGAAGTTTCTCCTCATTCACCCCAGTGAATACAGGCCCAGTCGACCCAAACTCTCCTCGTACGACAATCTCGCCACCCCAGGAATCGGTCTGGTGAACTTTCGCCGAACTCCCTTTTCTTAAATAAGGAGACCAACTGCTCACAATGGTCCACTGATGCACTAGGACACCCAGGTCCCTTTGTATGTCACCATCTGCCAATCTATCCCCATTTAAATAATACTCCGCCACTCTGTTTCTCCGTCCGAAGTGGTTAACCTCACATTTATCCACGTTATGCTGCCTCTGCCATGTGTTTGCCTACTCGCTCAACTTGTCTAAATCACCTCGACGCTTCCTCACATCCTCCTCAACACTCACGTATTGTGTCATCAGCAAACCTGGAAAGGTTAATTTTAGTTCCCTCTTCCAAATCATATATATATAATCGCTTATTGTCAATCATTGATGTATATTTGAATAGCTGGAGCCAATTCGAAAAAGACTCATTTATTCCTGCTCTGTTTCGTAAACCCATGCCAATATATTGCCCCCAATCCCATGCACTTTCATTTTACACACTAGCCTCTCATGTGGAACTTAATCAAAAGCTTTCTGAAAAATCCAAGTGTGCCACATCCACTGGCCCACGTTCCAGATTGTAATCCCCCACGTCTCCCTTGCTGGCTATTTTGTCAATAATCTTAAATCTGTGTCCTCAGGTTAACATTCTTCCTGCCAGCGGAAACAATTTGTCCCCGTCAAAACCCCTTGATTAAATCTCACATCCACCCTCTCCATAGACTTGACGTCCTGTGACTGACTGAACAAGCTTCCCCCAAACGCGTGGCTTTAGGAGGCCTTTGTCTCATCACTCTCCTCTGTGTCTGAACCCACACCCCAAGTTGAATGAATCATCCGATTCTGCATTCCGTAACCTCGCCGCAGTAATAGCAGACTTCTTAAATCATTGTCGTGCTCATATATTACTGCAGACCTTTGAAAGGCGGAGATGAAGCACTTTGCAGGTTAATTAACAGGCAGGAGTCAGGGGGAAGTATGTTATTATTTCATATCTCCAGGGAATAGCATGGGTTTGGCAATGTTGACCCTGGTCGATTGCCAAATATCATTTAATTATCTCAATAATGTTAACAGTTATTTCTAGTCTCAGACTATGTGACAATTAAATTGAAACCTTTCCTCGGTTTGGTAAACAGTCGGCTGTCGTGTTTTACGAACCAGGTAATTATGCAGAGTCGGGTGGGCCCAGGATGGAGAGGCTAATGCCCCCATCACGCTGGTCCGGTGGTGGGTGAAGGTGGTTTTATTAATTCTTTCTTGGGAGTTGGGTATCACTGGAAAAGCCAGCTTTTATCGGCAGTTTCCTAATTATCCTTGAGCTGTTTGGGCAGTGTTATAATCCCAATGGAGGTTCCGGGATCAGGACTACACGACTTCCCGTGGCCTCCCCGGAATATGAACTTCCCCTTTCAGACAGGCAGGCCTTCCCCTTTAAGGGAGCGGGGTTTCCCACCTTGACAAGGAGAGCCTCGGTTGTACAGAAACCCGGGCCTCGCTGCAGGTTGGGGAAGGCAACCCTGAGGGGAGTGGAGGAGTATTGGAATTGTATCGAAATAAACCTTGTTCTGTAATTTCTACTTCTGCCTATGCGTTCTGCTGTGGGTCTGGAGTTGCCGGTAAGCCAGACCAGGTAAGGGCGGCAGATTTCCTTCCCTCTAGCCATCGCTTTCTAGCTTACAATTTCAGATTGATTTAATTGAATTTGAATGAATGTCTGCCCCCAGAGCATTAGCCTGAGCCTCTAGGTTACCAGCCCAGTGACATTGCCATCATGCTGGCCTCTTCCCCAGAATAAAGGCTTTAAACGCTTGAGAAACTGGGTCCCTTTATGCGCTCTGACTCCAGCTCAGGAATAGACTCACCTCGGCGGTGCATAGGTGATGAGCTCTCGGCCGTGCCCAGAAACATTCCGCCAAACATCGCCTGATATCCTCAGTGCAGTCGCGAAGGGGTGCCGCACTGTCAGAGGTGCTGTTTTTCAGCCAACGGAGTAATGCTGAGGCCTGTCTGCTCTCTCTCTCTCTCTCTCTCTCTGGTGGATGCAGCAAGATCCCGCAGCACTATTTCGAAGAAGACTTCAGGTGTTCTTCCTGCCTGCTATCCTGGTCCACGGGTATCCCTGGAATTAATCTGGTCCATGTCACGTTGCTGTGTGCTGGAGCGGGACTTGAGCCTGCCGACTTTCCGACTCCCGAGCGCCACCCACCGAGACTCCTGAAACAAGATTGTCCGGGGGGGGGGCGGCAAGTTTCATTCCAACCACGGCAAACAAACATTTTTTGTTTCAGTTAAGTCTTAGTCCCGACTATTTTAACTTTGATTTTTTATTTTCATTTTCCTTTCGCTGCCCAGCCTATTACTATTTTTCACACCAGGCAGGAGGTCCAGATCCCGGGATTCATGGCAGGAATTCTCCAGCGTTCGAAACCGATGTTGTAATCAGCGATCAGGCGGGGAATCCCTTCAGGCCCCAAAACCGGGGGCACCGCCGGTTTGCAGGCGGTTTTCGAGTCTCCAAGCTCGTTGCGCTGCGCATGCCGTTGGAACGATGTTGGCGTGACATCGGGAGGCCCCCCCATGATGCTCCGCCCCCAATGGGTCGAGTTTGCGGACCGTGCGGTTGACGTATGAACAGTCAGGAACGCGGCGTGGTGGTGCGGACTGTATCCAGTGCCACTGGTGGTGGGGGGGAAGGGGGGGGCTTCTGCGAGGGCTGGGGGGGGGGGGGGGGGCGGGGGACTGGCGGTGGTGGGGGGGGGGGTCCAGGGATTGTCCTGTGGGGCCGCATATGGCGGGCCGTGTCCGCGCAAGGACGGCGCCATGTTGGACGGCGCGGCCGCTGCTGGTCGTTGCCATGCGCATGCGTGGCCAGGGATCCGGTCATTCTCCGGCTGCTTTTGGTGCGGGAGCCGGGAGATTTTGGCATTGTAAAACGGCCGTGAATTCTCTGTTTCAGCCGGCACATAGCTGCTGAAATGGAGAACGCAGCCCCATGTGTTCCTGGATGTGGGATTGTGTCCATATAGGTTGTGTACCTGCTTCACCCATGTGGGAATAGGGGAGGGGCAGGATCCTCGCTCCTTCCTGCAGTGAAATGAGGGGTTAGAAACAGCCAATCTTGGTCCTTCCCTACCCTGGCAACACGCGGAGGCCATTCAGCCCCTCGAGCAGCTTCTGCGACCATCAGGGTAATCATGGCTGATCTACGTTTCAGCTCCATTGTGTCCGTACCTCTCGGTACTCTTACCCGACAAACACTCAATCATTCTCACTTCTAGGGACTACCAAAGAGGTTCCATTCCTGGCACTGACCCAGCACAGATCGGCACAGGTTAGCAGTGCCAACCTGTGGCCGGGGGCAGTTCCGGGCATGTTCCTCTCCTCTGGGGGCTATACTTACCTTTGTTTCTCCCCCGAGTGGGGGAGGGGGGGCACGGGAGGAGTCCTCTCGACTGGATCCCGTTTTTCAGAACACCACGTTGGTGAGGTTTGAATATTCAATGTGGCGGGAGGCCGCGCTTATTATATGTAAATGCTTCACAACGGTTTAAAATTAGATTATCAGCATTTTCTGGGCATCAACTTGGTTACGTTACTGGCGCGGGGCGTGGAAAATCTGGAAACGTGATCTCACCGGTGGAATCCCGTTTCCCGATTCTCGCTAGATTTTGTACCCACATCGTCGCTCGAGCTGCCGGCAGACATAGGGGTGAAATTGCCCCCAAACTCATTTTTCTTCTTCAGTCTAAACTTGCGAAGACAATGTTAGGTTTTCTGAGCTCAGGCACGCTTTGCCAACCTTGCCCCTTCTCATCGCTAACTATCCAAAGCCAAAATCGAAACCTTCGTTTCAACCAATCATATCTTGTGGTGGCAGAGTGGTTAGCACGGGTTGGAATCCGGCCTCAGGTCACTGCCTGTGCGGAGTCTGCACCTTCGCCCCGTGTGTGCGTGGGTTTTCCTCCGGGTGCTCCGGTTTCCTCCCACAGTCCAAAGATGTGCCGGGTAGGTGGGGTTATGGGATAAGGAGGGGGGCGGGGGGTTGTGGCTAGGTGCGGTGCTCATTCAGAGGGTCGGTGCAGACCTAATGGGCCGAATGGCCTCCTTCTGCGTTGCGGGAATTCTAAAAATGTTTTGTCATGTGTTCGGAGCCGAGCTGGGATTCTTTGGTATTTGTCTGCGCTCCAAATGAAAACGTCTCGGGACTGTAGTTTGTTAAAACCCAGAGCTCTTTATTTACAGCTACTAATTAGATATTGAGGTCTCTGTCCGAGGTTAGAACCTCTCGCTCCAGATCTCGGGTACTAAATCATATTATCTTACATCATTATTACATCAACGTCATGTGCTTCTGATGTTAACCTTTTACTCGACAAAAAGAGAATTTATTCTCAATCAGTTTTTGTTTTAATTTTTACTTTCTGGACTCAAAGTGCCGAGTACATAGGAATTCCAAGTAATGCTTTATTGCAGCAGCGTTTTGTTATATATATTAGGCTCCCAAGACACTTCACCAGAACAAAACTATTGAGCCGCCGAAACGATATTAGGGAAAGTGGCCTGAAGCGAGGTGTGTTTGAAGAGTGTCAGTGTGAGGGATACAGAGATTCAGAGAGGGAATTTCAGAGCTTAGGACTCAGGCAGCTAAAGGCACACCCGCCAATGGTGACATGGGGGCGGCACGGTGGCACACTGGTTAGCACTGCTGCCTCACAGCTCCAGGGACACGGGTTCAATTCCGGCCTGGGTCTGTGCGGAGTTTGCACTTCGTCCCCGTGTCGGCGTGGGTTTCCTCCGGGCGCTCCGGTTTCCTCCCACCGTCCAACGAAGTGCAGGGGAGGTGGATTGGCCGCGCTAAATTGCCCCTTAGTCCCCAAAATGTTAGGAGGGGTTACGGGGATAGGGTGGAGGCGTGGGCTTAAGTAGGGTGCTCTTTCCAAGGGCCGAATGGCCTCCTTCTGCACTGTAAATTCTACAATGAAAATCAAGGATGCTCGGGATACCAGAGTTTGGAGAACAGATTTTTTCTCGACATCGCTGAAGGTTACTTTCAGGATCCTTGTTATTCATCATCGGTGACCAGACATTCTGACAGAGAGAGAGCGATCTGCTCAATTCAGGGCCAATTAGTTAACGGGCAGATTTTTCTAATAGGATGGCAGCATATGTGGCTGTCAGTGACTGGAATGTGTAATTATATTGATATAATGGTGACAGCTGGGCTTCAGAAGCGTAATAGCCAAAGGAAGACGCAATGCTAATGAGAAGGAACAGAGTTACATCGTTCTGCAGTTCTCACCTCAAGATCATGGCAACGTTGAGTCCTGAGATTCGAGATCATTTTCCCCACATCCCAACTTTACAGGATGTGGATTCAGATTAGTTACTGCTCATTCACATCAGCTAGAAGCCAGTTCCCAAAATTCCAACGATTAAAATCCCTTTGTTCCACTTTTATCCTTTTGTTTTGGAAAATTAGACCCATTGTATAGATTTAGAATGGATTGACCCTCTCTCGTTGACTGCTGGACCTCATTTATAATTCCACAAGACACACAATCCCCAGTTTGCACATTCTCCCCGTGTTTGCATTAGTTCCACCCCCACAACCCAAAGATGTGCAGCGTGGGTGGCTTGGCCACACTGAATTGCCCCTTAATTGCAAAAAGGAAAATAATTGGGCACGCTCTTTTAAAAATGACCCACCATCGCCATTGAATGGAACACACTCACATTCCTTCCTATTCACTCCATTTATTCAAGCGATTCTTGAACCAATCGACTCCCAACTTCGTAATACGCTGATTAACCTAATGCATTCCCCACAATTATAACACCCCAATGGAATCCTTTCCCATCAGGCCGGCACGTTGGCGCAGTGGTTAGCACTGCTGCCTCACGGCGCCGAGGGCCCGGGTTCGATCCCGACCCCAGATCACTGTCCATGTGGAGTTTGCACATTCTCCCCGTGTCTGTGTGGGTCTCACCCCCACAACCCAAAGATGTGCAGGGTCGGTCTGTCTCTGTCTAAATCATTGCATACCGTGTAAGGGGAAAGAGCAAGGCATGAACTGCTCTGGGTTGGTGAGTGACTGCAGCCCCACAGCAACACGGTTTCGAAACGTTCGCTCCCTTCTCTCTCCACAGAGGCTGTCAGACCTGCTGAGATTGTCCAGTATTTTCTGCTTCGGTTTCAGATCTGCTTTCGCCTGGTTGAATCTTAGGTGCCCTTTGAAGTGGCCAATGAGGAATGGCCAATAAATACCGACAAAATAATTTCTCGTGGAAACATTTGATGGTGGTTAGGATCTGGAATGCCGCGCCTGAGAATGCGGGGGAGGCAGGCTCAATCGAGACTTTCAAAAGGGAATTCGACAGTGAGCTGGACAATCGGGAATGTGCAGCGTTCCGGAGGGAAGGCAGGAGGGTGGCACGAAGTGAAGGGCTGTTTCAAAGTGCGGGGCGAAGATGCGAACTAGGACCAGGGGTAGTCCAAAGATGTGCGGGTTAGATGGGGTTATGGGGTTTACAGATATAGGGCGGGGGAGTGAGCCTAGGTAGGGTGCTCTTTCCGAGGCTCGGTGCAGCCTGATGGGCCGAATGGCCTCCTTCAGCAGTGTAGGGATTCTATAGACCTCTGGAGTCGGCCATTCAGCCCCTGGAACCTTCTCTGCTTTTCAATGAGATTGTTGCTGCTCTGATTGCAACATCAACCCCACATTCTCGCCTACCCCTGATAACCTTTCACCCTCTCATTAGTCAATAACCTATCCAGCTCTGCCTTGAACATACCCGAAGATTCTGCTCCCCTGCCTTTTGAGGAAGAGAGTTGTAGAGACTCGCCCCCCCTCTGAGAGAAAGGTGGAGAAAGGTATTCTCATAATCTCTGTTTTAAATGAGCGACTCTTTATTTTTAAGCTGTGACCCCCAGTTCTCGATTCTCCCGCGAGGAAATTCCTCTCCACGTCAAGTCCCCTCAGGATCCGATATAGAATAGAAGGATAGAATTCCATTCAGAGTCTGTGCTGACCCTCGGAAAGAGCACCCTTCCTCGGCCCATTTCCCCCGCCCTATCTTTGTAACCTCACCTGACCTGCACATCTTTGGACATTAAGGGGCAATCTATCATGGCCGACCCACCTAACCTGCACATCTGTGGGAGGGAATCGGAGCAGCCGGAGGACATAGACATGGAATTTACAGTGCAGAAGGAGGCCATTCGGCCCATCGAGTCTGCACCGGCTCTTGGAAAGAGCACCCTACCCAAGGTCAACACCGCCACCCTATCCCCATAACCCAGTAACCCCACCCAACACTAAGGGCAATTCTGGACACTAAGGGCAATTTATCATGGCCAATCCACCTAACCTGCACATCTTTGGACTGTGGGAGGAAACCGGAGCACCCGGAGGAAACCCACGCACTCACGGGGAGGATGTGCAGACTCCGCACAGACAGTGACGCAAGCCGGGAATCGAACCTGGGACCCTGGAGCTGTGAAGCAATTGTGCTATCCACAATGCTACCGTGAAACCCACGCAGACACGGGGAGAACGTGCAAACTGACACAGACAGTCAACCGAGGCCGGACTCGAACCCGGGGTCCTTGGTGCTGTGAGGCAGCGGTGATAACCACTGTGTCGCCCATATGTTTCAAACAAGTCACCTCTTACTCTTTCACTCAACTGGATACAAGCCTAGTCTAACCTTTCCTCAGGAGACAACCCTCCCATTCCATCATCAATGATTCTCTGAACGGCTTCCAATGGATGATGCGCCAAATGGCCTTCTCCTGCGCGGTAACGGTTCTGCGAAATGGCCCTATTTGCTATCCTCCTCTTGGGACTTTCAGTGAACGGATGATGGGCCTGCATATTGCACTGGAGGTAGTCAGATTCAGGAACTGCAAAACGCAAATCTAAACACTCTATAATTTTCAAGATGGTCATTAATATGCAACAGGCATATATTAAAGTTCAAATACTTAGCACCTGATTTCTTAGTGTCTACTTTAAGTACTTTTAGTCAATGAAGCATTTGAATAGTCCGGAAATGCTGACTGTGGCCACTTGGACTGTTATAACATGATTGCTCGTTAACATGCGCATAAACCCGTCTCTTCTGTTTGAGGTCCCTTGCCTGTGAGACATCGGTTCCAGTTTCCTCTGCTGGCTGTTTGCTTGCACTGTGCTGTCGAAGCAATGATATGTTGGTTCACATCACACATTGAAAAGGCTTCAACACCTCGGGAAGCTTGGCAGCCAGATTTTCGATCCCAGTCCATAGGCGTTGCAAAAAAAAAAAGAGAGAGCTGTGACTAATGTCGGTCCACCTCAGCTTTGATGCGGAGAAATAAAACTTTCGAAAGCTTTCTGTTGGGATCCCGGATGAGATCCCAATTATTTGCAATTGGTAAAACGGTGAGGGCATGTACCTGCCCCCACAGGAGTGATAACGCCGACCTGTTTTATATTGAAACAAACTTTCATTTGAACATAGAGTTAACCACAGTAAAAATAGAGAAATAACAATTACAACTGTTCTTTTATAAAAGGAAAACCTTTAACTTCCCAAATCTTAAGAATGCAATAGCATTCTTAATTGCTTCTTCTTTGAAACCAGAAGGACCAGCTTTCTTCTTCTCTGCTGACAACCAATTATATTCCAATTAAGCAAATCAATATGAATTAAATACCACTCATGAATAAAGTTAACAACCAGGGTTTTACTTGCTTTTCTTGGTGCAGAATCTTTGGCTAGAGAATCTTTCAGGACCAAACACTTCTGTTCAGATTAAAATCCTGGGAAGAACGAACTATTCAGGCAGACCTGGCTCCTCCACTTTTTTACATCATCTATACCCAAAGCATAAGCTATTTTCTGTCCCCCCCCCCCCCCAAATGTCCCAGAAAGTGTTTAGTTAAGACCAAACACAACACCCCTCGTAAATTACCGGCACGCCAGTTGTACTTCAAATGTACACAATATTGCCTTAGCAGAACAATTCACCTGCAAATTCAATGATGACCTCACTTTTATGACCCCTTAATCACAGCTTTAACAGACATACTGTCTGTATGCATCTTAACCCAAGTTTTAATAACAAAACCTAAAATATAAAATGTGTCAGTGCAGATAAAAGAAAACACTGAAAAGGTGAAGAGGTGATCGGTAGAGAGGTTAAAGACCTAGCATGGATTATGTGTCAAAGTTATAGGGCAGGATTTTCCGGCCAGTCGCTCAAAGTCCCCCCCCCCCCCCCACCCATGATAGGTTCCCCGACAGCGGGGGGGGGGGGGGGGGGGGGGGGAGCAATACAAAATGCCTTAAACCTCTGCAGGACTGGAAGATCCCGCCAGCAGCCAATGGTGGGATCTTCCAGAACAAAATGGGGGGGTGGGGGGGGGGGGGGGAAGTCCTGGCCATAGAGTTATTTATGGCACAGATGGAGACCATTCAGCCCTTGGGCTGCATGCTGGATCTCCATAGAGTAAACCAATCAGTCCCGTTTCCCCGTAGCTCCGCAGGTTCATTTCCTTCCAAGTGCGCTCCCAAATTGCATTTTGAAATCATTCATCGCCTCTGCTTCCACCACCCTCGCAGACAATGAGTTCCAGTCACAACCACTCCTGCCTCGTCCCACATCCCCCAACAAACCACCCCCCCCCCCCCACCCACATTCTGAATTCTCCCTCCGTGTACCCGAACAGGTGGCAGAATGTGGCGACTAGGGGCTTTTCACAGTAACTTCATTGCAGTGTTAATGTAAGCCGACTTGTGACAATAAAGATGATGATTATTAGTATTATCTCCTGCCCAAAACCTTAAATCTGTCTGCCAGTCCTTGTCGCTAATGAGAACAGTTTCGCTTTCTCTACTTTACCCAAACCTGCCACAATCTTGTGCACTTTTGTCAAATCTCCCCTCAGACTCCCTTGCATCAATAGAATGACACTTGGCTGAAGAAATGAGCTTTAAGAAAGTTTGTTCAAAAAAAAAGGAAGAGATGTTGGGGACTGGCCTTCAACCTGAAGTTCAGAAGCAGCTACAATCTCTGCCGTTTGTAGCACTGTATAGTGGCCTTAAAGGGACAGGACAAACTGGCACCTACAGTTAAAGATTCCATTTGCTCAAAGGAAGAGGCTCATTAAGTGGCAAAAATAGTAGCAAACCTGAGGATGGGAACTAGTTTTAGAATTCAGCAAATGAGGACTAAGAAACTGATAAATAGAAAATAAAATATGAGAGCAAACTGGCGAGAAACATAAAACCGACTGGAAAAACCCCGATAGGAATGTGAAAAGGGAAATATTAGCAAAGATCAACGTGGGTGCATTCCAGGCAGAGACGGGAGAGTTTATAATGGGAAATAAGAAAATGGCAGAGAAACTAAACAATCTGGGTCTGTTTTCATCAGGCGGCACAGTAGCATACGGGCGGCACGGTAGCACAGTGGTTAGCACTGTTGCTTCACAGCGCCAGGGTCCCAGGTTCGATTCCCGGCTTGGGTCACTGTCTGTGCGGAGTCTGCACGTTCTCCCCGTGTCTGCGTGGGTTTCCTCCGGGTGCTCCGGTTTCCTCCCACAAGTCCCGAAAGACGTACTGTGAGGTGAATTGGACATTCTGAATTCTCCCTCCGTGTACCCGAACAGGCGCCGGAGTGTGGCGACTAGGGGCTTTTCACAGTAACTTCATTGCAGTGTTAATGCAAGCCTACTTGTGACAATAAAGATTATTATTATATATTAAATATGATGACCCTGAATTTGCTAGGCCCAAGCACCATGGTGATGTTGGAAAGATCGCTGCTCGTACCATTGCAATGTTGGGGAACAATGGGGGTCAGTGACTAAGAGCACTGCCGTGGTGACCAAAGCATTGGCTGGAATTCTAGCGCCGTTCTGCTGGAGCTGTTGTGAATTCTGGCAACTATCGTACTGTCAGCTCCTCCGACTCCCCTCCCCCCCCCCAACCTCCTCCACCACCGATAAAGGGGCAAGGGGCAGTCAGCTGTGCATCAGGTCAACTCACTGCCGCTTGCGGCAACAGTGCTTAAACCCATGCCCTGTGGGTTGGCCCACAGCCATTTTGGTTGTTTTTGGGATGGTTGAGGAAGACGGCGGCGGGTCTCGTGTGGTCGAGCCAGAATAGGTACGATGGGCCTCTTTCAGTGATAGACCCTGCAACTAATGACAATTTCTCACACAGTGAGACAGTCTGCCGTGTGACAATCTAGCTCAAACGCGCAGCAATTATCGGTCCGTGGGCTGTTTCTAAAAATAGTGAGTTGGTGTCCAGCCTGGTCATTGTGAGCATTGGGGAGGGGGAGGTCTTTACTAATAATCAATACCTTTGTTTCGGAGTTGATCTCAGACTTAGCATTAGAGACATTGAACTAATGTCAGGCAAGGTGCAGATTAATTTTAAGTACGCTTGTGATTTGCTCACATTTATTCAGGATTCATGAAAATGCCAAAATACCTTTTAATATTTACATAGAATTTACAGAGAATAAGTGCAATAGCCACCAGTAAACCCGACAGGGAATTTTCCAGAGAAACCTCCTTAGCCAGAGGGTGGGTAGAATGTGGAACTTATTAGCACGGGGAGCGAACGAGATGGATATTAATTCAGAGGAAGGAGGGTAAACAGATGAGGGAGAAGGGTCTAAAGGGATATGCTGATCGAGCTGTAAGGGAAGGCGGGAGGCTGTGGTATGGACAGTTTGTGCTGTTATTTGAGTTCAACCTACCTGAAGGAGCTACTCTGTCAGTATGTGTGCTTTTAATGACACAAAAATAACATTGCTACCTTCATATCACCTGTGTGGGCAACATGGTGACACAGTGGTTAGCACTGTTGCTAACCAGGGTCCCGGGTTCGATTTCTGGCTTGGGGCGTGTCATGATATTTAGATCAGCATATCATGGTGCAATCACACACACACTGATGGACATGCAATAGGACCAACCAACACACACACAACATCGCACCAGTGAGAGCACACGCACTATAAAAACAGGGGACACTACAGTTCCCGCTCATTCCAGCAGCAGCCAGCTCAGAGCACCGAGCTCAGAGCCTGCCACTCAGACATTCACCATGTGCTGAGTGCCTCACCCAGATAGTGATAGGACAGGGTCCACAGATTAGCTGGTAATGCACGTACCCAAGTTAGCAGTGTGCTGTTACAGTTGAGTAGTTAATAAAATTGAGTTACACCATCTCCAGCCACGTTGGATCTTTTGTACATTAGAACACCCAACACGACAGGGCGCTGTTTATGCGGAGTCTGCACCTTCTTCCCGTGTCTGCGTGGGTTTCCTCCGAGTGCTCCGGTTTCCTCCCACAAGTCCTGAAAGACGTGCTTGTTAGGTGAATTGGACATTCTGAATTCTCCCTCAGTGTACCCGAACAGGCGCCGGAATGTGGCGACTAGGGGCTTTTAACAGTAACTTCATTGCAGTGTTAATGTAAACCTACTTGTGACAATAAAGGTTATTATTATTAATAATAATCTATGGTGGTGATGACTTATAACACGTTCCCCACGAGGAATCAGGGGCAATCTGTGATCCCAAGAGGAAATTGAACAGGCGCATCATGGAAATAACTTTGCAGATCTACGAGGGTAGAGCAAGAGACTGGGACTGATTGGACTGCTCTACTTCAAAAAACAGTGCAGTGCTACAGTGCAGAAGGAGGCCATTCAGCCCATCGAGTCGGCACCAACCCGCTGAAAGAGCGCCCCACGAAACCCACTTCCCCCCCCCCTCATCCCCGTTACCCCACCTCACCTGCATGTCCAATCTAAGGGGCAGTTTAGCATGACCAATCCACCTAACCTGCACATCCTTGGACTGTGGGAGGAAACCGGATCACCCGGAGGAAACCCAGGCAGACACGGGGAGGATGTGCAGACTCCGCACAGGCAGTGACCCAAGGCGGGTCCCTGGCACCACGAGGCAGCAGTGCCAACCACTGTGCCACCGCGCTGTTGGCATTGATGGGCTGAATGGGCTCCAGTGTAGGTCTGTGGAGATTGAGCTGGGGAATTATAGAATCATACAATTTACGGTGCAGAAGGAGGCCATTCGGCCCATCGAGTCTGCACCGTCTCTTGGAAAGAGCACCCTACCCAAGCCCACACCTGCACCCCATTCCCGTAACCCAGTAACCCCACTGAACCTTTTTGGACACGAAGGGCAATTTAGCATAGCCTATCCACCTAACAAGCAGGTCTTTCGGGACTTGTGGGAGGAAACCGGAGCACCCGGAGGAAACCCACGCAGACACGGGGAGAACGTGCAGACTCCGCACAGACAGTCACCCAAGCCGGAATCGAACCTGGGACCCTGGAGCTGTGAAGCAACTGTGCTAACCACTGTGCCGCCGTGCTGGCCACTGGGACTAATCGGATTGCTCTACAGGAAGACGAGTGCACTCGATGGGCTCGATGTCCTCCAGTACCGTATGTCTCTATTACTCTAGAATCTAATCAGCCCGCATTTGTCTTTACTCATTCGGTGTGGGGAAGAAGGTTCCTTTTAACAAAGATTTGTTTAAATCTCAACGATATTGAGTTCCCCTGCAGACTTGAGGTAAAATATATTTATAAATTGCATTGTTAATGCACTGAAGGTTTCTATGTACACAAACATGACAACTATTCTAGAGCAATGTGCAGCAACACGAGAAAGACCAGTTAGTCTAGTATGTTGGAATTAATATTAACAATGAATCTTCTGCTGGCTAAGGAATGAGTAGTTACCCTAATGAGAGTTCTGCGTTGTGAATCCAGAATAATCATTGCACCCTCAGGGCCCATAAGTTACTGTATCTGGCCCTCTGAATATTGCCAAAGTGTTTCGCAGCCTGCCGAGAATTCCGAATGTTGAACTCCACACAAGCATCGGAAAATGGGGCCTCGCAAAATCTCGGCACTTTGCATTTTTCCCACCCAGCTGAGAATAAATGATCTGTCCCTCTAGCATTCGAGGATACAAAGCAGTCTGTCCACGTTGGCACGTTGCACAAAGGCGCGTTAACCTAGACAGCTCAATGAGATAGGAACAGCCTCGTGAATACAGATAGATCTTACTAGAATCCTTACTTAAACCTGCGTGCATCTCTCCATCTCAGCACGCAACAATGGTGCTGCTTGCTTTAGATTTACCTCGGGTAAGGACTGCTCCGTCCACCAGCAAAGTTTTAAAAGGACATTGCCCTGGCAACATCATCAGAAAGCAGTCGGGGCTGGATTTTTATCCGTACTGCCTCGACATAATGATTTGGGTGGTGGAATGAACTATTTCAAAAGGATTGGCCGGGCATTTCGAGGAAATTAACTTGCAGGGTTCCGGATGGGTAATTGGGGTGGACTGGAGTGTTCTGCAGAGAGGCAGCATGGAGATGGGTTGAATGGCCTCCTTCTATTGTCCTGAATGACTCTACGGCTCTCTATGACACCTCTCACAATCTCAGAACAGCCGAAAGCACAGCATAAAACCACAGAACCATAGGATCCCGACTGTGCAAAAGGAGACCATTCAGCCCATCGAATCTGCACCGACTCTCTGATAGGGTACTCTGCCGAGGCCCACTCCCCCTTCCGCCCTCTCCCTGTAATCTCGTAACCCCCCCTAATGTGCATATCTTTGAACACTAAGGGCAACTTAGCATGGCCAATCCACCTAACCTGCACATCTTTGGACTATGGGGGGAAACCGGAGCACCCGGAGGAAACCTGCGCAGACATGGGGGGGAACCTGCAGACTCCGCACAGACAGTGACCCAGCGAGGAATCGAACCTGGGACCCTGAAGCCGTGAAGCAACAGTACTACCCATTGTGCTACCATACAGCCCACAAGTACTCTTGACGTGCAGTCAGCTGCTGTAATGTAGGAGGAATCGCAGCCAAGCTTCGCACAGAAAGATCCCACAAACAGCAATGTGATTGTGGCAAGAAAGCTTATTATAATGTGTGCCATTATAACGTGTGCCTATCCCAAGATCCACCCCCTGACGTGGTGCTTCCTCCACCTGGAGGTTGGCGACACGATCTCCAAGCTCTTGATATCTGTTTATTAGATTCATTATTAAACATGATTGAATGAAGAACCTGAATTAATGGTTCCAGGGATGAGAGACTTCACTTGTGAAGATAGATTGAAGAAGTTGGGTCTGTTTTCCTTGGAAGAGAAGAGGACCATGAGGAGCTTTGATGAGGGGTGTTCGATTCCATGAGGGGTCTGGACAGATTGGATTGGGAGAAACTGTCTCCACGCCTGAGAGGGTGGAGGAGCGAGAGGACGCAACATTTTAAAGTAGTTAGCGAAAGAAGCAAGGGTGACACGAGGAGAATCATTTTTCACACAGCGAGTGGTTCGGATCTAGAATGCGCTGCCTGACAAGTGTGGAGGCAGGTTCAATCGAAGTATTCGGGAAGGCAATTATACGTAACAGAAAAGGAAGGACGTGCCGGGTTATGGGGGAATGCGGGAGGACGGGACTCAGTGAATTGCTCATTGGGAGAGCCGGTGCAGACACGATTTAGCACCTTTTAATGTAATGAACTGCCCCGGGGCACTCGAGGAGGACTTCCCTAGCTACTCTTCTCCTGGCCAATGTTTGCAACACAGAAGCAGGTGATCCGGCCTAACTCACTTATGAGGGTCTTTACTCTCCACGTTGCGATTCCTGCCTCATCTAACCTCAGCTCCGTGCAGGGAGTCTCGGTTTCCTGGCTGTTCTTCAACAGCAGCAAAGCAAGGAATGCCGGGATGTGAATCCTCCGCCGTGCCAGTTCTCAAGCCCGCCGAACATTCACAGCAGACCGAAGGAGTCGGCGGCTGATTTGAGTCTGCGTTGCTGCTCACGGTGGGGTTTTGAGTGGTTTGTGGAAGCAGGGGAAGTGGCCCAGAGTCCCCGAGCCTGTTCGGGTGTCTGTCGGTGCCAGTGCTCAGTAACGGGTTAATTATTGCCTTTGGCACATGGCCCTCCTGTTAAGTCAAGCCAATGGCTTGAAGTCTGTCCTTTCAAAACAAAAACTGCTCTGCTGGTTAAGCTGGCTCTGCGCAGAGAATGCAACAGGCCGATTTAATTAGCACTCAGGGGGATTGTATCAGCCTGCTGCCACTTCTTACGCGCATGGCGCCCCTGATCTCCGTCCCTCAGTCTCTGAGCTGCGGCTCATCCCTCCCACTTCTTAAAGCCACAAGAGATTAACACCTTTATCCACAGCTTTTCCATCTAGCTTTTGTCGTGAGTGTGCGCGTGTGTCTGTGCGCTTGTGTGTGTGCCCACGCGTGTGTGTGTGTGCGCATGTGTTGCGCATGTGTGTGTGCGAATGTGTGTGTGTGCACATGTGTGTGTGTGTGTGCATGCGTGTGTGTGTGCATGTGTGTGCGTGTGTATGTATCTGTGTGTTTGTAAGGCATGATCCAGCAGGTTAACAATGGTCTGGAGAAGTTTTTCTTTTATATTTGGGCATCATTTACCTTGGGAATTGGCGAGGGAGAAAATCGTCTTGGCGTTACTATGCAGCCCCCGCAGCCCCTCCTTAATGTCCTCCATCTCAATTCCCTGGTAGGTTCGACCGCCTCCGTCGAATCATTCTCTCTCTCCCTCCTTCTCTGCTCCAAGGTGACCAACCCCTGCTTCGCCGCAGTCTCTCCACATAATGAAATTCTCTCCACCCCGGTATCATTCTGAGAAATGCTCTCCTCCCAGGCTTTGACACCCTGAACTGTGGTACCGGGAATTAAGCACAAGTAGCAGAAATCTAATTACAGATTTTTAAAAGGTTTGGCATAGATTAAGCACCAGGTCGACATAGCTCGTAACTGCCCCACGCTGAATGTGATATAAATAGAAGTTTATTATGTTTACCGTAACCTAACTGTGAATCTGAACATTATTACGGGACTTTGTTACAGTCAGTTCAACCTAAAATCCACAGCGCGGGAGTTTTGGGGGGGGGGGGGCGTAGTTCACAGGCTGGAGTCTCCAATCGAAACTGCCCTTCCTGCCGCTCAGAGAGATTCTGTTGCCATGACCACCCTGCCTTCCGGAGCTTTCTTCGCAGTTGAAACATTCATGGACATTTTGGAGGGTTGTTTTCCACACAGAAACAAAAAATGGCTGGGAGGAGGTGAGGGGGATAGACCGAGAGAAACTGTTCCCATTGGAGGCCATCCCCCATCATACACCCCCACCACCAGACCCCTCCCTGAAGGATCCCCCCCATCGTATCCCCCCCACAAAGACTCCCCTTAGAGTCCCTCCTCAGAGACCCCTACAAAGACCACCTCCCGAGCACCGCCCACAGAGACCCCCCAAGAGACCCCCCAAGAGACCCCCCACAGAGACCCCCCCACAGAGACCCCCACAGAGCCCCCCCACAGAGACCCCCACAGACCCCCACAGAGACCCCCCACAGAGACGCCACAGAGACCCCCCAGAGACCCCCACAGAGACCCTCCACAGACCCCCCCACAGAGACTCCCCACAGACCCCCCCACAGAGACCCCCCACAGAGCCCCCCACAGAGAACCCCCCCCAGAGACCTCCGCAGAGACCCCCCACAGAGACCCCCATCAGAGACCCCCACAGACCCCCACAGAGACCCCCCACAGAGACCCCCCACAGACCCCCGCCACAGAGACCCCCCCCAGAGACCCCCCATAGAGACCCTCCACAGACCTCCCCACAGAGACTCCCCACAGACCCCCCCACAGAGACCCCCCACAGAGCCCCCCACAGAGAACCCCCCCAGAGACCTCCGCAGAGACCCCCACAGAGACCCCCATCAGAGACCGTCCCACAGACCCTACCATCAGAGACCACCCCCACAGAGACCCCCCACAGAAACCCCCAATCAGAGACCCCCCATCAGAGACCCCCCATCAGAGATCCCCCAATCAGAGACCCCTCATCAGAGACTCCCCCACAGAGACCCCCCATCAGAGACACCCCCATCAGAGACCCCCATCAGAGAACCCCCCACAGCCTCTCCCCACAGACCCCCTAATCAGAGACCCCCCCAATCTGAGACCCCCCATCAGACCCCCCCATCAGAGATCCCCCCAATCAAAGACCCCCATCAGAGACCACCCCCCCCATCAGACACCGCCACCCCCCCATCAGATGCCACCCCCTATCAGACACCACCCCTCCATCAGGCACCCCCCCCCCCCATCAAAACCCCCTGACAGAGACTCCCGCCTGGAAGTTAAAGAGCAGTCCAGACAGAAACAGTGAAACATCACTGCTTTTTCACTCACCCGTCCCTTAGATCTGCTGCCTCAGACAGAAGTGTTGAAAGCAGCAACTGTTACTTCATCGAAAGCTAGAACACATCACAAGGCTTTAAATTCCCTTAGATTCTTTAGCCTGCGAGACGTCTATTCCCTTTCAAAGAGTAATAGCTTTAGGTAGGCTGTAACCGACAGGGGAATAGCTTCCCGCCAGCCAGGTTTAAATGCATCTCTGCTGTGAAGCTGACCACAATGTTTCTTTTTTTTTTCAATTGTGAGTCATTCATGTTGAATGTCAGAAGAAATGTAAGGAGCAAAGACACTGCACGAGGGTTTAGGTGTTCCTCCCTGCAAAGTTGCTCCAAGCCCATCAAAACCTTTGAGTTTAAATAAACTATGTTGGATGGATGGACTACAACATTCAGATCTCTTTGTCACTTTCTGGTGCAATAGTGTGACAGACACTGCCATACGAGATAGTGAAATAATGTGGTGGCTACTCCATGTTAACCAGTACGCAATTGGTTTTCTAAGCCGTAAATCTTTGCCTTTAGATTCTTGAGCTCGCCTTGGATCTTCCTTGCCTGACTGTTTGTTTGACGCACCTCATGAAGGATAGCGAGATCTCGGTCAGGCCCGATTCCAAGCATTACCTTGAATAGCTGCTTCTCCACATCTTTCAGCCGCTGTCGCAGCAACTTTTCAAGACTTCCACTTCCATCCCGTGTCGTTTCTCCAGTGCCTCGTATGGCTGGGTCATCAGTTGAAGCCGCTTCACCGTTTTATCAGAACGCTCCTTAAACAGCTGCCGTCCGATGTCCCCTTCTTCCCGAATCTGCGCCAGGTCGTTTTCCAGTGTCACACATTGCTCCCTATACATGTCTGCCAGTCGATGTGCTTGGTTTACTTGTTCCCCCGGTGCCTTTATTTCCTCACTTTGTATCCGTTGTATCTGATGTTCCATAGGTAACTCTCGAAGCAATTGTGTCTCAGGGTCACAGCCTCCATTTCTCAGCTCACTACGCTTGTCCAACTCCTGTAACAGATGATCCTTCTCAGCCATCCACACTTTTTCAGCATCTCGACCCTCAAATTTCAGTTGGAGGAAGTCTTTGGTACTCTCCTAGAGTAGATTCTGAGACTTGTGCAGTTTGTCTGTCAGAGTTTTGATTTTGTCTTTATCCCGTTCTTGCTGCACATGTGCCTCCTCCATGCGAATCCTTCGATCCTCCAACAATGCATCAATTTGTTCTTTCGCCAATTGTCTTTGTTCCTGCAACTGGGACTGCAAGGCTTCAACCGTTCTCTGAAGATCTCGTTTCGGTGCATCCATGCTGCACAGTACGCTGGGGGACAGTGACCTTGTGAGGTGGCTCTTTGTGAAAGTACGTGGTTGCTTCTGCTTCAGGGCCCACCAGGGCCAAGAGATGTTGAATCTTTTTCCGATCTTCCAACTCCCCGATCTTTAGCCGGTCATTTTCAGCATAGAGTCTCAGTGCATGTTCAGGCTCTTGAAAGAGGTAAACCTGCATATCGCTGAGTGCCTTCTGTAACTCCTCAATTTCCTCTTCCCTCTGCCGCATCTCCCACTGGAGTTTATGCTCGGATCTTAACACTGGCGACAAGGATTCAGTGCAGCTGCCGTCGACACCAATTGCTGTGGGAGGTGGTGGCATAGGGATATTGTCACTGGACTAGTAATCCGAGACCCAGAGTTCTCTGGGGATCCAGGTTCAAATTCTGCCACTGCTCTTCATATGTCGCCTTGTAGTTTTCCAGTCTTTTTAAGAGTGTCTCATGTTCCTCATCAAACTCTGCAATCTTTTTACGATAATACTGCAGAAGCTCCCGGGAAGGACGAAGAAAAGCCAAACGTTCATTAGCTGATGGAATGAGTGGAGAATCATCAGTTCGGAGATCCTGTCGTTTGGCGGAGCGAGATGAGTGACGGCCCATTGTTGACCGACATTGCAGAAAGAAAGCATTTCCCGTATTGGTCATCAGTGTTTTTTGGCAGGGCCAGCACTTATTGCCTATTCCTAATTACCCTTGAACTGGGGAGAGTGGGGGGGGGGAGAGGCGACAGAGTGTGGTGGGGGGAAGAGAGACGACAGAGTGGGGGGGGAGAGACAACAGAGTGGGGGGGGAAGAGAGTGGGGGGGAAGAGAGTGGGGAGGGGAAGAGAGTGGGGGGGAAGAGAGTGGGGGGAAAGAGAGTGGGGAGAAAGAGAGTGGGGGGAGGAAGAGAGTGGGGAGGGGAAGAGAGTGGAGGGGGAAGAGAGTGGGGGGGAAGAGAGTGGGGGGTAAGAGAGTGGGGGGGAAGAGAGTGGGGGGGAAGAGAGTGGGGGGGAAGAGAGTGGGGGGTAAGAGAGTGGGGGGGGAAGAGAGTGGGGGGGAGAGTGGGGGAAGAGAGTGGGGGGGAAGAGAGTGGGGGGGAAGAGAGTGGGGGGGAAGAGAGGGGGAGAGAGTGGGGGGGAAAGAGAGTGGGGGGAAGAGAGTGGGGGGGAAGAGAGTGGGGGGGAAGAGAGTGGGGGGGAAGAGAGTGGGGGGAAGAGAGTGGGGGGAAGAGAGTGGGGGGGAAGAGAGTGGGGGGGGAGTGGGGGAAGAGAGTGGGGGGGGAGAGTGGGGGGGAAGAGAGTGGGGGGGAAGAGAGTGGGGGGGAAGAGAGGGGGAGAGAGTGGGGGGGAAAGAGAGTGGGGGGGAAAGAGAGTGGGGGGAAGAGAGTGGGGGGGAAGAGAGTGGGGGGGAAGAGAGTGGGGGGAAGAGAGTGGGGGGAAGAGAGTGGGGGGAGAGAGTGGGGGGGAGAGAGTGGGGGGGAAGAGAGTGGGGGAGAGAGAGTGGGGGGGAAGAGAGTGGGGGGGAAGAAAGTGGGGGGGAAGAGAGTGGGGGGGAAGAGAGTGGGGGGGTAGAGAGTGGGGGGGTAGAAAGTGGGGGAGGGGTAGAGAGTGGGGGGGGTAGAGAGGGGGAGGGTAGAGTGTGGGGGGGAAAAGAGTGGGGGGGAGAGAGGGGGAGAGAGTGGGGGGGAAGAGAGTGGGGGGGTAGAGAGTGGGGGGGGTAGAAAGTGGGGGAGGGGTAGAGAGTGTGGGGGGGTAGAGAGGGGGAGGGTAGAGTGTGGGGGGGAGAGTCTCTCACCGGCTCTCGACCACAATGTTTCTAAACATCGAGAAGATAAATGCTTTCACTGCCTCTTTTTCTCAGTGGAAAGCACTTAACTTCTTTTGACGTAGTGACGACCTGTCGGGATTCCAATCGGATGCAAACGGGAACAAATGACCCATTTGCATCCTCCCACTGGCGCGTGTATCTTGCTGCCTCCTGCGTGGGACTGGAGCATCGGAATGGGGTTGGCTCTGGCCTGACGCTCGATTCTCCATCAGATCGGGAACCCCGGTGGGCAGCGGAATAATACCGGTAAACCGACACAGCTTATCTGTCATGACCGGCAAAGGTTCGTCAAAACCTGTGCAGAAGTGGCATTGCTGTGAATTAAGTTTCATTTTAGTTCCTCCCAATCTACCACTGAAATTGCCATTGACGATCAGGAGATCCTCCTGTGGAGAGACCAGGCACCAATGTGTGTAGCCTCTTGGGTTTTTGAACTGTGTTGCAGGTTGGGTGGATTGGCCACGCTAAATTGTCCCTTCGTGTCCAAAGATGTGCAGGTGGAGTTACGGGGATGGGGTGGGGGAAATGGGCCTAGGTAGGGTATTCTTTCAGAGGGTCAGCGCACACTCGATGGGCCGAACAGCCTACTTCTGCACCGTAGGCATTCTGAGTCAGTCTTTCAGCCAGGTCACACTTGCTCATCTCAAGCTAAGATTTAGAACAATAACAAAACAAAGTTCAGTCACCTTGCTTAGAAAGTGTGGCACCCTCTCCATTTGTCCTCTGAAGCAGGTTTCTACAGTCAGTTGGGTCAAGAGGAGAATTGATTTCAATTGTTATTCTGATTGGGGGATCTGTGGGGGGGGGGGCTGTGGGGGGTTCTCTGATGGGGGGTCTCTGTGGGGGAGTCTCTGGTGAGGGGTCTCTGATTGGGAGTCTCTGATGGGGGGCAGCACGGTAGCATAGTGGTTAGCATAATTGCTTCACAGCTCCAGGGTCCCAGGTTCGATTCCCGGCTTGGGTCGCTGTCTGTGCGGAGTCTGCACGTTCTCCCCGTGTCTGCGTGGGTTTCCTCCGGGTGCTCCGGTTTCCTCCCACAGTCCAAAGATGTGCAGGTTAGGTGGATTGGCCACAATAAATTGCCCTTAGTGTCCAAAATTGCCTTTAGTGTTGGTTGGGGTTACTGGGTTATGGGGATGGGGTGCAGGTGTGGGCTTGGGTAGGGTGCTCTTTCAAAAGAGCTGGTGCAGAATCGATGGGCCCAAAAGAGCCGGTGCAGACTCGATGGGCCGAATGGCCTCCTTCTGCACTGTAAATTCTATAATTCTATGAAGTAAAATGCCGTCAATGGCTTCTGGTCTCCTCGATCTCACTTAAATGATTCCCATTCTGTCTTTCAGAAGGTTGGAGAAGTATATATGAGGGTACATATAAAAGTTTTGATATCCAGTTTAAATCGTTAACATCCCCAAGTAACACTCCTGTATAATTATATATTGGATCATGTGGGCACATTCCTGAGGCGGTGGCAGAGTGGTATTGTCACTGGACCCGTGACCCAGCGACAGTCACATGGCCTACACGTGACCCCAGATCCCACAGCAAATGTGGTTGACGCTGAGAAACATAGAAAATAGGATAGGGCACCCCTTATCTGAAATGAAAATCGCTTATTGTCACAAGTAGGCTTCAATGAAGTTACTGTGAAAAGCCCCTAGTCGCCACATTCCGGCGCCTGTTCGGGGAGGCTGGTACGGGAATCGAACCATGCTGCTGGCCTGCCTTAGTCTGCTGTAAAAGCCAGCGATTTAGCCCAGTGTGCTAAACCAGCCCCTTCGGGCCTGCTCCACCATTCATCGTGATCATGGCTGATCATCAAACTCGGTAACCTGATCCCGCCTTCCCCCCACATCCTTTGATCTCCTTCACCCCAAGAGCTAATCTAACTGCTTCTTGAAAACATATGTTTTGGCCCGAACGACTTTCTGTGGTAGTGAATTCCACCCTCTCTAGGTGAAGAAATTTGACCTTATCTCAGTCCGAAATGGTTTACCCTGCCTCAGTCTGTGACACCTGGTCCTGGAAATCGCTTATTGTCACGAGTAGGCTTCAATGAAGTTACTGTGAAAAGCCCCTAGTCGCCACATTCCGGCGCCTGTTCGGGGAGGCTGGTACAGGAATTGAACCATGCTGCTGGCCTGCCTTGGTCTGCTTTCAAAGCCAGCGATTTAGCCCAGTGTGCTAAACCAGCCCGTTCCTGCATCTACCCTGTCCAGTCCTGTTAGAATTTTATCGGTTTCTATGAGGTCCGCCCTCATTTTTCTGAACTCCAGCGAATGCAATCCCAACCGATTCAATCTCTCCTCGTAAGTCAGTCCTGCCATCCCAGGAACGGTCGCTGCACTCCCTCCACGGCAAGATCACAATTCCTTAGATAAGGAGAGGCCCTGTATAATTGTAGCAAGACAAGAAATATTATTATCATTATTTCCCTCATCTCAATCATTAATGTAGGGCGCGATTCTCCCGATTGGAGACGAAGTGCTCCCGCCAGCAGGAACACCGGAGTGATTCCCGTCGACACTGGGAATCCAGTGCCATTCAATGGCACTTAGAATTTTTTTTTAACACATGATTGGGTTTTTCCGTGCTAGTCAAGTCCACATCGGCACCTAAGAGTGTCGGGACCTAATCGCTCCAACAGGCCCCACTCCTCAAGAGGTCAGGGCACTCTTCAAAAAGGTTGCCCCGATCTCAGAACGCTGTTGCGCCCCACCACCCCCGGATCGCTGGCAAGACCCCACCCCCCACCACCACCCTACTGCTGGTAAGGCCCCCCTCCCTCAGTCCCCCCTTCAGCCCCTCTCATTTTCCACCAAGTCCACCCCATCAACACTCCCCCCTCAGGACCCCAGTCCCCCCTTTCAGCCCCGACTCGATTTTTCCCCCTTCAGGCCTCGCCCTTTCAGTGCCAACCTGGTGGCTTGCACCCTAAAAGGTGGCAAGGGGGTGAGTACCTTCCTTACAATTGCCTCCAGGGTGCCGAGGGAGGTGATTCATGGGAGGTGGAGGTCGAGGGTGGGGGGGTGTTGTGCTGGGCTGGAGGACTCAGGTCAGGGTCTTTACTGGGATGCGGGTCATTTCGCTGGGTTTCCCATCTGTGGCCTTTTAAGTCCATCAAACAGTCTGTCAGCATCTCAAACTTAAACTTTTCTGACAATAAAGTGAAAGTCTTCCCATCTGCAGCCTTAAACCCTTTAAACTACCAGTCGGCATACCAAGTTCAAAGATCTGTGAGAAGAATATAAAAGTATTTCCTTTAATGTGCTGGAAATATTTTGAATTTTTTTTTTCATCTTCAATTTCATTGCTCTTCAACTTTTTCAAGCCTTTTTGCATGCCTAGAAGCTTAACTGTATTGTTTACATTCAATTTCGTGAACCATTGCTTTTTTGATTGACAAGTCTAGGTAGTTTCAAAGGGAGGATTAAGGTTGTTTATTTATATAGCTCTACACAGTCCATTAACTCAGAGGAGCAGTTGTTTTTCTAACTGCAGATTTTTTGAAAAGCTTCAACACCTGGAAGCTCGTGAGAACAAAGAGATTCACTGGGCCATTGGGATTCCTGCCACTAACTGGCGGCCCCAGAGAAACCCGGCCATATACTGTGATTAGCTGGGGTCCTAGCACCGATCCCTGCAGCACCCCACCAGTCACCACCTGCCATTCAGGGAAAGCCCCGTCTATTCCTACCCTTTGTTTCCTGCTTGCCAACTAGTTTTCCATTCAACTAATCTCTTATGTGTCACTTTGTCAAAAGCCTTCTGAAAGCCTAAATATACCACATCCACTGGCTCCCCCTCACCAACTCTACTATTGACATCCTCGAAGAATTTCAGTTAAAGTTCAGATTTGTCAAGCACGATTTCCCCTTCATACATCCACGCTGACTCTGTCCGATCCTGCCACTGTTTTCTAAATGCTCTGTTATAAAATGTTTTATAATGGACATTTTCCCCACTGATGTCAGGCTGACTGGTCTATAATTCCCTGTTTTCTCTCTACCTCCTTTTTTGAATAGTGGGGTTACATCAGCTACCCTCCAATCTGTAGCAACTGTTCCAGAATCTATAGAATCTTGGAAGATGACCACCAATGCAGCCACTATCTCTAGGACCACTTCCATAAGTACTCTGGGATGTAGATACTCAAAGCCTGGAGGTTTAGCGGCCTTCAATCTCGTCAATTATCTCCCACCATTTCCCGACTAATACTGATTTTCCCTCAGTTCCTCTCACTAAACACTGTGGGCTGGATTCTCCGATCCCCGACGACGAAATCGAGTTCGGCGACGGAGCGGAAAATCCCCGAAGATGCTGAAATCGGGAGCAGCACCGCTTTCGCGATGCTCCGCCCCTGAAAAGCGGCATACTCTGCACACCATATCCATGGCCTCCGTACGTTGGCCCAGGCCTGCTCCGTGATGCTCCGTCCCCGACCGGCCGAGTTCCTGACGGTGTGGGCCACGGACCCGGCAGTTCTCCAGACCATAGCAGCAGCTGGAGCCGGCTGCTCTACGCTGACTCCCTGCTAGCCCCCAGCAAAAACGGGGAATTGGTGGCCAGTTTTCCACGATTCCTACGGCGGCATAGGGAAATAGCCTCCAAATTGGAGAATCCAGCCCTGTGTTCTCCTCTATGAAGACAGAACCAAAGTATTTATTTAATGGGCAGTCGTTTCTGTGTTCCCTATTATAAATTCCCCTGTTTCTGACCGTCATCACCAATCTTTTTCTCTACACTTTATGTTCCCACAAGGTTACTCTTGCACATTATTTTCCCCTTCTTAATGAATTCCTAGGTCCTTCTTTACTGAATTCTCAACTGCTCCCAGTCCTCAGCTCTGCTGTTTTTCCGGCCAATTTGTATGCTTCTTTCTTGGGTCTAATACTATCTCTAATTTCCCTTGGAAGCCATGGTTTGGCCACCTTTCCTGTTTTATTTTTGAACCAGACAGGAATAAACAATTGTTGCAGTTCAACTAGACACTCCTTGAATGTTTGCCATTGCCGATCCACCGTCATCTCTTCAAGTAAGGTTTCCCAATACATCATAGTCAACTCGTGACTGATGCCTTCCTTGTTTCCTTTATTAAGAGGCAAGACCCTCGCCTCAACCAACTCCGTCACTCTCCACCTTGACGAAGAATTCTGTCATATTAAGGGAAATTAGGGATGGGCAATAAATGTGGGGCCCACGTCCCGTGAATGAATGGAACAAAAGAAAGGCACTGAGGCCAGTTATGGGAGGTAACAGCACCCAAAATTGGGTTGAAGCCCACCACAGCTCACTTTTCTTTTGTATCAAGCAGTAAGTCACAACTAAGCAATCTCTTAAGGACAAAGCTTAATGAGCTTTCAGCACAGCCCCAGAAAGAGGTTTCTTCAATTCGTAGCACTCACAATATGCAATAGAGATGATGGGATATTAATGGGGTTCGTAAAACTCTGCGGGCAGGAGGGAGTATGTTGTGGATGTGCCCAGATATTCTAGCTGGGTGATGCGCTCAAGCTTTATGTCAAGACGGGTCTCGCCACGTGGGTGTGCGACATGTTGATGAAGCATTAACCTGAGGGGTGTTGACAGGGTGGGTGCGGAGAGGATGTTTCCTCTGGTGGGAGAATCTAGAATGAGGGGTCGCTGTTTAAAAATAAGGAGTCGCCCATTTAAGATGGAGATGAGGGGAAATTGTTTCTCTCAGAGGGGGGCGGGTCTCTGGAATTCTCTTCCACAAATGGCGGCGAAGCAGAATCTGTGAATATTTTTAAGGCAGAGCTGTATAGATTCTTGATTAGCGAGGGGGTGAAAGGTTATCGGGGGTCGGCGGGAGGTTACAGTGACATCAGACGTGATCTTATTGAATGGCGGAGCAGGCTCGAAGGGCCGAGTGGCCTCCTCATGTTCATATCGTATTGAGGTCATACCTGCTCATTCATTTCGGGTGGCACGGTGGTTAGCATTGTAGGAGGCGGTGGCGTCATGGGATTGTCACTGGGCCAGTAAACCAGAGACTGATGCTCTGAGGGCCTAGGTTCAAAACCCACCACTGCAGATGGTAAAATTTGAATACAATAAACATCTGGCATTAACAGTCTAACGATGACCATGAAACCATTGTTGATTATCGCAAAAACCTGTCTGATTCACTAATGTCCTTTCGGGAAGGAAATCTGCCGTCCTTACCTGGTCTGGTCTACACGTGACTCCAGACCCACAGCAATGTGGTTGACTCTTAACTGCTCCCTCAAGGGCAATTAGGGATGGGCAATAAATGCTGGCTGGCCAGCGACACCTACGTCCCATGAACAAATACTCCAGGGTTCAATTCCGGCCTCGGGTGACTGTCCGTGTGGAGTTTGCACTTTCTCCCCGTGGGTTTCCCCCGGATGCACCAGTTTCCTCCCAGGATTAGGTGGCTTGGTCACAATAAATTGACCATTAGTGTCCAAAAGCCAAGGTGGGGTTACGGGATGTGGAGGTGTGGGCTAAAGTAGGGTACTCTGTCCATGCAGACTCGATGGGCTGAATGGCCTCCTTCTGCACTGTAGGAATTCATAGAATCATAGAATTTACAGTGCAGAAGGAGGCCATTCGGCCCGTCGAGTCTGCACCGGCTCTTGGAAAGAGCACCCTACTTAAGCCCACACCTCCACCCTATCCCCGTAACCCAGCAACCCCATCTAACCTAAGGCCAATTTATCATGGCCAATCCACCTAACATGCACATCTTTGGACTGTGGGAGGAAACCGGAGCACCCGGAGGAAACCCACGCACACACGGGGAGAACGTGCAGACTCCGCACAGACAGTGACTCAGCGGGGAATGGAACCTGGGACCCTGGAGCTGTGAAGCCATAGTGCTAACCACTATGCTACCGCGCTGCTATGATTCTACGAAATTTGCGCTTAAAAGTTCTGTTAGGAAGTTGGCAGGATTGTAATTCTGTTGAGGGTAAAATTAAATGAGCCAGAGGGCCTTCATTTAAATTGAGTTAATTACGATGTGAATCTATGCAGGGATGGGAGAGTCAACCCCACTGAAGCTGCCTCTTTCCAGAAGATTACACAATTAGCATCAACTTCCGACAACTCCTTTTAACCTCCAGAGGAAGATGAGAAGCAATCAGTTGAATTTCTGAAAATAATCTTCTCAACCTCAAAGCCAGCCAAGCAAATGCTATCAATATGCAATAGAGATGATGCGATATTAATGGGGTTAGTAAAACTCTGCGGGCAGGAGGGAGTGTGTTGTGGATGTGCCCAGATATTCTAGCTGTGGTGGCCTTGCTGTACGGCAACTCTGCACACCGCCAACTGTTTAATTTGTTTCATAAACTCGCTCATAGGTTTGTGTTGCTGGACTTGGAAAAAATTATGTTTTCCATTTCACGCATGCCTCCCAAGTCAGTTTGGGCTGGAAGGAGATAACAGAAGGTACAGCCAAGGACAGGGCAACACAGTGGCTCACGGTGGCACGTTGGTTAGCACCGCTGCCTCACAGCGCCAAGGACCCGAGTTCGATTCCGGCTTGGGTCACTGTCTGTGCAGAGTCAGCACGTTCTCCCCGTGTGTGCGTGGGTTTCCTCCGGGTGCTCCGGTTTCCTCCCACCGTCCAAAGATGTGCAGGTTGGGTGGATTGGCCATGATAAATTGCCCCTTAGTGTCCAAAAAGGTGAGGTGGGGTTACTGGGTTACGGGGATAGGGTGGAGGCGTGGGTTTCAGTAGGGTGCTCTTTCCAAGAACCGGTGCAGACTAGATGGGCTGAATGGTATCCTTCTGCATTGTAAATTCTATGATCTCATTCCATTCATCCATGAGATGATGGATGGACCGGGGGGGGCGGATGGCAGAGGCGGGGGGGGGGGGTACGGGGAGGGGTGCGAGTGGGGGGGAACAGGCTGCTCGCAGATGAGGCATGCTGACTATGCAGCGAGAGACTCACTGCAGAAAGGAGAGGATCATCAAGATCACTCCCACCTTCCTAATGTGGGGCTTTAACCCACGACCCCTTCCATCCGGAGATGAGCCATTTGGGTCAGGTGTACTTTGCCCTCGTTTCCTGAAGCGCAATTAAAGGATTGGTAGTCACTGAAGTGTGAGGCAAGAGGATTGAATGTCTGAGTAGGGAAATGGGCGAGGCTGGATGTATGTGACAGAGAGCTAGGGAATTGACAGCGAGGGGCAATGGATGGGATGGCAGCATTGGCCGAGACATGGTGGGAATGAAGTATAGGAACAGATGAAAAGAATGACTGACATTTATGATAATAATAATAACAATCTTTATTATTGTCCCAAGTAGGCTTCCATTAACACTGAAATGAAGTTACTGTGAAAATCCCCTAGTCACCACATTCCGGCACCTGTTCGGGTACACTGAGGGAGAATTCAGAATGTCCAATTCACCTAACAAGCACATCTTTTGGGACTTGTGGGAGGAAACCGGAGCACCCGGAGGAAACCCACGCAGACACGGGGAGAACGTGCAGACTCCGCACAGACAGTGACCCAAGCCGGGAATCGACCCCGGGTCCCTGGTGCTGTGAAGCAACAGTGCTAACCACTGTGCTACCATGCCGCCCCTAGAAACTGCTTTTTATGGCCACTGGCAATCTCAAAGCTCTTTACAGTCAGTGACGTACTTCTTGAGGTGTAGTCACTGTTACTGGTTGATGCGCGATCAATTACACTCAAGACGAAGTGATTTCATAACTGAAGGCTTTAATCGACTAGAACTTGTTCCCCAGCAGCTTCGGTACAGAAAGTGAAGGCTGCTGGGACGGCACCGGTTCTTATACTCCGCCTGTCAGGGCGGAGCTACGTATCAACAGCCAATGGTAAACTCCTAGGTTTAACCAATGGTCATCAGCCTCTTCGGTACCTCAATACCTGATAATACCACACTCGTATGGAGGGAAAGCGGGAGTGGAAGACTGAATTTGCATGACCAGCCATGGTCACATTGAATGGTGGTGCAGGCTCGAAGGGCTGAATGGCCTGCTCCTGCACCTGTTTTCTATGTTTCTACAGGAAACACAGCAGACAATTTGTCGACAGTAAGTTCCAACCAACAGCCGTGTGATAACGATCAGAGGGATAACTTGATCAGGACACCGGGGGGGGGGGGGGGGGGGCGACTCCCCTGGGATCGTTTACATCCCTCCGAGCAGGTAGATGGGGCCGTGGTTTAATTATGATGCTTATGAAGGTAGAAAGTCAGAGAGGGCAGAATCGAGAGTGAAGCCAAAGCCAAAACCTGAGTGGATCGGAGGAGTTGAAGTGAATAGAAAGAGAGAAATGGCAGCGAGTTAAGAAAAACAGTCAATATTAATTGGCAACTTCGGAGAGCAAATCGATGGACTTGTGTTTAACTATTTGTTCACGGTGAGCTTGTGTGTACAATGTGTTGGCAGAAAACGAATTGTCAACTGTCAGCTTCTGTTGAGTTCTTAGGCTTTGAGTGTCACCGGAATTCGCAAAGTAGCTACGATCCCAATGACAGATACCAGCTCATCGCACGGGCGTGAATAATTCAGCTTGGAACGTGCATTTACGATTTTACATCAAGTCCATCTTGTTTACGACCTTACTGCCTCCATCCCTCTCCTGTGCCCCTCCCTGCTCCTCAAACTACTTTACTAGCCTCCATCAGACACATCGCTGTATCGGAGAGAAAAAAGGGGCCTTTGATGTGAATAGAGGATAGAGGATTAGGGGTGGAGCATAGAAACAGAGAAAATAGGGACAGGAGGAGGCCATTCGGCCCTTCGAGCCTGCTGGCCATTCACTATGATCATGGTGATCATCCAACTCAATCCCACACCCCTGCGTCCTCCCCATACCCCTTGATGCCTTTAGAGTCTAGAAATCTATCTGTTTCCACAGCCTCTGTGATAGGGAATCCTGCAGCGTCACCACCCTCTGAGTGAAGAGGTTTCTCATTATTTCAGTCCTAACTTTTAAAGAAAAAATTCCAATTAAGGGGCAATTTAGCGTGACCAATCCACCTACGCTGCACATCTTTGGGTTGTGGGGGTGAGACCCACTCAAACACGGGGAGAATGTGCAAACTCCACACGGACAGTGAGCCCGGGGCCGAACCCAGGTGCTCGGCGCCGTGAGGCAGCAGTGCTAACCACTGCGCCACTTTGTCGTCTCAGTCCCAAATGACCCACCCTGTATCCTGAGACTATGACCCCCACATACACACACACACACACACACACAGCCAGGGGAAACAACATCCCTGCTTCCAAAATGCCCGGCCCTGTCAGAATGTCAATGAGATCCCCTCTCATTCTTCTGAATTCTAGTCAATACAGTCGACCCAAACTCTCCTCGTGCAACAATCCTGCCGCCCATGAATCGGTCTGGTGAAATTTGCACTGCGCTCCCTCGACGGCAAGTATATCCTTTCTCGGAGGCCAAAACTGCACACAATACTCCAAGTGTGGCCTCACCAAGGCCCTGTCCAGCTGCAGTAGGCATCCTTGCTCCTGTACGCATGGGAGGCAGACAGTCTCACTCTTTAATACACAGGTGGCTCATCTCTGAGGGCCAGGGTCTCACTTTGATGCAGGCAGTTTGCATTTTTGCAACTGGGAGCTCGCAATCACCCTTCCTGCTTATTAATCCTGACCCATGCGACCGGCTCCCAGAACCAAACAGTTGGACGTCCCAGGCCTAACTCCATTGGCGTGGCATCACTGATGGTCAAGCCCACTACTGAATGTGCCAATTTGTACAATGCTATGGAGCGCATGTGCCTCACGTTGGGTTATAGTTGTCACCTTGAAGTCACACTTCAAGGACCTTCAGGATCAGGAAAGGTTTTGAGAGATTTTGGGCTGGATTCTGCGTTTGGGAGACGAAGTCACCTCGCCAATGTGAAAACGGTGGTCTTTTACATCAGGAAAACTGGCGCAAAACCACCACCGATTTGCCATTTTGCTGGGGGCTAGCAAGGAGGCAGCATAGAGCTCGCAGCTCCAGCTGCCGATATGGCAAAGAACATTTTTGGGACCGTGACCGCGCATGTGCATGGCTGCGGCTGTGCCGTACTTCATGGCGGACTGAGCCCGCGGTCCCAGACCGCAAGAGTAGTGCCCCCCTTCGGCCGCTCGCGCGCCCCGGGCCGCCCGCCCAGAGTGCGCCCACCCCCGAATGAAGCCCCCCTTGCCCGCGGATCAACCCTCCCCTGACTGAGTCCGCAGCCGCCACGCAAGGTTCCCGGACGTTGTGAGCACACGTAACCCGCGCCGTCGTGAACTCGGCCAGTCGAGGACGGAGCCACGCGGGGTGGGCCTCAGGCAATGGCCTGAGGCTGTGGATAATCGGCGCGGCGTACTCCGAGAGATTCCCCACCCCGTCGTTGAACGTGATTTCGGCATCGGGGAGCGCAGAATCCAGCCCTTCAGCTCCCACGTAGGAACAAATAGGAAAAGGTGCACGCAATGCAAATTGCAACAGGGCACAGCCCCAATTAGTTGAGTGCTTTTAATTTGAGTTGCTTGCTTCCTGCAATGCATCCTGTGCACCAGAGGAAGAGCAACAAAAAAAAGCTATGGATTTTCCCTGGATCGATTAATGACATTTGGCAATCTCTCCCCCCCCACCCCCCCTCCTCCCCGCTTGAAATATTGTCTGCCTCGTTACCGATGAAATGAGCAAAGGTTTGTGCAGCTTGATTGCGATCGATACCAGAAGACTGATGTTAGCCACACAGCTAATCTTAACCCGAACCAAACCAAAGTTAGCTCTGACAGTCGGACAAACCTGTGAGTTGTGAATCTCTGGATTTCCCCCCCCCCCACCCCCCCGCCCCCCGGAAGGCTGTGGACGCTCCATCGTCGCCTACGGTCCAAACTGAGAGGGATGTATTTTGCGGATCTGGAGGAAGAAAGGGATATGGAAATGGGTAGAATTGGAGCAGATGGTCGGCTGTGATTTTATTAAACGGTGGAGCAGGTTTCTGGGGCCAGCTGGTCTCGGCTCCTTATGTTCTGAAAATCTTGGACTGAGCTTTTAGCCAATTTTGCTCTTCCTGAACAAGAGTTTAGAGTGAGAGGCAACTTGATTGAAACCTTTAAGACCCTGAGGAGGTATTGCCAGGGTGGGTGTGGAGAGGATGTTTCCTCTTGTGCGAGAATCTAGAACGAGGGGTCGCCGTTTAAAAATAAGGGATGCGCCGCAAAGGATGGAGAGGAGGAGAATTTCTTTCTCTCAGAGGGTGGCGAGTATCTGGAACTCTCTCCCTCACAAGGCAGTGGAAGCAGAGACTTTGAATACTTTTTTTTAAAAATATTTTATTGAAAATTTTTGGTCAACCAACACAGTACATTGTGCATCCTTTACACAATATTATAACAACACAAATAACAATGACCTATTTTATAAACAGAAAATGAATAAATAATAAATAACAAAAATGAAAACTAACCCTAATTGGCAACTGCCTTATCACAAGTAACACTCTCCAAAAATATAATTTAACAGTCCAATATATAATTATCTGTCGCAACGACCTATACATATTATACAGTATATATTAACAACCCTGAGAGTCCTTCTGGTTCCTCCTCCCCCCCCCCCCCCGATCCTGGGCTGCTGCTGCTGCCTTCTTTTTTCCATTCCATCTATCTTTCTGCGAGGTATTCGACAAACGGTTGCCACCGCCTGGTGAACCCTTGAGCCGACCCCCTTAGGACGAACTTAATCCGCTCTAGCTTTATAAACCCCGCCATGTCATTTATCCAGGTCACCACCCCCGGGGGCTTGGCTTCTCTCCACATTAGCAATATGCTACGCCGGGCTACTAGGGACGCAAAGGCCAAAACATCAGCCTCTCTCGCCTCCTGCACTCCCGGCTCTTGTGCAACCCCAAATATAGCCAACCCCCAGCTTGGTTCGACCCGGACCCCCACTACTTTTGAAAGCACCTTTGTCACCCCCATCCAAAACCCCTGTAGTGCCGGGCATGACCAAAACATATGGGTATGATTCGCTGGGCTTCTCGAGCACCTCGCACACCTATCCTCCACCCCAAAAAATTTACTGAGCCGTGCTCCAGTCATATGCGCCCTGTGTAATACCTTAAACTGAATCAGGCTTAGCCTGGCACACGAGGACGACGAGTTTACCCTGCTTAGGGCATCTGCCCACAGCCCCTCCTCGATCTCTTCCCCCAGCTCTTCTTCCCATTTCCCTTTTAGTTCATCTACCATAGTTTCCCCTTCGTCCCTCATTTCCCTATATATATCTGACACCTTACCATCCCCCACCCATGTCTTTGAGATCACTCTGTCCTGCACCTCTTGTGTCGGGAGCTGCGGGAATTCCCTCACCTGTTGCCTCGCAAAAGCCCTCAGTTGCATATACCTGAATGCATTCCCTTGGGGCAACCCATATTTCTCGGTCAGCGCTCCCAGACTCACGAACTTCCCATCCACAAACAGATCTTTCAGTTGCGTTATTCCTGCTCTTTGCCACATTCCATATCCCCCATCCATTCCCCCCGGGGCAAACCTATGGTTGTTTCTTATCGGGGACCCCCCCAAGGCTCCAGTCTTTCCCCTATGCCGTCTCCACTGTCCCCAAATCTTCAGTGTAGCCACCACCACCGGGCTTGTGGTGTAGTTCCTCGGTGAGAACGGCAATGGGGCTGTCACCATAGCCTGTAGGCTAGTCCCCCTACAGGACGCCCTCTCTAATCTCTTCCACGCCGCTCCCTCCTCCTCTCCCATCCACTTACTCACCATTGAAATATTAGCGGCCCAATAATACTCACTTAGGCTCGGTAGTGCCAGCACCCCCCCTATCCCTGCTATGCTGTAAGAATCCCTTCCTCACTCTCGGGGTCTTCCCGGCCCACACAAAACCCATGATGCTCTTTTCGATCCTTTTAAAAAAAGCCTTCGTGATCACCACCGGGAGGCACTGAAACACAAAGAGGAATCTCGAGAGGACCACCACCTTAACCGCCTGCACCCTCCCTGCCAGTGACAGGGATACCATATCCCATGTCTTGAAATCCTCCTCCATTTGTTCCACCAACCACGTTAAATTTAACCTATGCAATGTGCCCCAATTCTTGGCTATCTGGATCCCCATGTAACAAAAGTCCCTTGTTACCTTCCTCAACGGTAGGTCCTCTATTTCTCTACTCTGCTCCCCTGGATGCACCACAAACAACTCACTTTTCCCCATGTTCAATTTATACCCTGAAAAATCCCCAAACTCCCCAAGTATCTGCATTATTTCTGGCATCCCCTCCGCCGGGTCTGCCACATATAGTAACAAATCGTCCGCATACAAAGATACCCGGTGTTCTTCTCCTCCTCTAAGTACTCCCCTCCACTTCTTGGAACGCCTCAACGCTATCGCCAGGGGCTCAATCGCCAGTGCAAACAATAATGGGGACAGGGGGCATCCCTGCCTTGTCCCTCTATGGAGCCGAAAATATGCAGATCCCCGTCCATTCGTGACCACGCTCGCCATCGGGGCCCTATACAACAGCTGCACCCATCTAACATACCCCTCTCCAAAACCAAATCTCCTCAACACCTCCCACAAATAATCCCACTCCACTCTATCAAATGCTTTCTCGGCATCCATCGCCACTACTATCTCCGTTTCCCCCTCTGGTGGGGGCATCATCATTACCCCTAACAGCCTCCGTATATTCGTGTTCAGCTGTCTCCCCTTCACAAACCCAGTTTGGTCCTCGTGGACCACCCCCGGGACACATTCCTCTATTCTCATTGCCATTACCTTGGCCAGGATCTTGGCATCTACATTTAGGAGGGAAATAGGTCTATAGGACCCGCATTGTAGTGGGTCCTTTTCCTTCTTTAAGAGAAGCGATATCGTTGCTTCAGACATAGTCGGGGGCAGTTGTCCCCTTTCCTTTGCCTCATTAAAGGTCCTCGTCAATACCGGGGCGAGCAAGTCCACATATTTTCCATAGAATTCGACTGGGAATCCATCCGGTCCCGGGGCCTTTCCCGCCTGCATGCTCCTAATTCCTTTCACCACTTCTTCTACCTTGATCTGTGCTCCCAGTCCCACCCTTTCCTGCTCTTCCACCTTGGGAAATTCCAGCCGATCCAAAAAGCCCATCATTCTCTCCCTCCCATCCGGGGGTTGAGCTTCATATAATTTTTTATAAAATGTCTTGAACACTCCATTCACTCTCTACGCTCCCCGCTCCATCTCTCCTTCCTCATCCCTCACTCCCCCTATTTCCCTCGCTGCTCCCCTTTTCCTCAATTGGTGTGCCAGCAACCTGCTCGCCTTCTCCCCATATTCATACTGTACACCCTGTGCCTTCCTCCATTGTGCCTCTGCAGTGCCCGTAGTCAGCAAGTCAAATTCTACATGTAGCCTTTGCCTTTCCCTGTACAGTCCCTCCTCCGGTGCTTCCGCATATTGTCTGTCCACCCTCAAAAGTTCTTGCAGCAAAAGTTCTCCCAGACCACTCCCACCTGGACCTCCCCATTATCATTGAGTTCCAAGTACTTTTCAATGCACCCCCTCACCCTTAGACACACCCCCTCATCTGTCATTAGTCCCATGTCCATTCTCCAGGGTGGGCGCCCTCCTGTTTCCTCCCCTATCTCCAAGTCTACCCAGTGTGGAGCGTGATCCGAAATGGCTATAGCCGTATACTCCGTTCCCCTCACCTTCGGGATCAACGCCCTTCCCAGCACAAAAAAGTCTATTCGCGAGTAGACTTTATGGACATAGGAGAAAAACGAGAACTCCTTACTCCTAGGTCTGCTAAATCTCCACGGGTCTACACCTCCCATCTGCTCCATAAAATCTTTAAGTACCTTGGCTGCTGCCGGCCTCCTTCCAGTCCTGGACTTCGACCTATCCAGCCCTGGTTCCAACACCGTATTAAAATCTCCCCCCATTATCAGCTTTCCCATCTCTAGGTCCGGAATGCGTCCTAGCATCCGCCTCATAAAATTGGCATCATCCCAGTTCGGGGCATATACGTTTACCAAAACCACCGTCTCCCCCTGTAGTTTGCCACTCACCATCACGTATCTGCCCCCGTTATCCGCCACTATAGTCTTTGCCTCGAACATTACCCGCTTCCCCACTAATATAGCCACCCCCCTGTTTTTCGCATCTAGCCCCAAATGGAACACCTGCCCCACCCATCCTTTGCGTAGCCTAACCTGGTCTATCAGTTTCAGGTGCGTTTCCTGTAACATAACCACATCTGCCTTAAGTTTCTTAAGGTGTGCGAGTATCCGTGCCCTCTTTATCGGCCCGTTCAGCCCTCTCACGTTCCACGTGATCAGCCGGGTTGGGGGGCTTCCTACCCCCCCCCCCCCCCCCTTGTCGATTAGCCATCACCTTTTTCCAGCTCCTCACCCGGTTCCCACGCAGCTGTATCTCCCCCAGGCGGTGCCCCCCCCGCCCATCCCCTCCCATACCAGCTCCCCCCTCTCCCCAGCAGCAGCAACCCAGTAATTCCCCCCTCCCACCCCCCCGCTAGATCCCCCGCTAGCGTAATTACTCCCCCCATGTTGCTCCCAGAAGTCAGCAAACTCTGGCCGACCTCGGCTTCCCCCCGTGACCTCGGCTCGCACCGTGCGACGCCCCCTCCTTCCTGCTTCTCTATTCCCGCCATGATTATCAGAGCGCGGGAACCAAGCCCGCGCTTCTCCCTTGGCCCCGCCCCCAATGGCCAACGCCCCATCTCCTCCACCTCCCCTCCTCCCCCCATCACCACCTGTGGAAGAGAGAAAAGTTACCACATCGCAGGATTAGTACATAAATCTCCTCTTTCCCCCCTTTTTAACCCCCCTCTTCGCCCCCCACATTCGCCCCACCACTTTGTTCAAACGTTCTTTTTAATAACCTGCTCATTCCAGTTTTTCTTCCACAATAAAAGTCCACGCTTCATCCGCCGTCTCAAAGTAGTGGTGCCTTCCTCGATATGTGACCCACAGTCTTGCCGGTTGCAGCATTCCAAATTTTATCTTCTTTTTATGAAGCACCGCCTTGGCCCGATTAAAGCTCGCCCTCCTTCTCGCAACCTCCGCACTCCAGTCTTGATAAACGCGGATCACCGCGTTCTCCCATTTACTGCTCCGAGTTTTCTTTGCCCATCTAAGGACCATTTCTCTATCCTTAAAACGGAGGAATCTCACCACTATGGCTCTGGGAATTTCTCCTGCTCTCGGTCCTCGTGCCATCACTCGGTATGCTCCCTCCACCTCCAACGGACCCGCCGGGGCCTCCGCTCCCATTAACGAGTGCAGCATCGTGCTCACATATGCCCCGACGTCCGCTCCCTCCATACCTTCAGGAAGACCAAGAATCCTCAGGTTGTTCCTCCTTGCATTGTTCTCCAGTGCCTCCAACCTTTCCACACATCGTTTCTGATGTGCCTCATGCATCTCCGTCTTCACCACCAGGCCCTGTATGTCGTCCTCATTCTCGGCTGCCTTTGCCTTCACGACCCGAAGCTCCCGCTCCTGGGTCTTTTGTTCCTCCTTTAGCCCTTCGATCGCCTGTAGTATCGGGGCCAACAGCTCTTTCTTCATTTCCTTTTTGAGCTCTTCCACACAGCCTTTCAAGAACTCTTGTTGTTCAGGGCCCCATATTAAACTGCCACCTTCCGACGCCATCTTGGTTTTTGCTTGCCTTCCTTGCCGCTGTTCTAAAGGATCCACTGCAATCCGGCCACTTTCTCCTCCTTTTTTCATCCGTATCCAGGGGGGATTCCCTTCTGGTTTACCGCACAGTGTTTTTAGCCGTCAAAATTGCCGTTGGGGCTCCTATCAAAAGCCCAAAAGTCCGTTTCACCGGGAGCTGCCGAAACGTGCGACTCAGCTGGTCATCGCCGCACCCGGAAGTCCGACTTTGAATACTTTTAAGGCGGAGCCAGATGGATCCTTGATTAAGGGGGGGGGTGAAAGGTTATCGGGGGTTAGGCGGGAATGCGGGGTTGAGGTTACAACCAGATAAGCCGTGATACTGTAGAATGATGTAGCAGGCTCGAGGGGCCGAGTGGCTTCCTCTCGCTCCTCACCCGGATGTCCGTATCAAGATAACAGGGATTTCAATCATGTTCAGTGTCGAGAAGAGCTCTTCTCCTTAAAGCAGAGAGGATAAAAGGTAGTGTGGCGCAGTGGTCAGCACTGCTGCCTCACGGAGCTGAGGACCGGGTTCGATCCCGGCCCTGGGTCACCGTCCGTCTGGAGTTTGCACATTCTCCCCGTGTCTGCGTGTGTCTCACCCTCACAACACAAAAAATATGTGCAGGTTAGGTGGATTGGCCACGCTAAATTGCCCCTTAATTGGAAAAAAAAAGAATTGGGTACATTAAATATATATTTTTTAAAGCGCGCTGAGGATGAACATTTAACAAGGGGTGCCCAGAATGAGGAGTGTGTCATGATATGCACACACACACACACACAATGAGATACAGACAAGCAGCTAATGGACACAGAGAACAGGATATGACCAATAAGCAGGCAGGACACTCAGGGGTGGGATCTGACTATAAAAGACACGAGGCACTCGCACTCCGCCTCTTTCCACTGATGAACATCTCGAGAGTCAGTCAAGGGTGTTGTTAGAATCTCACACCTCCAGCACGTGGCTAAGAGATAGTCTGGTTCAGTCAAACAGAGTAACCACACTTAGGTTAGGAGAGAGTCGAACTCACAGAGAACTGTGCTAACTGTGCTATTAGTTCAATAAACCTGATTGAACTAACTTCAAGGTCTAGAGTATCTTTCTGATCTAAGCTGCATCCAGTTGCAGCCAGTGTTAGACCAGTGTACCTAACACAACAGAGAGATGTTTGAAAGAGTAATTCAGGGAGAAGCAGATGAATCAGCATCCAGAGGAGACCGATTTAATTAAAAGCAGGTGCACGGTGAAAGTGTGATTTTCGATTCAACGCAGTCAGTTAAAAGGCAGAGCAACTCCGAAAAACAACCCGATAACACCCTTGAAAAGGGAGAGAAAAGGCAGGGCTATGGGGGAGGGGGGTGATAGAGCAGGGGGAGTGAGACTCTCACAAAGAGGCACACGCATTCAGTAGGCCGCATTCAGTTTGCAGCCTGTGATTCAGATCGTCTTGGGCGAGGCAAATGATCCCAGTGTTTTTTGAGAAGCGGAGGCTGTAGACAAGACCGCGCTCGAGGATATTAAACTGGCATTAGGGGCTGGTTTAGCACAGGGCTAAAGAGCTGGCTTTTAAAGCAGACTAAGGCAGGCCAGCAGCACGGTTCAATTCCCGTACCAGCCTCCCCGAACAGGCGCCGGAATGTGGCGACTAGGGGCTTTTCACAGTAACTTCATTTGAAGCCTACTTGTGACAATAAGCGATTTTCATTTTCACTTTCATTATCCAAACCCGATTCATTGTGTTCCGCAGATGGTGGCCTCGGTGTCAAACACAGCTGGAGTACACTGAATGCATCTTTATTAGTTTGTGCGATAATCCCTCAAACTTTCCAGTTCTCCCATAACCTAACAGTCCGATGCCTTTTTTTTTACAAAGAGCGTATTGACACTGCATCAACTTTGATTGGTAGCTACTCCACGTATTTGTACGGGCAGGGTTGATGGGGAAATTTTGCTAATCCTGTAATCCTAGGTTTGATTTAGCTAAACATTATTCAGCTTAAACTGTGATTGCATTTTAAACTGAATAACCTTTAGCTAAATTAAACTAGGATTACAGGAAGCAAACAGATGGCAAGGGAGATTGGATGTTGAAGGAACTTTGTCCCGGCAGCATCCTCCGCAGGGCAGAGGCATGAGAAAAAGAGGCACTTAAAAGTGCTTGCTGATTTTAAGGCACCGTTCATTTTTATCTTCCTCTCCTCGAGTGTCACGGGATGTGCCGGCCCTGTCCCGGGGTCAGCATTCCTGCCTCTTTAAGTCAGAAGGTCGTGCATTCGAGTCTCAGAAAGAATGGGCTCGGGCCAGGATTCCGAATTCCCATTTCCCTGGGTTCACTGTTTTCATTTCCTTCTGGTAATTGCGCACGGGGCAATTTGGAGAGCAGGGTGGGAGAGGGGGGGGGTAGGGGGCTGGGGGCAGTGTGGGGGGGGGTAAGGGGCTGGGGGCAGTGGGGGGGGGGTGCTCCTGTACGATATTTATCCCTTAACCAACATCGCCAAAATGAATTATCCGGTCGCCACCTCATTGCTGTTGGCGGGAGCCTGCCTGCGTGCAGATTGACGTCTGGGATCAGGGGATACGGGGAGAAGGCAGGAGAATGGGGATGAGGAAAATATCAGCCATGAACGAATGGCGGAGCAGACTCGATGGGCCGAGAGGCCTAATTCTGCTCCTATGTCTTCTGGTCTTCCGATGTTACAACGGTGACCATGTTGCAAATGGACCCCATTGGCTGTCAGGTGCTTGAGGTTGTGAAAGACGGCGTGCGATCACAAATTCTTACTTTTTCTTTCAAATCTCGTAACCCAGGCCAGAAAGTGATTCACGGACGCCCGCCTTGAGATGGTTCCTCGAAGCTGGCGTGGGTTGCAATGCGAGTGCCGCCTCGGCAGGCTTGCAATGCCAAGTTCCTCCCCCCAGTTTACTGCTTGCATCGAGCCAAAGCCAGTCGGCCACCTTCTGTAGGAATCACGAGCTGGAACTGGCATCCTCTCACCCCCCCTGTGGCACAGCACCTGATAGAAATGCAGACGTTGTGTCTCAGGAGGGGGTGATTCAGCCTTTGGAGACTGTGCCAATGCCAGCTGTTCAACTCAAGCTGTTGGTCCCCGTCGGCCATCACTTCCTCTGCACCTTTTTCCATCGCATGTTACCTCAGTCGCTTCTGCGGAACTAGTCTTTGGTGGTGCGCTATCGATTCGCTGGGGTTGTGAGGGGGGGGGGGGGGGGGGGGAAACATTCTCTATTCTTCCCCTTCTACCCTTACTGAACTAAGTAAGCAATGAGCTAAATTCCAAACAGAACCACAGATCGCTCTCCATTATAAAGAGACACCTGAGGGTCGGGGTTAGATCGATTCTTGATCAGCAAAGGGGGTGAAAGGTCATCGGGGGGTCGGCAGAAACGTGGGGTCCAGGTTACAATCAGAGGAGCCACGATCTTATAGAATGGCGGCACAGGATCGAGGGGCCGAGTGGCCTACTCTTTCGCCTAATGCGTATGTTCCTATCACTCCACGTCCAAGTGTGGGACGGGTTAAGGAGGCAGGGCCTCCATGAGCTACCACAGCCACCCCCCCCACCCCCACTTCTATATTTCCCCACTGGACCAAGCCCGTGACACGATTCTTATCTCCCTGTGGGAAGGAACTCTAGGTGGTTCTTTTGAATGAGACATTAAACCAACCTGAGGCCCTTTCGGTGGACGTCGCAGATCCCCCAGATATTGTCCAAAGAAGATCAGGGACCCTGGCCAAAAGTTCAGAAATAGATCACCTGGCCACCCACCACCTTGCCTCTTGTGGGATCTGACTGTCTTTGAAATTGGCTGCTGAATTTCCTCCATTACCAGCCTCCGGGGTTGGTTTAGCACAGTGGGCTAAACAGCTGGCTTGTAATGCCGAACAATGCCAGCAGCGCGGGTTCAATTCCCGGTCCGGCCTCCCCGAACAGGCGCTGGAATGTGGCGACTAGGGGCTTTTCACAGTAACGTCATTGAAGCCTACTTGTAACAATAAGCTATGATTATTAGTATTACAATGGTGACCACACGTCTCATTGGCTGTAAACTGCTGAGGTTGTGCAAAGCCAATTGCCCAGTTAATCCGGGCTAAATTAGCCCTTTTCCCCATTGATGTGAATAGGTTGGTGATGCCCAGTCTTTCTCCTTGGCCCCGAGCTATTCCTCACTGGGGGCGAAGCGTGTGTTCTCTCCCTACACTCCCATTCTTGAGGAATGCTCAAGACGGTAACTCAAAAGGCGTCTCTCATTGCCTCAATAGTTTAGCAAATGTTTCTAGGTCATAAAGCTTATTTCTACGACCTATTTTTAAAAAAACTTTGGTGGCAATAAGGAGAGCAAAATACTTAAGGGCCATTTATCACAAGCTTCATTAAGTATTAATCAGCCAGATGGTTGTACAACAATCTTTGCAAATGTTGGGTGATATAAGACATTTCAATAGTGCCAAGCAGATGGCTCCTGATTATCCACAGTCTCCTTTGTCAAGGGGAACTTGTTTTTATTCATTGATATACTTTTCCAATGAAGGCGCAGATCTTTTGGATATCTGATCCTAAGATCCTAGTTTTATCCAGCTGACTCCCGCTGCACTCCGAGCCGGAATAACTCCGTGATGTGCCATCAATTAATCACGAGACGAGTAGTGAACGAAACTGAGGCTTTAATAAGCTAAACAGAAAGCCTCCTGGCCTCTGATCCTGAACTGAGGCAGGGCCGGAGGTCAGCCACCTTTATACCGAGCCCGAGGGGAGGCGGAGCCATCAGGCAGCGGTTTACCACAATACATGTAGTACAGTAACAGTTTACCACAATACATATAATATGCTAATAGTGGTTTACCACATTCACACCATGTTAAAAAAGGGACCAGCGGGGGTGAAGCGGACTTAAAGGTCAAGTCTGTCGGGGGCCTTGACCTTCCGCCGTGATCGCCTCAGTCCCGGCTGTGGTGTGGGCACCGGTGTCGAGACCTGCGCGTCCGGGAGCGTGTCGTCCTCTTCTTCACCCAGTAGCTGAGTCGGTGGAGGGGGGGGGGGGGGGGGGCGGTGTAGGGGCGGGGGTGGTGGTGATGGTCGCTGGTGGGCCTGCGGGTGCCAAATCTTGAAGTAGCCGGGTAGTGGTGGAGGGAGGCGATGTAGGGGCGGGGGTGGTGGTGATGGTCGCTGGGGTATCTGCAGGTGCCAAATCCCGGAGGGAGACTGTGTCCTGCCGTCCGTCATCATAGATTATCATAGAATTTACAGTGCAGAAGGAGGCCATTCGGCCCATCGAGTCTGCACCGGCTCTTGGAAAGAGCACCCTACTTAAGGTCCACACCTCCACCCTATCCCCATAACCCAGTAGCCCCACCCAACACTAAGGGCAATTTTGGACACTAAGGGCAATTTATCACGGCCAATCCACCTAACCTGCACATCTTTGGACTGTGGGAGGAAACCGGAGCACCCGGATGAAACCCACGCACACACGGGGATGATGTGCAGACTCCGCACAGACAGTGACCCAAGCCGGGAATCGAATCTGGGACCCTGGATCTGTGAAGCAATTGTGCTATCCACAATGCTACCGTGCTGCCCGTCATGATGTGCCACGTAGGCATATTGTGGGTTGGCATGGAGGAGCAGGACCTTCTTGACGAGGGGATCCTATTTATGGCTCCTCGCATGCTTCCGGAGGAGGACGGGCCCTGGGACTGTCAGCCAGGACGGGAGCGAGACCCCGGAGGTGTACTCCCTAGGGAAGGCAAACATACGTTCGTGAGGGGTCTCATTGGGGGCCGTGCACAAGAGCGACCGGGTGGAGTGGAGCGCATCGGGAAGGACCTCCTGCCAGCGGGAGACTGGGAGACCTCTAGACCATAGGGCCAGAAGACCGGCCTTTTCAGGGACGGAGGCTCCATCGTCCCTCACAGGGGCCGGGGGCCTTCCCTGTATTGGGAGCTCCTGCATGGCTGACCCATGTGGTGCCCAGTTGGCATTGCCAGTCCAACGCCACACACTGGGTGGTACTGCTCAGGGCTCTGTGTGTGGGGGGGGGGGGATAGAAGGTGGGGGATGGAGGGGGTTGTTGGTGGGGAGATGGTGTGACGGGGATCAGTGGGGGGGGGGGAACAGGTCTGAGAAGAGGGTGGAATCCAAAGATACTTTTTAAAAGTTGTTGGGTCGTAGCAACCTCCCCGTACACCTCTCCTGATGGTACATCTGAAAATAAATAATTCCCCCCCGCCCCCCCCCCCCCCACTACATAGAACACCTCCAGATCGACTATGGGTGTGGGGTCACTGACCTTTATTCTTGCCTCCACAGCGGAATGCGACCCGAATTTTGGAAACGCTGTCCTTGGAAACGCTCAAATAAGGAGCGGGTTCTGCCGCAGTACATCAGCTAAAAACTAAAATAGTCACACACCCTAATCACAGAGTCACAACAGGAACAAAGAGATGTGTTCACTGGATGCACAGCCTGACAGGGCAGAAATAACTTTGAAAACGCGAACTGGAGAAACGCTTAGGAAAAGAAACTTACCGTGATATTGGGGAAGGAGAAAGGGGGAAGTGGGTCTAATTGGAGAGCTCTTTCAAAGGGCTGACCCCGACACGATGGGTTGAACGGCCTCCTCTGCGCTGTGTCATTCTAGTCTCCCAGAAAGAAAACTCTGCAAAGTCATGAATAACATGGGGCGGGATTCTCCGGAATCGGCGCGATGTCCGCCGATCGGTGCCAAAAACGGCGCACATCAGTCCGGCTTCGCGCCGCCCCAAAGGTGCGTAATTCTCCGCATCTTGGGTGGCCGAGCCCTCACCTTGAGGGGATAGGCCCCCGCCGGACTGATTTCCGCCCCGCCAGCTGGCGTAAAAGGCCTTTGGTGCCCCGCCAGCTGGCGCGGAAATTATTTTGCCGTGCCACGCATGCGCGGGAGCGTCAGCGGCCGCTCACGGCATCCCCGCGCATGCGCAGTGGAGGGGGTCTCTTCCGCCTCCGTCATAGTGGAGACCATGGCGAAGGCGGAAGGAAAAGAGTGCCCCCATGGCACAGGCCCGCCCGCGGATCGGTGGGCCCCGATCGCGGGCCAGGCCACCGTGGGGGCACTCCCCGGGGCCAGATCGCCCCGCGCCCCCCCCCCCCCCCCCCAGGACCCTGGAGCCCGCCCGCGCCGCCTTGTCCCGCCGGTATGAGAGGTGGTTTGATTCTCGGGACTTCGGCCCATCGCGGGCCGGCGAATCGCCGGGGGAGGGCCCGCCAACCGGCGCGATTCCCACCCCCGCTGAATATCCGGTGCCGGAGAATTCGGCAACCACCGGGGGCGGGATTCACGCCAGCCCCCGGCAATTCTCCGACCCGGCGGGGGCTCGGAGGATCCTGCCCATGGTTCTGGACAGCCAGCTGTTCCAGTCGCTATACTGCCCACCAGGTACAGACCCCTTCTTTGCCAGGACCATCCAGCCACAGATAAAGTTGCGGATCGGACTAGCACCATGAGAAACGGTGGGGCAAACACTATTTGGCACGGTAGCACAGCGGTTAGCACTGCCGCTTCACAGCGCCAGGGTCCCAGGTTCGATTCCCGGCTTGGGTCACTGTCTGTGCGGAGTCTGCACGTTCTCCCCGTGTCTGCGTGGGTTTCCTCCGGGTGCTCCGGTTTCCTCCCACAAGTCCCGAAAGACGCGCTGTTAGGTGAATTGGACATTCTGAATTCTCCCTCTGCGTACCCGAACAGGCGCCAGAATGTGGCGACTAGGGGCTTTTCACAGTAACTTCATTGCAGTGTTAATGTAAGCCTACTTATGACAATAATAAGGATTATTATTTGGCTAGGCTTTTCAGAAAAAACACACCTTTTAGGTTCAATGTTGTATTGGTCAGCAGCTAGCCTACTGCTAGTTTGTGCAGCTACATCAGAATTGAGACATGTATTACACTTCTATCAGGGGTGCATGAGCAGAGGGACCAGGGTGGAGACTTATACAGATCATTGAAGGTGGCAGAACAGGTTGAGAGAGCAGTTAATAAAGCAAATGACATTGTAGGTTTAATTGGGGCATAGAGGGTTACGGAGAACGGGCAGGACGGTGGAGTTGAGGCCATGGTGAGATCAGCCATGGTCATATTGAACGATGGAGTGGGCTAGAGAGGCTAAATTGCCTCCTCCTACTCCTAGATCTTATGTTCGAAGAAAGAACTATTCTGTCCAATCCCACCTTCCAGACCTGTGGGTCAAAAGCACCTCGAGCACAAATCTGGTGTTCCTGATCAATAAGGGGATTTCTTGATCAATAAGCGGATCAGGGTTTATGGGGAGAAGGCAGGAGAATGGGGTTGAGAAACATATCAGCCGGAATCGAATGACGGAGCAGACTCGATGGGCCGAATGGCCAAATTCTGCTCCAGTTTCATATGGTCTAAAAACAAGGACCTTGGGTGACACGGTAGCACTATGGTTAGCACTGTTGCTTAACAGTGCCAGGGACCTGGGTTTGATTCCTGGCTTGTGTCACTGTCTGTGCGGATCTGCACATTCTCCCCGTGTCTGCGTGGGTTTCCTCCGGGTGCTCCGGTTTCCTCCCACAGTCCAAAGATGGGCAGGTTATGTGGACTGGCCATGATAAATTGCCCCTTAGTGTCCAAAAAAGGTGAGGTGGGGTTACTGGGTTACGGGGATGGGGTAGAGGTATTAGCTTAAGTAGGGTGCTCTTTCCAAGGGTCAGTGCATACTCAATGGGTCGAATGGCCTGCTTCTGTACTCTAAATTCTATGATTAAGCTTGGACAAAACACTGGTTCAGTCACAACTGGAGTTTGGATCCACTTCAGGTCACTGCCCCATAGGTAGGAGGTGAAAGTAGTGGAGAGAGTGCAGAAAGGATTCCCGAGACTGATCCCAGAGATGGGGATTGATTAGAGAAGTTGGGACTGTTTTCCTCGGAGAAGAGAAAGCTCGGAGGAGATCTGATAGAGGTGTTCAAACTCAGGTCGGGACTGGACAGAGTAGTTCTGGAGAAATCTCCCATTGGTGGAAGGACTGAGGACCCTAGGGGTGAGATTTAAGGCAATTGGTAAAAGAAGCATTTTCACGCGGCAAGTGGCTAGGATATGGAATGCGTTGCCTGAGAGTGCGGAGGTGGCCGGTTCAATCCAGACATTCATCGGGGGGAATTGTACCTGAGAAGGAAGGGTGCGCAGGTTTACGGGGAATGGAAGGAAGTAGGTCAACGGTTCCTCATGGAGAACTGGCGTGGAAACAATGGGCCGAATGTCCTCCTTCTGTGCTGGAACCAGTTTGTGACTCTGAGCATCCTCTGCCGCTAACCGTAGCTATCTTGTGCTTCTGGAATCATCGGACGGGATCTGTTAGTTGACTGTTCCTGACTATTTGAGAATGTGTGGGAGTGCTGCAGCTTGAGGCAGCAATCTGTTGACTTGCACAGACCCCAAATGCAGACCCAAGTTCCCAAAACAAGTGATTTATTGTGTGTGAGGAAGAGATTATAGAATATTGCATCATTGTCGCACAATAGGCCAGTGCCGCGTTGCCACAAGGCAAAAACCTTGTACTATTTTATAAGTATAACCTTTGTATTTTAACTGTTTACTTCTTAATTACAAAACTCAAATTATATATATATGAATAAAATACAAAGCTACCTCTAGTCTTTAGCGACCAAAGATTGAATCTAATGTAAATCACCCACAGTGCCGCCTGGACCTGTGGATGGACACGCAGCAGGGCCTAGGAGCTGACTGGTGGGGAGATCCTGTCCCTCGCTCGCCGTCCCCTCCACACCAGAGGGGGGGGGGGGTCAAAGACAGCGCCTGAGGCTCCGCAGTGATGGGAGATGGCGGGCTGTCCCTCAGCAACACTCGGGTCCCTCACAGTTGCAGACACGTCTGCTGAAGAAAAGTGCTGTTTATAACCCAACACAAGGCACCCTCTGAGCATTCAGCCGTGTGGAAAGCAAGCAGGCAAAAGTGCAAAGGCAAACATGTATGCACGCACATGCACAAACACACATGCACACACACGCACAAACACACAAGCACACACACGCACAAACACACGCATAAACATGCACACACATGCATACACCTTCATGAAGTGTTAAATTACATCTATGAGCACAAGGAGCCACTTGGAAAAAGGAGAGAAGAACATTAAGTTTGAGAGGAGTTTGAAAGCGGTGTTCAAAATCATAAGAAGCCTGGAGAGAATAAATAGAGGAAGAAGATATTCCTGTTTTCAAAAGGATTCCTAACCAGAGGACATCAATTTAAGGTGATTGACAGAAGAACTGTAGAATCATAGAATCCCTACGGTGCAGAAGGAGGTCATTCGGCCCATCGAGTCGGCACAGACTCTCTGAAAGGACCCCTATCTAGGCCCACTCCCCCACCCTAACCCCACCTAACCGTTGGACACGAAGGGGCAATTTAGCGTGGCCAACCCACCTAACCTGCACATCTTTGGACTGTGGGAGGAAACCGGAGCACCCGGAGGAAACCCACGCAGACACGGGGAGAACGTGCAGACTCCGCACAGACAGTCGTCCAAGCCCGGAATCGAACCTGGGTCCCCAGCGCTGTGAGGCAGCAATGCTAGCCTCAGTGCTACCATGCTGCCCCATGCACCCATTCCGCCACCAAGCCGCCCAAACAATGGCAACATGAGAAAAAAACGTTTTTACGCATCGAATGTTTAGGATCTGGAACGCGCTGCCTGAGAGTGTGGTGGAGGCAGGGTCAATCGAAACCTGCAACGGGGAACTGGATAATGTTCTGAACAGAAGGATTGCGAAGCCACCGGGAGAAAGATGGGACAGTGGCACCGGGTGAGTTGCTCTCGCAGAGAACCAGGACAGGCACAACTGGCTGATTGGCCTCACATTTGGAACTAGTCCGCGATTCGACTGGATCGCAGTGACACCATGACATCTCTCGCCGTCTCACCACATCTAATTCAATACAGACTGTGGGGCGAATCCTGCTCCGCCGGGCTTCTCCCGGCAGCGGAACCCCGCTCGCGGGTTTCCGGACAATGTGGGGTGGCTGCAATGGAAAATGCCATTGGCCAGTGGCGGGAACGGAGCATCCCGCTGCCAGCGACAGCGAGCCGGGAAACACAGCTGGGGAGGAGGAAAAGCCACCCTGTAGGTCAGCTGATCGGCACTAGTACAATGTCAGTTGGAAACCTTCATACTTTAACCATTCTTTAATGAGCTGTCAAAGAATAAAAGAGCATCTGACAATCTAGATGGGAACATGGCGAGCACAATGTCACCCTCCTGATTGTGGGTAACATTCTGCACACATGTTGGGCCTCAGCCACAAGATTTCACAAGGCTGGTGCAAGTGATTGTCATTGTTTTGTGGTCCCGCTGCCAATAAGGCTATTTATCCAGGATCTTGTTCATTTTCATTATGGTTCGAGTTCAGAATATGAATGATAACCCCCATTCTCCGTGCACTTGAATGCGTGTTGGCGATCAGTGGCGTGATTTAATTCTGACAGCTTTACTCTAATCCGCAGTGACTCTGGGCAGGCACGCAGCTGTTCAACGTGCTGAAAGGATTGCTCTGTGTCTGTGACCCTACAAATACCCAGGTCTCCACCAACCGCAGCTGCAACGGGGATTAACCCTGCCCGTTCCCTGCGGTGCAAACTCTCTCGAGTTTGCAGGGTCAGTAGGAGGGCATTTAATCTCCAACGCGCAAGCCCATGTCCAGTTTGCCACGGAATCTGAACTGGACCAGCCATATCCAGACAGAGGCCACAAAAGCAGGCCAGAGGCTGGGAATTCTGCAGCGAGCAACTCACCTCCTGACTCCCCAAAGCCTGACTCCCCAAGGCACAAGTCAGGAGGGTGATGGAATACTCTCCGTTTGCCTGGATGAGTGCAATACTCAGGAAGTTTAACTCCATCTAGAACGTGACCCCATCCATCACTTTAAACAGTCACTCCCTCCATCACCGACGCACAGTGGCAGCCGGGTGTACCGTCTACAAGAGGCACTGCAGCGACTCACCAAGGATCCTTCAACAGCACCTTCCAAGCCCACGACCTCTAGGACAAGGAAAGCAGACACGTGGAAACACTGCCACCCTGCAAGTTCCCATCCGAGCCTCTCACCGTCCTGACTTGGAAATATATCGGCCGTTCCTCACTGTCGCTGGGTCAAAATGCTGCAACTCCCTCACTAACAGCACTGCGGGTGTACCTACACCACATGGACTGCAGCAGTTCAATGGGGCTCACCACCACCTTCTCGAGGGTAATTAGGGATGGACAATAAATGCTGGACTTGCCATCGACATTCCGTGAAAGCATTTTAAAAATTGCCACTTGCAAACTAGTCCCACCAGCAACTTGAAAGCACATTGATGGAATCAATAATGTCCATAATACACATGGACCGGATAATGAGGGAGACTTACCGATATGCAATCCCTTTAGACACGGGCCCCTTTCTGATTTGGTATTATTTATTCTGTCATGAGATGTGGGCGTCGCTGGGAAGTCCAGCATTTGTTGCCCATCCCTAATTACCTTGAACTGTCCAGCTTGTTAGAGAGTCAACCACATTGCTGTGAATCTGGAGACACATGTAGACCAGACCGGGTAAGGACGGCAGATTTCTCCTCACTATGTGGGCGAGTTAGATCACTTGACAAAAGTGTGCCAATGAGAGCTAACATCAACAGAACTCTACTCCAGCGAAAGTCAGTGCCATCCAGATGGCAATCGGGGTGGAAGAGAACATATTAGGAGGGGGAAACCATTGATAAGATCACAAGAAAACTAAACTGGCTAATGTTGATGGGAGGATATTTGAACAATGCTGTTCAGCATCAATATAATTGAGGCAAACACTTTTGCTCAAAGGCGCTATTTGGAAAGAGCTGGGATTTCACTACGTAGTCATTTGGAGTGATTGATGGGACTAAGCTTCTGTCTTGTTTGCAGGGGCACTCTCAGACTGGTGACACGACAGAATGCAAATCAGACAGGATGCAACATGAAATATGCTTGCGTTGGTGAGATTAACTGTCCCTGCGTGGCTCGGGGTTACTGACAGCTTGACTGATTGGGAAGCAGAATGTATCTGTTCAAGAGTAGATCAGAAGAGCCATGGTGCTGACTAATAGCAAACTTTCCAAATTGAAGATATGTTTCAGAGTGCCTCAGAGTAAAGCTCGGGTCTTTCGTGATATATCTTTTACATTTGTCACACCCTGGATTGATGGCCTCCCGTTTAGTTAAAGGTGTACACCGCGCTGCTTTCGATTGTCTTCACCGCCAGCTTGCCCTGCTAGTTTGATTGCTGGTGGCCTATGTCCGGGTGACTGACCTCAACCGAAGAACCTCATTGGTTGTAAAGGTGCTACGGGGTCCGAAGTGGTGAAAGACCCGAAACGCAATTCCCCAGAAAGATTTCTGCGTGTGGTCTCTTTTCCCGCCAGCTGGTTGGTCATCATCCGGATGGCAATCCACCCACATTTAGAAATTATTTTGGAGGGGGGCAAATTTTGCACCGGGGGAGGGTGTGGGGGCTAAACACGACAGCAAGCCCAGCTTCACAGCGATCAGGGCGCCATAATCTCAAAGTGACTGTAAAGGCCTCTGCCGTCCCTACCGCCACCTCCATCATCAACCCCCTCTTCGCCCCCCCCCCCCACCCCCAACCCAAGGATCAATGGCATCATCCCAACGGGTTTCTGTTCAACCCCCCCCCCAATCGCCGGTACTGCCCCCCCCCCCCCACTTCGCTGTGGCGTTCGCCAAATGCACCCCCGTCCATGCCTCGACCCTTTCAGGCCTGGCGCTACCCCGCCATGCCTCCTCCCGCATTCCCCCCAACCGCCCGGGGGTTGCAATGTCCTCAGAGCCCCTCCGGTGTGGTCATCACATCTGGTCTGGGGTGGTGGAGACGAGTAGTGTTTTGTGCCGGCTTCACGTCGCGTGGCGGGTGGGAGAATGCCGGGGGGGTCCCGGGATTCTGGTTTTAAATAGGTCCCGGCGTATTTATAAAACGTTGACCAGGCGCCGGCCAGATTTCGTCAGCTCCAGCGGACCAGGAGTATCGCACACTGTTTGGCTCACGGAACTGATCCCCGTGATTCTCCCGACATAACATGCCTGTTATAACCTGCCTACTGACCATTGGCTGGGGACTAATGACTATCCCACAATCCTATGGGAGTATGAACTTCCCCAATGAGGGGGCGGAGAAACCCCTACTATAAATAAGCTGGCCAGTCCAGGAACCAGCAGGAAGGAGAAGGTAGCGAGGGAAGTTACTGCTACTGTTATGTATATATTGTTATAGTAAATAAACGTTATTATTTTGTATCCTTGAAACTCATGCTGGATTCTTCGGGGCCCTTACAAAAATGCCCCACCCCCCGCCATTTAAATGCAAGTCCTCTCTTTCATCGGCAATACGTTGCTCCGACTCTGGTGATTTCTCACAAGGTCTGGGCCATCAGCGATGGAACATCAGTCGGAGAAATGGGATGGATTCCCCATTGCTCGACACTGCTGTCGGGATTCCCAATCCAGGCGGAGGATTGATATCCTGATTCCCTCAGCATGCGCTCTGCACTATGGGTAATTATCATTTGATTACTGGGCTGGACCACACGAACCGCCCCCCCCCCCCACGCAGCAGAGAACCCCCCCCCCCCCGCAGTGGCCACCGCTGGTGTCAGCCCCCCAGGCATGACCCCCCAGGTGTGACCCTCCCCCAGCCGTGCCCCCCCCGAGCCTAGACTACCCCCCAGCCGCGAGACGATCCCTAGCTGAGACCACCCACAGCCGAGACCACCCCGCAACCGAGACTCCTTCCTCCAGCCGAGACTCCCCCCCCCCCCTCTCCCCCACCCATCAGAGACTCCTGCCTGAAAGCTAAAGAGCAATCCAGGCATACAGTGAAGGACACTGCATTTTCACTTACCCTTCCCTAGCATCTGCTGCCTCAGACAACGCAGTTTAAAGCAGTTTCTGTTGCAAGTGTTACAGGCTCCCTCAAAAGCCAAGCAAATTTGAAAGGCTTCAAATCCCTTGACAGCCTTTGAAATGCAAATCTCCCATTCAATTTCGCACAGCAAAACATTGCATTAGCCACTGATGGCAGTTTGTTTGGACCAGACATAGATGCTTAGGAAGTGTGTTTATTTATCTTTCCCTTCACGCTTGACTGCATCTCAATTCACCTGGGTTGATGCGACCGACAATGTTTATAAACAGTCTTGCAATGATTGACAGCTCTTCACCACATCAAAAGAAGCTAAGTGCTTTCACTTCCTCTTTTTCTCAGCAGAAGGCCAACTGCTGAGAAAGGGGCAGCGAGGTAGCATTGTGGATAGCACAATTGCTTCACAGCTCCAGGGTCCCAGGTTCGATTCCCGGCTTGGGTTACTCTGTGCGGAGTCTGCACATTCTCCCCGTGTGTGCGTGGGTTTCCTCCGGGTGCTCCGGTTCCCTCCCACAGTCCAAAGATGTACAGGTTAGGTGGATTGGCCATGCGAAATTGCCCATAGTGTCCAAAATTCCCCTTAGTGTTGGGTGGGGTTACTGGGTTATGGGGATAGGGTGGAGGTGTGGACCTTGGGTAGGGTGCTCTTTCCACGAGCCGGTGCAGACTCGATGGGCCGAATGGCCTCCTTCTGCACTGTAAATTCTATGAATCCAACGGAATCCTGCAAACTCGCCTCCATGGATAAATAAGCCTGGTGAAGGGAAGAGACTCACGTATCGGGCCCCGCTGCTGATGCCAGCGGAGACCAGTAGCGATTCTCCGCTGGTGCGAGCAGTCAGACTCCAGAAATCCTGGCCCTTGAGCCACTTGCGCACCTCATCTTAATCAGGAAATTGGTAGAGATAACAAACCAAACTCTTCCCTGCGGGAAAAGAAAAGTTACAGGATCAGTTCAATATTTAAGAAACAAAAAGATTGGTTTCGATACTCTAAGGACATCAAGGGGTATGGGGAGTATGGGGGTTATGGGGAGTATGGGGGGTATGGGGAGTATGGGTAGTATGGGGAGTATGGGGGGTATGGGGGGTATGGGGAGTATGGGGGTTATGGGGAGTATGGGGAGTATGGGGGGTATGGGGAGTATGGGGAGTATGGGGGGTATGGGGAGTATGGGGGTATGGGGAGTATGGGGAGTATGGGGGTATGGGGAGTATGGGTAGTATAGGGAGTATGGGGGGTATGGGGGGTATGGGGAGTATGGGGGTTATGGGGAGTATGGGGAGTATGGGGAGTATGGGGGGTATGGGGAGTATGGGGGGTATGGGGGGTATGGGGAGTATGGGGGGTATGGGGAGTATGGGGGGTATGGGGAGTATGGGGGGTATGGGGAGTATGGGGGGTATGGGGAGTATGGGGGGTATGGGGAGTATGGTGTTGCGATGGAACATCAGCCATGATCATACTGAATGGTGGAGCAGACTTTATTGACTGAATGGCCTCCACCTTCTCCTATGTTTCTATAGTTTGAGTTTAAAAGGTTTCACCCAGATTCTGGAATGGTCCCACTTCCTGATGGGACTCTTCCTTTGTCCCCAGTCATCCCCCACCCCCCAAAAAACTGCTTAATTTACAGTGGGCAGCAAAAAAGGAGATGGAGCCACAATAAACCCCAGATGATCAGTGTCTTTCGGTAGCCTGGCCCTGAGTGGCTCTGCAGAGAGGTTTGGGTGAAAGGAAAGAGGGTGGTTCACAGGAGGCCCCGTCGCGCTGGTGTGCGTCCGGATCCATCTGCGGTTCTGCAGGGGTGGGAGGTCAATGCCGCTGCTCCTTCCGGCTCCTCAGCACGGACCCGGGGATATGGGCAATGATGATACGCCACTCATGCGGCTCGCAAACGTCAATTTGGTATTGTTCGTTAGGCGACAGGGAAGCTAGAAACCTGGAGGTTCTGGATGGAATCTCGTGTCCGCGTGGGTTTCCTGCGGGGGCTCCGGTTTCCTCCCACAGTCCAAAGATGTGCAGGTTAGGGGGATTGACCACGCTAAAGTGCCCCTTTTTGTCCAAAGGTTTGGGGTCACCTGTCTGCGGGGGAATGGGCTCTAGTTTGGCGCGGGCTCTTTCAGACAGTCGGTGCAGACTCAATGGGCCGAATAGCCTCCTTCTGCACTGTAGGGAGTCAATGGATACTAAAGCCAGGAGTTTCACTGTAATTCTCAAACACAGGGCGGTAAGACTCGGGCTTTCTTAAGATGTGACCAGGAGTTGAGATGGTCTGGAAACCAGCTGAAGAATTTACGACATTTCGAAGATCTGTCATTCGGAGGGTTAATGCACGTTTTGCCTTTAACTAGAGGTCGAGTATCCTTCTATCCCTAAATCCGAAAACCGAACACACACAAAGACCGAACGTTTTCCGGAGCAGATCGACCTCTCGCACGGGAAGTCTAATTGTTCGTCTGCAGTGTTTACCTTGTGATTTTAGTGATGAACATGTCAAAAAGAAACAACTCCCAGCCGCCCAACATTTTGCGGCCCAGTGATGCGTGTTACCTTTCTAGCCAATTTCTTTCTTTCAGACTGTAGCTAGCCCAGCATTTTCCGAAGCTTATTAAGGATTGTTGTTTCGATGCGGGGCGTGTGCAAGGCCGGCTGGGGTTTGCTCTCTGCCGCTGTCCCTACGTCGTGAACTGGAATCCATCCCCCATATCCACGGTGCAGAATCAGGCCATTCGGCCCATCTGATCCGCGCGCGGTGTTGCTCGTTCCACGCCAGCCTCCTCCCCCCCCACCCTCCCGCGCCCCCAAAACCCATGAAGAAGAACCGCACGGGGGCCCGGCTCTACAGAAGAGGCAGTCAATTAGCCTCATATCCCTGTTAGTTTTCTCTCTCACCCTATTTCTTTTTCTTCTTCAAGCACCTAAACAATTCCCCTTTTGAAAGTTATTCTTGAATTTACTTCCATCGCCCTTTCAGGCAGCACATTCCAGATCACAACAACTTGCTGCGTTCTCTCGCCCTATTCCTTCGTCCTAATTATTTTCAATCTGTGCCCCTGGAAACACCATCAAAACCCTTCAAGATTCTAAACAGCTCTGTTAAATCTCCCCTTAACCATGCCTGCTTTCAGAGGAATAATTCCCACTTCTCTAGCCCCTTGACCTGAGCTGCCTCATCACTGGGTGGTCTTGTGTGCGATTTGAGATTGTGGTATCGCTGAGTGAACTTTGACCTTTCCCGCCGCGCGGAGACCAATCCTTGGCATTGTCACCACTACTCGGGCACAATACCATCCTCTTGAAACTTGGAGCTTGGGCATCTCTGGCTTAGAACCAAACTGGACAGTGCACTTACGCTCTAGGTGACCATTCCAACTAGGTCATTGAGGATATAGCAGCAACAAAATGTCCAATTTGCCCTGTGAAACTATTCTGACCTCAATTTTCTACCCAGCAACTGAATTCAAGTTTTCACTTTGCTGCGGTCTCAGGCACATATTCTAATTACCGAAAATGATTGCAGAAATAATCAACCCATTTCAGAGTTACCTTAATCTATAATGTGCAAAGCTTCATTGGGAGCTACATAATAAATCCCATCATAAATCTGACCCAATGAGAATTTGAGTGTCGATATTATTCTCTAGCATTACAAGATAATTAAAAGAAAACTTTATTACTTTGGCTTTCTCTGACTCTTTGAAATATTTCCGACGTGAGCATTGCTTGCTGCGTGGAGGAGCAGGTAAGGCTGTGCTTAGAGCTCAGAGGGATTTAACAACACGGGGGTAATATCTGACAGATATTAATGTGCAAACTCCAGACAGTCACCCGAGGCCGGAATTTAACCTAGCGCTGTGAGGCAGCAGTGCCAACCACTGTGCCGCCATGATCTTGAACCGCTGCAGTCCATGTGGTGTAGGTACACCTACAGCGCTGTTAGGGAGGGAGCACCAGGATTTTAACCCATAATAGAACCATTGAACGTAGGAAGAGGCCTTTCAGAACCTTGGTGCTAACGCTGGCCCATTACGAGAGTCATCCCGCTCCCCTCTCCTCATTCCCCATTCTCAAATACGTCTCGAATTCCCTTTTGAAAGTCGCCAAGTGAATCCACATCCACCATCCTCTCGGGCAATGCATTCCAGACCAATCAGAAAGTAATCAAACTCACGGTATCACAAGAATTGTTGACAATGAAAGTGAGACGTCAAGCAGTGCTTACTGTTCATGGCCAACAAGCACCAGGCCCCACGTGGTTACATATGGCGAAAGCTCCTTGAACACTGACTCCGACATTGTGGGTGATTCTGCGTGCCCTCTGTTTGGGAAGGGGGAATTTTACATTTTGTCTGAATCATGTGCGTCTTCCATCCCTGTTGAATTGGTGTCACTCATCATTACATCCAACAAGATCACCATTTAAAGATCTTGTCACGTCGCTGAAGGCTTCATGCCTGTCTCTCTTTGCATGTATTTAACACCAGTCGAACCCGTTGAATTAATCATTCCCGAACCTACCCTTGCTGTTGCTGAGCTGCTGTGCATCCTCAATAAACAGGCCCCTGGCTTCCAATTCCAGCACCGTCGCTTGAAGCTCAGCTATTCACACCCGTCTTATCACACCATCAACTCAAGATCACAAGATAAATGCACAAAAGAGTCAGCCACCCAGGTAAAGGCAGACTATCCCTCACCCCTCACCCTCCCACCCGCCTCCTGACTCTTCAATGAATCTCCGTCCTTCTTTCTTTATCCCACCCAGAAAAATATTTCCGAATGCATGGAAAATAATTCTTCTCGACATCCCCGGTTCCAGGGATAAAGAGCTGTAACGATGAGGGTAGATTGGCGAGGTTGGGTCTGTTTTCCTGGGAGAGAAGGAGGCTGAGGGGAGACTTGATGGAGGTATTTAAGATGCTGAGGGGTGTGGACAGGGTAAATAAACTGTTCCCGTTCGAGACAGCGTCAAGAGCCAGATGGCACAGATTCAAAATGATGGACCCGAAGGAGTAAAGGTGGTGCGAGGGAAACAGTTTTTTCATCCAGCGGGTTGTTGGGGTCTGGAAGAAACTTCCGGAGAGGGAGGTGGAGGCCGGTTCGATCCAGGTAATCAAAAGGGAATCTGATTGCTGTCTGAAAAGAGGGAATGAAATGAAATGACATGAAAATCGCTTATTGTCACTAGCAGGCTTCAATGAAGTTACTGTGAAAAGCCCCTAGTCGCCACATTCCGGTCCCTGTTCGGGGAGGCTGGTACGGGAATTGAACCGTGCTGCTGGCCTGCCTTGGTCTGCTTTAAAAGCCAGCGATTTAGTCCAGTGTGCTAAACCAACCCCGTGCATAGTTGCGGCGATAAGGCAGGGGAGTGGGGCTAGGTAGGATGCTCTTTCAGAGGATGCAGACCCGAGGGGCCGAATGGCCTCCTCCTGCACTCGCCTTCGATTCTGTGTTCTAAATTAATCTCAACATGTGCGCGATTGTCCTAGTTTACTTCGTGGTCCTCACTCCAAGGATTTGAGCGCATCATCTGGCACTCACTTGAATCATTGTTCCCAATTACGCTTCCATCCCCATGTACCCACGCCAACCACCCCCCCCCCCCCCCCCCCCACCACCACCACCACACATCCTTCCCACCTTCTAGTTCCAACCACCCGCTCCTGCCACTCCCCCATCATGTTTTTCACAGTGTGTCGCTCCTCTGTCAATCTCCTTTCATCTCCTACCACTGCATCGGGTTTGAAGTCCCACCAAAGCGATGTTGTGTGTCCTGAAGAGGTGTTGCCAAACTGCCCTGTCCTCTTCCCGCTGCACAGCTACACGCACCCAAACCGCTCCACGGTGCTATTTCCCGAGCCTTCTCCCATTCCTTAATGCACTTTTAAAAAACTCTCAACGTGAGTGCTCACAATGGATTGAATATTACTGACTATATTCCCCTGAATAAGAGAAATGGTGTCCTCCGTGGTCTCCTGGCAAATATTCATCCGTCAGTCAGCATCACAAAAGTGGATCATCTGGTCATTATTACTTTGCTGTGTGTGAGAGCTTGCTGTGCGTGAATTGGCTGCCGTTTTTCCTACATCAAAGCAGTAGCCAGGCTTCCTTGGCTGTAAGGCCTTGATCATGAAAGGCGCCACATAAATGCAGGTCTTTCAAATATTTCTGGGGCTGGTTTAGCACAGTGGGCGAAACAGCTGGCTTGCGATGCAGAACAAGGCCATCAGCCCGGGTTCAATTCCCGTACCAGCCTCCCCGAACAGGAGCCGGAATGTGGCGACTAGGGGCTTTTCACAGCAACTTCATTTGAAGCCTACTTGTGACAATAAGCGATTCTTATTATTCTATTTCTTTCTCCCCGTGATTCCCGCTGTTTTGTCCTAATCTCCTTTGCCTTTGAAAGTCTACAGTGTCATCAACCAGCCCTTCCACCAGCTTTACTAATCTCCCTTCTGCTAGAGCTGAGTCTGACATTGAACGCTCTTCCGCTTTGGGACATTTTGCTCTGTTAAATGTAGCGGACAAATGGAAGATTGTATCCCTTCTGGATGGCCCAGAGGGGGGCCAAGGGCATCCAATCAACCTGGTTAAAAGTCAGCACCAGAAAACAGCCGTCAACGTTCCTTGTTTTAGCTCGGGAGGTTTCTCTGGGAGGTTAGAATTTCTTAATGCTTTCCATCGCTCGCGCTTGCTATTTAATCCGAGCAGGCAGTGACTGGAAGATGCTCGGTTGACAGTTTTCCCCGAGAAAGGGCACTACACCCTCTGTGCTGTGTGAGTGGATATTGAAGCGAAGAAGGCTGCAGCAATCTCGGCTATTTCTGTGCACATTAGTAAAATGACTGGGAGCGCTTTGTGAAAAAGGAGAACTCTCTCCGTGGTGCAGGCTGCCTCATCCTTTTATTTGCGTTTGAGTGATCATCAAACGGCTACTACAATGCCTCGATCGTGCTCCGCTTGAACCACCTCCCATCGTCCCCTCATCCACCTCTATCCACAGAGCCCACTACGCCCCTCCTCCCTCGTATGGTCATCCAGCCGCAGGCCCCATTAATGCACCGACGCTCTCCACCTCAACCACTCCCTGTGGGAACGAGTTCCACATCCTCGCCACTCTCTTGGGGGGACGGAACGGGGCGGGGACATTTCTTCCAAATTGCGCCACTGTGCCCATCTGTCGAAACCTTTCACAAATTTTTTTTTTTTTAATCTTCCACTAGGTCACCCCACAGCCTTTTGTCAAGAATCTGGTCCTCTTAGTGTCTGGCGGCATCCTTGTAAATCTCTTTTCGCACCCTCTGTGGCACCTCAGTAACCTTTATTTTAATACGGCAGAACCCACAACAGTATCTAAATAAGGTTCGGTAGAAGTTCGCCGTAACGTATGTACGTTTTTGGTCTATTTCAATATAGTTGGGTTACCTTGGGGAGTGGTCGTTTGAGTTTTCAATCTTTGTATGCTGTGCAGATTGGTATTATAGTGCTCCACGCATCGCCTGTACAATTTAAGTCCATCTTTCCACTAATTTGCACATACAGCTCGCTGATCCTAACAAATTGTAGCATTCCGATTTATTCAAAGTGTTAAGAGCAACCTTATCTAAATCTCCAGGCTGACAAGATTCATACGAGATAAGCGGACAGAACCCGACAAAGTGTGAACACGACTGATTTGTCAAGGCATCTAGGGATGGTTCGCCGAAGATTGAGAGCCCCATGTGGGCCATAGGCTGTGGGTTTGGTCATGCTTCACTTGTAGGCAATTAACCTACAGTAAACCCAGATGCTCAAAGTCCTCACCAATCCATGTCAGCATGTACTGAGCTTCAGTGGAGGCTCTTGTCAACGGACACAATTATGTATTCTGCCAAAACACATTTAGGATTAGAATTGCAGGAGCTGTTAGACATGACTCCTTTGCTATATCTTCACAGCAGATTCCCTCTGCTGGTACATGTGCGTATGGTGGCCTCAAGTGGGGAAAATGCACGAGGCAATTTTCAATATGCTACTCATGCCGACCTTTTTAGTTGAGCAGGTCAGGCCTACACCCATTAGATTTTAGAAAGATTAGAGGTGATTATATAAGATCCTGAGGGGACTTGAAAGGGTAGGTGCCGAGAGAATGTTCCCCCTTGTGGGGAAGTCTAGAACTAGAGGACAATGTTCAAAGGTTGGGGGTCTCCCATTGAAGACTGAGATGAGGAGAATTTGTTTCTCTCAGAGGGTCATTAGTTTGTGGAATTCTCTTCATCAGAGAGCCATGGAATCTGGACCATTGAATATATTCAAGGCTGAATGAGGTTGAATTTAGATCAACCAGGATTATGGGGCGGGGACAGTTTTTATTTTTTATTTGTCCATGGGATATGGCCGTCGCTGGCTGGACCAGCATTTATTGCTCATTCCTGAGGGCATTGCTGTGGATCTGGAGTCACATGTAGGGCAGACCGGGTAAGGACGGCAGAATTCCTTCCCGAGTAAACCAGATGGGTTTTTACGACAATGGTTTCATGGTCATCCTTCGACTTTTAATTCCGTTTTTCTTTACTGAATTCAAATTTTCACCATCCGCTGCGGTGGGATTCGAACCCGGGTCCCCGGAGCATCACCCTGGGCCTCTGGATTACTACTCCAGTGACAAACCATTGCTCCTCCGTAGGAAAATGGATTTGAGGCCACAATCAGATCGGACAGGGTTTTATCGACTTACGGGGCAAGGCCTGAATGGATGGCCCCTCCTCCTAATTCTTGAGAATTGCTGTGATATAATGATATGCGACAATCAATTTACACACAGCAAGCTCCCAACAAACAGCAATGTGATGGTGACCAGATAATCTGTGGTTTGGTAATGTTGATTGAGGGACTGTATTGGTTGGGGACATCTGGGTGAACTCCCGTGCTGTTCTTTAGCAGACTGCCATGGTCTCTTTCTCATCCTGTTATCACAGGGCCACAGTGAACTGTTAAAGGAAAATGCGATCGGATCCTGATAACTACAAGTCTCAGCGTGACTGTAAAATCCCGAAGCCTCGCGTTTTCTCAAAATGTCCGAGAGGTAGAGAAAACCCAAAAGTCAAAAAGAGGGCTAACGTACCACCAACGAACAACGTAGTGGAGAAAGACGATTTATTAACTCAAGGGCCTCGACGCATCTTCCTTCAGAAACTATGAGATTATTAATTCGACCTGCTACTTTTACAATTCTCATCTTTGTCTTTGCCTCGCCCCTTCCTATGTGGTCGCCTCCTCCAGGCCTCCAGCTCCGAGATCTCCGCACCCCTCCAATTCCGGTCTCTTATACCTTCGCGATTTACTTTGCTCCGCAATCGGCTGCCCTTGCCCTAAGTTCTGGAATTCCATCCCTCAACCTCTCCACCTCTCTTGCTGGTGAAGCGCTAACTCGCTGACCTGCTGTGACTGGGTGAGACACTGTGTTTGATGAACATCCCTGTGTGGCGGCACCTTGGGGATATTTTACCGAGTTGAAGCCACTATATAAATGCAAGTTGTTGTCCCACTGAGGCCCAGGGCAGCCTCAGCCTGGGACTTTTCCCATATTTGCTCCTATTCCATTTCCTATGTTTCTATAGATGTAGCACTTGGGGATCAAAGGATATTGGGGGGAAGGCGGGATTAGGCTATTGTGTTGGATGATCATAATGAATAGTGGAGCAGGCTCGATGGGCCGAATGGCCTCCTCCTGCTCCTATTTTCTACGTTTCAATGTTTGCCTCATCACCAGAAGTTCCAAAATTAGCAGTTTTTCTGAGGCTTTATATTATCTGTAAAGGTTATTCCCCTTAAGAAATCTATAAATACGAATAATTCAAATTAATTAGAAATTCATTACGCAGGTTGAAAAGGATTACCTCGCATTAATAATTTAGGCGGTTGTCCTTTCATCTCTTGGACCTGAGTTTTAACCAAACTCAAATGAATTGAATTGGAGTTACCCCATCCCGCTGTCTGCAGGCGCTCCCGGTGCAACAACGCCAACCCGGAACTGTTTTATCTTCAGTCGTTCTCGAGAGTTAAGACTGATTTCTCAAATTGGCGCCATTTTTTTTTCTACACGCTCTCGGGATGTGGGTGTCCTGGCAAACCCCCCATTCTGAATTCCCCTCGAGAAGGTCACAGTGATGTGCCAGCTCCTTAAGCTGCTGACGCCCATGTGGTGAAGGCCATTTCTGTTTTTGGACACTACCTGAGTGGTTCCCTCGGTCATTTCAGAGGGGCCGTTTAAGAGTCAATCTGTTTCGCAGAATCATGGGTGGGCCAGACCGGGTCAGTGACAGATTTCCTTCTCTCAAGGGCAGGAGTTCTCAATGGCAGCTCGGCGGTCAGGTGACGAAGCCTCCAGAATTGGTGACCCAAATAACTATCGTCCCGTTAGCTTGAATTGTATTGACAGGTCGGTACCCAGGGCTTTGTTAGAGGTCTGACCATGGAGAGGGAAGTCACCAGCAAAAAATCTTACAAGCTGGTGAGACAGAAGGGCCATGATCTGCCGATTTGATCAACTGCTTCTGAATAAGGTGTCAAGTTGATGGACGTGGGAAAGTTGGACAACCGAAAGCCTTTGATAAAGTACTTCACAAGAGGTTTCTCTCCAAGATATAATCTTGTGAATTTAATGGCAATCTGCTGTGTGAATTGAGAATTGACTGAAGGCATGTTGGCCAAAAAGTTGTCAATGAATTTGTAACCACTCGGAAAGTGACAGGGATTGGCATGAGGACCTGACGACTTTTCTTTTCGTTATTCAATACCCGTGCGTGGCTGTTATGAGAATGATCTACATGTTTGTGGATTACGCAAAAATATGTGTGGGTGTGAGGACGATAAAGGATTCTTAATGACTGAAAGCAGGTCTCTATCTGTTGGGGCAGAGAGGAGCTTTCCAGATTCTTTACCCTGGATTTTAATCTGGATTTGTTGTGCCTGTACCCCAGGATTATCTGGCTCACATTGCGTCCACATCATGGCGCCTAGGACATGACAGGCTAGAGAGCCCAGTTTAATCATCTCTTTCTCCCCATTTTTGTATGCTCGTGTTTTTTTTTTTGGACCATGCACTCGAGGGGAGAGGTTGCACGAACAACCTTCGTCAACCTCTCCGGCGATGTTAGAAATGAGGACGTTTGGAGAAGGCATGAAATCGAGTCCCCCATCTGCCATCTCGGGCCGGTGGAAACATCCCCATGGCACGCAGGAAAGAGCGGGAAAGTTATTCCTCGTGTCCTACCTGATATTAATCCCTCACTAAACATTGCAAAGTCAGATGATCTGGCCATTATCACACTGGAATTTGCAGGAGGTTGCTGTGTGGAAATTGACTTACCGATAACAGTGGAGACACTTCATAAGTACGTATTTTTTATTTGTACAAGGGGTGGGTCTCGCTGGCTAAGCCAGCCTTTATCCCCCAGCCCTAATTGCCCCTTGAGAAGGTGGTGGTGAGCCACCATCTTGAACCGCTGCCGCCCATGCGGTGTAGGTACATCCACCGTGCTGTTAGCGAGGGAGCTCTGGGATTTTGACCCAGTGACAGCGAAGGAATGGGCAGAATGTGGCGACTAGGGAGTTTTCACAGTAACTTCATTGAAGCCTACTCGTGACAATTAAGGGATTATTATTATTAAGTCAGGCTGGTGTGTGTGGCTTGGAGGGGAACTGCCAGGTTCGGGTGGATTGGCCACGCTAAATTGCCCCTTAGTGTCCAAATGTTAGGGGGGGGTTACGGGAATAGGGCGGGGAGTGAGCCTGGGTTAACATACTCGCTCGGAGGGTTGGTGCAGACCCGATGGGCTGAATGGACTCCTTCTGCACTGCAGTGTTTCTATGAAGCCTCTGCTGCACTTGTCCCTCTAGATTGTAGAGGCCGTGGGTTTGGAAGGTGCTGTCGAAAGAGCTTTGGTGAGTTCCTGCAGCACAGCTCCATTGACTGTAAAACACTTTGGGACATCATAAGGTCATGAAAGGTGCCGTATAAATGCATGACTTTCTTTAATGGTAAGAAATGTGTTTTCCCGGCAGGTATTGGGAATTATGTGTCAGATCTGCAAAGGTAGTTATTAGTCTAGAAGCTAATTGTTATCTGGTGATGCAAGAGCGGCATCAATATATTCTCAGAAGAACTGGGGATGGAAATGTGTCGGGTAATATGGGCCAGGGTTTAGAGAACCCCAAAGTGTATCATGGAGTTCCCCTGACGCACAACTTTTAATAGATTGTGGTATGGGGAGCACACGGCCCACTCTACAGGTGTGGGACAGCAGAAATGGAAAAGTATTTTTTAAAGCAAAACAATGTTTATTCTATGAACTCAAGTTAACCTTTTTAAAACAAAGAGTGAACATCTTAGCAACCATCAATTCAAATACAACCCCCAAAGAATACAACACTAAGTAATCCTTTAAGCTTTCCTTTTAACATCCATAAGACTTAAAACACCTTTTACCAGAAGCACATCAGGTTAAAGTCACTACTGTTATTAGTTTTAAATCACCAGGATCGATTTACAGTCTTTAGATTACAGAGAGAGACTCTAATACATCTTCTGGCTGTGGCTGCAGCTATCCAGCTCTGAAAACGAAACTAAAACACACCCTGCAGCATACAGCCTAAAACGAAAGTAAAAAGCTGACAGACAGCCCAGCTCCACCCACAGTCTGACATCACTGATAAACACCCATTTCTTAAAATTACATTTCGTAAACACCCATTTCTTAAAGGTACTCTCACATGACAAGGGGATGATGAGAAAGTGGGAATCCCATGGACAGAATGATCAAGATGGGCCGGGTGGTCTTTTCTTTCACCGGTGTATGTATTTTGTGTGGGGGTTCTCTGGGGCAAGAGCCGAACAGGTAACCGGGATAGGGTTTGAACTGAAAGTCGCCGTAGTCCTCCAGGATCATAGGCCGTTCCCCCCTTTTGAGAGAGAGCTGCCTGGTGGTGATTTAACCCACGGTGGTGACCACACCTCAGGCGAGGTCGAGAAGGCCTTCATGGATGACCTCAGCCGCCACGGGCAATGGGTTATTCTGGTGATGAATGATTGGTTTCATTCCTCCTTTGAACGAATTCAACCCCAGTCTCAGGGAAATAAACCTGGTCTGCATCTCCCCCAGCCCACTTCTCACTGAATAATACAAGAATTACTTGAATTATTGATTGAGTCTTTACTTATTCAGACGGCCATACAGCCAAACAACATTAATATCACTTGGAATTCTCTCAATTTCCAACATTGGCTCCATTTGTGAAGCTAAATCACCGCTTGCCTTGAGTAGTTTTCTGCGTTAATGCGCAGTGAGACAAATTATCCAACTCCTATTTATAAATAACATCTCAAAGGTGGACTTACAGCGCAGTTGCATCGAGCATCAGGCTGGACTGAGTTTTTTTCCATGTACTCCTTAGAAAGGAATGAACGGGGTCCCACCATAGCAATGCTGGCTGTCCCAAAGGAGCCGGATCAGAGGAGATCCCAGAAGGAAAAAGCTGTACCCCCTCGGGAAAGGCCGAACCAGCTGGCGCTCCTTTGCTCCAGAACATGCCTGTACCGGCCTCCCCGAACAGGCGCCGGAATGTGGCGACTAGGGGCTTTTCACAGTAACTTCATTGAAGCCTACTTGTGACAATAAGCGATTTTCATTTCATTTCATTTTCAACAGAGAAGGCTCGAGGGTGATCTGATGATGCTCTTTAACACTTTGAAGGGATTTAATAGGGTGGTAGGCACGAGAGATGTTTCCAGTCCGAAGGGGGCGACCAGGTCTAGAGTCCGCAAGTATAAGATGGTCACTGATAAATCCACTGGAAACCTTTATTCTGAGGGTAGTGACATTGTGGAACCTGCCTCCACAAGGAGTACCTACACACATAAACATTTTAGGCAGGAGGATCACGGAAGGGAAAAACAGTAATAAGGGGAACTTGTCCGAACTTGTATACTTTAAAATGTACACCAGCAAAATGGGGACAGGTGGCTCAGGATTCTTCATTTGGGTAGAATCGCCCTGGTCTGCCCTGATACCAGGAGCAGCGACCAGGAGTGATTCACTCCCCCTTGCCATGATATTTGATACATGACAGGGAGCGCCCAGGATTCCTTTCCGAATCCCACTATCAGGCCGCCATTTTGAGTGGGGGGTCCAATACCAATGGTGCAGCAGCTGGCCCATCTCGTCCCCCCCCCCCCCCTCCACCCTCACAATGCAAAATCCTGCCCCGCCCCCCTCTGTTGATGAGTAGGGGCATCTTCCCCCTCCCTGGCACCACCATGGGAATTTCTGGGTCACCATCCCCGCCCCCACAGCATGCATGAGGGTGACCTGACCCCCCCACACGACCCCGTCAGACCCTCCCTTATCAGAGACCCCTCCACATCAGAGACCTCTCCATCAGTCGCCCTTGCCTGGAAGCTAAAGAGCAGTTCAAGCAGAAACATTGCCAAATCACTGCTTTTTCACTTACCTGTGCCTTACACCTGCTGCCTCAGACTTTGGAAAGCAGCAGGTGTTACTTTGTAGAAAGCCAAAACACATCACAAGGCTTTAAATGTCTTCAGATCCTTTGATCTGCAAAGCATCTATTCACTTTCAAAGAGAAATAGCTTTTAGTAGGCTGTAATTGAGAGGGTAATAGCTTCCAGACAGCCAAGTCTCTGGGTTGTTTATTTTCATCTCCCTTCATATTTGAATGCATCTCAAGTGCCCTGCCATGAACCTAACCACAATTTTAAAACACATTAGCCATGATTGAAGGTCATCACCAATTCAAAAGCAGTTAAGTGCTTTCTGCTAAGAAAAAGAGGAAGTGAAAGGACTTAATTCCCAAATGCTTAATAATCTTTATTATTGTCACAAGTCGGCTTACATTAACACTGCAATGAAGTTCCTGCGAAAATCCCCTAGTCGCCACACTCCGGCGCCTGTTCAGGTACACTGAGGAGAATTCAGAATGTCCAATTCACCGAACAAGCACGTCTTTCGGGACTTGTGGGAGGGAACCGTAGAACCTGGAGGAAAGCCACACAGACGCGGAGAGAACGTGCAGACTTTGCACAGACAGTGACCCAAGCCGGGAATCAAACCCGGGACTCCAGCGCTGTGAAGCAACAGTGCTAACCACTGTGCTACCTTGCCGCCCACCTTGTGTACCATGGTTGTCCTGACTCACCTTCCGTAGTGGAGGAAGTAGGGTATCTCTCCACCGCTCTCCTGCCTAGCACAAGCCAAACTTCATGGCCTACACTAGTCACACCCTTAAAAACTCCAATGCATTTTTCAAACAACGTTTCCCTTTCGTAAAACCAAGTTGACTTGTTCTAATCATTCTAATTGTGTGAAATGCAATTGGGGAACTGGTTGGTGACCTTCGTGACCAGGCCAACAGAAGGTAAAGTTAGCAACTTCCACCTTGATTGCCCATTTGGGTTTGTAAGTGAGTGTTGGGTGAGGTTAGACTGGGTTGTGACACGTAATAGAACATACAGTGCAGAAGGAGGCCATTCGGCCCATCGAGTCTGCACAGACCCACTTAAGCCCTCACTTCCACCCTATCCCCGTAACCCAATAACCCCTCCTAACCGTTTTGGACACGAAGGGCAATTTATCAAGGCCAATCCACCTAACCTGCACGTCTTTGGACTGTGGGAGGAAACCGGAACACCCGGAGGAAACCCACGGGGAGAATGTGCAGACTCCGGACAGAGAGTGACCCAGCGAGGAATCGAACCTGGGACCCTAACGCTGTGAAGCCACAGTGCTAGCCACTTGTGCTACCGTGCTGCCTGTAATCAAATCGCCCGGTCAGTCTCACATGGCAAAGGGCCGGGAAACGGGCGGGAATCGCGTTTTCCGATTTTCCGGGTCCCCCCCCCCCCGCTGATGGCGTAACGGGAAATCGGCCGCGGAAGGTCGGGCACCTCATACTTTATAATATCATTAGCGAGCCGGGACTTCCTTCCTCTCACTGAAAATACTCATCCGTTGCCGGTGCGATCAACAACAGCTGGATAAACACGAGAACCCGCTGACCTCACCTCGGAAGGGAATATTGCGGGTGAGCACTCAGTCCGCAGAGAGGGCAACAGAGAGGACACGGGGGACACAAATAAGTTGAACTCAGAGCCGGGGTGTGGGGGGGGATTCAGTGCCAGCATCTCGGAGGAGTGGGGTCGCTCACAGGCCTTCGTGACCCTTCATGTCTGTGAGCCTCTCACAGTGAAAAGGGATCTAGTGGCTGGTGTGCGGGCACCGCCACCCATGGCCTCCTTGCTGGGCTTGAGGAAATATCGCCACTGAGGGATCACCATTCCAGATCCGGATCACCGCTGGAAAGTGGGTGGGAGCAGGCGAATCCACAGGGTCAGCGACTGTGAGGGCCCTGGGCGGTCCCACGAGGTGCCAGTCTGTACGGGCATGGGTGCCAGACTCTGACAAGAGGTGTTTTCCAGGCGGATGAGGCTTGAAGACCCTCTCTCAGGGGGGGGAGGAAATCTTCATTGAGAATGATCTCCCCACGCTCAGGCATCATTGTGAAGCCGGAGGGCAAGAGATGTATGGCGATTATGGAGGGCTGGCTGTCGGGGATTAGTGTCTGGGTGGCCGGCTGTTCAAGTTGGAAGGCTCTTGAGAGCTGTGGGAACGAGCGTGCTACCTAACGATGAGGTTGACTACAAATCTCAGCCTTCACACCCATCAGGTGTGCCTCACCAAGTGAAGCCAGCTGCCTAAACAGGTTCTTAATGAGTCAATTGTGCCAATTTAGTCAGCATCACAATGTATGAGTGTGTAATTGGATGGTGCTGAATTGTTAACCCTTTGGAAGCCGAGCCCCCAAGCACTGAACTCCAAGGCTCATACTCACGTCCACATAACAGAGAGGTTACACAGATGTGGCTCCCAGATGTGAGGCCTTATGGTGAATTCTGCCTTCAGTCATGGGTGCTGGGGTGCAGCATCCTTTTTCCCCCAGGGGGTTAGAACTCCGGTCCACTGAATGCTCCCAACTGGCCTCACGGTGGGGCGAAGAGGGAGGGGAGGGGCTCAGGGGGGTGGGGGCTTGTGGACCGCTGAGGCTCTCGAGGGCCGAAGCGCATCATTCAAGTTGAGTTGAGAAGGGCAACTATGGGGTTATTGTGTGACGGAGAAGGGAGCGAGACTCATTGGAAAGGCGCTCTCGTAGGGGAATGCGCAAGGGTGGATGTCCCAGATTTTGAGAGGGCTGTGGGTCAGGGTATTGTCAGGGACCCTCAGCGCTCACCTTGATGTTCTCAGCCGTTCAGTTTATGATTCTGGAGGATCGTGGTGCCGGTCAAGATGGCAACCCTTCCGATTGCGATCCTGCATCGACATCGGCATGCCGCTGCGCGTGGCCAGGACCAGCGCCCTGCAGAGGAGGGGGAGGCAGGACCCGCTAATCTTCTGGATCAGGGCCAGAGATAGCGGACCCTCGGAGGAGACACTACAGCCACGGGTACATCGCTGTCGAACTTCATTACCTCCCGATGTCAGCGATCCAGTGCTGGAGAAGACTGTGTCTATCCTCGGGGACACTGGACCACCTGCGCCACGTGATGTTACAGTTGGCATCACATTGACTGGGAGATCACCCATTCCCTGTGGCCCTGTAAGTAACTGCCGCTCTGAACCTCTATGCCAATGGCTCACTAGAGGGCTGCCTGGGTGGCCTGTGCGACATTTCCCAGTCAGCAGTGCACAAGTGGATAAGGGAAGTCATAGATATGCTGTTCGCAATGGCCCACATGTCCACCACCTTCGACCGGGACCAGGTGAGCCAGATTCATGGGCTTCACCTGCATAGCAGGCATGTCCCTGGGTGCAGGGTGTCCTCCATGTGTCTCTGCATTCCCCAATGGCGGCATGGGGGACATTTCTGAACAGCAAGAGGTTCCACTCCCTCCATGTCTAGTTTGTCTGTGACGAGTTACATCTTGGGCGCTCGCGGATCCCAGCTGTTTTTGAGGAACGCAGCGGCTGAAGGGATTGCTCCTCGGGAACAAAGGGTACCCCCTCAGTGAAGCCAGCATGGCGGCCACAAACACTCGCCGAGACTCGCTACAACGGGGCTTCAACGTCAACACGTGCACTGGTCAAGCAGGCTATTGGAAAATTCAAGATGTGGTTCTGGTGCCTGGACCGGGCGGGAAGCCCTCTGGCTGAAGAAATTCCTCCTCATCTCTGTTTTAAAGATTCGTCCCTTTAGTCTGAGATTGTGTCCTCTGCTTCTAGTTTCTCCTACTGGTGGAAACATCCTCTCCACGTCCACTCTATCCAGGCCTCTCAGTATCCGGTAAGTTTCAATAAGATCCCCCCCTCATCCTTCTAAACTCCGAGTACAGACCCAGAGTCCTCAACTGCTCCTCATACGATAAGCTCTTCATTCCAGGGATCATTCTTGTGAACCTCCTCTGGACCCTTTCCAAGGCCAGCACATCCTTCCTGAGAGACGGGGCCCAAAACTGCTCACAATACTCCAAACGGGGTCTGACCAGAGCCTTATACAGCCTCAGAAGTACATCCCTGGTCTTGTATTCTAGCCCTCTTGACATGAATGCTAACATTGCATTTGCCTTCCTAACTGCCGACTGAACCTGCACATTACCCTGAAGAGAATCGTGAACAAGGACTCCCAAGTCCCTTTGTGCTTCTGATTTCCTAAGCCTTTCCCCATTTAGAAAATAGTCTATGCCTCCATCCTTCCTACCAAGGTGCATAACCTCATACTTTTCCACATCATATTGTATCTGCCACTTCTTTGCCCACTCTCCTAGCCTGTCCAAATCCTTCTGCTGTCCCAACACTACCTGTCCCTCGATAGATCTTTGTATCATCTGCAAACTTAGCAACAAAGCCCTCAGTTCCTCCTTCCAGATCATTAATCTATATTGTGAAAAGTTGTGGTCCCAACACCGACCCCTGAGGCACACCACCTAGTCACCGGATTACAGGCACATGGGAAAATATGTTCCTTTAATTACTGAATTCCCTTCCGCAAATTCTCTGTACCCCTTTCTCTTCCTTTAAAACGCTCCTTAAAACTGCCTCTCCGACCCGTTTTTGATTATCTGCTCCAATATTTATTTCTGGAGCTTGGTATCAACCTTGCTTTGTTAATTTCCTCCATGAAGTGCCTTGGAAAGTTTCTGTGACTCCGAAAGTGCTATATGAATGCAATTTGTTGTTTTTATGAGTGTGCGTGTGCAAAGAGAGGGGCTATCAAAGCTTTTCACCTTGCACCCATCAGGAAATATCACAGGAAATTACCAACAGTGAAGCGCAACAGTCTGTCCTGCATGAGAGGAGAGCACCGATTGGTTGGCAAGTGGGCTCTGATGGGTGGGGCGCGTTGCCGTGGAGAACGCAACACTGAATAGCTGCTATCCAGTTTTGTTCAAATTCAAACAGGAAGGTCGACTCTGATTGCTCAAGGGATTGGCCTGGGGAATGAACTAGGGAATGGCTGTCCCCCGAGCTTTTGTTGCTTGGAAAAAGGTGCAATGTGTGGACATGCTCCATCTGTCTGCAAAGGACAAGGTCCTATGTGTGTGTGCATATGTAGCTTCTGGCACGTTTAAGTCTGCCACTCTGCGTGTCTAACTGATAATCCATGATATCCATTCCCTGACATGACATGACTGACATACAGATATATTGAGAGACTGGTTATATGTGGTAAATCCAATGCTTTGTTTTCCAGGTTCAAAACATCTCCCAGTCTATAGAGGTCCTGGATCTTCGCACCTACAGGGATCTCCAGTATGTGCGGAACACAGAATCACTGATGAAAGTTCTCAACGCCAGATTGAAAGTTGCAGCAGAGAGTCAAACGAACTTGTTGAACAAAAACTTTCAGGTACGATGGGGATACCGTGGGTGGCTCTCCTTTCTTCCCCAATATCCCTCCACAAAGTTGCAAGAATGCACCTCGGTCAGAAACCCTTGCACGCGACCGTCTTGCCGGATGCCGATTGGCCAGTTTGGGTGTTTGACTGCCCAGAAGGAAAAGCCAGCTCAAAACTGTCAATTCCCTGTAAACAAAACGTACTATTGGTGCCGGGAACAGTGAATTTCCGGGCGGAATTCAACCAAAACATTTGTGTCATTTTGGGCGTGTTCAGCAGGATGTTTCCTGCCGTTTTTATGGGTGAGATCCACACCAATATTCACCCACATTTGGTCATTTTGTTTGGCCTAGGGGAGTTTCTCCCTGGTCTAGATAAATCTTAGAATTTTTGTCATCACTGGGGAGCTGAACCCGCTGGACAGCGTGGCTCTTCAAGAGATCGGGCCACCATTTTGAAAGGGTGCCCCGACATCTAAGTGAGATTGAGGGTTCATCCCCCTTTCATTGGCATTGGCCCCCTAAGGCCCGACCCTTGTCAGTGCCACCCTGGCACATGGGCACTCCAGCCATGCCACCCTGGCACACTGGCCGTGCCACCAGGGCACCCTGGCAGTGGCCCTGTCAGATGGCACTGCCACCTGGGTACCTTAGCACTGCCAAGGTGTCAGGGGGAGTGCAGGGGTGCGGCCTTGCCCTGCTCCGACCACCTGGAAGTCTCTAATGGCCTGCGAGATGCCCATGGGTGCCGTTACGCCTGTTCTACATTTGTGTTGACCAGCACTAAACGGTGCCCTGGTGAGTTGTCCCTGGCACGGCCGTTAAGTCCCGGGCAACTGGAGAATGCAGTATTTAATTTAACCTAATGGCTCATTTACTGACGCTGATCTGGATCACTCCCAGTGAGAGCAGGATCCAGATTGCAACGTCTAGTGAGGTTCGGTTGAATCTTGCGATACGTTTTGAGCGTTGGAAATCCCGTGAGAGGCCTCTCATAAGGTTCAACAGCCTCGGCCCGACGCCAAGTAAACAAGGCTGTTCAATCGCACCCTCTATTTAAAGATATACAGGACCAATTTGGACAAGGTTTACTGGGACCCTTCATTTCCAAGCTTTACTCCTGGATTTTCTCCTGGGCGTGGGGATCGTCACGCCCACGGACACGCACCTCGATTTGAAGGGGTGGGGGAATGAGCAATGTCTATTCTGAATGATATGGTCTTGTGAGCACCAAATGCAAATTTCTGCAGCTTTATGAAATTAGCCGAAGCTGAGCAGAGGCCAGAAACATGCACCCGAATCCTCCTACTCATCTTTCCAACAACAAGGTGGCCTCACTCACCCTCTGCCATCGGAGGAGGTTGTACAGAGAGACTAACGTGGACTGTATTTCGTAATGTGACTTCTGCCTCCGCCTATATAGCAGGAGAGAGCTGTATTTTTTAGTATGTGGCTGTGTTTCCAAATGCGTGTGTGACTGTCGCTGTGTATATATGTGTGTGTATTGGTGTCAATGTGTTACGGTTGGCGCATCTGGGTTTTTATCTCTGTGCCTGTGTACGGTTATCTTTTTCTCTGTGGATCCGGCAGTGTCTGTTATTTTCTACATCTGGGTATGTCTGTGTTTTTGTACGTCTGGGTGTGTGTGTTTTTGTATGTCTGTGTTTTTGTACATCTGGGTGTGTGTGTTTTTGTATGTCTGTGTTTTTGAGTGCATGTGTTTTTGTTTGTCTGTGTTTGTGTCTGTGTTTTTGAGTGTATGTGTTTTTGTGTGTCTGTGTTTTTGTGTGCCTGGGTGTGGCGGTGTTTTTGTGTGTCTGTGTTCTTGTGTGTCTGTGTTTTTGTGTGCCTGGGTGTGGCTGTGTTTTTGTATGTCTGTGTTTTTGTATGTCTGGGTGTGGCTGTGTTTTTGTGTGTCTGTGTTTTTGTATGTCTGTGTTTTTGTATGTCTGGGTGTGGCTGTGTTTTTGTGTGTCTGTGTTTTTGTATGTCTGTGTTTTTGTATGTCTGGGTGTGGCTGTGTTTTTGTGTGTCTGTGTTTTTGTATGTCTGTGTTTTTGTATGTCTGGGTGTGGCTGTGTTTTTGTGTGTCTGTGTTCTTGTGTGTCTGTGTTTTTGTATGTCTGGGTGTGGCTGTGTTTTTGTGTGTCTGTGTTTTTGTATGTCTGTGTTTTTGTATGTCTGGGTGTGGCTGTGTTTTTGTGTGTCTGTGTTTTTGTATGTCTGTGTTTTTGTATGTCTGGGTGTGGCTGTGTTTTTGTGTGTCTGTGTTCTTGTGTGTCTGTGTTTTTGTGTGCCTGGGTGTGGCTGTGTTTTTGTATGTCTGTGTTTTTGTAGTCTGGGTGTGGCTGTGTTTTTGTGTGTCTGTGTTTTTGTATGTCTGTGTTTTTGTATGTCTTGGTGTGGCTGTGTTTTTGTGTGTCTGTGTTTTTGTATGTCTGTGTTTTTGTATGTCTGGGTGTGGCTGTGTTTTTGTGTGGCTGTGTTTTTGTATGTCTGTGTTTTTGTATGTCTGGGTGTGGCTGTGTTTTTGTGTGTCTGTGTTCTTGTGGTTCTGGGTGTGGCTGTGTTTCTGTGTGTCTGTGTTTTTGTGTGTCTGTGTTTTTGTGTGCCTGGGTGTGGCTGTGTTTCTGTGTGGCTGTGTTTTTGTGTGTCTGTGTTTTTTGTTTCGGGCACATATAGCGAGCTGTTTCTTGGTGGCTACAGCACTGAGATTGACCCCACTATTCGCCAACACTTTACCGTGTTTTGGGACCTCGGGGGAGTTTTGCCCCGTCAAGCCTGCACTCAGAGAGCTTTCTGGGGGGGCTAAGCTCACCAGCATGACCAGCTCCTCGCAGATTGGGATATGATTTTGAATGGTTGCCTGATTTCTACACGTTCCCCCTTTTCAGGTCCCCCCCTCATCCCACACCCCACTTTCAGAACCTCTCCCTTTGCCCGGGATTTGCAACAGCCTGGACCTGATTGCTGTACATTTAAATGGAATTAAATGTTCCAAGATGGAATATCGCCGAATCTTCCAGCCTGGTAATGCCAGGATGTGGGAGTGGGGCCTGGTTGGGGTGGGGGTGGGGGGGTGTCTGATGGGGATGTGGCCTGGTGGGGGACGGTCCAGGAGGGACGGGGCCCTTTCAATGGGTCTCCATCCAGACCCTGATACCAGCGATCCTTGAGGTGGGGTGGGAGGGTAGATGCCAGTGATCCATTTGGACAAGGGGGCCCCAATGTCCATGAAGGGGGGGTGGGAAGGGGGGGCCCTGTATTTTGTTTGTCTGGGTGTGCTGACCAGGTCGTGCCAACCTGTGCAGGGAGAGGTTTAGGGCACAGTTCCAGGGTACTACATTAAAATTTATTAAAATACATTTAAATGAGGTTCACGCCTCGTGGTGTCGCTGGCAAGGGACGGGGAAAGTCGGGAAGCGCGATATCTCTGTTGAGAATCGCGTTTCCCAATTATCTCGGGATTTTCCACCCGTGTTGCTTTTCCTTCGATGATCGTGGACTGAATATCTCCCCATTATCTGTGTTGTTTCTGTGTTTCTGCGTGCGTTTGTGTTAATAATAATCTTTATTAGTGTCACAAGTAGGCTGACATTAACGCTGCAATGAAGTTACTGTGAAAAGCCCCTAGTCGCCACATTCCGGCGCCTGTTCGGGTACACCGAGGGAGAATTCAGAATGTCCAATTCACCTAACAAGCACGTCTTTCGGGATTTGTGGGAGGAAACCGGAGCACCCGGAGGAAACCCACGCAGACACGGGGAGGACGTGCAGACTCCGCACAGACAGTGACCCAAGCCGGGAATCGAACCTGGGACCCTGGCGCTGTGAAGCAACAGTGTTATGTCGGTGTGTCTGCATTTATGGCTGTGTTTTTCTGCATGTGGCTGTGATTTTGTTTGTGTCCTTAGAACATTTGGACATAAGTAGGAGCAGGAGTAGGCCATTCAGCCCATCGAGCCTGCTCTGTCATTCAATGAGATCATGGCCAATCTTCCATTTCACCGTTTGCATAGAATTTACAGTGCAGAAGGAGGCTATTCGGCCCATCGAGTCTGCACCGTCCCTTGGAAAGAGCACCTTACTGACGCCCACGCCTGCACCCTATCCCCATAACCCAATAACCCCACTTAACCTTTTTGGACAATAAGGGGCAATTTAGCGTGGCCAATCCACCTAACCTGCACATCTTTGGACTGTGGGAAGAAACCGGAGCACCCGGGGGAAACCCACCCACACACGGATGTGTTTGGCAGGTAGGTTCGATGTGGACTGCACTTGATGCAGGGAAGCTATAAACAGACGTCTAACACTGGAGAAGATCCAACACTGTTTTATTCAACGATAGAACTGATATACATATTCAGCTGTGGGTCGACACTATACTGAACTGACTGGAGACCTTTTAGTAGCCTGACCAGACTTACGAGCTACCGCATGGTGTTTGCACTTGCTAGCTCGTGGACTCTGACTGTCTCAGTGGCTGGGTCCGAGAGAGCGGGAAACCTAGTGCCCACTGGCTTTATAGTGGTAGTGTCCTGTCTGGTGATTGGCTGCACTGTGTTGTGTGCTTACTGGTCATCCTGTGTCTCAATCACTGCCTGTCTGCATCTCATTATGTACATGAGTGGATATTATTACAGACACGGGGGGAGAATGTGCAGATTCCGCACAGACAGTGACCCAAGCCGGGAATCGAACCTGGGACCCTGGAGCTGTGAAGCAACAGTGCTACCCAATGCTACTGTCCCTGTATCCCTTGATTTTCGTTTTAATACCTAGAATTCTCCCGCTCTCTGTCTTGAGCAAATTCAACGGCTGAGCCTCCAAATCCCTCTGGGGTAGAGAATCCGCCAGCCTCAGTATGGAGAAATCTCTCCTTGTCTCAATCCTAAATTGCCTGCTCCGTACCCTGAAACCGGGACCCCTATTTTTCACCTCCCTCCCCAGACTGGGGTAAACATCCTTCCCACCAACTACCCGTCGATCCCTGTCAGAATTTTGAACGTTTGAACAACGTCGCCCCTCATTCTTCTAAACTCGAGAGAACAAAGGCTCCGTCTATTTGATCTTTCCTCATCGGACAATCCCTCTGTCGCAGGAATTACTTTAGTGATCTTCTGTTGCCCTGGTTCTATGATACCTTTCCTTCAGCGGACCAAAACTGTACACAGGGTGTGGCCTGAGCGTGTGGCTGTATTCCAAGAAACAAATATGTCTTTCTACGCAACTAAGATTGAACCATTGTTTCTTGTTCCCTGGACAATACATTATTAATATTTTTTGACACGGCAGATTACAGTGGCCTCGGGCTCTATTCAAGCAATTGGCTTCATGTCCGTAAAGCCGTGGCCAGTTAGGCATATTCCACCCCGGAGCCAATTCAGAAATAGCTTCAGTGAGGCCTGTACATTGGAATTGTGAATTGAGTTTCTATTGAAGCAAACACGGAACAGACTCTCGCAAGTCGATGCAGTCCAGAACTGTTACTGGCTGTGAAAGTTTGAAGGAGCTTGGCACGTGACTTGAAAGCTAACGGCATTCGTTCAGACGATAGGTTCTAATCGGGGTGAGAATGGAAGGGTGAGTCACTGCCTGAACTGGGCAAGGGGAGTGGGGCTGCCAGTGAGGTGTGTTGAAGGCAGGGGAGTTTGGTGATCTCATTACGATGGTGAGCTCTGTATTGCGTCAATGGGGAACAAAGTCAACGCTGACCACCCTGGAATGGCTAAAAGCAGCATTATCAGCTTAGCTTCACATCAACACACTGGAAAGAGGAGCAGGAGTGGAGCAGATGGCCCCTTGAGCCTGCTCCGCCATTCAATACGACCATGGCTAAGTATTGGCCTTAAGTCCACTCTTCTGTCCACGACCCCAGTCTCCCAATTCTCTGAGGCACCAAGAATCTGCCCGTATTAAATCCATTCAACAATGGAGCGTCCACTTCCCTCTGCGAGCGAGATTTCCAAAAATTCACAATCCTTTGAGTAAATATTTCCTCGCATCTCAGTCCAAAATGGTTGGCCCCAAATCCCGAGTCTGTGCTCCCCCTGTTTTAGATTCCCCTGGCCAGCGGGAACAATCTTTCAGTGTCCACCCTGTCACCCCCCCCCCCCCCCACCCCCACCCCCACCCCCTCAGAGTCTGGTATGTTCCAATGAGATCACCTCTCATTCTTCTGAGAATGCAGACCCAATTTTACTCACAGACTGACCCTCTCAGGGGTCTACATTAGCAGGACTAGGCACCCCAAAGTTATGTCCAAAACCCCGTTTTGGCAGACGGGAGTTGGACATTTGGCTTCGCCAGTAAATTGGGAGATAATCTGCTCTTTAACGTGTCAAAAGCTGTGATCAAACCCAGTACAATAGGAGAGATGATTGGATAAAGCAATAAGTGGGGGTTAATATGAAATGGGTAAGATAACAAGACAGCAGCTCTCATAATCATTGCCTGCGTTCCCCGCGTATGCTCCAAACTAGGACTGGTCCTGTCGATGATTTCCATGCCTAATGAATCTTGTGCATATTTCCTGCATCACTCAGAGGAGTTGGAGTCCGCTGAATCGTGTCCTCTGTAAAATTACGGCATAAAAATCAACTGTTTCCCTGCTACTTAAAGGTTTGACAATCTATGACAATGACAAACGGCACGTTTGTTTGATAGATTTACTTTTATTTGATTTGATTTGATTTCAGGATTTCATAGAATCATAGAATTTACAGTGCAGAAGGAGGCCATTCGGCCATCGAGTCTGCACCGGCTCTTGGAAAGAGCACCCTACCCAAGGTCCACACCACCACCCTATCCCCATAACCCAGTAACCCCACTCAACCAACCCTAAGGCCAATTTTGGACACTAAGGGCAATTTATCATGGCCAATTCACCTAACCTGCATGTCTTTGGACTGTGGGAGGAAACCTGAGCACCCGGAGGAGACCCACGCAGACACGGGGAGAACGTGCAGACCCCGCACAGACAGTGACCCAAGCCGGGAATCGAACCTGGAACCCTGGAGCTGTGAAGCAATTATGCTAACCACTGTGCTACCGTGCTGCCCCAAATTATCATTTTTTTTTGCCCCGATTAGAACAGATTTTTCTGTTCTAAACCAATTCGATGATGGCAGTGTTCATCTGTCAAGTACTTTGTGTCTCCATTTATTTTATCTTGAGCCCCATCCTGGGTCTAAGCGAATGTTCAATGTTTTTAATCTGTGGGAGGCTTCAGTCTGCTTTGTGACCAAGTCCCATTATCCCATTTGCCCTCTCGCTGGCGTACACTGGTCCAGGAAGGTCTCGCCTTGACCTGTCCCTCTCCCTCTCTGTATCTGTCACCTCCTCCAGCCTCAGAACCCGTCAAGCCAGGTCTGGCCTCTTGCGCATTTCCGATTTTAACCAGTCCACCCCCGGTGGCTGCACCTCCAGCTGTCTGGGCCCGAAGTTCTGGATTTTGTTTTGCTCTTTCAGGATGTGGGCGTCGCTGGCTGGGCCCAGCATTTATTTCCCATCTCTACTTAACCTTCAGAAGGGGGTGGTGAGCTGCCTTCTTGAACCACTGCAGTCCATGTGGTGTAGGTCCACCCTCTGTGCTGTTAGGGAGGACGTTCCAGGATTTTGACCCAGCGACAGTGAAGAGACGGCCGATATATTTCCAAGTCAGGGCGGTGAGTGAGTTGGAGGGGAGCCTCCAGGTGGTGGGGTTCCCAGGTATCTGCTGCCCCTGTCCTTCTAGATGGTAGTGGTCACGGGGTTGGAAGGTGCTGAATAAGGAAACTTGGTGAGTTCCATCTTTTAGACACTGCCTCCACTGTGCGTCGGTGGTGGAGGGAGTGAATGTTTGTGGAATGGGGAGCGATCAAGCGGGGCTGCTTTGTCCTGGATGGTGCCGAGCTTCTTGAGTGTTGTTGGAGCTGCGCTCATCCAGGCAAGTGGAGAGTATTCCACCACATTCCTGACTTGTGCCTTGTAGATGGTGGACAGACTTTGCGGGGGCGGGGGGGGGGGGGGGGGGGGGGGGGGGGGGGCGGGGGCGGGGGGGGCGGGGGCGGGGGGGCTGTCAGGAGGTGAGTTCTTCGTCACAGGATCCCCAGCCCCTGACCTCCTCTTGCAGCCACATGGCTGGGTCCAGTTCAGTTCAGTTTCTGGTCAGTGGTATCCCCAAGAATATTGAAACCGGCAAGCTGAACCCACAATTTTAATCAGCGTTCCTCGTTGTGTGCATCATAATAAGCAAGTCTGATGCTTTGAATTGTAATTATTTAATTCAGTTGCAAGTCTAATTAAAACCTCTCTCCAGACTCTGACCTTCAGCTCATTTCTCCAGAAGTCAGCAAGGAGTGAGAGCAAACACCCAGGGACAGCATCGCGCAGTGCGGCAAGGAACTATCAGACAGGTCTGCCAAAGGGTGGAAAGATTTGTGGGCTGGGAAAAGGTCTCCGCTGTGTGGTGCAAATGAGCAAGTATGTTTATAATTTCAAGGTGCGTAGAAAGACGATCATCTCCCGTACAACGTGCTTCAGTCCTGTCGAGTTGAAAGCTGTTGGGGCAAAGACAAGGGGAGATTACGAACTCTGCTGTGTGTTGCCTTTCCGCATGGCTATGGTCCTACGAAGAGTTATTGCAGGTCGGAAGAAACCCGGCAATCAGGAAAGAGTTAGTCCTCACCTTGTAAGTAGACAATCTGTCCGTAGAAGCCCTCCCAGTTCCAGAATTCGACTCTCCCTAATCACCCGACGCCCTTTCTATGATATGAAGGTGGAAGTTGAACCAGGTATCCGAGCTGTGGTTGGACGAAGGCCAAAGGAGTGATCAAGGCCACCTCGACCCCTTCGATGTACAAGTCACGCACCCCCTGGGGTCCAGCGCTTCAGTTGCCTTCTTGACTTTGACGGAGGCAATCCTTTTGATGAGCCGGTTAGCAAATCTCTCCTGCGTTTCCATTGGAACCGAATGGAGGGAGCTTCAATCGGCCACTGGTGTGTTTTACCTGACCTGGGAGTTTTGTTGCTGTCACCATGTCCCTGAAAAAGGAAGATTTCCATTCCACACGATTATTATTCTTCACTTTGATCAGCACAAAGACTTAAATAACTGAACAAATAGAAATGAAACATCTACTCAAATGCAGGGGGCAGATATAAAATGACAAAGCTGTATTTTGCACCAATGTCATACAGACTGGGGGAGTGCTCTTTTCATGAGTATGTTTATACCTGGCCACTACATCCGAGTACAATGCACATAGAGATCCCCAACATCTGTCTGGAGCGCCAATACTCCTAACTTTTTCACCATTGATAAAAATACTTGAATCGGTCAAAAATTAAATGGCCTCACATCTGCATTGGAATCTGCCTGCCACAGTTTGACCCATTCATTCAGTCTCTTTGCCATAAATACTCCCATTTACATCACTAATGCCACCAATCTTTGAGTCGTGGGTGAACTTGCTCTATGATGCTTTATCAAAACCAATGAATAGTTGACCCCCCCCCCCCCCCCCCCGCCCAAAGACATCGGTGTGGTGCACCAGTGATCGGTTGCTTCTATCCAGTTCACCTCATCACCAAACATCTAACCAGGTCAATAGCTTGTCTTCAATTCCACAATGTGGAGATGCCGGCATTGGACTGGGTTGAGCACAGTAAGAAGTCTTACAACAGCAGGTTAAAGTCCAACAGGTTTGTTTCGATGTCACTAGTTTTCGGAGCGCTGCTCCTTCCTCAGGTGAATGAAGAGGTATGTTCCAGAAACATATATATAGACAAATTCAAAGATGCCAGACAATGCTTGGAACGCGAGCATTAGCTGGTGATTAAATCTTTACAGATCCAGAGATGGGGTAACCCCAGGTTAAAGAGGTGTGAATTGTGTCAAGCCAGGACAGTTGGTAGGATTTCGCAGGCCAGATGGTGGGGGATGAATGTAATGCGACATGAATCCCAGGTCCCGGTTGAGGCCGCACTCATGTGTGCGGAACTTGGCTATAAGCTTCTGCTCGGCGATTCTGCGCTGTCGCGCGTCCTGAAGGCCGCCTTGGAGAACGCTTACCCGGAGATCAGAGGCTGAATGCCCTTGACTGCTGAAGTGTTCCCCGACTGGAAGGGAACATTCCTGCCTGGTGGTTGTCGCGCGATGTCCGTTCATTCGTTGTCGCAGCGTCTGCATGGTCTCGCCAATGTACCACGCTTCGGGACATCCTTTCCTGCAGCGTATGAGGTAGACAACGTTGGCCGAGTCGCACGAGTATGTACCGCGTACCTGGTGGGTGGTGTTCTCATGTATAATGGTGGTATCCATGTCGATGATCTGGCACGTCTTGCAGAGATTGCCATGGCAGGGTTGTGTGGTGTCGTGCTCACTGTTCTGAAGGCTGGGTAGTTTGCTGCAAACAATGGTTTGTTTGAGGTTGCGCAAGCTTCCACAAGCTTTAATTTTAGCAAAGAGCCTCTGGTGCCATTGAAGGGGAGTGCTGTGAAATTCTCTATTCTGCTTCACCTGCATGGCTCGGGTGCGTAGTGTTGAACAAAGAACAGAAAGCTTTGTTAACGAACAAAACTATACATTTATTACGCTACTAAGATTCGTTCACATTCCTAAAGTAGAAGGTTTCTCTGTTAAACTATGCTGTCTCTAACTAGCAGAACTCTCAAGTATGCAACTGCCCTCGATGCCAGACCCTCTTCCAGCTCTCCCCTAACTCTTAACTCCCAGAATCCCCAAAGTCAGATGATATATATATATGACTGTTCTGTGGGTCCCTCTAGTGGTAAGAAGCATCATCACTAACTTGTTAACTCTTTACATCCCAGTCAATATACATATCATTACAAGCGCCGCCACCTGCAAGCTCCCCTCCCCGCCTCGCACCCTGCCCACTTGGAAATGCATCGCACTGTTCCTTCACCATCGCTGGGACAAGACCCGAGCGCTTCCTCCCCCGGCAGCCGGGAGACGTGTAGTGATCTCTGTATGTAGTAATACATGATCAGACTATGTTAAGCTAGTACAGGCAACTGAACACTAGATGGCCACACTGTCAGGACCTATAAAAAGGTTTTCCCGCTCTTTCCTAGTGGAGTGTGTGTCAGGAGTGCATAGAGTACAGAAGAGAGACAGCTGGAGAGAAGAAGTTAATTGATATCAATATTAGCATTATCTTATTTAATAGTTTAATCTACAGTTATTTGTTTGTTTACCAGTTTAGTATTAAGTAAAAGAACTCACGAGATTATTTATATTACTCATTAAATTACTTTACCATCACTGGAAGACTATGTCTATATTTGAACAACACAGCTAGACAAAAAGAGTAATATATATATTACAATATTGTAATGTAACAGGATGGACATTCAATGTTGCGTTCACACCTTCCGAGCTCGGATTTCTTTGAAATGGCCGTTGCTAACTTGAGCAATGAGAATTGCTGACTTCTGGAGCCCAACGATTCAGATAGGGAAATTACCGGTCTCCCTAACGTTTGCAGCAAAATATATTGTTTGGGTTCTGTCGATGCTCATGAATTCTCTTTTGCCTTTTACAGCTCCTGTACTGAGAAAACCAGATGTAGATTCATGTAAAGCATTGAGAGGCTCATTGTTTGAGAACAGTTTCTCACTTGCTTCTTTGCTCCGTGTCCTTTCCGGCTAATATATTCTGTTTGTTAAAATAGAAAAAAACAACGTCTGGCGGAATCCTTGTACAATATTTAGTGTCATTCCGGGATCCAGGGAATGAAGTTATATTTCAGGACGAGGGCTTTGGATGTCAGGAAGATTGATGCTGCTTTCGTTGATTCCTGAATTAGCTGCCAAACCAAGCAAAACTTTTCAATTTAGCTATGGATAAACTGTCTGATTAAATTACCAGACACAAATTACATCTAGTCTCTTTAAAGGTGCATTGGGATGGCATCGCGTGACCGCCCTGCTGTTTTCACACAACGAGCCGCGTTGCGAATAACGGGGGAGAATTTCGATTGAATTCTTTTGCAATAAAATGGCTGAGTTAGGAGCGGGAGTAGGCCATTCAGCCCCTCGGGCCTGCTCCACCGTTCAATAAGATCATGGGCGAGATCCTCTGGTTGCCCCGGCCGGGTGTTTCTCGGAGGCGCGCTGTCCGTTGATGGCGGGATTCCATACTCCCACTACTTGTCACAATAAATGATAACGTTCTGTAGCTTTTCAAATTACTCACTGTACCTGTAGACTAGCGTCTTGTGATTCATGCACTCGGACACCCAGATCCCTCTGCATCTCGGAGCTCTGCAACCTCATCATTTAGACAACAAGCTTTTGTCTTCTTCCTGCCAAAATGGGCAATTTCACATTTGCCCACATTAGACTCCATTTGCCAGCTTTTTACCCACTCACTTATGTTGCTTTGCAGCCTCCTTACGTCCTCTTCACAACTTACTTTCCTACCTGTCTTTGTGTCGTCAGCAAATTTAGCGGCCATACCTTCAGTCCCTTCATCCAGGAAATGTATACAAATTGTAAAAGGTTGTGGCCTCAGCACTGATCCCTGTGGCACACCATTCGGCACATCCTGCCAACTAGAAAAAAACTCATTTATGCCAACTCTGTTTCCTGTTCGCTAACCGTTCTTCAGTCCATGCCAGTAGATTACCCCCTACACCGTGAGCTTTTATTTTATGTAATAATCTTTGATGTGGTATCTTATCAAATGCCTTCTGGAAATCTAAGTACAGTACATCCACCGGTTCCCCTTTATCCACAGCACATGTGACTCCTTCAATAAGTTGGTTGAACGCGATTGCCCTTTCTGTGGTGGGTGTGTAAGAAGGACACCGTGCTGGTCAGGTGTCATTGTGAGGGCAAGTGAGGGACATCAGCGTTCTCAACAAATATCAGGCCTGTGGTCTCACTTCAGCCGCCTCACTGCACTGCCCATACTGCCAACGTTAGCAACAACAACTTATATTTATATCGCACCCTTAACGTAACAAAACATCCCAAGGATCTTCAGAGGAGTAACACCATGCCACATAAGGAGATATTAGATGACCAAAACCTTGGGCAAAGAAAGTAGGTTTGGAGGAATGTCTGAAAGGTGGTTACAGAGCTAGAGACCAAGGCGTGGCCACCGATGGTGGAAAATTGTTGTTAATGTAATAGTAATAATCTTCATTATTATCACAAGTAGGCTTACATTAACACTGCAATGAAGTTACTGTGAAAAGCCCCTCGTCGCCACATTCCGGCACCTGTTTTGGTACACAGAGGGAGAATTCAGAATGTCCAATTCATCTCACAACACGTCTTTCGGGTATTGTGGGAGGAAACCGGAGCACCCGGAGGAAACCCACGCAGACACGGGGAGAAGGTGCAGACTCCGCACAGACAGTGGCCCAGCGGGGAATCGAACCCGGGACCCTGCCGCTGTGAAGCAGCAATGCTAACCACTATGCTACCATGCTGCCACGCAGACAAACACAGAAGGGGGAAGGAGGGGGAAATAATAAGGATGAAAGAGTATTTGCTTCCAATGGTGAGTCTGGAGCAGGCTTTCCTAACAGCACACTGGTTGATTAAAGTCTTTGGTTTCCAACCTTTGCTGTCGTTTAGAAAGGTTGGATTACTGCTCCAATAGAATGCATGCTTCAAATTGGGAATTAAGCTCAGTTGCCCCCAATCGGGGAAGGATTAGGGAATCATTGCAAGATTAAAGAAACCTGTTCACTCAGGCGGCGGGATTCTCCAAGCCCCCCACCGGGTCGGAGAATCGCCAGGGGGCGGCGTGAATCCAGCCGGCCGCCGAATTCTCCGGCACCGGAGATTCGGCGGGGGCAAGAATCGCTCCGCGCCGGTCGGCGCCCCCCCCCCCCCCCCCCCCCCCCCCCCGGCTGCTGTAATTCCGGTCCCGCCGGCGTGAATTAAACCACTTCCCTTACCGGCGGGACCAGGCAGTGCGAGCGGGCTCCGGGGTCCTGGGGGGGGGCGCGATCTGGCCCCGGGGGGTGCCCCCACGGTGGCCTGGCCCGCGATCGGGGCCCACCGATCGGCCGGCGGGCCTGTGCGTGGGGGCACTCTTTTCCTACGCGCGGCCATCGGCCTCCGCCATGGCCGACGGGTAGGTGAACCCCCTCCCCGTGCATGCTCGCGGATGACGTCAGCAGCCGCTGACGCCCCCGCGTATGCGCGGACTTCCACCGGCCGGCGGAGTCCCTTCGGTGCCGGCTGGCGTGGCGCCAAAGGCCTTCCACGCCAGCCGGCGGGACGGCAACCACTCCGGCGCGGGCCTAGCCCCTAAAGGTGAGGGTTTGGGCCCTAAAGGTGCGGAGAAATCCGCACCTTTGGGTGGCCCGACGCTGGAGTGGTTCACACCGCTCCATCCCGCCGGGACCCCCCGCCCCGCCGGGTAGGGGAGAATTCCACCCAGGGTGTCTGGAGGGGAACTGGGAGAGTCTGTGACTTTAATCTGCTGTCTTGGAAATAAATTGTTTTTAAGGCACTGGCTAATTTCAGCCTCATTCTTCAGCACACAATGATTGGAATTAACAATTATAATAGGGAGTGCGTTATATCTTGGAAAATCATGGGATTGGAGATTACAGGCCTTTGGGTCATTACTCCCTGGGGCTTGTACGGCTCAGTATTTGCACTATTTTCTGCTATTTCAAATTTACAACATCGGCAGCATTTTGTTTGTATTGTAAACCCCTACGGTGCAGAAGCAGGCCATTCGGCCCATCAAGTCTGCACCGACCCTCTGAAGGAGCACCCGCCCTAGGCCCACGCCCACGCCCGATGCCCGTAGCCCCACCCAACCCGCACAGCCTCAGACACTAATCGAATTACATGTATTGATGAACTCAGAACACGTCAGTGGCATAGGGGAGGTTGTATTGTACTTTATTTTCTGAGACAGAGATGTTGACCCGGTGAAGATGAGGAGATCGTATCTGCCATGCCTCCCTGCTCTTCCTGCTCTGGAACCATTATCAGCTACTGGGGTAGTTTAGGTATTTTAGTTCTTGGAGGTGAGGCTATTGAGAATGCCCCCCCCCGCCCCCAGTACCCCAGTGGGTGTCTGGAAATGAGGCGAGATTGGAGGTCCATTATTTGATTTAATTAAAATCGAATTGCTCGGGCGAGAAGGGCTTTAAAATAATGACATCCCGAAAAGACCATGTCAGTATTCTGGCCATTTGACCACAGCCAAATGATTTCACCGAACGGGCAAAGTGGAGGGCAGCGGAGTCGGCCGATGGGTGTGGTTGGGTGATGGACCCCACAGAGCGGTTTCAGACCAGCTACAGGGGGGGGTCATGCGAGGGAGGAACAAGACGGACGACCATGAGAACCCATCTCCTGGTGAAGAGTAGCTGCCTGCAGGGCAGGGCAGCAGGAGAATCGAACCCAACTATTAGAGGCCTATACATGGCTCCCAGACTCCATAAGACATAGGAGCGGAAGTGAGGCCATTCGGCCCACCGATTCCACTCCACCATTCAATCATGGCTGATTTCAACTCCATTTACCCGCTCTCTCTCCATAGCCCTTAATTCCTCGAGAAATCAAGAATTTATCAACTTCTGTCTTAAAGACACTCAACGTCCCGGCCTCCACCGCCCTCTGTGGCAATGAATTCCACAGACCCACCACTCTCTGGCTGAAGAAATTTCTCCTCATCTCTGTTCTAAAGTGACTCCCTTTTATTCTAAGGCTGTGCCCCCGGGTCCTAGTCTCCCCTGCTAATGGAAACAACTTCCCTACGTCCACCTTATCTAAGCCATTCATTATCTTGTAAGTTTCTATTAGATCTCCCCTCAACCTCCTAAACTCCAATGAATATAATCCCAGGATCTTCAGACGTTCATCGTATGTTAGGCCTACCATTCCTGAGATCATCCGTGTGAATCTCCGCTGGACCCGCTCCAGTGCCAGTATGCCCTTCCTGAGGTGAGGGGCCCAAAATTGCTCACAGTATTCTAAATGGGGCCTAACTAGTGCTTTATAAAGCTTCAGAAGTACATCCCTGCTTTTATATTCCAAGCCTCTTGAGATAAATGACAACATTGCATTTGCTTTCTTAATTACGGACTCAACCTGCAAGTTTACCTTTAGAGAATCCTGGACTAAGACTCCCAAGTCCCTTTGCACTTCAGCATTATGAATTTTGTCACCGTTTAGAAAATAGTCCATGCCTCTATTCTTTTTTCCAAAGTGCAAGACCTCGCACTTGCCCACGTTGAATTTCATCAGCCATTTCTTGAACCACTCTCCTAAACTGTCTAAATCTTTCTGCAGCCTCCCCACCTCCTCAATACTACCTGCCCCTCCACCTATCTTTGTATCATCGGAAAACTTAGCCAGAATGCCCCCAGTCCCATCATCCAGATCGTTAATATATAAAGAGAACAGCTGTGGCCCCAACACTGAATCCTGCGGGACACCACTCGTCACCGGTTACCATTCCGAAAAAGAACCTTTTATCCCAACTCTCTGCCTTCTGCCTGACAGCCAGTCGTCAATCCATGTTAGTACCTTGCCTCGAATACCATGGGCCCTTATTTTACTCAGCAGTCTCCCGTGAGGCACCTTATCAAAGGCCTTTTGGAAGTTAAGATAGATAACATCCATTGGTTCTCCTTGGTCTCACCTATTTGTTATCTCTTCAAAGAACTCTAACAGGTTTGTCAGGCACGACCTCCCCTTACTAAATCCATGCTGACTTGTCCTAATCTGACCCTGCACTTCCAAGAATTTAGAAATCTCATCCTTAACGATGGATTCTAGAATCTTGCCAACAACCGAGGTTAGGCTAATTGGCCTATAATTTTCCATCATTTTTCTTGTTCCCTTCTTGAACAGGGGGGTTACAACAGCGATTTTCCAATCCTCTGGGACTTTCCCTGACTCCAGCGACTTTTGAAAGATCATAACTAACGCCTCCACTATATCTTCAGCTATCCCCTTTCGAACTATAGGATGTAGCCCATCTGGGCCCAGAGATTTATCAATTTTTAGACCTCATAGTTTCTCTAGCACTTTCTCCTTTGTGATGGCTACCATATTCAACTCTGTCCCCTGACTCTCCTGAATTGTTGGGATATTACTCATGTCTTCTACTGTGAAGACTGACGCAAAGTACTTATTTAGTTCCTCAGCTATTTCCTTGTCTCCCATCACAAAATTGCCAGCGTCATTTTGGAGCGGCCCAATGTCTACTTTTGCCTCCCGTTTGTTTTTAATGTATTTAAAGAAACTTTTACTATCATTCCTTTTCTTTAAAAATATGTTTTATTGAAATTTTTTCGATCAAAATTTTTTCCCTTTACAGATCAAACATAACAGTAAAGAAAGTTTAACAATAAACAAATAGCTAATCAACATGGTAATCTCAACGTTTAACATAAACTAAAACTTCCACCCCCCCCCCCCCTCCCCCCTGGGTTGCTGCTGCTGGTCATCTATCTTCCCTCTAACGTTCCCCTAGGTAGTCGAGGAATGGCTGCCACCGCCTGGTGAACCCTTGAGCCGATCCTCTCAGGGCAAACGTTATCCGCTCCAGTTTTATGAACCCCGCCATATCGTTTACCCAGGTCTCCAGTCCGGGGGGGTTTCGCCTCCTTCCACGTGAGTAGAATCCTACGCCGGGCTACTAGGGACGCAAAGACCACAACGTCGGCCTCTTTCGCCTCCTGCACTCCCGGCTCATCCGCAACTCCAAATAGAGCTAACCCCCAGCCTGGTTTGACCCGGGCCTTCACCACCCGCGAAATCACTCCCGTCACTCCCCTCCAATACCCCTCCAGTGCCGGGCACGACCAAAACATATGTGCATGGTTTGCCGGGCTTCCGCCGCACCTCCCACACTTGTCCTCCACTCCAAAGAACCTGCTCAGTCTTGCTCCCGTTATGTGTGCTCTATGTAGCACCTTGAATTGTTTTACTATCATTCCTAATGTTACTGGCTAGCCTACCTTCATATTTGATCCTCGCTTTCCTTATTTCTCTCTTTGTTACCCTCTGGCATTCAAACTCGGAATTTGGATTTTTATAGTGGGATTTACAAGGAATTTTGCAGTGGACAGCCAGACCATTCACAGCAACTCATGTTTAAGCTCCACGTGGAGCTCCTCTCACCCAACCTCAGTCACCCTATCACCATCCCCCTTCCATCCCTTTCTCCCTCCTGTGTTTGACTGGCTTCCTCGTGAATACATCGGCGTTGTTTGCCTCATCCTGTGCTGGCTCTCTGGGAGTAACGTCCTGTTCACTCCAGTGAAGGAATAGGTTTACAACATGGAAAGAGGCCCCTTGGCCCAGCTTGTCCATTCTGCCCAGTTTTTACCACTAAGGAGGTCCCAATTGCCCGCATTTGGCCCATGTCCCTCTATAATCTTACCCAATTAACTGTCTAAATGCTTTTTAAAAGACAAAATTGTACCCGCCTCTACTACTGCCTCTGGCAGCTCGTTCCCGACACTCCCCACCCTCTGCGTGAGAAAATTGCCCTTACCATGGTGATCTGCCGAAACCCGCTAGTGGGCCCAATGTTAATCAGTCTCCAAGGCGTTTCTGTATTAAACTGATTTGAATGAAAACAAACGTCAGGCGTGACAAGAGTTAATAAAGGTGAGAGTTGAAGGTGTTTCAATGTGGCATCGGGTTATTCTTGGTGAAGGTAAACTGATGCAGCAAACTGCTTTGGCCCCCGACAGGAATTAAAGGAGAAGATGAACGAGCTGCTGCCGCTGATCCCGGTCCTCGATCAGTACAAATCTGACGCCAGGCTGATCCTGAGGTTAAAAGAAGAAGTCCGGAACCTGTCGGTGGTGTTGCTGGGAATCCAGGAAGAAATGGGTGCCTATGACTATGAGGAGCTCCAGCACAGGGTCATGCTCCTGGAGCAGAGACTACATGCTTGCATGCAGAAACTGGGTAAGGACTTCATCCTAACAATGTTGACGTTCACGTCGTCACTTCCCTTCTCTTTTGTCCTGCCCGTGTTACTGATGGCGTTGGCAAAGAGCTGCCACAGGGCACATGATGGCCAAACAGGCCTCGCGTCTCTGGTTGAAATGAAATGAAACGAAAATCGCTTATTGTCACAAGTAGGCTTTAAATGAAGATACTGTGAAAAGCCCCTAGTCGCCACATTCCGGCGCCTGTTCGGGGAGGCTGGTACGGGAACTGGTACTGGTTGGTTGAGGGACCTGCGCTGGTCTTTTTCTTTAAGCCACCTTGTCAGCTTGTAGGCCTGTTCTCTCCAGGTTTGCTTTGTCCCAGCCCTTTCCCCGAAAGGAATTGAATATTTTAATAGCCTGCGTGCCGACCTAGCCCAATGCAGACTCACCCATTTGCCTTTTCTTTTTCAGGCTGCGGGAAGCTAACAGGAATCAGTAACCCGTTCACCGTCAGGGCATCGGGCTCCCGCTTTGGTGCCTGGATGACGGACACTCTGGCTTCCAGCACAGAGAATCGGGTAGGTGGACAACTCAGGGGGGAGGGGGGGGGGACAATGGGGAGAGGCGGATGGGGGGCAGTGGAGGGGGGGGGGTTTGCTACTCTGGGGGTGGAGGATATTGCAGAGCCGAAATACGTACTGGAGACAACGGGGCTGGGGCGGGAGCCAGGTCGCGGAGTTCATGTAGTGAATTGGGTGGGGTGTAGAGTCTGAGCCGGGTGGAACATATGCCACTGAAGGGGTGATGTGAAGAGTCAAGAGTGAAACATCAGTAAAATGAGTGATTTGTCTCCGAATTGCTCCAAGTCTTGTTCCATACACAGTGGAAGCGGTGAGTATTGTCTCTGAATGCTACCTGCCATGATTATGAGGGGCATGGATAGAGTGGATGGGCAGGCACTCTTTCCCAGGGTGGAGGGGTCAGTCACCAGGGGGTTTAGGTTTAAGGTCTCTGGGGCAAAGTTTAGAGGTAATGTGTGAAGCAGGGTTTTTACACAGAGGGTGGTGAGTGCCTGGAACGCGTTGCCAGGGGAGATTGTAGAAGCAGATACATTTGTCAAGACATCTTGACAAACACATGTATAGGATGGGTATAGGATGGGTATAGGATGGGTATAGAGGGATACAGCACTAGGAAGTGCTGAGGATTTTGGCGATGATTGGTATCATGATCGGTACAGGCTTGGAGGGCCGAAGGGCCTATTCCTGTGCAGTATTGTTCTTGGCTTTATTCTATGCATTGGAATCCACTCTGAGGAAGATATACAAAGATTGAGAGGGATGGGAAAAAAAACATTGATTCCTGCCACGCAAAAATGACTACATTTCCAAAACCACTTTGTTGTCTGTGAAGGATTTTGAACCGTCCAGTCTGCATGAAAGGCGCTATAGAAATGCATGTACTTCTCTTTCTTTTAATCCTCCAACCCATTGTAACCCTTGGACAAGGATGTGAAGATAACATTAAGCAAAAGCGTCCAAATCGTTTTTTCTCATAACAAGAAGTCCATTGGAGGTCATTGTACAGTCAATATTGGAAGCTCCAGGGACCCTACCAGCTGAAGGGTTATACCAGTTAGGTTGTTGCGCACACTTGTGTATTATCTAAGGTTTGTTTAAGTTTGATGCTGCCGCGTCCCTTCTCAACCTTGTTCCTCACCCTCACCTACATACTCATCGTTTGAGCTCAGACATTGGTCGCGGATTTCATTCAGCCTTGGGAAAGCAAGGCGGGAGTAATCTGATCCTGTCATCGGAATGTAGGAACAGGAGGGGGCCACTCGGCCCCTCGAGCCTGTCCTGCCATTCGGTTAGGTCGCGGTTGATCTGTATCTTAACTCCATCTTACCCACCCGAGTTCCGTACACCCCAATACCCGCACCTAACAAAAATATCTCAATCTCAGTCCTGACATTTTCCAACCTCTTTTTAGGGAAGACATCCTGATCTCCTCTCCCGACTCGTGCAAAGGGTTGCTTCTTCTTGGCATCTTCCCTGATTGGCCCAGCTTCCATTTTAACGTCATTCCCTCTAGTTGTGGACATCCCCCCCCCCCCCCCCACACACACACACACACACTCACACGGCCCCACTGCACCCCCCCTCTCCATTCAACAGATTTTGTTTCTGTCTATCTCTTATCTAATTCAATAATCAAAGAACAAAGAAAAATACAGCACGGGAACAGGCCCTTCGGCCCTCCAAGCCTGTGCCGATCATGATGCTCTAACTAAAAAAAAACACCTTCCGCCCTTACTAATTAGGAGATCTGAAATTAATGAAGGGGTGAATTAAAGGGGGCGGCTCCTACAAAGGACAAATGAAGCACAGCCCAAAAAGAACAAAGAGGAACGCAAACTTAAAAAACATCAAATCCAACCCCTGCGGTGCCCACCGTGCACGGACGGCCTCGAGTGTGCCCGTGGACACCGCATGCCCCCTCTCCAGGGACACCCGGCCGCGAATGAGGCCACGGACGAGGGGCAGACATGCCGACCGGATGTCCCCCTCGATCGCCCACTGCCTGGGCCTGTTTCTGGCGAGTTTCGCCAGGCCCAGCAGCAGGTTCACGAGGAGGACCTCTGCCTTCCCCGCGCCCGCTCCGCACCGGGCGCCCGTAGATCAGGGGCGTGCAAACAAAACTTTAACAGCAACGTTGTTAAGAAACCCAAAAGGGAGTGCAGCCTAGGGCATTGTGTACCCATCCAGGTGCCTCTTAAATGTTGTTAATCATCTTACACACTTCAATCAAATCACCCATTACTCGTTCACATTCCAGCAAATGCAAACTTTAGCGATTTGCTCTTATTTGGGGTTAGATATGGCCCTCCGAACCTGTGGGCGATCGGTCGCACCGTTAGGCTGGCAGATGAGGAAACAGGGGAAGAATTTGGACCCAGGGTAAACATATCTCACTTAACCATATTTTATGGGGTCAGAACCATTTTACATCGGCAACCATTAGTAGAATATTAATCTTTTTGGATATCATTCATGTGTGGAACATTATTATTCAGTATCTTTCAAAAATGCTTCCCTGGTAATGACCCATTTAGCATTCATGGCGAGTACCCAGGTAATTAATTTGGACATTACTGATGACACTGCAACAGTTCATGTCCTAGCCATGGGATTAATGGATTGTTTTTACAGATTCTACATTGGTAATTAGAACAGTGAATGATGCCACTGACGCTAAATTGTTGACTAATCTAACCTCTCCCAGCTGATACTAATTAATATCACAATGTCTCGGTGGCATGTTTGTGAGATGCATTAAAATCGAACCTTTATGGATGAGGGACAAAGTGGTGAGTTGGCCTCCCTTGAGCACAATAAAGGCGTGATCTCGCCTCTCTTTTCGGGAGTGTGGCACTCTTTGGGGAGCTCAGGGAGTTGCTGCTTTCGAACCGCAGAATCACTTCCAAAAAATGTCTTTAGTCTATCTGACCAGTGGCGGAGATGGTAACATTCCAGCAAGCATGGGGCCCTTCGATGATCTGATGGAGGGAGCGTCCTGCTCTGCACAACAATGGACTGGAGAGCTTGGAAAATCAAGTGACTCCCATTGCGAGGGATGGGAAGCCAGCCAAACATGGAATTCGGTGCAGAACGAAGATCCCTCTCTACTCCCCCCCCCCCCTCACTGAGTGCTGCAGGCTAGGTTCCCGAGAATTGGATTCATCGTAGAACTCCCTCTATTACTGCCCCATCAAACACTCCTGGCGTAGAGCTACCTCCGCACTGTCTCTAATTCTGACCTCAAGAGCCACCTTGCCCCAGTATGCCAGTGTACTGCTCCAATGCACACATCATGTCGAACCCAGATTGTGACAATTCCCAGAGTGGTTTTTGTCATTCACTTGATTGGTCAGTTTTCAGCTCATTACCTTGGACTGGATTTAAACCTTCATTCCTGTGACAATTTTCATCGTCAAGTTTCTATTCAACAGAACCACAGGTACCCCCCCCCCCCCCCCGTCAAGCCTAATCCCAATGTCCCGCTCCTTCCGAATCCCCTTTAATGTTGCTTTGTAAAATAATTTGTTCACTCTGTTTGTAACAGGGAATTTCACTTTCAAACCCAACGGCCGTTGGGATTCATTGTTTCCGCCAGGGTGCACCCCCACCCGTGGGTTTCCTGATGGCGAGGGGGGGCTTCAATGGGAAAACCCATTGACAAGCAGTGGGAAGAGAGATTTCCGCCACCCAGCAGATAGGCTATCTTCGATTTTGCCCTCTCACGCCTCCTGTTGACCACCGGAAGCAATTGACCACCTTTCACTGTGGTGAGGACCTTAAATCTGAACTGGTGAAAGATGCTGAAGTTCTTCCCTGCTAAAGTCCCATCCTGGGACCTTCCAGATGCTCCTCACCACCCTGCAGTGAGGTGGCCAAAAAAACGCCCGAGTAGTCAAACTCCAGCAGAAGCAAGCCCCAGTCCGGGTTCATCATCAACTCCTCGCTCTTCCATTGTGAGGCCGAGAAATTGGCCACCACCGAATTTGAGTGGAGGGGAAGTCATGAACGTTGGGGAGGGGTGGGGGAGGGTCTGAGTGACTGAAGGTGCAGCTATCAATGGTGAGGATGGTGGGATGCACAAAAGGTCAGAGTCAGGCAAAGGTTCAATCTGGGGGAATAGATTCTAAAAGGAAGAAACACAGAACTGTGAAGGTGCCACTATCAGGAGAGACTGGACAGAATGCAGCATATTTCTCTTGTAAGGAGAAGGCTGATGGGTGAGCTCTCAGAAGTTGTTGAAGATTATGAATGGATTTGATAGTGTGGGTGAGGTGATTGTTCAGTGAGGGCAGACGCCCGGACTCGAGCCTGGATTACTGGGAGAAGCTCACTTTCCCTTGGCTGGCTCGCCCAGTTTTAATTTTGGGGGCTCGATGGTTCTTCGGTTGGTGTGAGATGGGACCTCCACTCATCTCCAGGAGCTGCCAGCCAAGGAGAGGCCACCAGCCCTGGGCCCCTCCAGGATTGGTGGCCGCTGCCGGCGTTGCAGGAAACCCAGGAGAAAGGGGAGGGGGGGGGCTGTGGATGCCGCCAAACCGAAGTAAGTCCCAGGACCTGGCCAGGGCACGGCCCAGCGAGGGAGTGGGGACAGGGGGGTGGGGGGGGGGGGTGTTGAGCAGGGATGGGGCACGGGGGGGGGGGGGTGTGTGTGTGAGGGAGGAGGGCGGATTGGAGCGAGGAGGGGGTACTGGAAAGGAAGCATTGCCCCCCCCCCCATCTCTGCACCCTTTTCACTGACCAGCAGCCCAGGCTACACATTGTCCGCAGGCCTTACCCCCCTCCTGTTTAAACAGGGTGGCGATGCTGTGAAGCTGTTGATTGGCCATTTACTGCTCACTTGAGGGCCTCAATTGGTCCATGGGGCGCAGCCAGTGAATTGTGATGTGGTAGGTGGGCAGGCAGTGGGCATGCTGCCGATGGCACCCCTCCCTAAGCTAAAGGTCCTCCCACTTAACCGCCCACCACTGGGTGGCTTATAAAATTCCACCCAATGTCTCCACACAGAAGCAAGTCCACGCCATCAATATAAATCCCGTAACAGCCTCCCCGAACAGGCGCCGGAATGTGGCGACTAGGGGCTTTTCCCAGTAACTTCATTGAAGCCTACTTGTGACAATAAGCGATTTTCATTTCATAAAGTGATCACTAACAAATCCAAGTAGTAACTCAGGAGAAACTTCTACTGATGTGAATAGACCACATGGAGTGGTTGAGGTAAATGGCATGAAAGAGAATGCTCCATAAAAGGGTGGGGAAGGAATGGAAGGATATGCTGATGTTGAGAGAGAGAGAGAGAGGAGGCTGATGTGGAGAATGTGGTTACGTTGGGGCAAAGAGTCGGGCTTTGGGTTGTAAGTTCTACCTGATGAGCTCTTACTTGGTGCCAGTCCCCTGGTTGCGGTTTTAATAAATCCCTGGTTGAAAATACAACGATCTGTGGTGCTGAGGGGGGCCACCCCTCTGGAGGGGCAGGAACCTGCTACAGGGATAGTATCCCCGAATCGCACAACCTTGGGACTGATCCAAGCCGGCTGGCAAATCTCGCCGGATTCCGGAGCAAACTGATCAAGCCATGGGCGGTTCAGGTCAAGCTGGTGCTGGGGTCGAGGGTCACCTGGAGCGGAGGAATGGAGTGGCATGCAGGCAGCGAAGGAGTTAACCTAGTCCGGCGCAGGGGGCGGCACGTGGCACAGTAGTTAGCACTGGGACTAGAGCGCTGAGGACCCGGGTTCGAATCCCGGCCCTGGCTCACTAACCGTGTGGAGTTTGCACATTCTCCCCATGTCATAGAATCATAGAATTTACAGTGCAGAAGGAGGCCATTCGGCCCATCGAGGCTGCACCAGCCCTTGGAAAGAGGACCCTACTTAAGCCCACACATCCACCCTATCCCAGTAACCCCACCTAACCTTTTTTGGACATTAAGGGACAATTTATCATGGCCAATCCACCCAACCTGCACACCTTTGGACTGTGGGAGGAAACCGGAGCACCCGGAGGAAACCCACGCAGACACGGGGAGGACGTGCAGACTCCGCACAGACAGCGACCCAGCGGGGAATCGAACCTGGGACCCTGGAGCTGTGAAGCAACTGTGCTACCACCCCCACAACCCAAAGATATGCAGGTTAGGGGATTGGCCACGGTAAATTGCCCCTTAATTGGGGAAAAAAATAATCAGGTTACTCTAAATGTATTTTTTGAAAACCTACTCCGGTGCCAAGAATTTGCCAAATTCTCCACGTAGGTTTTTATTTGCGTTGACGCGCGTTATTAAAATGTCCGGCGTTTGGACAGCTGGATGTGAGACGTCCTTTCAGACACTGCACACGGCAAGCGGCCCACCCACATTTCTAACAGTCTACCAGGCATAACACCTCTGTTAATAACCACAAAAATTAACAAGAAACATTTGGGATGTGAGCCCACTCACATCTTAAAACCAACAACATGTTGGGTTTATTAGTCAGACTAGTGCGCGGTTAAACATGAGAATCAGCTCAGGGGATTAATTAATGCCAGCTCGTCAGCACTGCGCTGGTGTCACTGTGGAGCAAGAGAGCTGTGAATGTCAGCGGAGTTAGCCTGAAAGCACTTGCAGCCCCCGCCTTTTCTCGATAAAACTTGTCTCCGTGCGAGCTTTGAACAGTTATCGAGTTGCTAATTATTTTCTGTGGAAAACACAGTAAAACTCAAGAGTTGATAGCCTGGGATTCAGACATGGTTATGCCAAGGGCAGATGGTTAGACCACCTTGCTGAAGCTGGTGATGGGCAGCATGGTAGCACAGTGCCTAGCACTGTGGCTTCACAGCAGCAGGGTCCCAAGCTCGATTCCAGCCTCGGGTCACTGTCTGTGCAGAGTCTGCACATCCTCCCCGTGTGTGCGTGGGTTTCCTCCGGGTGCTCCGGTTTCCTCCCACAGTCCAAAGACGCGCAGGTTAGGTGGATTGGCCATGCTGAATTGCCCAAAAAGGTTAGGCGGGGTTATTGGGTTACGGGGATAGGGTGGAACTGAGGGCTTAAGTGGGTCGGTGCAGACTCGATGGGCCGAATGGCCTCCTTCTGCACTGTATGTTCTATGTTCTATGAATGCCTGGCACGTGTGTGGGACAAATGTTACTTCTCATTTATCATAGAATTTACACTGCAGAAGGAGGCCATTCGGCCCATCGAGTCTGCACCGACCCTTGGAAAGCGCACCGTACCCAAGCCCACACATCCATACTTTCCCAGTAACCCAATAGCCCCACCCAACCTTTTTGGACACTAAGGGCAATTTATGATGGCCAATCCACCTAACCTGCACGTCTTTGGACTGTGGGAGGAAACCGGAGCACCCGGAGGAAACCCACGCACACACGGGGAGGATGTGCAGACTCCGCACAGACAGAGACCCAGCGGGGAATCGAACCTGGGACCCTGGAGCTGTGAAGCAACTGTGCTAACCACTGTACTACCGTGCCCCCTTTATCAGCCTAAGTCAGGTCTTGCCGCATTTATACATGTACTGATTCATTATCTGAGGAGTCGCGAATGGTGCTGAACATTGTGCAGTCATCCGCAAACATCCCCACTTTATGTTGGAAGACAGGTCATTGATGGGCCGAATGGCCTAATTCTGCTCCTATATCTCATATCTTATGATGAAGCAGCTGAAGATGGTTGGGCCTCGGACGCGCTCCTGAGGAACTCCTGCAGTGATGTCCTGAAGCTGAGATGATTGACCTCCAACCACCACAACCATCTTCCTTTGTGCCGGGTATGACTCCAACCAGCGGAGAGTTTTTGCGAGAGTTCCTTAATGCCACATTCGGTCAAAGGGGAGTCACTCTCACCTCTGGAGTCCCGCTGTTTTTCTCATGTTTAGAGCAAGGTTGCAATGAGGTCAGGAGCTGAGTGACCCCGACGGAACCCTAGCGAGCAGATTATTGCAAAGCAAGTACCATTTGATAGCGCTGTTGATGATCCCTTCCATCACTCTCCTGATGATCGAGAATAGACTTTATCCCCACTGCGACTCTGCAGTGGTCACTCCTGCCAATACTGTCACGGACAGGTGTATCGGTGACAGGTGTATCGGTGACAGGTGTATTGGTGACAGGTGTATCGGTGACAGGTGTATCGGTGACAGGTGTATCGGTGACAGGTGTATCGGTGACAGGTGTATCTGTGAGGATGAAGTCAAGTAGGTTGGTTCGCTCACCACTTGCCGCTAACAGCTATGTCCTTTCGGACTCGGCTGGCTCAGTTAGCAGTGGTATTACCCAGCACTGACCCATCAGCTGAGATGGGGCCGGGGATGTGTGAGTATGACGATGTCGGGTTGTTGCTTGATCATTCTATGAGAAAGTTGTCCCAATTTTGACACAAGCTGCCAGATATTAGAAAAGGAGATTTTCCAGGGCCGAAAGGGCTGTCGTCGTTCCAGGTTCCAGGGTCGACGCCGGATGATCCGTCTGGTTTCATTCCTTTTAGACAGCGTCGCAGTTCGATACAACTGAGTGACTCGCTCAGCCATTTCCGAGGGGCAATTCAGAGTCAATCACATTGCTGTGTGGGCCTGGAGTCGCGTGTAGGCCAGACCGGGTAAGGGCGGCAGATTTCCTCCCCTAAAGGGGCATTAGTGAACCAGATGGGTTTTTACAACAATCGACAATGTGGTTTTGGTCACCATTAGGGGACATTTGCGAGGAGAGCACGGTAGCATACTGGTTAGCACAGTTGCTTCACAGCTCCAGGGTCCCGGGTTCGATTCCCGGCTTGGCTCACTGTCTGTGCGGAGTCTGCACTTCCTCCCCGTGTCTGCGTGGGTTTCCTCCGGGTGCTCCGGTTTCCTCCCACAGTCGAAAGATGTGCAGGTTAGGTGGATTGGCCATTCTAAATTGCCTTTAGTGTCCAAAAAGGTTAAGTGGGGGTTACGGGGATAGGGTAGAAATGTGGGCTTGAGTAGGGTGCTCTTTGTAAGGGTCGGCGCAGACTCGATAGGCCGAATGGCCTCCTTCTGCACTGTAAATTCTGTGATTCTATGATTCATTAGATTATCTTTCAATCCCAGGTTTATTAGCTGAATTTAAATTCCACCTAGTGCCCTGGTGGGATTTGAACTCATGACCCCAGAGCTTGTGCCTGGGCCTCTGGATTACAAGTCACGTTGCCAATGGTTATGAAGCCTCTTGGGGAAGCAGTCCCACTGGTCAGTGGTTCCATCGGGTACTGCTGCTAGCCCTACCCACACTCCCCGCCTCTCCCCATTCCCAGGCCATGTCCACATTTGCAAGGGCAGTGAAAGTGTTCGCAATCCGCTTCACAGTCACGCTGATCTGAGTATTTCTTAAATGGTAAGAAATGTAGCAAGGGGAGTGTGTGGCCTTGTCCACAAGTCACCAAAGGCTATCTGGTAGGCGCTGCGAGCTGCAAGGAAGGCGAATGAAATGCTAGCCTTCATCGCAAGAAGATTTGAGCACAGGAGTAGCGAGGACTTGCTTCAATTGTATCGGAGCTTTGTTAGACCGCACCTGGAGTATTGGGTGCAATTCTGGTCCCCTTTCCTCAGAAAGGATATTGTTACCATAGCGATTGGGGAAAAACTGGGCCTGTATTTTCTAAAGTTTCGAAGAATGAAACGTGATCTCATTGAAACCTACAAAATACTTGAAGGAATAGACAGGGTCGATGCAGGTAAGATGTTTCCCCTGGCTGGGGAGTCTAGAACCAAGGAGCACAATTTCAAAATAAGGGGGAAGTCACTTAGGATCGAAATGAAGAGAAATGGCTTCACACAGAGGGTTGTAAATATTTGGAATTCTCTACCCCAGAGGTTGTGGAAGCTCAGTCCCTGAGTGTGTTTAAAGCAGAGATTGATAGATTTCTGATTAACAATGATGCAAAGTGTTATAGGGATAGTGGGTATAAAAGGCATTGAACTGTCCAATCAACCATGATCATAATAAATGGCACAGCAGGCTCGATGGGCTGAATGGCCTACTCCTGTTCCGATGATAGGAACCGCAACACACACTCAAGCAGAAAGTACTGGCTCGGCATGGAAACCCCAGACTGAAACTTAAAGATCTGCATTTAGGTAGTGTTTGTCGCAAACACCAGCCATCTCGGAGTTTTACAGCCAAGTTTTACTGTCTGGTCACTGTTGCAATGTAGGAGACGCAGAACCAATCTGCACATGCTCGCCCTAAACAGCAAGGCGATCAGAACATCTGTTTCTTGTGCTGCTGATTGAGGGATACACATTGGGTGTGCACGCCAGGGAGAACTCCCATGCGCCTCTCTGAACCAGTGCCACGCGATCTTGTACACCCACCAGAGATGGCTGGCAAGTCCTCGGTTTAATATCTCGTTGGGAAAAGGTCATCTCCCACAGTGCAGCACTCTGCTGAATCTTAGTTACAAAAGGCCGTCACGCCTTGATCGGCGAGCTTGCTGCAAAATAAATCCGACCAGAGAGCCATCGCACAAGCGTGCAGTTTGGTTAAACCAGCCAATACAGGGGTCCGAGCAAAATCCAAGATGCATCATTAATTAATTCAGAAATCTTATTCTGGGACTTGCCACTGTGAGGAGACAGGCGAGGATCAGGGAGCTACAGGGAACATGGTGGGTAGGTTAGCTTGAGGCAAACATGTAAAATAATTGGTACTGTGGTGATGTGCATCAATGTAAATGCATGTAGGCTAGCTAGACACTAGGGGGAGCACCAGAGACATCACACACACACACTCAACCAATAGATCAGGTAGATAGGACACGACCAATGGACATTCACGACACACACAGAGGTGACACGACCACAGGGGGGCATTACACCAACCCATATATAAAGGACACCACACACATGATCTGCCTCTTTCCAGTGGAGATAGTCAGTGAGTAGAGACACAGGGTTGATTCAATATTACACCCACCACGTGGATTGCAGCAACTGGTTAGTCAGTCTGGGTAGCTATAGTAGGATTAGCAGTAGTGTCGAACCCGAGTAATAGAAGTGTAAATAGTTTAATAAACGGGTTGTAGTTATCTCCACGTCTGAACCTTCCTTTGTCAAGTGCACCACAAGGAAGCCACTTATGTTACACCTACAACATAACAAATCATGGTACCAGGAGTGAACTGTTTCAATCCATATAACCATACCTCAGCGTTCAGTGACAACCAGCAACGATACCCAGGCAAGATGTTCGAGATCCGGGTTCCACAGCAGCTCCAGTGCCACGGCGATCTCCGCGAAAACTGGCGGGCATTCCGGCAAATGTTTGAAATCTTCCTGGTAGCAGCCGAACTAGAGGACGTGGCCGATGCTGAAAAGACAGAGCTTCTCCTCACCATCGCCGATGCCAGAGCAGAAGAAATCTTTTAAAAATTCAACTTCTCCAAAGGGCAAAACAGGAGCTGTTTGCGTCGGAGCAAGGTTTGCGTCCAACCAGCAAGGAAAGGTAAGAGACACACCAGTACTCACCACGAGGCCGAGATGCCGGAGCAGAGAACAGTTTTGATTGGCGGCCGTCTTTCTAAAGGGACTGCAGTTGCGCGAGAAGCGCACAGAAAGGGAAGGTCCAATTGCACACGCGCGAGACGCCGCGCATGCGCAATCACGTAAACAGCCCCCGGTACAGGAACAGCGAGTTGCACATGCGCAGACGCTTCCCACGTATGATGTCACATGCGTCATGACGTCAGAGGCCCCGGACCACGCCCATTTAAAGGGGAAACGTCCCAAATCAAAGCAAAAATCTTTTAAAGCCGTAAAACAACCTTCTTTCACCTGGAATGACAGCACAATGCCTCAAAATGAACCCGGAAATGAAATTAACCTCCGAAGAACCCTGCAACAAGCAGTTATCTACGCCCAAACTGATGATTCCGACCTTGAATACCTCAAAACCGACCTTTACATTTTCTCTGGACCTCGCGAGCCCAATGCCAGCTCCGACGCAAACAGTGATGATATGGTCCTAGAAGACAATGACTCAGACAAACCTTTCGCCTTGGGAGGCTACCTCAGTACCAAATCCGAACCACAACTAGACGTGTTGCACATTGGCAACCCCGACGACGAGTTCTTCGGATTTGAGGATCTTCAGCCCAGAGATACGACATCCAGACTCGTGAGTGCAGGATGATGCTGCAGCCTGAAACCAAGAGACACAGAGCGGTACAAGCCCACAGAGAGCGGCCTGCTGCCACACAGAGCGTGGTCCACGCACCGCTCAGGGTTCCCGACTCTACGAAAGAAGACATGCAAGACTCCACACCACAGTCCTTGCATGAACAAGAAGTGACTCCAGTGTCACAAGCCTCCACAGCGAGCTCGTGGACAGCCTCCACGATAGAAGCAACGCAAGACTCCGACGCACAGTCCTTGCAGGAACAAGACCATGAGGGTCAGGCAACCTCCTCTGACCAACTAGCGGCAGACGATACAAGTCTGCCATGCTCAAGCAAACAGCAAGAAGGCTATGACAGTCTACCACGCTCCAGTGCACAGCAGGACGACCATGACGGTCTATTATGCTACAGTGAAGAACAAAGCGACGATGACAGTCCAAGCCAAATGAAGGACAACAGCAAGACAATGACAGTCCACCCACATTGTTTGCACCACCAGATGAAGACTCTGACAATTTACCCAACCCAAGTGAACAACAAGCAGTTACTGAAGATCTACCCACGGTATGTGAGACGAGTGACGACAGCATCCCACTTCCCATGCAAGATGTGCAAAGTGACAGACCTCAGCTAGTGTGTACAGAGGCACTCAAGGATCACTGTGAGACCGCTGGTGACTCCGGTGACACCATGATACTTCCACCCTCATTCGCTCGAACCTCTCCACAAGTCAATGCATTCCTGCATGTTCTGACTCCAGACGTGCAGCTTCAAGAAATCTCAGCTGACTCCTGTGAACCTGCTAAGACTCCAGATGGGAAGCATCAACAAACCAACACTGACTCAGTTAAAACAGACCAGACTCCAGATGGGGAGCAACCAAACGCCGACTCTGATTCACGTGAGCCAGACTTTACTCCAGACAGGGAGTGCCGCAACCTCAGTGATGGCACGCTCAGGGTGACAGCAGATGCCGCAGCGACAGGAGATGGATTACTTAACAATCACACTGGGTCAGTAATAACAAGCAGCGGCTACAGTCCAGGAGGAATACACCAATATTCACCACAGCTACATTTGTTCCACACCAGCAGTGCAGCCAATGACAGCTCATGCTGGACAAACCCAGTATTCAGGCATGCAGCAGCCAGCAGTCTATGCAGCATATTCTCAAACAGGCCAGCACTGCGGATTGCCCACTAATGGAATCAAGACCGAAGGAGGACTACCGCCAGCGCAATCTGCACTACAGACTGGATGCCTTAGTTACAGCCCAGGATTTGCTGCACCCCAGCCTGGCCAGACAGCATATTCCTATCAGATGCAAGGTTCTAGTTTCACACCATCACCAGGTATTTATGCGAGCAGCAATTCTGTTTCCAATTCGACAAGCTTTAACGGTTCTCAGCAGGATCACCCTTCCTACACAGCATGTGGCCAGAACCAGTATGTACAGTCTCATCCAACTTCAACATATGGCATATCCATGACCTTGAATGATACTGTTGATGGTACCTCTTCAACGTCAACACCTTATCAGCTACAAGATGCCATCCGACAGAACCATCACAAGCATCGGAAAAAGAAAGGGACTCCAAATCAGACAGCGAAGTGATTTGACCACTTCTTGGTTCCTGTGGCTCGGAAACGTTGATGGTGTTCATAACCAAGAGAGACATTTGACCATGATGATTGATGGTTTATGGACTCACACGAATGAATATGACTTATTGTTTAATCACTGTTCCCATGACTTGTATATACCTTACCTTATCTACCTGTTCTTTGTTCAAATTTCTCAAAGTGTACAGAAAATATGTAACATATAAAAAAGGGGGGATGTGATGATGTGCATCAATGTAAATGAATGTAGGCTAGCTAGACACTAGAGGGAGCACCAGAGACATCACACACACACACACTCAACCAATAGATCAGTTAGATAGGACACGACCAATGGACATTCACGATACACAAGGAGGTGACACGACCACAGGGGGGCGTTACACTAACCCATATATAAAGGACACACACACATGATCTGCCTCTTTCCAGTGGAGACAGTCAGTGAGAACAGACACAGGGTTGTTTCAGTATTACACCCACCACGTGGATTGCAGCAACTGGTTAGTCAGTCTGGGTAGCTATAGTAGGAGTAGCAGTAGTGTCGAACCCGAGTAATAGAAGTGTAAATAGTTTAATAAACGTGTTGAAGTTATCTCCACGTCTGAACCTTCCTTTGTCAAGTGCACCACAAGGAAGCCGCTTATGTTACACCTACAACATAACAAATCAGGTACTGAATTGGCTGATCATTATACTCCATGTCAAATCCTTTCTCCCTCTCATTGTGTGATGTATAACAGGCAGCGGATTTGGAAGTTTGCACTCCCTAGCACCCAAAGTCCATATTAACCCCAAAGACTTCCTCATCAGCAACCACATCACGTCTCCTCAAGTCTGTCCCAATATGGCTGAGTTCCTTTGGGCAGCCGGAGGGGATTCTGTTTCAAGAAACGATGAACAAACCCTTGGTTCTGCTGTTAACCTGGCTCCCTCTGAAATAGCAAGGAATCTTGTTAAAAAGGGTTAAAAAAGGAACGTACATCGAGCGGCCGACGGGTTAGTCAGAGTCTGGGAGGTAGATGCGGGTTAGCATTTGGGAGACACCAGCCTTCATGAGAATTTGACGACGTTGCGATGACTCTGTGAGCATGTCCGAATGATTTCCCGACCTTCCGGTTTTCCTGCATCGCGCCACCTCCGTAATGTTCAAACTGTTCCTGTTTTTGTTTTGCAGCTGTGGTACATGGATGGCTACCTGAACGGTCGGACAGTGCGCGAGTTCCGCTCCTTCAACGACTTCGTCAAGGGGGAGAAGTTTGTGATCTACCGCCTGCCCCACCCTTGGGCGGGCACGGGCCACGTGGTCTTCAACGGCTCGCTGTACTACAACAAGTACCAGAGCAACATCATCATCAAGTACCATTTCCGCTCCCGCAGCATCCTGGTGCAGCGGAGCCTCGACGGTGCCGGCTACAACAATACCTACCCTTACTCCTGGGGTGGGTTCTCCGACATCGACCTGATGGTGGACGAGAGCGACCTGTGGGCCGTCTACACCACCAACCAGAATGCGGGCAACATCGTCATCAGCCGGCTAGACTCCCAGACACTGGAGATCCTTCAGAGCTGGGACACTGGCTACCCCAAGCGTAGCGCTGGCGAGTCCTTCGTGATCTGCGGCACGCTCTACGTGACAAACTCCCACCTTGCCGGTGCCAAGATCTACTTTGCCTACTATACCAACACATCGAGCTACGAGTACACCGACATTCCGTTCCACAACCAGTACTCCCACATATCCATGCTGGACTACAACCCGAGAGACCGAGTGCTTTACACGTGGAATAACGGCCACCAGGTTCTCTACAACGTCACCCTTTTCCATGTTGTAAAGACATCAGGCGAATTGTAATGTTGTGACAGGACACTCCTTTTTACATTTAAACATACCATTATTTAAAAGACTGTTCAGTGTGAGTGCGCATGGTTCTTTTGTGTTACCGAATAATAAAGTTTAACTTTGAAAAGTACATGTTGGTTGGTGTCTCAATCCCTTCGAGTGAAGAGTTTGGCCAGTCTATCGTAAGTCTGTTTGAGCTGAGCTCCTCATCCCGCGAGTGATTTCCCTTCTTCCTTCACCTGTGCTGTTACCATCATCAGCCTCGATGGCTGGTCGTATTCCAGTCCTTGGCTCTCCAACCCTACCTTTCTGATTGGCTGTTGCTGCGTACCGTCTGGAGCTCGGTGAGGTGCCAGTGAAGCACTGGAGGCCGCACCAAGTCAGACAACGTCACAGTCGGAGGCGAATTGGAAAAACCACGACGGTTCGGTGGCGCTTAGGTTTTGAACTCTTGCAGGGAGGGAGGGAGGGGATAGCGAGGACAATATGTTCAAAGCACTGACATCATAGGAGCCAATGAACAAAGGAACAGGAGGAGGTTATCCTGTTCATACCGTTCAATTGGATGTTAACTGCATCTTGCTCGCTTTGGGTCCAATACCTTAATATACCTTCCAAATAAAAGATTTCTTCAAATTAGTTCAATAGAAAGGGGATGCTCAGACCTGATATCCATTTTATAGACATTTAGGAACAATATTTCCCGTTGGACAAAGAAAATAAAGACAAATGGCGGAATCGTCTGGTTCCGCCAGCAGCGGGCAGGGCAACTTAATTCGAGGCGAGGGCAAAAATCAGTTTGCCAACAACAACGGGATGAACTTTAGGAATAAAGTTCCCGGGACTCGGCTAAAGGCAGGGTGAGCTTCCCAATGAGCAATATCGGGAAGTCCTTTCCCATGTCATGTGTGCAGATTAAAAGGCCAGGTCACCAGAATTAAGTTGCCCACCAGCCAGAAACTAGAACGTTGACCTTTGCAACCGTCCTGCCCCTGGCGAGGTAGACCTCCTCCACGATTGACTGTGAGTTGCCGCTCCATCACCCTCTTAAGGGGGCGTGTGCGAATGGCCAGCCTGTGCTGGGGACCGGGCGGTGCCAGTGAAAGCTGTGTGGAGGATACCGAGGGAGGGTTAGCGGGCAAGACTGGGCCAGTGAACGGGCGAAGGTGGGAGGGAGAGTGCCGACTGCCCGTGCGCCCTTTAAATACGGGGCCTGGCCCTCCAGCCTTTGGGCTTGTTCCTGGACTCTCTGTACTCTGTATACTACGTCAATCGAGATATTGAATGCCATCTTCAGTGAGTTTGTGAAGTGGGAGGAGGCAACCACCATCGTATCTTCACAAGAAGATCCTTCACTCGGGTGTTAATGTAAAATGGGTAATCATGAATCTTTTCGCCATCTCGTTATTTTCATCCCAATGAGACCGATGGAGTGCCCCACAGTGTCTGATTGTTCCCACGTCCCACCTGCCATTTTAAACAGAGTAATGTCCAGGAACAAAAGAAGAATTGTCCGTGTGCACAATATGGCCCTTTATGATATTTGGGAATATATGGCAACTCAGTAGAGTTTAATTTCCATTGAATCCTGTTGAGAGAGCTGACACGCTATCATTTAATACAATATAAGTTACAGAAGCGCAGTGTAGAGTCATAGGATTCTACAGCACAGAGAGAGGCCATTCGGCCCATTGCCTGTGCGCAGTAGCCAACAAGTAGGTCAGTATCCAAGCCCAGTTTCCGATCAGATATGACATGTCACGTGTGGATACACCTGAGAATTAAAATTAAAATGGCATGTCAGCTCTGGCCCATTAACTATCCTCTGTCAGTGTATACGAACAATCACACGAAACAAAGACTGCAGTTGTGCCATCGAATACGTTGCCAACATCTGGCTTAGCGTTGACACTCAAAATGGCAGCCGGTGAACTTTGACATCTTTTCCCCCTCACCCCCTACTCCCCCTTTAACCCCCCCCCCCTCCGGTGGTGTGCCATCGAATCACACAACTGGTTTTCCAAAATAAAAACCTGTTGTGATGATCATGCCAGGGGCACAGATGTGTCTGTAGTCCCTAGGGATTGAGGGTCATAGCAGGGGTATTGCCAGGTAGCTCCACTTTGGGTGTCAGGGGGGGATAACCCTCCTCCATTGAATGGGGGTTCCCCTTCTGCCTTTCGGTGGGGGGGGAGGTTCCCTTGATCCATAGAGCGAGGGGTTGACCTTCTGCCCATGGTGGTGGGGTGGGGGGGCTGTTAGCCTGATCAGGGGTCCTGATGTCTGTGGGGGTGGAGGTCCTTTCAAGAAATGTTGAGATCGGGGCGCCCTGTAAAAACGGCACGCCGCTGGAAGATTCCCACTGCTGCCGGCGATTTTAGGCCCCGCCCCTCCAGCTGGCTGGGTGCACCATGCCAGCCCTTTGTAGGTTTTCTCACCCGATTCAGCACTCTGCCAATTTTGGGGAAGATTGCCCCCATAGTTTCTGGTCGATGACAGTTCAGTCATCCCTTGGTGTTAAACTGTTGTAGAAACTGCAGGATGCCTGCTGTTCAGTTCTCCGATACCATTGACATTGGGAGGGCAGGTGGGGCGGAAAGAAGCCCACAGTAATTGCGTCACTAAAACTGAGTAGAGTAGCTACAGTCGGCATGTTGCTGGAACAATAATCGCAAGGCGTAGCCCAATGATCTGGAGACTTTAGAGTTCACATCGCATCATGGCAACTGGTGAATTTAAGCTGAATTAATTAAATATATAATATCAGTAATGGCGATCCCAGACTGTCATAAAAACTCGTCTAGTTCACTAATGTCCTTTAGGAAAGGAAATCTGCCGTCCTTAACCAGTTTGGCCTACATGGCGGCACGGTGGCACAGTGGTTAGCACTGTTGCTTCACAGCGTCAGGGTCCCGGTTCGGTTCCCGGCTTGGGTCGCTGTCTGTGCGGAGTCTGCACGTCCTCCCCGTGTGTGCGTGGGTTTCCTCCGGGTGCTCCGGTTTCCTCCCACAGTCCAAAGATGTGCGGGTTAGGTGGATTGGCCACACCCAAAAGGTTAGGTGGGGTTATGGAGATAGGGTGGAGGCATGGGTTTAAATGGGGTGCTCTCTCGAAGGGCTGGTGCAGACTCGATGGGCCGAATGGCCTCATTCTGCACTGTAAATGGGGGGGGGGGGGGTGCAAAGTACTTGCCCTTTAACAAAACTCTGGATTGTTACCACTCAGTAGTATTCATGATGGCGTAACCCACAGAGCCAGGATAATACTCTGGGGACACGGATTCAAATCCCATCGTGGCGGCTGGTGGAAATTTTAACTAAATGAATTAATAAAGTTAGTCTCGGTAATGATGAGCATTGAAAAAGCCCCTCTCTTTCACTCATCCCCGTCCTTGCCTGCCCTGGCCTACATGTGACTCCACACCCGGTAAAGATGACCATGGCTGACTCTGAAATGTTCTCAAGTGTAATCAGGGACAGTCAACAAATGCCCAGCACTGCCCAACTTGTGAGTGTCTGACAAATATGGATAGAGGACAAGGGGAGGTGAGGAGATAGAGAAAAATCAACGATTGCTCTTATTTGGAACTTGACAAAAGAAAACCTTGTAACTCTTGGACAGGGAGATCTGTATTTTGCTTCTTTCATGCCCATAACCAACATTCCTAATGATGTTGCAATGATTGGCCATCTCTTGACGTTCTGAATGGATTCTGATGGCCCTTCGAGATTCTGGTAGGAATTGCCGATCCAACTCTGGCCTGGAGACCCCCCCCCACTGTAAGTAACTGAGATTGGTCTTACTCACGTAGGCCGGAATTATCCGACAGTTGGGATTCTCTCTTTCCGCTGGCAGCGCACCCCCGCCCACGGGATTTCCCGACGGCGTGGGGCAGCGTCAATGGGAAAACCCATTGACAAGGGCCTGGACGATAGAACCCCGTTGGCAGCGAGCAGCGCGCTGCCGGGAAACACGCGACTGGGAAGGGGGGGGTGGTGACCAGAGAATCCTGCCCATAATTTGCAAACAAAATCAGCTGAGGAACTGTGCGGAAACCTGAGGGTTTGATGCGTGGCGGGATTTGAAGTGTTAAACCTAGGCTTGAAAATCTAGTCTGTAATTAAGAGTAACTGGTGAGTACTGTGTAAGACCATAAGACCATCAGACATAGGAGCGGGGGCGACTTACCAGGGGTAAGCCATGGGGTACGGGCCTCTGGCACAGAGTCTGTCCCTGTTGCTCAGAAGGGAAGGGGGGAGAGGAGCAGAGCATTAGTAATTGGGGACTCTATAGTCAGGGGCACAGATAGGAGATTTTGTGGGAGCGTGAGAGACTCACGTTTGGTATGTTGCCTCCCAGGTGCAAGGATACGTGATGTCTCGTATCGTGTTTTCCGGGTCCTTAAGGGGGAGGGGGAGCAGCCCCAAGTCGTGGTCCACATTGGCACTAACGACATAGGTAGGAAAGGGGATAAGGATGTCAGGCAGGCTTTCAGGGAGCTAGGATGGAAGCTCACAACTAGAACAAACAGAGTTGTTATCTCTGGGTTGTTGCCCGTGCCACGTGATAGTGAGATGAGGAATAGGGAGAGAGAGCAATTAAACACGTGGCTACAGGGATGGTGCAGGCGGGAGGGATTCAGATTTCTGGATAACTGGGGCTCGTTCTGGGGAAGGTGGGACCTCTACAGACAGGATGGTCTACATCTGAACCTGCGGGGCACAAATATCCTGGGGGGGGAGATTTGTTAGTGCTCTTTGGGGGGGTTTAAACTAATGCAGCAGGGGCATGGGAACCTGGATTGTAGTTTTAGGGTAAGGGAGAATGAGAGTATAGAGGTCAGGAGCTCAGATTTGACGTCGCAGGAGGGGCCAGTGTTCAGGTAGGTGGTTTGAAATGTGTCTACTTCAATGCCAGGAGTATACGAAATAAGGTAGGGGAACTGGCAGCATGGGTTGGTACCTAGGACTTCGATGTTGTGGCCATTTCGGAGACATGGATAGAGCAGGGACAGGAATGGATGTTGCAGGTTCCGGGGTTTAGGTGTTTTAGTAAGCTCAGAGAAGGAGGCAAAAGAGGGGGAGGTGTGGCGCTGCTAGTCAAGAGCAGTATTACGGTGGCGGAGAGGATGCTAGATGGGGACTCGTCTTCCGAGGTAGTATGGGCTGAGGTTAGAAACATGAAAGGAGAGGTCACACTGTTGGGAGTCTTCTATAGGCCTCCAAATAGTTCTAGGGATGTAGAGGAAAGGATGGCGAGGATGATCCTGGATAAGAGCGAAAGTAACAGGGTAGTTATTATGGGAGACTTTAACTTTCCAAATATTGACTGGAAAAGATATAGTTCGAGTACATTAGATGGGTCGTTTTTTGTACAGTGTGTGCAGGAGGGTTTCCTGACACAATATGTTGACAGGCCAACAAGAGGCGAGGCCACATTGGATTTGGTTTTGGGTAATGAACCAGGCCAGGTGTTGGATTTGGAGGTAGGTGAGCACTTTGGGGACAGTGACCACAATTCGGTGACGTTTACGTTAAGGATGGAAAGGGATAAGTATACACCGCAGGGCAAGAGTTATAGCTGGGGGAAGGGAAATTATGATGCCATTAGACGTGACTTGGGGGGGATAAGGTGGAGGAGTAGGCTGCAAGTGTTGGACACACTGGATAAGTGGAGCTTGTTCAAGGATCAGCTACTGCGTGTTCTTGATAAGTATGTACCGGTCAGACAGGGAGGAAGGTGCCGAGCGAGGGAACCGTGGTTTACCAAAGAAGTGGAATCGCTTGTTAAGAGGAAGAAGGAGGCCTATGTGAAGATGAGGTGTGAAGTTTCAGTTGGGGCGATGGATAGTTACAAGGTAGCGAGGAAGGATCTAAAGAGAGAGCTAAGACGAGCAAGGAGGGGACATGAGAAGTATTTGGCAGGAAGGATCAAGGAAAACCCAAAAGCTTTCTATAGGTATGTCAGGAATAAGCGAATGACTAGGGAAAGAGTAGGACCAGTCAAGGACAGGGATGGGAAGTTGTGTGTAGAGTCTGAAGAGATAGGCGAGATACTAAATGAATATTTTTCGTCAGTATTCACTCAGGAAAAAGATAATGTTGTGGAGGAGAATGCTGAGCTCCAGGTAAATAGATTAGATGGCATTGAGGTACGTAGGGAAGAGGTGTTGGCAATTCTGGACAGGCTGAAAATAGATAAGTCCCCGGGACCTGATGGGATTTATCCTAGGATTCTCTGGGAGGCCAGGAAAGAGATTGCTGGACCATTGGCTTTGATTTTTATGTCATCATTGGCTACAGGAATAGTGCCAGAGGACTGGAGGATAGCAAATGTGGTCCCTTTGTTCAAAAAGGGGAGCAGAGACAACCCCGGCAACTATAGACCGGTGAGCCTCACGTCTGTAGTGGGTAAAGTCTTGGAGGGGATTATAAGAGACAAGATTTATAATCATCTAGATAGGAATAATATGATCAGGGATAGTCAGCATGGCTTTGTGAAGGGTAGGTCATGCCTCACAAACCTTATCGAGTTCTTTGAGAAGGTGACTGAACAGGTAGACGAGGGTAGAGCAGTTGATGTGGTGTATATGGATTTCAGCAAAGCGTTTGATAAGGTTCCCCATGGTAGGCTATTGCAGAAAATACGGAGGCTGGGGATTGAGGGTGATTTAGAGATGTGGATCAGAAATTGGCTAGCTGAAAGAAGACAGAGGGTGGTGGTTGATGGGAAATGTTCAGAATGGAGTTCTGTCACAAGTGGAGTACCACAAGGATCTGTTCTGGGGCCGTTGCTGTTTGTCATTTTTATCAATGACCTAGAGGAAGGCGCAGAAGGGTGGGTGAGTAAATTTGCAGATGATACTAAAGTCGGTGGTGTTGTCGATAGTGTGGAAGGAAGTAGCAGGTTACAGAGGGATATAGATAAGCTGCAGTGCTGGGCTGAGAGGTGGCAAATGGAGTTTAATGTAGAGAAGTGTGAGGTGATTCACTTTGGAAGGAATAACAGGAATGTGGAATATTTGGCTAATGGAAAAGTTCTTGAAAGTGTGGATGAGCAGAGGGATCTAGGTGTCCATGTACATAGATCCCTGAAAGTTGCCACCCAGGTTGATAGGGTGGTGAAGAAGGCCTATGGAGTGTTGGCCTTTATTGGTAGAGGGATTGAGTTCCGGAGTCAGGAGGTCATGTTGCAGCTGTACAGAACTCTGGTACGGCCGCATTTGGAGTATTGCGTACAGTTCTGGTCACCGCATTATAGGAAGGACGTGGAGGCTTTGGAGCGGGTGCAGAGGAGATTTACCAGGATGTTGCATGGTATGGAGGGAAAATCTTATGAGGAAAGGCTGATGGACTTGAGGTTGTTTTCGTTGGAGAGAAGAAGGTTAAGAGGAGACTTAATAGAGGCATACAAAATGATCAGAGGGTTAGATAGGGTGGACAGTGAGAGCCTTCTCCCGCGGATGGAAATGGCTAGCACGAGGGGACATAGCCTTAAACTGAGGGGTAATAGATATAGGACAGAGGTCAGAGGTAGGTTCTTTACGCAAAGAGTAGTGAGGCCGTGGAATGCCCTACCTGCTACAGTAGTGAACTCGCCAACATTGAGGGCATTTAAAAGTTTATTGGATAAACATATGGATGATAATGGCATAGTGTAGGTTAGATGGCTTTTGTTTTGGTGCAACATCGTGGGCCGAAGGGCCTGTACTGCGCTGTATTGTTCTATGTTCTATAAGTAAGGCCATTCAGCCCATCGAGTCCACCCCACCATTCAATCATGGCTGATTTCAACTCCATTTACCCGCTCTCTCTCCATAGCCCTTAATTCCTCGAGAAATCAAGAATTTATCAAGTTCTGTCTTAAAGACACTCAACGTCCCGGCCTCCACCGCCCTCTGTGGCAATGAATTCCACAGACCCACCACTCTCTGTAAGTAGAGTAAGTTTCATTCTTTCTTCCAGCCTTGGACAGGGTAAACACACTCTGCTGTGAGAGCTGGGTGATTCATTAACTAGCTGGTTGAATCTGGGTTCTCGAGCCCCAGTTCAGTTTACTTTAAAATCAGGGTACTTTAGTGCAACTAAAGCAAGTGTGTGCCACGGAGGAACTGAGTGAAACCTGACAGTTTGATGAGTGGGGGGGAGGAGGTTTTCATTTCCATTCACGTTTTGTACCTTTCTCACTCTGGAAGGAATTGGTTCTTACTCGACCAGAGGGAAAGCAGAACCTCAAAGGTTATGACCTCTGGGTTATTAACTGAGCCACGTGCAAATTGGCACAGGGTACATAAAAGTAGAGAGGTCATCGCGTGGCTCAAAGATTGGTGTGGGAGAAGTGGGTTTCAGTCCGTGGGGCGCTGGCATCATTACTGGGGAACGTGGAGGGGACACGCTGTACCATTAGGATGATCTACACCTGAATGGTGCTGGGACCAGTGTCCTAGTGAGGTAAATAATGAGGGAGGTAGAGAGGGGGCAAGGGAAGAAATGTGGATAGGTAAGGTGGCACGGTAGCACAGTGGTTAGCACTGTTGCTTCACAGCTCCAGGACCCAGGTTCGATTCCCGGCTTGGGTCGCTGTCTGTGCGGAGTCTGCACGTTCTCCCCGTGTCTGCGTGGGTTTCCAACGGGTGCTCCGGTTTCCTCCCACAAGTCCCGAAAGACGTGCTTGTTCGGTGAATTGGACATTCTGAATTCTCCCTCGGTGTACCCGAACATGCGACTAGGGGATTGTCACAGTAACTTCATTGCAGTGTTAATGTAAGCCTACTTGTGACAGTAATAAAGATTATTATTATTAGATGTGGATAGAGAAAGGCATTAATATGGGAAATGATAAATGGACTGTGACAGGAAGGGACAAAGAGTACAAATCTAAAAATAAATCAACGGATAAGGCGAGAATTTACAAAAATAATGAGAAGAGAAAAAAAGTAAGGCTGTGTGCGTAGTATTTGAAACAAAGCAGATTAACTGAGTGCAAATAGAGATTAATAAGTATAATCTAATGGCTATTACAGAGACATGAATGCAGGGTGGCATAGATTGGGACCTGGAGGTTGGAGGTAGCAGAATAAGTTTGGAAAAGGTGTAGAGGTGGTTTCGTTCATTAAAGACGACATGAGCACAACAGGGAGGGATGATCTTGGTTCAGGGAACCAAGATATAGAAGCAGTTTGGTAGAGGTGAGGAAACATTAGGCAAGAAATCATTTGCGGGCCCCCCTAATTGTAGCGACACAGTAGAACAGAGCATATTTTATAAAAGAAGAGATAATGGGAGCTTGTCAGAAAGGTATGATAATTATCAAGGGGAATTTTAATCTCCATAGAGACTGAAATAGCTTTTAAATTAGGAAATTTGAATGAGGGAGGAAGTCAGGGACAATTCCAATCACCAGGGAAGCAGTACTGAGCAAATTGGTGGGTCTGTGGGCTGACAAGATGCCAGGGATCTGATTGACTTTACACTTAAAAGAAGTGGCCAGTGAGATAGCTGCTAATGGTTGCATTGGATTGGAAAATAACGAATGTAACTCCTTGATTCAAAAAGGGAGAGAGACAAAAAGCAGGAAACTACTGGCCAGTTAGCGTAACATCTGTCATAAGGAAAATGCTAGAAGCTATTATTAAAGATGTTATAACAGGGCACTTAGACAGGCAGAGTCAATGTGGTTTTGTGAAAAGGATATCCTGTTTAACCAGATTATTGGAGTTCTTTGAAGAAGTAACATGCTGTGGGTAAAGGGGAACCAGTGGATGTAATGTACTTAGATTTCCAGAAGGCATTTGATAAGGTGCCTCAACAAAGGGTATCGTGAAAAGTAAACGCCTATGGAGTGGGAGGTAACATTTTGGCATGGATTGAAGATTGGCTAGCTAACAGGAAACGCAGAGTAGGTATAAATGGGTCAGGATGTTGGCAGGATGTGTTGAGTGGTGTGTCACAGGGATCAGTGCTGAGGTCATTACAACTGATATAAGTGGGGCAGCATTCTCCGCAGCCCCACCCCAAAATTGCAGTCGGCACGGGGGCGGAGAATCCAGCTTCATGCCGTAATCGGGCCCGGTGCCGGTTCGGCGATTCTCCAGGCACCGGAAATCGGCATGGCCGCAGAGTACGCCGGGGGGGCTATTTGCAGAGACCCGCCCAGCAATCATTCGCTCCCAAACGGCCGAGTTCCCGACGACGTGGAACTAACCATCTATTGCCGGTCGGGATGCTCGCGTGGCGGCTGCGGACTCAGTCGGCGGCCACCCTGGTCGGGGGCGGGCGGATCGGAGACCGGGGGGGGGCCTTCTATGCGGCCGCCGATTAAATGTGCGGGGTCTGATGCTCGGGAGCGCGGCCGATCGGGGGTTTATTTTTTCTGTCTGGCTCCGCGGTCCGCGTCCACCATGGAGCACGGCGCGGCCACTGGAGGTCACCGCTGTGCGCGTGCGCGGCCTCAGACCCGGAGGTGCGGGGGCCCGTATCTGCAGCAAAAGCTGCGAGATTCAGTCTGGGTCCCTGCTAGACACCTGCAGGGGTGTGAATTTGTCTAACTTTTCTCACGGAATTACGGGAGTAAACACTGCTTTTACGCCAACTTGGGGACAGCCTGGGAGAATCAAGCCCATGATTTGTATGACGGGACCGATAGCATAGTTGTTAAATTTGCTGATGACGCAAAGGTAGATCGGAAAGTAACTTCTGAGGGGGCATAAGGAGGCTACAAAAGGACACAGATAGGATAATAATAATAATCACTTATTGTCACAAGTAGGCTTCAATGAAGTTACTGTAAGTGAGGGGTCAACAATCTGGCAAGGGGTGTGTAATGTGGGAAAATGTGAGATTGCCCATTTTGGCAGGACAAATAAAAAAGGAGCATATGATCTAAATGTTGAGAGGTTGCAGAGCTCCGAGATGTAGAGGGATCTGGTTGGCAGGCTGAGCTGCTCGACAGCAGGCAGCATAGTGGCCAATTCTGCCACATCGTAGGCATTGTCGCGATTTTGCAGGACATTTCCGCTTTAAATGGGCGGAGCCATAGTTGCCGCACGTCGTGACGTCAGTACGCTCATTGCGCCACCGCGTATGCGCGGTGCGGTCCTGCGTGGTGCGCGCCTGCGCATCGCGTTCCTCCACGTCACCGTCCCCTCGTTTGGCGCGTACAAGCGCGGGAGGCCGCGAAAAGCATGCGAAATGGCCGCCCTCACCCAGGCTGCAGCCTTGGAGGTGTTCAATTGTTTGGATCCGTTCCGCCTCATGGGGGCCTTGCCGCGCCGTTTCAGCCGCCTGTATGTGGGAGTACCGACTGGTGGCATTTTCATGCAGGACACAGGTCTCGATGGCGGTCGCTAGGGTGAGTTGCTTAACTTTGAGGAGCTGCAGACGTAGGGGGTCCGACAGAACGCCAAATACGATCTGGTCACGTATCATGGAGTCGGAGGTGGGCCCGTAGCCGCAGGACTACGCAAGGATGCGGAGGTGTGTTAAAAAGGATTGGAAAGGCTCGTCCTTACCCTGCAAGCGCTGCTGGAACAGGTACCTTTCGAAGCTTTCATTGACCTCTATGCTGAAGTGGGTGTCGAATTTGAGGAGATTGTACTTTGTCTTGTCCTCGCCGTCTGCGAATGTGAGGGAGTTGAAGATGTGGATGGCGTGTTGCCCGGCCGTGGAGAGGAGCAGAGCAATCTTCCTGGTGTCCGAGGCGTTCTCCCTGTCCGTGGCTTCGAGGAAGAGCTGGAATCGCTGTTTAAAAATCTTCCAATTGACCCCGAGATTGCCGGCGATGCGGAGCGGCGGCGGCGGGTTGATGTTCTCCATACTTCAGGATGACGGAATGCTGATTAGTTGCAGGTGGGTCTCAGAAGTGCTAGTATGCAGCCACTCCTTGTACCATGATGTGTTGGGTGTTCTGGATCACAAACAGGTCACCAACACTGGAAGTGGTGCAACTCTATTTTATTATAAGGTTAACTATATTAACATACTTGAACTGTGGGTAAATGCAATACCAGCTTTAACTGTTGACCCTTGCCTAGTCCTAACCAGGTGATGCACCCAGCACATGGTGAATGTCTGTGATGCAGGCTGTGAGCTCTGTGCTCTGAGCTGGCTGCTACTAGAATGAGCGGGAACTCTCCTGTCCCCTGTCTTTATAATGCATGTGCTCTCACTGGTGATTGGCTGGGGTGTTGTGTGTGCTGATTGGTCCCACTGCATGTCCATCAGTGTGTGTGTGTGTGTGTGTCTGTACCATAATGTACTGGTGTATATTATGACAATATAGACGGGCTGGTCAGGTGGGCTGATCAGTGGCAAATGGAATCCAATCCGGATAAGTGTGAGGTGATGCACTTGGGCAGGACACACAAGGCAAGGGAATACATGGCAGGACCTCAAAAGCAAGCACCGAGGATCAGAGGGACCTTGGTGTGCATGTGCACCAGTCCCTTAAGGCACCAGGGCAGGTGGATACAGTGGTTAAGAAGGCATAGGGTACACTTGCCTTTATTAGCCGAGGCATAGAGTTTAAGGGCAGGGATATTACTCTGGAACTGTATCAAACATTGGTTAGGTCACAGCTAGAGTATTGTGTGCAGTTCTGGAATCCACATTATAGGAGGGGTGTGCTAGCACTGGAAAGGGTGGCGAGGAGATTTACCGGCATGTTGCCTGGGCTGGAGAGTTTTAGTTATGAAGAGACATTAGATAGACTGGGGTTGTTTTTCTTGGAGCAGAGGAGACTGAGGGGGGCATGATTGAGATATATAAAATTATGAGGGGCATAGATAGAGTAGACAGGAAGAAACTTTTCTCCTTGGTGGAGGGGTCAGTGACCAGGGGGGCAGAGATTTAAGAAAAGGGCAGGAGGTTTAAAGGGGATGTGAGGGAAAACCTTTTCACCCAGAGGGTGCTGGGAGTCTGGACCTCGCTGCCTGAAAGGGGGGTGGAGGCAGAGACGCTCATTAACATTTAAGAAGCATTTAGATGAGCACTTGTGATCCCAAGGCGGACAAGACTATGGGCCAAGTGCTGGGAAATAGGATTAAAATGGTTAGGTGGTTGTTTTAGACCGAAGCAGGCCGGGTAGGCCAAAAAGCCTGCTCTGTGCTGTACACCTCACTGACTCCACATTTCTGAAGTACTATGTACAGTACTGGTCTCCTTATTTCAGGAAAGATGTAAATGCGTTGGAAGCAGTTCAGAGAGGGTTTACCAGATTAATACCTGGAGTGGGCGGGTTGTCTGAGGAGGAAAGGTTGCAGAGACGAGGTTTGTATCCAGTGGGGTTTAGAAGAGTGAGAGGCGACTCGATTGAAACAAGTAAAATACTGAGGGGTATTGATGGGGTGGGTCTGGGAAAGATGTTCCCCCCTGCGGGAGGATCTCAAACTAGGGGGTCACTGTTCGCCCATTTAGCACAGGGGTGAGTATCAGTAACTACACGACAACATTAATTCACTCACTGCAAGATCCTTCAGGTGTGCCATGGTACTCCGGAAATGGGGGGTCCCGAAAGAGCAGACCCCGGTCTACCGAAGCAGAACTTCGTAAAGCCCAAAGTTACAGCAGGGGAATGACAAATCTATAATCACGAATGGAGTGTTGGCGGTGTGAGTGATCCACTAAACAGCAATGGTGTAAATCCACCACCTCAGTAAATTCTGTTTTATTTATCCATCTCTATCTCTTGCAGCATGACATCGAGAATTAATTGAAAATCTCGCAAGTCACTCATGAGGATATATATTAATATTCTGTTGACCCAAGTGTAACGTCCTTAGCAATATCTCTCTCAAGCTCTCTATACCCTGTGAAGCATTTAGTGACAAACAGGCTATGAGAAATGGTATTAATATCTGGTTAGCCGAATGTAACTACATTTAACAGCATTCCTTATTTACTTACTGTCTCACTGCCTGCAGTGTGACTGATAGACTCCCATCCTGTCTTTCAAGTTGCCCTCCTGTATGACCTGGAGCTCAAGCCTCCACTCCCAAGGTCTCTCCATTACCAAGGGCACCCGCTCCCACCCTCCCTCTCCCACCTGCTATACAAATGTCATGCCTGGATTCCATCTTCTCCGGCCTTGACGGTTTTAATGATCACCTGGCCGCTCTTACCAATAAAAGGAAACGTTTATAACTTCTAACTTAGACCGTCTATATCTCCAATTAAGCAAAGCCCATTAAAGGCCAAAAGCAGCTTATACATAAAGTTAGCAAACACATGGATACTTTCTGTCCTCTGCGCAGAGAGTTTTCAGCAAAGGAGAGCCCCTTTCAGACACAAGCTACAAGGCCCTCTGTCTTGTGCAGACTAAAAGCTAAACTGCTTGCTACAGACCTGGCTCATCCCATTAATTTCTCTATCCCACTAGCTGGCTTATGACCAGCTTACTAAGGATAACCACAGCCCCTCAATTATTTAAACCTAAGGGAATCTTCTTTCTCCAGCTCAAAATAGGTAAACAATTAAATGGTTATAATCAATGATTGTCTCACTTTTATGACATCTTAACTGCATATTTTGCAGGCACACTGCCTGCCTGTCTGTATGTTAAAAATATTACTGCGACAATGCAATATATACAACAATTTCCTGCATTCATCACACTCGGAGCAGGAGTAGGCCATGTGGCTCCTCAAACCTGCTCAACTATTGAATAACACGGCTGATATGCTCAGCTCTACTGTCCTTCCCTGTCTCTATATCCCTCAATTTCCTCAGTGTCCCAAACTCTTTCAACCTCTGTCTCGAATATACTCAATGTCTGAGCATCGCCGCCCTCTGGGTGTCAAGAATTCCAACGGTTGACAGCCTTCTGAATGAAAGATATTTCCTCATCTCTGTATTGTCCAGTTGGCCCATGTTTACACAGATACATAGAAGATAGGTGCAGGAGGAGGTCTTTTGGCCCTTCGAGCCTGCTCCGCCATTTATCACGATCATGGCTGATCATCCAACTCAATAGCCTAATCCTGCTTTTTTCCCATTGCCATTGATCCCATTCTCCCCAAGTGCTGTATCCAGCCGCCTCTTGAATATATTCAAAGTTTTAGCATCAACTACTTCCTGTGGTAATGAATTCAACAGGCTCACCACTCTTTGTGTGAAGAAGTGTCTCCTTATCTCTGTCCGAAATGGTTTACCCTGAATCCTCAGGCTGTGACCCCTGGTTCTGGACACACCCATCATTGGTAACATCTTCCCTGCATCTACCCTGTCTAGTCCTGTTAGAATTTTATACGTCTCTGTGAGATACCCCTCATTCTTCTGAACTCCAGCGAGAACAATCCCAACCTAGTCATTCTCTCCTCATATGACAGTCCCGCCATCCCTGGAATCAGTCTGGTAAACCTTCGCTGCACTCCCTCGAGAGCAAGAACATCCTTCCTCAGAGAAGGAGACCAAAACTGCCCACAATACTCCAAGTGTGGCCTCACCAAGGCCCTGTACAATTGCAGCAACACATCCCCGCTTCTATACTCGAAACCTCTTGCAATGAAGACCAACATACCATTAGCCTTCTTTACCGCCTGCTGCACCTGCATGCTTACCTTCAGCGACTGGTGCACAAGGATACCCAGGTCCCGCTGCACACTCCCCTCTCCCAGTTTACAACCATTCAGGTAGTAATCAGCCTTCCTGTTTTTGCTTCCAAAATGAATAGCCTCACACTTATCCAAATTATACTGCACCTGCCAGTGGTTTGCCCACTCGCCCAACCTGTCTAGATCACAATTCACCCTCCCACCTAATTTGGTATCATCTGCAAACTTTGAGATGTTACATTTTGTTCCCTCATCCAAATCATTATATATATTGTGAATAGCTGGGGTCCCAGCACCGATCCCTGTGGTACCCCACTGGTTACTGCCTGCCAATTTGAAAAGGACCCATTAATCCCTACTCATTGTTTCCTCTCTGCCAACCAGTTTTCTATCCACCTCAATACATTTCCCCCAATCCCATGCGCTTTAATTTTGCACAATAATCTCTCATGCGGGACTTTGTCAAACGCCTTCGGAAAGCCCAAATATACCACATTGACTGGCTCCCCCTTGTCAACTGTACTGGTTACCTCTTCAAAGAATTCCAACAGATTTGTCAAGCATGATTTTCCCTTCATAAATCCATGCTGACTCTGACTGATCCTGCTACTGCTTTCTAAATGTTCCGCTATAAAGTCCTTGATAATGGATTCAAGAATTTTCCCCACTCCGATGTTAGGCTCACTGGTCTATAATTCCCTGCTTTCTCTCTACCTCCCTTTTTGAATATCGGAGTGACGTGAGCTCCCCTCCAATCGGCAGGGGCAGTTCCAGAGTCTATCGAATCCCAGAAGATGACCACCAATGCATCCACTATTTCCAGAGCCCCCCCTTAAGCTCTCTGGGATGCAGATTCTCAGGCCCTGGGGATTTATCCGCCTTCAATCCCGTCAGTTTTCCCAGCACCATTTCTCTCCTAATGTTGATCTCCCTCAGTTCATCCCCCTCACTAAACCTTTCAGTCTCCAGCATTTCTGGGATCTGATTTGTGTCCTCTTTTGTGAAGACAGAACCAAAGTATGTATTCAATTTCTCAGCCATTTTTTTGTCCCTTATTATGCATTCCCCTGTTTCTGTCTGCAGTGGGCCTACATTTCTCTTTACCAATCTCTTTCTCTTCACATATCTGTAGAAACTCTTAATGTCAGTCTTTATTCCCCTGCAAGCTTCCTTTCGTACTGTACTTTCCCCTTCTTAATCAATCCCTTTGTCCTTCTTTGCTGAATTCTAAACTGGTCCGAATCCTCACACCTATTATTTTTCTTGACCAATCTGTATGCTTCTTCCTTGGATCGGATACGATTTCTAATTTCCTTTGCAAGCCATGGATTGGCCCCCTTACTCCCTTTGCTTTTGTGCCAGACAGCAATGAACAATTGCTGTAGTTCCTCCATGCATTCCTTGAATGTTTGCCAATGTCTATCCACTGTCATCCCTTTAAGTAACTCTCCCCAATCTATCAAGGCCAACTCACGCCTCATATCCTCATAGTTCCATTTATTAAGATTCAGCACCCAAGTCTCCGAATCAACTACTTCACTCTCCATCTTGATGCATAACACAACATGGTTCCAGGAGTGCCCTGTTAAATCTACATAGTTCAACTCAACATATCCATGACTACCAGCAACAGATTGGCAATGATTCCCTTCTCATTACACAGTATCCAGTCTAAGATGGCCTGCTCTCTAGTTGGTTCCTCCACATATTGGTCAAGAAAACCATCCCGTATACACTCCAGGAATTCCTCCTCTACGGCATTGTGGCTAATTTTATTTGCCCAATCTATGTGAAGATTAAAATCACCCATGATCACCGATATTCCCTTCTTACATGCATCACTAATTTCTTGTTTAATGCCATTCCCAACCTCACCTGTGCAGTTTGGGAGTCTATATATGACACCCACTAATGTTTTTTGTCCCTTGGTATTTCTCAACTTTACCCATACAGACTCCACATTGTCAGAGCTAATATCCTCTCTCACTACGGTGTTAATTTCCTCTTTAACCAGCAGGGCCACACCACCACCTTTTCCTTTATGCCTGTCCTTCCTAAATACTGAGAACCCTGGGACATTCAGTCCCCATCCCTGGTCACCCTGCAGCCATGTCTCCGTAATCCCAATTGTATCATACCCATTTATATCTCTCTGCGTGATTAGTTCATCCACTTTATTGCAAATGTATTGATGATATGCGTCTGGTGACTGCTGGCTGTGTAGGATTAGTTAAGCCAGGGCGTGGTCACTGAGCAAAATAAACTGATTCTAGCTTGAAAGCAGACATTTTAAAGCATTGAATAAAATTCCTGTCACACACATAGAACCCGATGTGTCGTCTCTGTGTATCTCCGAAGCAGAAAACACGACAATCTGTCCTTAATGCCAACCCCTTATTCTGAGCAGGGGATCATGTATTCTCGGTCCCCACGAGAGAATGCATTTGCACCTACCCTGCCATTGTTCCTTAAAGAAGCTGTGTTCCAATCAGGTAACTTCTCATTTTTCCGAACCGCAATGAAGAGGAGCCTCAATAAGCCAGGGCAATGCTCTGGACTCCAGCTCCAATCCCACCACGGCAGATGGTGGAATTTGAATTCAATAAAAATCCAGAATTAAAAGTCTCATGACCACCCATGTGGTTCATTACTGTCCTTGAGGAAAGGGAATATGCCACCCTTCCATGAGGCCTACAGGAGTGTGATTGATGTGGTGATATGCATCTCTGTAAATATACAAGGGGTTAATGTAGATACACTAGAACTAAATAAACACTAGAGGGAGCACCAGAGACATCAGGACACACAGACATTCAACCAATAGGTCAGTAAGATAGGACACGACCAATGGGCAGTCAAGACACCCAGAGGTGACACTACCACAAGAGGGCGACCCATATAAAAGAAGAGGGCACACATGCTCTTTCTCTTTCCATAGGCGACACTCAGAGAGACAGGGGCAGATCAGGAAGCATCACACCCACCGCATGGATTAGAGCAGACTGATTAGTTAGATTGAGTTACTATAGCAAGATCAGCAGGAGAGCCGAACTCAAGTCGGAGAATTGTTAATAAACGTGTTAAACCGATCTCCGAGTCTGAACCTTCCTTTGTCAGAGAATACATCAAGGAAGCAGCTTATGCTACATGAAGAAGCAGAACACAACATGGTTCCAGGAGTGCCCTGTTAAATCTACATAGTTCAACTCAACATATCCATGACTACCAGCAACAGCACCCAGGCAAGATGTTTACCCACCCTTGCCTGGATTTCCTGGCTTCACACTGTGCATGTGTTTTATACTCTGCTGCCCATGGCCTGACTTGCTCGGTGCAAGGGCAATTAGGGATGGGCAATAAATGCTGGCCTAGCCAGCGACGCCCCTGAATCAGTGACTTAAAAAAAGGCCATGAAATCAAAACTGTGTACCCCTGATGTGGCCTCACCAATGCCCACAGTGATTGCAGCAAGACCCAATTACTCTCACACCGCCATTGCTACTTGTATGTTGATGTTCACTGAGCAATGTCCATTAAACGCAGGATTTTATAATCTCTCGCCTGATTTCCAAAGAAAAACCTTCTCTTCCATTCTTTCCACCAAAGTGGACAGCATCGTGGTTCAATTTCCAGCGATTAGGACCACATCGGGTCCCCGTTAAGTCACGGGTTCAATCTCCCTGGGTTTTTTTGGTTTTCTAAAAATATTTTTATTCAATTTTAGCAAAGTTCTAACAAACCCCCCCCTTACAGAAAAATAAGCATAAAACACACCGATCAACATCGTACCCTTATATCGCGAATTCCCCCAATGTGCAAGTCCCCCCATGAAACAATAATAAACACATACCCTCTCCCCCCCCCCCCCGCCCCGCCCCGGGTTGCTGCTGACCACCTCCTAACGTTCCGCTAGAAAGTCTAGGAACGGTTGCCACCGCCTGAAGAACCCCTGCACAGACCCCCGCAAGGCAAACTTTACCCTCTCCAATTTAGTGAACCCTTCCATGTCGCTGATCCAGGCTTCCACGCTCGGGGGCCTCGCATCCTTCCACTGTAGCAGAATCCTCCGCCGGGCTACCAGGGACGCAAAGGCCAGAACACCGGCCTCTTTCGCCTCCTGCACTCCCGGCTTGTCCGATACCCCAAATAATGCTAACCCCCAGCTCGGCTTGACCCGGGTGTTCACCACCTTGGACGTGGTCCCCGCAAAGCCCCTCCAGAACCCATCCAGCGCCGGACACGCCCGGAACATGTGGGCGTGGTTTGCTGGGCTCCCCGAGCACCCCACACACCTGTCCCGATCTCCCTGTTTCTGATCTCAAGTCAGCCTTGGCAGAAAAGAACAACAACAAAAAACGAATGAAGACGGGCAAAGTATTGTATTATCGTGTTAGTATTAATATATAATTGTCTGCTGCATTAGGCTATGCAATAGGTTCTGTTCTCCTTGGCTACCCACAGATGGTGGACAATGTTGGCGCAAAAACCAGATTGAGCTGGTGATCTCCCCCTCTCTCCTCTCTCTCCTCTCTCCCCCTCCCCCACCCTCTCCCCCTCTCCACAACTCCCCTCTCACCGTGCCTCTTTGACCAACCTTTGGTCACCTGCGCTGATACCTAGGCCTGTGACATTGGCCTGAATTCTCTGGCCGTTCACTGGTGGCAGGTTTCTCTGTTCCCGCGGGCAACGCGCACCCACCCGCGGGTTTCCTGGTGGTGTGGGGTGGCGTCGCCAGCAGCGGGGCAGGGAAGCCCGCCTCCAGCAAACGACACGCCACCTCCAGCCGCGGAGAAAAACGTGGCTGGGAGGCCGGAGAATCTCGCCCGCAATGTCAAATTGAGTCTGATAAACAGCCACCTTTATAGGTGCTAGATAAATGCAGCTTGTTGTTGTCTGCCTTATGAACAAGGTGGGTCCTCTGACCTGCCATTCGATTGGGGCCTCATGTTCAGAGTGGGGGCTGGAAGAATGTTCATTCGATCAAGCTCATTCCTTGCTCAGAGCCTCCCGCACCAAGAAATCAGCCCAGCCCGTTGTATTAAATAGCTTACCCCTGACAACAGTCAAATTCTGTTGAACATTGCATCCTGTATGATTGATAGAATCAGAGAATCATAGAATTTACAGTGCAGAAGGAAGCCATTCGGCCCATCGAGTCTGCACCGGCCCTTGGAAAGAGCACCGTACGTAAGCCCACACCTCCACCCTGTCCCCGTAACCCAGTAACCCCACCCAACCTTTTTTTGGACACTAAGGGGCAATTTAGCGCGGCCAATCCACCTAACCTGCACATCTTTGGACTGTCGGAGGAAACCGGAGCACCCGGAGGAAACCCACGCAGACACGGGGAGAACGTGCAGACTCCGCACAGACAGTGACCCAAGCCGGGATTCGAACCTGGGACCCTGGAGCTGTGAAGCAACAGTGGCAACGCCTGTGCTGCCGTTCCACCCCATCTTCCATCTTCCATCTCATTGCCCTTATGGCAATTTGATGGGCCCACGATTCCAGAGGAGCAGGCACTGAGCGATAGTGTGCCGAATCAAACATATGCATTGATAGAGCCGATTGACAGTCCGAGATTAACAAGAGCTGCCTCTCAATTTGCTGCCAAAATGTGCCCTGTTAAAAATGCCTCTTTAAGAAATAATTAATAACATTTTTACCCCCCCCCCCCCGCCCAGTTTCCATCCGGTTTACCCATCACTCATTCACAAATAATTAATACGAAACGCCCCATCTAAATGAGAGCTTCGCTCCTCCAGGTTTCTCCATTATTTCTCTATCATTGCCTTCAACAACCTTCCCTGAATGGAATAAATGTGAGATTGTTTTCGCATTGCGAAGGAGGAGGCAGCACAGGGGGCCCCTTCACTTTCCTTCCCGAATCTTATTTTCTTCCTACAACTGGCTATTACCAGCGACCTGCCATCACAGTGTGAGATTCTCCGTCTTATTTATTAATGTGTTTTCTGCGTCATTGAGACCCCAGGGATCTTCCTGTCTGACTCTAATTAAACAGTGGGGCTTCTGGAGGGTTTGCGAAGTGATGTGCCTGTGAATTATCTTAGCCTCGTCGCCACATACACTGGATGATGCCGACTCGGAAGGTTAGACAATTGTTGACTGGGTTTGGGTGGGGAGGGGGTGGTGGTGGGGGGGGGGGGGTTCCCTGGCTTCCCACCTTGTACCCTGCATGTACTCTGTTGTCCATATCCTGACTTGCGCTCACTACTGCAACACCGCAGTTCTGGCCCACTCAGATTTATTCTCAGGCCTCGTTTCAATTTTTAAATTCTCATCGCCTTGCCTTCGAATTCCTCCAAGGCCTCAACCCCGCCCCCTCCTTCCCGCGGACCCCCCCCCACCCCCCACCCCCCGCGCAATCTTAGTAACCCTCCTAGATCTCTATGCTCCTCCAATCAGGTCCCCTCGGCAACCCCGTTCTGCCATGGGTGGAGGGGGACAGCGCCTCCAGCAGTCTGGGCCCCGAGCTATGGAATTCCCACCTTAGGTCTTTCCGCTTTCTCTCCTTCAAGAAACTCCTTAAAACCTACCTCCCTGAGCAAGCCCTGCCTGAATATCATCCAAAAGGGGCTCGGTGTCAAATTTGATAGGGGCGTTGTTGGAGCGTGGCCTCTTTAAGGGGGAGGGCTCCACAGCCTATGTGACGGGCACTTGGTCAATCGGGTGGTAGAGCGCGGTCCCTCGCCAATGTGGGGGCCCTGGGAGCAGGGTCCCGGGCAGGGAGCTGAAGTGTTAAGGCCTGTTGTGTAATTTCCTGTGCCTGTTACCCGACTGCCTTCCCTCATCACCAAACCCTCTTTGTTAACGACTGGGAGCCTCCAGTACCTGTCTCGAGCCACCACAAACGGTTCACCACGTTATTGTTGTGGCGTCTGCTTC